>NC_071640.1:12185835-12828463 GCF_014839835.1 Dryobates pubescens
AAGCCTGCCAGGAGCTCCCTGGGAGTTTTGGCTTTTTTCCTCTTAGGGAAGGATTATAAAGTCTCAGTCTAGTTCAGGTTGCTGTGCCCTGGGCAATCCAAGCTCAGCTAATCTGCTCCATTCCTTGTTGTTTCAATCTCATTTTCTGGCAGGGCTCAGGCAGGCCCCAGGGGGCTGCAGAGGAGATTTTAACCTTTTTTTCCCTTGCAGCTGGAACCTGGGATCTGCTAATGCAGAGAATAAAGGGCCCAGTCCTTGTAAACAAATCAAATTCCTGCTTTGCTGCCCTACAGCTTCACTTCCTGAAGCCTTTTGCTTGTTTTGGTCCTGGACCAGCACTTCTTCTGCTTTTGGAGGCAATCTAGAAATGAGAGGCTGTGATGAAAAGCCTCCTTTGCCACCTCCCTTCTCTGGTAATCATAACCCATGTAGAATGGAAGAGAACAAACCAGGTTGGAAGAGACCTTCAAGATCATCCAGTCCAACCTATCACCCAGCACCATCTGATCAACTAACCCATGGCACCAAGCACCTCATCAAGTCTCCTCCTCAACACCTCCAGGGATGGGGACTCCACCACCTCCCTGGGCAGCACATTCCCATGGCAAATCTCTCTCTCTCTGTAGAACTTCTTCCTCACCTCCAGCCTAAACCTCCCCTGGCACAGCTTGAGACTGTGTCCTCTTGTTCTGGTGCTGGGTGCCTGGCAGAAGAGACCAACCCCCACCTGGCTACAACCTCCCTGCAGGGAGCTGCAGAGAGCAAGAAGGTCTCCCCTGAGCCTCCTCTTCTGCAGGCTAAGCAACCCCAGCTCCCTCAGCCTCTCCTCCCAGGGCTGTGCTCCAGACCCCTCCCCAGCTTTGTTGCCCTTCTCTGGACACCTTCCAGCAGCTCAACCTCTTTCCTGACCTGAAGAGCCCAGAACTGGACACAGGACTCAAGGTGTGGCCTCAGCAGTGCTGAGCACAGGACACAAGGACTTCCCTGCTCCTGCTGGCCACACTGTTCCTGATGCAGGCCAGGATGCCCTTGGCCCTCTTGGCCCCCTGGGCACACTGCTGGCTCATGTTCAGCTGCTGTCTACCAGCACCCCCAGGTCCCTCTCTGCCTGGCTGCTCTCAGCCACTCTGCCCCCAGCCTGTAGCTCTGCCTGGGGTTGCTGTGGCCAATGTGCAGCCCCTGGCACTTGTATGTGTTCAATCTCCTGCCCTTGGACTCTGCCCCTCTGCCCAGCTACAACCTCTGAGGTCATCTTCCCAACATATGGTTTCACAACATCTGTTCTTCTCCCTGTCTCACCAGATCCTATCTGCTAGGCTCCAGTGGGTCTCCAGGGCTCTTGAACAGCTGTGATTGGTGGCTGGAGTGGAAAATACTTTGGCATGAAGAGGGCTGAGGAGAATCTCATAAGGTTCAACAAGGCAAAGTGCAAGGTCCTGCACCTAGCTTGGGCCAATCCTCGATGTCAGTCCAGGCTGGGGGGTGGTGAGATTGAGAGCAGCCCTGCAGGAAAGAACTTGGGGGTGAGGAGCTGGACAGGAGCCAGCAATGGGCACTGGCAGCACAGAAGGCCAAGGGCAGCCTGGGCTGCATCCAAAGCAGTGTGGCCAGAGATGGAGAGAGAGGATCCTGCCCCTCTGCTCTGGGGAGACCTCACCTGCAGGGCTGTGGCCAGCTACAGGACCCCCAACACAAGAAGGACCTGGAGCTGCTGGAGCAGGTCCAGAGGGGACCACAAAGAGGATCAGAGGGCTGGAGAACCTCTGCTGTCCAGACAGGCTGAGAGTTTGGTCTGTTCAGCCTGGAGAAGAGAAGGCTCTGGGGAGACCTTACACCAGGCTCCCAGGGAGAAGGCTGAGGGAGGTCTGTTGGGAAGGGCCTGTGGTGATAGGAGGAGAGGCAATGGTTTGAAACTGCAGCAGGGCAGATTCAGGCTGGACATCAGGAGGACATTCTGCAAAATGGGAGTGCTGAAATACTGGAACAGGTTGCCCAGGGATGTGGTTGAGGCCCCATCCCTGGGCATGTTGAGGGGCCTGGAGCAGCTCTGTCAGGAGCAAAGGCTGAGAGCCCTGGGGCTGTTGAGTCTGCAGAAGAGCAGCCCCAGAGGGGAGCTGAGCAATGCTCAGCAAGAGAGAAAGGAGCTGTGGGGAGCAAGAGGCTGGGGCCAGACTCTGCTCAGTGGTGCCCAGGGACAGCACCAGGGGCACTGGGCACAGACTGGAACCCAGGAGGTTCCATCTGAACAGGAGGAGAAACTTCTTTGGTGTGAGGGAGGCCTGGAGCAGGCTGCCCAGAGAGGTTGTGGAGTCTCCTTGTGTGGAGAGCTTCCAACCCCCCCTGGGCATTGTGCCCCTGGGCAGGCTGCTGTGGGTGCTTTGCTTTAGCAGGGAGAATGGACTGGATGATCTCCAGAGATCCCTTCCAGCCCCAACCATGCTGGGATTGTGTGAAAGCATCAGCAAGGGCAGCAAGAGTTCTCTGCTGCTTCCCTGTAGCAAAGGCTTCTGTTCCCACACAGGCTCAGCAGCTATCAGGAGCTGGGATCTGGCTCCTCTGATGAAGGTGCATGAGCTGTGGGATATATTTAGCTGATCTTTTAGCCTATCTGGATAAGAGCCTGACAGTCCTGGCCTGTTCCTGTTCTAAGTGCTTCCTGTGTCTCTTCTGGGGGCAGGAGGGTGTGTGGAAGGAGACCTGCAGGCTTTTTGCTCCTCAGAGACCATTTAATTCACCTTGGATCTGTAGGATCAAGCAGTACTCTCGGGGCAGCTCTGGGGTGCAGTGCAGTTCCTGAGCTTACAAGCTCATGCTTGTAGCCACCCAGCTGCCTGCTCCTCTGCCAGCTTGGGAAAGGGGCTGTTTCACAGGCTTCAACCCCCCCATGAAGCTGGTCCCTGTAACCCAACCTCCTCCTCCTCTGATTGCTTTCCAAGGGTTACCATAGCCCAGCTCTGAGCACCTGCAGCCCAGAAGGCCGAGGGCAGCCTGGGCTGCATCACAAGCAGCATGGCCAGAGATGGAGAGAGGGGATCCTGCCCCTCTGCTCTGCTCTGGGGAGACCTCACCTGCAGTGCACTGTCCAGATATGGAGTCTTGAAGACATGGACCTGCTGGAGTGGGTCTAGAGGAGGCTGTGTGTGCAATCAGAGGGCTGGAGATGCTCTGTGGGGACAGGCTGGGAGAGTTGGGGCTGTTCAGCCTGGAGAAGAGGAGGCTCCAGGGGACCTAGTTGTGGCCTTCCAGTGTCTGAAGGGGGCTACAAGAAGGCTGGGGAGGGACTGCTCAGGATCTCAGGTAGTGATTGGACTGGGGGGAATGGAATGAAGCTGGGGGTGAGGAGGAAGTTCTTCCCCATGAGAGTGGTGAAGCCCTGGGATGGGTTGTCCAGGGAGGTGGTTGAGGCCCCATCCCTGGAGGTGTTTAAGCCCAGGCTGGATGAGGCTCTGGCCAGGCTGATCTAGTGTGGGGTGTCCCTGCCCATGGCGGGGTGGGGGTGGAACTAGATGATCCTTGTGGTCCCTTCCAACCCTGACTGATACTATGATACTATGACTGTTCAGAGGGCCTATGGGGATAGGAGGAGGGGCAGTGGTTTGAAACTGGAGCAGGGCAGAGTTAGGTTGGACATCAGGAGGCAGTTCTGCACAGTGAGGCTGGGGAGACACTGGAACAGGTTGAGGCTCCATCTCTGGAGACATTTAAGATCTGACTTGCTGTGTCCCTGGGCAGCCTGCTCTAGCTGGAGGTGTCCCTGCTGCCTGCAGGGTTGGACAAGATGACTTTAGAAGGTCCCTTCCAATCCAGTGCATTCTGTGGTTCCACTCTGTGCTTCTCTTGTGGGGAGCAACTGGAGCAGCTCTGTGCCCTGCTGCTGGCCTGACCTCAGCCTGCTGTGCAGCTCAACAGCTCCTGGCTGGGTTCCTTTATGCTGTGTCTGGATGGAGCCTGCACCGAGATCCAGGGGTCCCATTCATCAGTTCCTGCCCAGTGACCTCTTCCTGCTCTGCAAGGTGTTGGACTCGAGGGACCTGGCAGTGCATTGTCACAGCTTGACTGCCTTTGCAGCCTGCATCCTTTGCTTGGGGAAGCAAAACACCAGCAAGAGTGGAGCAGATTCAAAGCCAGTGCTCCCAGCAGGCAAACAATCCCAGTTCATTCTCCTCCAGCCTGGGGAAGCGAGGGCTCCGTGGGAGGGCAGTGATGTGCCAGCTGCATTTCCCATAGGGCAAGCCAGCCCTTGCACATCAAAGTGATAAGGGAAGTAGAAGCTCCTGAGGAACACACCCAGCCTTGGAGTAGTGTGGAAGTGAATGCAGCTCACAGCTGGTTTTCTCAGCTGCCTCTTTTGTGGTCCCCCTTGTTTGTCAGCTCCTGGTCTAGTGGCTTTGACAAGAGACTGAGTCATGATTTCTGGCTTCTCTGCCAGCAGGGCTTTATACCAATCAGCTTCCACTGGCTTGGATGCCCATCATTAACTTGGGGTAAGCTGTTACCTCACAGGCACCTACTGAACCTTGGTGTGTAAGGTGGTGTCAGGTGAGGCTGAGCTGTGCTGGAGGAGTATGTTACAGGAGCTTGAAGCTTGAAGCAAGATGGTTGGGAGTTCTGCAGCTGCCCTTGTGTTCCTGCTCCAGGTTGGGTTGGGCTTGGGAAGTCATTTTTCTGCTGCTTTCTTCAGCCAAGGCTTCGAGCAGTGCCTGCAGGACATCCTGCTGTGTGTACAGTACAGCCTAAGACACTTTCCTCTGACTGGTTTGCTTTTGGGGTAGGAAATCATAGAATGGTAGGGGTTGGAAGGGGCTTCTGGAGCTCATCCAGTCCAACCCCACTACCAAAGCAGGCTCACCTGGGGCAGGCTGCCCAGGAACACATCCAGGTGGGGCTTGAAAGTCTCCAGAGAAGGAGGCTCCACAACCCCCCTGGGCAGCCTGCTCCAGGCTTCCCAGCAGCCTCACACCAAAGGAGATTCTCCTTCTGTTCAGATGGAACCTCCTGGGTTCCAGTTTGTGTCCATTGCTCCTTGGCCTGTCCCTGGACACCACTGAGCAGAGTCTGGCCCCAGCCTATTGCCCCCCAGCCTTTATCTCTTGCTGAGCATTGCTCAGCTCCCCTCTGGGGCTGCTCTTCTCCAGGCTCAAATCACTCTACCTCAGCCCCTACCCCTGTTCTGCACAGCCAGGGGGGGCTGGGTGGCCATATCTCCCACTGGCCACACTGGAGGAATGGGTCTGGTTTGAAATACGCTGCAGGTCAGGCAAGAAGCAGGTTTGAAGCTGAGTAGGAGAGATGAGAGGCAAACGTGAGCAGCAGCAGTTAATGATTAGCCCTCGCTGTAGATAGGGACGCTGCCCTCGGCTTGGCCGCGCTGGCTGAGCCCTCAGTCGCTGCAGGCTGTCTCAGGCTGGACTCTTCTGCTCTCCTAGAGGCAGTGGGTGGCAAAGCTGTCCCTGGAATAGTAAGTCCTCAGCTTTGTTTTGGTTTTGGCACTGAATCTTTTCTGCTTTGGCTCAGCAGTTGTGTGGCTCTGGCAGGGGCAAAAGGCAGGGTCTGAAGCTCTCTCCCAGCCTTGCTTTATTGTCACTCGTAGCTACAACAGAAAACGTGTTGCTTGTTCTTTGTTCTGCTTTCCATGCCCTAGAGGCAGTCCTGTCAGCAGGCTGTCAGGAGGCCAGGGTGCTTTCAAGGGTGACTTCCTCCCCAGAGACTGGCTGGATTGGAGTGCCCTTTCCCTCTTCTTGACGTTGCAGAAGGCTCTGTACCTTGCTGGGGTGGCAGGCAGGACTGACTGACTTCTGCATCTCCAGGAGTGGAAACCTGGAGGTGCTCTGTTGTGTGCACTAGGGCTAGGAATTTGATCTCTGAACTCTGCCTTCAGGTTCCTGCCTGGAAGCTGTTTGTATATCACACATTCCACCCTCTTGCTGTCAGCCCAGAGCAGGAGCAGGATGGTGACTCTGGTGATGCATGCCCAGGGCCTGGCCATCTGCTGGAACAGAGATCAGCGTCCTGGGCCCATAGGAAACACGGTGGAATGAATCTTGCTGCTGCTGCCCTATGCTCTACCTTGCCTTTTGCTCCAAAACAGCTTCAGGCTTCTCAGAACAAAGGTGTTGTGAGCAACTGAAGCACAAAAGGGTTGGATTCTTGGCTGTGGTAGAACAAGTTTTTGTTTAGAGGGAGAGGCCTGGGTGTGATGTGAAATGCGAGCAACCCGCACTGGTTGCCCTTCTGCAAGCAGGCAGGGAAGCGTTTTTCTCCAGGTCAGGCTTGTGAGCTGTTAGCTCATTGGTGGGCAGGCTCCATGCAGAGTGTGACCCTGACCCATCAGAGTGGGAGCTGGCAATGCCAACCTGTTCCCACAGGAGCTGACATCAGCATCGCCCCGTGGCGATTGCAGCAATGCCTGGCACCGGCCGGAACGTGAGGGCTCCAGGCAAGGGGAGCGCTTGAGTGGCCACCTCAAAACGCTGTGTCTGCACATGGACACACATCTAAGGAGCAGCTGTAGAGGAACAGCTACTTGGACATGAAAGGAGGGGAGGGGAATGTGCTCCTGGGGTTGTTCTTCAAAGGAGCTCTCACGTGTGGTGGAAGCTGATGCCCGGCAGGGATGAGCGGTTCCTCCGTGCTGAGTGTGCAGCACCAGTGGGCATGGAAGAAATGCTTTTACCAAAGTGCCTTAGGTGTGTGTGGAGTGGGTTCCTAAAACCTCAGCAAGGAGCTGTGGAGAGTGGTTTCCTTGTCCAGGTTCACAGAACAGTTTGGGTTGGAAGGGACCTTAAAGGCCATCCTGTTCCAAGCCCCTGCCATGGGCAGGGACACCTCTCACCAGTGCAGGTTGCTCAAGGCCTCATCCAGCCTGGCCTTGAACCCTTCCAGTGAGGGGGCATCAACACCCTCCCCTAGGCAGCTTATTCCAGTGTCTCCCCACCCTCACTGCAAAGAGTTTCTTCCTCATCTCCACTCTTAATCATTCCTCTTCCAGCTCAGAGCAATTGCTCCTTGTCCTGTTGCTCCCAGCCTCTTTGTCACCACTGCCCTGCTGACCCTGCCCAAGTTCACTGGAGGGAAGATTGCTCTGGCAAAGGCTTTGCAGGATCTTCAACAACAGGAGCTTTTTGGGTCAGCTGCTGGATTCTTGCATTGGAGCACTCAACATGAAAGGATGTGGACCTCTAAGAGAAGTTCCAGAGGAGGCCATGAAGATGATCAGAGGGCTGCAGAACCTCCCCTGTGGGGCCAGGCTGGGAGAGTTGGGGCTGTGCAGCCTGGAGAAGAGAAGGCTCCAGGCAGACCTCAGAGCAACTTTCCAGTACCTGAAGGGCTCCAGGAGAGCTGGGGAGGGACTCTGGACAAGGGCTGGGAGTGCCAGGATGAGGAACAATGGCTCACACTGGACAAAGCTGGATTTAGATTAGAGATTAGGAGGAAATTCTTCCCCATGAGAGTGGTGAGGCCCTGGGACAGGTTGCCCAGAGAAGCTGTGGAAGGTCTAAGGTGTTGCAGGCCAGGTTGGATGGGGCTTTAAGCAGCCTGGGCTAGTGAGAGGTGTCCCTGTCCACAGCAGGGGATTGGAACTGGGTGATCTTGAAGGTCCCTTCCAACTCCCAACCATTCTGTGATCTGTGCCTGTCCATGAGTGATGGCCTTGCCCTCCAGAGCACAGAGCAGCTCCTCACCATCTCTGCAAGGACTGCTAAGCCCTTGATGTGTGCAGGTTATCAAACCAGATGCTCAGGGGGCAGTAGGGTGCTGACTGCACTCCTTGCCTCAGCTGGGCCTGCTTGAGTGAGGACCCTGGGGGAGATGATCTCAGGAGGTCTCCTAATCCTCAAGGGTTCAGTGACTGAAAATCTTGCCTGCAGTCCTCCCGTGGTGCACAAGGGCAGGCAGGGTGAGATCTGGGAATCTTCCATGAGTCTTCTGAATCATCTGTGGTGATGGACTTTAGGCTCCTTTTTATGAGGCCATGTGGGCATGAGATTTATCTGCAGGAGCCAGAGGTATTTATGGTGCTGCTCGATAGCCTGTGTAACCTTGCACCTGTGGTAAAGGCCAGGTAGGGCACTTGGAGTCACAGAGGTCTTTGTCTAGCTGAGAAGGCTTTCTCTTGCTCCTTGGGCATGCACTTGCTGACCCCTGGTTTCATTTTGTGTCTCCTGAGATTATTTTGCAGCCTTACAGGGCTGAAGGGCAGCAGACAGCGTTTCGAGGCAGCCTGGGCAGAGCTCTGTGCACTGTTGCTCCTGGGGTGTGTTCTGCTGTTTCAGCAAACCACACAGTGATGCTTCATGAGGTGTCAGCTGGTGAGGGCTACCCTGTCAGCTCCTGACATACCTGCTGTTGCTTGGAGACCAGCTGCCTCTGCTTGTGGCCACCCAGCAGCTCTGTGCCCTCTGGACACAGAGACCCTTTTGGTGTGAGACAGGCCGGCTCCTTCCCATGCATGCTTCTCATACCTGCTGTTACACAGAGTCACAGAATGGTTTGGGTTGGAAGAGCCCTCTAAGGTCATCCAGTCCAACCCCACCATGGCCACCAAACTATGGCCCCAAGTGCCAGGGCCACAGGTTTCTTGAACCCCTCCAGGGATGGGGACTCCACCACCTCCCTGGGCAGCCTCTGCCAATCCCTGACCCCTCTTGCAGCAAATATTTCTCCTCATCTCCATCCTAGCCCTCCCCTGGCACAACTTCAGGCCTTCTTGTGCTATCACCTGAGACTAGGGGGAAGAGCCCAACCCCCACCCCACTGCAACCTGTCAGGGAGTTGTAGAGAGCAATGAGGTCTCCCTGTCAGGGGTTCACTTTGGTGTCTCCCTAAAATGTCTTTGCTGCTGTTTGTTGGCCCTGCCTCTGGCTTGGAGATTTGCACTGATGTTCCCCTCAGAAAGTTGAGTTCACAGAATCACCAAGGTTGGAAGAGACCTCAAAAGTCATCAAGTCCAACCTGGCACCACAGACCTCATGACTAGACCATGGCACCAAGTGCCACATCCAATCCCCTCTTGAACACCTCCAGGGATGGGGACTCCACCACCTCCCTGGGCAGCACATTCCAATGGCTAACAGCTCTCTCTGGGAAGAACTTTCTCCTCACCTCCAGCCTAAACCTCCCCTGGCACAGCTTGAGACTGTGTCCTCTTGTTCTGGTGCTGGCTGCCTGGGAGAAGAGCCCAACCCCCACCTGGCTACAACCTCCCTGCAGGGAGTTGTAGAGAGCAATGAGGTCTCCCCTGAGCCTCCTCTTCTGCAGGCTAAGCAACCCCAGCTCCCTCAGCCTCTCCTCCCAGGGCTGTGCTCCAGACCCCTCCCCAGCTTTGTTGCCCTTCTCTGGACACCTTCCAGCAGCTCAACCTCTTACCTGACCTGAGGGGCCCAGAACTGGACACAGGACTCCAGGTGTGGCCTAAGCAGTGCTGAGCACAGGGCACAAGGACTTCCCTGCTCCTGCTGGCCACACTGTTCCTGATGCAGGCCAGGATGCCCTTGGCCCTCTTGGCCCCCTGGGCACACTGCTGGCTCATGTTTAGGCAGCTGTCACCCACTACCCCCAGGTCCCTCTCTGTTTGGCAGCTAAGCAGGCAGGAAGGCTGCCAGGTTCCAGCTGTTGTGACTGGCATCACAGACCCTGCTGTGGCTGCTGGTGCAGCCTGGCATGCAGCAGCACTGTGGGGATTTGGGGGAGAGAGATCTTCCCAGCAAGAGAGATTGGCCATGGGAATGTGCTGCCCAGGGAGGTGGTGGAGTCCCCATCCCTGGAGGGGTTCAAAACAGGCTTGGATGTGGCACTTGGAGCCATGGTTTAGTTGCCAGGAGGTGTTGAGTATTAGGTTGGACTTGATGGACTTGATGGAATGGGCTGCCTGGGGAGGTGGTGGAGTCCCCATCACTGGAGGTTTTCAGGAGGAGACTTGATGTGGTGCTTGGTGCCGTGGGTTAGATGTTTGGGTGGTGTTGGATTGGTTGATGGGTTGGACGCGGTGATCTTGAAGGTCTCTTCCAACCTGGTTTATTCTATGTATCTCTGAGGTCTTTTCCAAGCTGGTTGATTCTGTGTGTGAGCAATGCTCAGCAAGAGCTAAAGGAGCTGTGGGGGGCAAGAGGCTGGGGCCAGACCCATGTCAGTGGTGCCCAGGGACAGGACCAGGGGCACTGGGCACAAACTGGAACCCAGGAGGTTGCATTTGAGCAGGAAGAGAAAATTCTGTGGTGTGAGGGAGGCCTGGAGCAGGCTGCCCAGAGAGGTTGTGGAGTCTCCTTGTGTGGAGAGCTTCCAACCCCCACTGGGCACTGTGCTGCTGGGCAGGCTGCTGTGGGTGCCCTGCCGGGGCAGGGGCTTGGGCTGGATGCTCTGGAGAGGTCCATGCTGGGATTCTGGGCTACCTGTGGGGCAGTTGGCATGAACCGGTGGGAGTCTGGGTGGGGAGCTGGGGAGGAGTTGAAATTCCTTCACCAGGGGCTCGCTTTTCACTTGGAGCTTTAATGTTGCCCTTTGTGTAGCAGCGGTTTGTGTGGGGAGCAGAGCTGCTGGAAGCTGTGCTCGAGTCGGGCATGCAAAGTAGGAAGAGAGATTCTTCACCAGGCCTCCCATTTTCCAAGGAAGTGAAAATGCTTTTGGAGAGTGTTGCAAGGCTGGGGACCGTCCCGGCCGCTCCTCAGCACCCAGCAGAACGCTTCCTGCTCCGCGGCCCTGCGCGCCGCAGCTGCCCTGCTGGCTTGTGTAAGAGCTCTGCCGAGAGCAGCCCGGAGGAGGGGGAGGAAGTGTCTGTTTGGTCAGCAAGGGAGGTCAGCTTGGAAAAGAGGGCTCCCATGGCCCTGCTGCTCTGCTCCTCTTTCCTCCTGCCGTCCGCTCGCTCTCCCCCAGCCCAAGGAGGGCTGTGCGGCTTTCCCCGGCGGGCAGGCGAGCGCTGAGCAGCCCTGCGGTGGGTCCTGAGCAAAGGTCGCTCCTGGTGAGCAGCCTGGGCTCAGCTCCCCCCCCGGGCAGGCTGGGCTCAGCTGCCCCCCCGGGCAGGCTGGGCTCAGCTCCCCCCCGGGCAGGCTGGGCTCAGCTGCCTCCCGGGCAGGCTGGGCTCAGCTCCCCCCCCGGGCAGGCTGGGCTCAGCTGCCCCCCCCGGGCAGGCTGGGCTCAGCTGCCCCCCCGGGCAGGCTGGGCTCAGCTCCCCCTCCCCGGGCAGGCTGGGCTCAGCTCCCCCCCCCGGGCAGGCTGGGCTCAGCTCCCCCCCCCGGGCAGGCTGGGCTCAGCTCCCCCCCCCGGGCAGGCTGGGCTCAGCTCCCCCCCCCGGGCAGGCTGGGCTCAGCTCCCCCCCCGGGCAGGCTGGGCTCAGCTCCCCCCCCGGGCAGGCTGGGCTCAGCTGCCCCCCCCGAGCAGGCTGGGCTCAGCTCCTCTGGGCAGGCTGGGCTCAGCTGCCCCCCTGGGCAGGCTGGGCTCAGCTCCCCCCCGGGCGGCCCGAGCAGGCGGGGCTCAGCTCCCCCCCCTGGGCAGGCTGGGCTCAGCTCCCCCCCGGGCGGCCCGAGCAGGCTGGGCTCAGCTCCCCCCCCGGGCAGGCTGGGCTCAGCTCCCCCTCCCCGGGCAGGCTGGGCTCAGCTCCCCCCCCGGGCAGGCTGGGCTCAGCTCCCCCCCCGAGCAGGCTGGGCTCAGCTCCCCCCCCGGGCAGCCCGAGCAGGCTGGGCTCAGCTCCCCCCCCGGGCAGGCTGGGCTCAGCTCCCCCCCGGGTGGCCCGAACAGGCTGGGCTCAGCTCCCCCCTGGGCAGGCTGGGCTCAGCTCCCCCCTGGGCAGGCTGGGCTCAGCTCCCCCCTGGGCAGGCTGGGCTCAGCTCCCCCCTGGGCAGGCTGGGCTCAGCTCCCCCCTGGGCAGGCTGGGCTCAGCTCCCCCCTGGGCAGGCTGGGCTCAGCTCCCCCCTGGGCAGGCTGGGCTCAGCTGCCCCCTGGGCAGGCTGGGCTCAGCTGCCCCCCTGGGCGGCCCGAGCAGGCTGGGCTCAGCTGCCCCCCTGGGCGGCCCGAGCAGGCTGGGCTCAGCTGCCCCCCTGGGGTGGCCCCAGCAGGCTGGGCTCAGCAGGCTGGGCTCAGCTCTCCCCTGGGCAGCCCAGCCAGGCCTCTTCACCCACTGGAATGAAACCATTCTGCCTTACCTCTGCTTAAACACAGCATGGTCCTGGGGGAAGGGAAGGCCCCCAGGCTTTCACAGAATGGGTTGGGTTGGAAGGGACCTTCAAGATCCTCCAGTTCCAAGCCCCTGCCATGGGCAGGGACACCTCCCCCCAGCCCAGCTTGCTCAAGGCCTCATCCAGCCTGGCCTTCCAACACCTCCAGGCAGGAGGCAGCCACAGCCTCCCTGGGCAGCCTGTGCCAGAGTCTCCCCACCCTCACTGTCCTTAATTTCTTCCTCATCTCCATCTCCCCTCTCCCAGCTTCAGTCCATTCCCCCTCATCACTCTGAGTCCCTCCCCAGCTTGCTTTCAGCCTCCTGTCAGGTACCGGAAGGCTGCTCTGAGGTCTCCCTGGAGCCTTCTCCTGTCCTCCTTTGATGCTGGATCTTTCATGGCATGGGTTGATGAGGCTGGTTTATGTTTCATGATGTGAGGAAGAGAGATGAAGCCCTGATAAAGTGCCCTCCCAGCTTGCAGTGCTGGAGTAATTGCTTCAGAAGTCTTTGAGGTGCCCTGGGAGTGCTGAAGAGGTTCTTCTGCAGAGGGCTGCTGGGAGCTGCCTTTGATGGAAACTTGTCAGTACTGGCTCTGGCTTGACTTGGCTGCTGGCTCTGAGGAGGTTTTGCTGTCTAATTTGCTGTTTGTAGGAGTGTGCTGTGTGAAGAAGTGGTAACTCAGCATCCCCTGGGAGGGAGAAGCACACAACCAGAGAGTTGTTTGGCTTGGGGAAGACCACTGAGGCCATTGGGTCCAACCATCAACCCAGCACCACCATGGCCACCTGCCTCAGCTGGCTGAGGTTGCCTTGGGTGTAAAGAAACTGCTTTTGAGTTCCTCAGCCTTATTCATGGGGAGTAAATGATGCAGTGTATTGTTCCTGGCCAAGAAGCAGAATTCCCAGTTCAGAGGGAGTCTTGCTTTCTGGAGCTTCCCCTGGCCTGCAGACCCAGCTGGTTGTGTCACAGGCAGCTGCTGCTGTGTCCACAGCACACAGCAGGGAAGTGCTTCCCAGCTCCTCTCGCTGCAGCAAGTCTGACACAAAGCCATCAGCTCCTACATTTGTAGGAGCACATTAGAGGTGGTCCTGAGGCTCACTGAGCTGACCTGGACCTGATCCAGTGGAGGATGTCCCTGCTTGCTGCAGAGGGGGTAGGACCAGATGGCCTTTGGAGAGGTCTCTTCCAACCCAGAGCATTCTGTGATGCTGTGGATGTTAAAACCCTGTGAACCTGAACCTGGCAGAGTCTCCCTGCTGGGCTTCTTCCAGGGCTTGCACGTTCTGAGGTGCCTGCAGAAGAGGAGGCTCTGGGGAGACCTGATAGCAGCCTGCCAGTACCTGAAGGGGGCCTGCAGGAAGGATGGAGAGAGGCTGTCTGCAAAGGCCTGCAGGGACAGGAGAAGGGGCAGTGGATTTCAGCTGGAGAAGAGCAGATTTAGATTGGGTGTTAGGAGCAGGTTCTTTACTGTGGGGGTGGTGGAACACTGCAGCAGGCTGCCCAGGGAGGTGGTTGGGGAGATATTCAGGCTGGACAGGGCTCTGGGCAGCCTGATCTGCTGGAGGATGTCCCTGCTGAGTGCAGGGGGTTGGGCTGGATGAGCTTTGGAGCTCCCTTCCAGTGCATTCTGTGATTCTGCTCCTCTCCAGACACTTCTGTGCTCTTGGGTGGCAGCCAGGGGGGAGGGCTGCCTCATCCAGCTGGACAGAAAGGAGACCAAGCAGTAGTGCAGGGAAAGGGAAAACAGGGAGGTTGGAAATGCCCCACAGGGACAGAGGGGAGAAGGTGATGCTCATGGTGGGCCTGAGCATGGCAGGTCACTCCTGAGTGCCAGAGAGCTGCTCTGGCTTTGGCCCCTGCTGGCTTTGCCTGTCCCTGTTGTCTGTGCCCAGCAGGAAGGGCTGGCAGGACCTGGGTGCTGTGTAACATGAAAAAGGAGGAAGTTTTGGGGTGCTCAGGGAGGAACAGGCAGACTCTGACCTTGTCACTGCTCCCACCTTGCTCAGTGTTGGAGTGCACTGGCTCCTCATGCAGCCTCACACCTTGCTGTGCTGCTGGTGGTGTTCCTCAGCAGTGAAAACCCCAGCTCCTGGTTGGCATGGCTCTTCTGGCCTCCTGCTCAGTGGGTGGGCAGCTGGGCCAAGCAAGCTGGGCTTTGTTCCCTGAACTGCACTGTGTGTTTGCTCACCTTCTAATTGCCTCTCTGGCTGAGGAGATCAGAGACAGCCAAGGGTGGAATATGCCCAGAACCTTTGGAAGTGTCCCACGGAGGTTCAGAGAGTCACAGATTGCACTGGGTTGGAAGGGAGCCTCAAAAGTCATCCTGTCCAACCCCCTGCAGGCAGCAGGGACACCTCCAGCTGGAGCAGGCTGCCCAGGGCCACACTGAGTCTGATCTTGAATGTCTCCAGGGATGGAGCCTCAACCACCTCCCTGGGCAACCTGTTCCAGTGTCTCCCCAGCCTCCCTGTGCAGAACTTCTTCCTGATGGCCAACCTAACTCTGCCCTGCTCCAGTGTCAAACCATTGCCCCTCCTCCTATCCCCACAGCCCCTTCTGAACAGTCCCTCCCCAGCCTGCCTCTAGGTCCCCTTCAGATACTGCAATGCAGTATCTGAGGTCTCCCTGGAGCCTTCTCTTCTCCAGGCTGAACAGCCCCAGCTCTCCCAGCCTGTCTCCAGCCCTCTGGTCAGCAGGTTAGTTTGGGCTCACTCAGCTGCAGAGTGCTGATGTCTTCTCCTGTAGCAGGTTATTGCTGCACTTGGTGCCATGTCTGACATCTGTTTCTCCAAACCTTGTTTGCTGTTGCCTGTCCCTCACGTGGCTTCAACTGTCCTCAGCCTCCTGGCAGCTGCCAGCATCTGTCCAGCGCCCAGAGGAGCTCCCTCTGGCCACTGTCCTGTGGCAGATGTGTGCTCAGCAGTGTCTGCAGAGCAGATGGGCTCCAGGCTGTGTTTTGCAGGCTTGGGCCCTGTGGTGTTCCCAGATCCAGTGGCAGAGTCCTCCCCAGGATCATTCCTAGGGCTCATTATTGGATCCACTTCTTTTCAGCATCTTGATCAGTGGTCTGGTCAAGGGGATCAGGGAGCCCTCAGTAAGGCTGCAGACAGCACCAGTTTGGGTGGGAGGCCCTGCAGAGGGGCCTGACCAGGCTGGATCAATGAGCCAAGGCCAGTGGGATGAGGTTTAACAAAGCCAAGTGCTGGGTGCTGCACTTGGCTCACAGCAGCCCCATGAACACTCCAGGCTGGGGGCAGAGTGGCTGGGAGCTGCCCAGCAGAGAGCAGGTTGCTCAGGGCCCCTCCAAGCTGGCCTTGAACAGCTGCAGGCAGGGGACAGCCACAGCCCCCCTGGGCAGCCTGTGCCAGAGTCTCCCCAGCCTCACTGCAAAGAATTTCTTCCTTATCTTCAGTCTCCCTTCTCCCAGCTCACTGTCCCTCCTCCTGGCACTCCCAGCCCTTATCAAAAGTCCCTGCCCAGCTCTCCTGGAGCCCCTTCAGGTTCCAGCCTAACAGGCAGGCTGTGGCTTGATGGAGTTTGGGCCCCTTTGTGAGGCAGGGGAGGCTCTGTCTTGGATCTTGATGTGTTCCAGGTGCTGGAATCTGGGCTGTAAGTGTCAGAGCTGAGCAGAAAGGGAGTTCCAGCCAGGGCAAGGGCTCCTCAGTTTTGCTGTGTTTCCTTTCTGGTTTTCCCATCTCCTGGAGTTCCAGTGTGGCTCAGCAAGAAGCCTGTCTGGAGAGAAGTCTCTCCACTGCCCACCCTGCCCAACTCACCATCACTTTCTCCACCTTCAGACCTGGCTTGCCAGCATTGCTCAGCCTGCCCTGTGATGTTACCAGTCCTGCACTCCTGGCTTTGCTGCCCTGCAGGACTGTTGTCTGCTGCCTCTCACTCTGTTGGGCCCACTGGCAGTGACATGCAGCCCTGCTCCATGGAGCTCAGCTCATTGTCCTCCTCAGAACACTCTGTCCTCACTGATTATTCTTTTCTCTTCCTCTTTGTTCAAAGATTCAGAGGTTTCCTGAGGAGCCTGCAGAAGCTGGGAGGCCAGCAGTGACCATCCCCTGCTAGGGAAGCAGATCAAGGAGGGCCTGTAACAGAAGGTGACCAGGCAAGTTTGCTGTACAAATAAACTCCATCAAAGGAGCTTGATGTGGCCATGCTGAGAGGAAGAGCTCTGGCCCCTCCTCTGCTGCTGGGGGCTGTGCTGAGTGAGTGTGAGCAGCTCTGCCTTCTTGGAGAGCTCACTGGGGCTCTGCTTCAGAGCAAAGGCCTTAAGGGTTGAATTGCTGCTGCTGAGTTTATCAACTCCTCCTTGTATTAGGTGATAGGAGCAGAGGAGATGGCCTGAAGTTGTGCCAGGGGGGAGGGTGAGGTTGGAGAGGAGGGAAAGATTTGCTGCAGGAGTGGTCAGGGCTTGGAACAGGCTGCCCAGGGAGGTGGTGGAGTCACCATCCCTGGAGGTGCAGATTCAGGCTGGGCATCAGGAGGAAGCTCTTCACAATGAGAGTGGTAAAATGCAGGAGCTCAGGGATGTGGTTGAGGCCTTGTCCCTGGAGACATTCAAGATCAGGTTCAGTGTGGCCCTCAGCAACCTGATCCAGTGGGAGGAGTCCCTGCTGACTGCAGGGGGCTTGGACAAGATCACCTCGAGGGTCCCTCCCAAGCCAATTCCATCTGTCAGGTTGTGGCCATGGCACCTGGGGACACGGCTTAGTGGCCATGGTGGTGTGGGGTTGGCCTCAGTGCTCTTGGAGGCCTTTCCCAGCCAAAACAATTCTGTGGTTCTGTGAACTGCTGCTCGTTTTCCTTTTAATTAAAAGTTAATGAAAGTCTGTGCCTGCTGCCAGCACTGTTGGGTAACTCCAGGGAGCCTGTGGGAGCCAATCTCAACTGCAATCCACAGTCTGGAGCTGGGCCTTGTGGGGGTTTGTGCTGTGACACCCATGGGTGCGCTGTGCTGGTTCCATGTGCAGGGGGCAGGGCAGCCCTATACCAAGGGACAAAGGTGGACTAGGGGAGAGACACACAAGGATTTGCTTAGAGTGAGAAAAGCAAACAGTGGCAGCCAGACAGAGGCCCTGAAGGATGGAGATTTGCAACTCCTGAGTGTGAGGAAACAGCCAAATGACTCCACTTGGCAGGGCTCTGCCAGACCTGCTGTGAGCTCCCCCAGGCACCGTGGCAGGGACACCTACAGGGTGTGACTCTTGGCCCCAGGCTCTGATCTGCCTGATAAGTGCTGCAGAGAACCTGAGCTGAACCCTAGCCCAATCCTTCACCCCCAAACCTCCCTGTGTGGGTGGCAGGAGGCTGTGCTCCACCCTCAACCCATATCCTGTCTCCAGGGTTTGTCAGGGGCACCTGGGGAGAAGGCTCTGCCTCAGCCTGGCCAAACCCCATCAGCCTGGGCATGGCCCCTTCTCTGCTGTCACCTGCAGCACCCATGGCTGGGCTGTGCTGCTTCCACCCTGAGATCCTGCTGGGAGAGGATGGGAGGGAATGAGCTGGAGGAGGGCAGAGTTAGGCTGGACATGAGGAAGAGATTCTGGACAGTGAGGCTGGGGAGACTCTGGCACAGGCTGCCCAGGGAGGCTGTGGCTGCCTCCTGCCTGGAGGTGTTGAAGGCCAGGCTGCATGAGGCCTTGAGCAAGCTGGGCTGGGGGGAGGTGTCCCTGCTTATATCAGGGAGCTGGAACTGGATGATCTTGAAGTTCCCTTCCAACCTAAAGCAGTCTGTGAATCTATGAACCCTTGGTGGAGGAGATGGCAGAGGATTGGTTCTCCTGCATGGCTTTGCCCCTCAGGAAGCACTAGCAGGGGGCTGGAACTGGGTGAGCTCTCTGCTTGCTACCAGCTTGCCTGCCTCTCCCTCCTCATGTCCCTGCTGACTGCTTCCCTGGCTGCATGTCACAGTTTGCCCAGACTTCATCCCCTCTCCAAGCTGAGCCCAAGATGTTGTCTGTAGCCCTGCTCAGCAATTTCTTTGCCAGTCATTCTCCACTCCCTGCCCTCCACCCTCTGGCACCAGGAGCTGGACATCCTCCAGGGTGCCTGCCTCTTTCCTTCCACAGCTTCTGAAACCCTCCAGCACAAAGAGCTCAGCTCTATCCCTTCCCTTCACAGGTGAGTTGGAGAGGGGAATGTGTCCTGTGTGGTTGTCTCCTTGGCCCTGCTGAGCTGGCTTAAAGAGATTTGCAAGCTTCCCTGGACAGGGACAAAACCCAGGGAGTGCAACTTAACCCTCCTGCCAGTTTGACCCTCCAAATGTAGCAGAGATCCTCTGCTGAGCTGCTCCTTTCCCCTCCTGGCTCTTCATCCAGCTCCCTGCCAGTGTGTTAGGACTGGAGTCCCTGCAGGTGTTTAAGAAGAGCCTGGATGAGGCACTTAGTGCCATGGTCTGGCTGATTGCTTAGGGTTGGGTGATCTGTTGGGCTTGATCTGGGAGGTCTCTTCCACCCTGGCTGAGTCTGTGACTCTGTGTGGTAGGGGCCTGCAGCATCTCTCTTACAGGGAGAGGCTGAGAGGGGAGCAAGAGCAGCCCCAGAGGGGAGCTGAGCAATGCTCAGTGAGAGCTAAAGGAGCTGTGGGGGGCAAGAGGCTGGGGCCAGATTCTGCTCAGTGGTGCCCAGGGACAGGCCAAGGGGCAGAGGGCACAAACTGGAACCCAGGAGGTTCCATCTGAACAGGAGGAGAAACTCCTTTGGTGTGAGGCTGCTGGAGGCCTGGAGCAGGCTGCCCAGAGAGGTTGTGGAGTCTCCTTCTGTGGAGAGCTTCCAACCCCCCCTGGGCATTGTGCTCCTGGGCAGGCTGCTGTGGGTGCCCTGCTGGAGCAGGGGCTTGGACTGGGTGAGCTCCAGAGATCTCCAGATCTCCTTCCCACCATGCTGGGATTCCCTGATTCTTCATGGAGCTTTTAGGAAGCCTTAAACCTCTGCTAAAGGCTTCAGGTTGGGGCTCTAAGGCCAGGCCACACCTTTCTGCTGTGACCTCACAAACAGCCCTTCCAGTTTTAATATAGCAGTGGGAGCTCCTCCTGCAGGCATTGCACAAGGGAAAGGCAGAGGGGTGCAATTAAGAGGTGTGCCAGGCACAGCACAGCCTCTCCTTGGGTGTCTGACTTCCAGCCTGGGGTTGCTGAAGCTGCTTGGAAGAGCTCTGAAGGGAGCTTTGGCACTGGAGGATGCCAGTGTGTGCCTGGAAAACAGATTGCACTGCTGTCCAGAGGAGTCAGGGAGCCACAGCAGCATTTCAGCTGGAGAATAGAATAGACCAGCTTGGAAGAGACCTTCAAGATCATCAAGTCCAACCTATCACCCAGCACCATCTGATCAACTAAACCATGGCACCAAGCACCCTGTCAGGTCTCCTCCTGAACACCTCCAGGGATGGGGACTCCAACACCTCCCTGGGCAGCACATCCCAATGGCCAACAACTCTCTCAGTGAAGAACTTTCTCCTCACCTCCAGCCTAAACCTCCCCTGGCACAGCTTGAGACTGTGTCCTCTTGTTCTGGGGCTGCTTGCCTGGGAGAAGAGCCCAACCCCCACCTGGCTACAACCTCCCTGCAGGGAGTTGCAGAGAGCAAGAAGGTCTCCCCTGAGCCTCCTCTTCTGCAGGCTAAGCAACCCCAGCTCCCTCAGCCTCTCCTCACAGGGCTGTGCTCCAGACCCCTCCCCAGCTTTGTTGCCCTTCTCTGGACACCTTCCAGCAGCTCAACCTCTTTCCTGACCTGAGGAGCCCAGAACTGGACACAGGACTCAAGGTATGGCCTAAGCAGTGCTGAGCACAGGGCACAATGACCTCCCTGCTCCTGCTGGCCACACTGTTCCTGATGCAGGCCAGGATGCCATTGGCCCTCCTGGCTGCCTGGGCACACTGCTGGCTCATGTTCAGCCTACCATCAACCAGCACTCCCAGGTCCCTCTCTGCCTGGCTGCTCTCAGCCTCTCTGCCCCCAGCCTGTAGCTCTGCCTGGGGTTGCTGTGGCCACTGTGCAGAGAAGGCCTTTGAGATCAGGTCCAAGCATTAAGCCAGCACCAGCACGTCCCCTGCTCACCCATGTCACTCAGCACATCTCTGAAACCCAGCCAGGGAGGGAGACTCCACCACTGCCCTGGGCAGCCTGGGCCAGGCCTTGACAACCCTTTGAGGGGAGGGTTCCTCATGTCCAACCTAAACCTGCCCTGGTGCAACTGAAGGCTATTTCCTCTTGCCCTGCCTCTTGTTTCTTTGGGGGAGAGCCCAACCCCCCTGTGCCTCCAGCCTCTTTTCAGGGAGCTGCTGGGTGAGGAGCTTTCCCCTCAGCCTCACACAGAGTGCAGTGGGCTGGAAGGGACCCTTGAAGGTCATCTTGTCCAAGCCCTCTGCACTGAGCAGGGACACCTTGGTGATGCTGTGATCCCCAACTAACTACATCAGGCTGCCCAGGGCCACATCCAGTTTGACCTTGAATGTCTTCAGGGATGGATCCTCAGCCACACTCTGGGCAACCTGTTTCACCTCTGGGCCTCTTCCCCAGGCTGAGCAAGCCCAGGATTCTCAGCTGCTCCTCCCCAGCTCTGTTCTCCAGACCCTTCCCCAGCTTCCTTGCCCTTCTCTTGCCCAACCCCAGCCCCCCCCCAAGCCCTTCTTTGAGTGAGAGGCTCCAAAGTGGTGCTGGTACTCCAGGGGTGGCCTCAGCAGTGCCAGTACAGGGGGGTCAAATGCTCTCTTTGCTGCCTGTCTCAGTTTTGACCCAGGAGGGCTTTGGCTGCCGTGGCTGAGCAGTCTGCCCCTCAGCTCTGCCTCTGAGCAGCTCTGGAGCCGAGGCTGTGATCCCTGAGTGGCCCCAGCTGTGCCCCTGTTGGGGAGGAAGCAGTTAAAGCAGGCAGGCTCGCCAGGAAGTGGACTGAAGGAGCAGCAGCCCCAGGGCTGGTGGCAGCCAGGGGCAGGGAACAGTGCCCGAGTGTCTGCAGGCTCCTGCTTCCCCTCCCACTTCCATTTACAGCCCTCCAGAGGAAAAACCCCAGGGACTGGGCTGGAGAGCACCAGCTCAGAGGCAGTGGAGCTCAAGCTCTGCCAGCTGGACTGCTGGAAGCAGAGCCCTGAGCACCTCTGGCTGCCTTTGCCGGCCTGGGCTGTGTGCAGCTCTCCGGTGTGCCAGGCAGGGCTCAGAGCTGTGTGCTCTGCAAGGAAGGGATCTCTGCTTTTCCAGCCTGCTGCTCTGAGTCCTTTTTTCCATTGGATTTCTCTCAGGAGCTTCCATTTTAGTTCACAGTAAGTCTTGCCAGAGCTTTTTCACTGCTTCTTCAAGGGAAGGGAAGGAGCTCCTGGCCCTGCTCTGCTACCAGGAGCATGGCCGGAGGCACCCTGGGGGAGGCTCCCTCCAGCTGTGTGAAGACACAAGGCTGGAGGCTGCTGTGCAGGAGCAGGAGCAGGAGCAGCAGACCCCCTCTCTGCTGGGCAAGGCACCAGCAGAGAGACACTGAAGAGCTGCTGCTGAGGCCTTGGGCCTTTGGGGCAGAGCCAGTGCCACTGGGTGTAGTTCTCACTGCTTCAGCCCTGGCACGGGAAGGATGTTGTGAAGAGTTTGCTGCCCTGCTGAGCACTGCTGTGGGGCTCTGGTGTTAATCCTGCTCACAAGCTCTGCTTTGGACAGGGCCTTCAGTGCTCTCAAATGGGACTTGAGGGGCACTGCTCACACACTCTGCTTCACACTGAGCTGATCTTACAGTGCTTGCTGGGAGCTTGGCAGATCCTTCCCATGGCCTCTCCTGCTTGTCCTGTGTGCCAGCACTGGAAGGTGGCTCTCCCCTGGGGGGCTGGGAGGCTTCTTTGCCATAGGAAAGCCTCTGTGCTTGACTGTGCAGTGGCAGGAGTCTGGGGTGCCATGGCAGAGGCCACAGGGAAGCTGGGGTGCTGATGTGTGGTGGAAGTCAGCTGAGGGCTGAGACCTGCTTTGAGTGCACTGCTTGGTGTTGGGCTTCTCTCCAGCTCCTGCTGTGCCCTTCCTCCCCTGCTCTGTGTCCTGGGGCTGTCAGGGTGGCTTCCTTGTGTGCATGGGATGGGGCAGCACTGCTTCAATGGTTGTTGGAGGGGGAGAGGAACTTCTAGAGCAAACACTTTGTTGTCAGAACCTGCTCCTGGCTGCACAGCTCCCTGGAGCAGCTTGGGTGGCTCCTGAGCTGCCAAGGTGGCACTGCAGGAGAGGGGTAGGAAGCTCTGCTTAGGCTGACCAGAGCCTGCCTGCCTGCTGGAGCTGGGTCCTGCTCCAGGGTGCTGCCTTCAGGCCAGGTCCTGTGTGCAGCTCTTGCTGTTTCCCTCAGAATCTGAGGGGTGATGAAGTGGAGGCTGTGGCTCCTCAGACCTGGAGCACCAGCCCTGAGAAGGAAAGAAACAAGCCCTGGGGAAAAGCTTCTTCCTTCCTTTCTCCTGTCCTACCCTGTTTGTGTGCCTCAGTGGGAGCCTGCTGCAGAGTACAGACAGAACCTTGTGTGTGTGTGTCCCTGCTTGGCAGGGCAGTGTGGAGGTGGTGCCAGCATGAGCTCTGTGCCCTCAGGTGTGCAAAGGCTGCCCTGCTGCAGCCCCAGCCTGTCCTGTGCCATCCCATCCCATCCCATCCCATCCCATCCCATCCCTGCTGCAGCCCCAGCCTGTCCTGTGCCATCCCATCCCATCCCATCCCATCCCATCCCATCCCATCCCATCCCATCCCATCCCTGCTGCAGCCCCTGCCTGTCCTGTGCCATCCCTGCTGCAGCCCCAGCTCTGCCTCCTCCTGCAGCCCCAGCTCTGCCATCCCTGCTGCAGCCCCAGCTCTGCCATCCCTGCTGCAGCCCCAGCTCTGCCATCCCTGCTGCAGCCCCAGCTCTGCCTCCTGCTGCAGCCCCAGCTGTGCCATCCCTGCTGCAGCCCCAGCTCTGCCTCCTGCTGCAGCCCCAGCTGTGCCATCCCTGCTGCAGCCCCAGCTGTGCCATCCCTGCTGCAGCCCCAGCTGTGCCATCCCTGCTGCAGCCCCAGCTGTGCCATCCCTGCTGCAGCCCCAGCTGTGCCATCCCTGCTGCAGCCCCAGCTGTGCCATCCCTGCTGCAGCCCCAGCTGTGCCATCCCTGCTGCAGCCCCAGCTGTGCCATCCCTGCTGCAGCCCCAGCTGTGCCATCCCTGCTGCAGCCCCAGCTGTGCCATCCCTGCTGCAGCCCCAGCTGTGCCATCCCTGCTGCAGCCCCAGCTGTGCCATCCCTGCTGCAGCCCCAGCTCTGCCATCCCTGCTGCAGCCCCAGCTCTGCCATCCCTGCTGCAGCCCCAGCTCTGCCTCCTGCTGCAGCCCCAGCTCTGCCATCCCTGCTGCAGCCCCAGCTCTGCCATCCCTGCTGCAGCCCCAGCTCTGCCATCCCTGCTGCAGCCCCAGCTCTGCCATCCCTGCTGCAGCCCCAGCTCTGCCATCCCTGCTGCAGCCCCAGCTCTGCCATCCCTGCTGCAGCCCCAGCTCTGCCATCCCTGCTGCAGCCCCAGCTCTGCCATCCCTGCTGCAGCCCCAGCTCTGCCATCCCTGCTGCAGCCCCAGCTCTGTCCTGTGCCATCCCTGCTGCAGCCCCTGCCAGATCCTCCCCAGGGCATGCTCAGGAGTAACAGAGTCCCAGAATGGGTTTGGGTTGGAAGGGACCTGCAGGATGATGCAGTTGCAGCCCCTGCCCCGGGCAGGTCCCCCTCCCCCCAGCCCTGCCCGAGGCCTCTCTGTGCTCCTCTCTGGCAGGGCAGGCAGGAGGGGCAGGCAGCAGGCAGGCAGCAGTATCTGCTGCTGGAGAGCTGCCTCTGGGCAGGACTGAGCCTAGTGAAAGAATTTGCCAGCAGAGAAGCTTCCCTGTGTGGATTTCCCCCCCCCTTCCATGTCTGGAGCCTGAGGGGTCCAAGCCAGCCCCCATCTGGTGCCCAGCTCCGTGGCAGGCAGCTCCTGACTCTCCTCCAGCCAAGCAGAGCTCTGCAGCTGGCAATGTTCCCCAAGGCATTTACCTCCTACTGCTTCTGCCATAGATTCTGATCCCCCCCCTCACCCCCAGGACCTCTGAGGCTGTCAGTCAGGGACTGAGTGTGCTGCTGGGTGCCACTGCTTTGTAAACTGCCCTCAGGAGCAGGCTGAGGGAGGCCTCCAGGCTCTCTGCAGCTCCCTGACAGGAGGTTGCAGGGAGCTGGGGGGTTGGTCTCAGCTCATAGAAGGGGAGGAAATGGCCTGGAATTGTGCCAGGGGAGGGTCAGGTTGGAGATGAGGAACAATTTGTTTGCTGCAGGAGTGGTCAGGGACTGGCACAGGCTGCCCAGGGAGCTGGTGGAGTCCCCAGCCCTGGAGGGGTTCCAGAACCCTGGGGCCATGGTTTGGTGGCCATGGTGGGGTTGGGTTGAGGGTTGGCTGCATGATCTCAGAAGCCTTTTCCAATCCAAACAGCTCTGTGATTCTGAGCTCAATCCATGTGCTGGGTGCCTTCAGGAGCACAATAGGCAGCAGAAGTGGCTCAGTCAGACTCACCTTGAGTCCTGTGGCCAGTTCTGGGCTCCTCAGGTTAGGAAAGATGTTGAGGTGCTGGAAGGTGTCCAGAGAAGGGCAACAGAGCTGGGGAGGGGTCTGGAGCACAGCCCTGGGAGGAGAGGCTGAGGGAGCTGGGGTTGCTTAGCCTGCAGAAGAGGAGGCTCAGGGGAGACCTTCTTGCTCTCTGCAACTCCCTGCAGGGAGGTTGTAGCCAGGTGGGGGTTGGTCTCTTCTCCCAGGCAACCAGCACCAGAACAAGAGGACACAGTCTCAAGCTGTGCCAGGGGAGGTTTAGGCTGGAGGTGAGGAGAAAGTTCTTCCCAGAGGGAGTTGTTAGCCATTGGGATGTGCTGCCCAGGGAGGTGGTGGAGTCCCCATCCCTGGAGGTGTTCCAGAGGGGATTGGATGTGGCACTTGGTGCCATGGTTTAGTCATGAGGTCTGTGGTGCCAGGTTGGACTTGGTGATCTTTGGGGTCTCTTCCAGCCTTGGTGATTGTGTGTTCTGCTGAGACCTCCCTGCAGTGCTGGGGCAGCTCTGGAGCCCTCAGCACAGCCAGGGACCTGTTGGAGCAGGGCCAGAGGAGGCCACAGCAGTGCTGGCAGGGCTGGAAGCCCTCTGCTGGGAGGCCAGGCTGAGAGAGTTGGGGTTGTGCAGCCTGGAGGAGAGAAGGCTCCAGGGAGACCTTCTGGTGGCCTTGCAGTGCTTCACAGGCTGAGCAGAGAGCTGGGGACAGACTTTTTCTCAGGGCCTGTTGGGCCAGGCCAAGGGGGGATGGTTTGAAACTAAAAGAAGGAGACTGAGAGTGGAGAGAAGGAGAAATGTTTGACCCTGAGGCTGGTGAGAGCCTGGCCCAAGCTGCCCAAGGAGCTGGGAGCTGCCCCATCCCTGGAGCCATTCCAGATGAGGTTGTTTGGGGCTCTGAGCAGCCTGCTCCAGCTGCAGCTGTCCCTGCTGGCTGCAGGGGGGTGGACTGGATGGGCTTTAAAGGCCTTTTCCAAGCCAAAGCAGCCTGTGGCTCTGTGGTCCTGCTGCACAGGTGAGCTTCCAGCATGCCCTCTGCAACCTGTACCAGGGCCCTGCTGCCTGGGACCACTTGGACCTTCTTCCCTGCTAACAGGCTGTAAATACCTGCAGCAGACTGCCCCTGTTTCTCCCTTTCTGGGGAGCAGTGGGGGTGGATTAGTGAGGAGCTGGACACAGCCCAGGCTGGAGGGGAGTTTCTAACCTGGTGAGCAGCCAGGGCTTCAGTGGAGCATGTTGGGGCCTGCAGAGCTTGGCAGGAGTGGGAAACCCTAACATGGACTGGGCTCAGGCCCAGCCAGCATGGATTGAGGAAGGGCAGGTCCTGCCTCACCAACCTGATCTCCTTCCATGCCCAGGTGTCTGCCTGGTGGCTGTGGGGCAGGCTGTGGATGTGGTCTGCCTGGACTGCAGCAAGGCCTTTGCCACCATCCCCCACAGCAAACTCCTGGCCAAGCTGTCAGCCCCTGCCTTGGGCAGCAGCTCTCTGAGCTGGGTTAGGAACTGGCTGGAGGCTGAGCCCAGAGAGTGGTGGTGAATGGTGCCACAGCCAGCTGGCAGCCAGGCACCAGTGGTGTGCCCCAGGGATCAGTGCTGGGCCCCAGCCTGTTCAATATCTTTATTGATGATCTGGAGGAGGGCATTGAGTCCATCAGCAGTAAATGTGCAGCTGACAGCAAGCTGGGGACAGGAGTTGATCTGCTGGAGGGTTGGAGAGCTCTGCAGAGGGACCTTGCCAGGCTGGGCAGATGGGCAGAGGCCAACAGGATGGCATTCAACAAGTCCAAGTGCCAGGGGCTGCACTTTGGCCACAGCAACCCCAGGCAGAGCTACAGGCTGGGGGCAGAGTGGCTGAGAGCAGCCAAACAGAGAGGGACCTGGGGGTACTGAGTGACAGCTGCCTAAACATGAGCCAGCAGTGTGCCCAGGGGGCCAAGAAGGCCAAGGGCATCCTGGCCTGCAGCAGGAACAGTGTGGCCAGCAGGAGCAGGGAAGTCCTTGTGCCCTGTGCTCAGCACTGCTGAGGCCACACCTGGAGTCCTGTGTCCAGTTCTGGGCTCCTCAGGTTAGGAAAGAGGTTGAGCTGCTGGAAGGTGTCCAGAGAAGGGCAACAAAGCTGGGGAGGGGTCTGGAGCACAGCCCTGGGAGGAGAGGCTGAGGGAGCTGGGGTTGCTTAGCCTGCAGAAGAGGAGGCTCAGGGGAGACCTTCTTGCTCTCTCCAACTCCCTGCAGGGAGGCTGCAGCCAGGTGGGGGTTGGTCTCTTCTCCCAGGCACCCAGCCCCAGAACAAGAGGACACAGTCTCAAGCTGTGCCAGGGGAGGTTTAGGTTGGATGTGAAGAAGAAATTCTTCCCAGCAAGAGAGATTGGCCATGGGGATGTGCTGCCCAGGGAGGTGGTGGAGTCCCCATCCCTGGAGGTGTTTAGGAAGAGCCTGGCTGAGGCCCTTGGTGCCATGGTTGAGTTGATCAGATGGTGCTGGGTGAGAGGTTGGACTGGATGAGCTCTGAGGTCTTTTCCAACCTGGTTAATTCTTTGTCCCCCTTCCCCTCCTGTCCCCCTTCCCCTCCTGTCCCCCTTCCCCACCAGCGCTGTCCCTGGCCGCATCCAGGCCGTGCTGGGGAGCAGGGTGCAGCGGCCAGGGCCACGTGTAAGCAGGAGGTGCTTCATTGTCAGTGCAGTGTGCCCAGACAGAGCTGATTTGCAGTAACCAGGTTAGGGCTGGGGGCTGGCAGCCCCTGGGAGCTTTCTCTGCTGCTGTGTGATGTGATTAGAGGGGAGATGTGACAGTGGAGAGCTCTCAGAGATGAGACTGGCTTGCCTGGGGCCGTGGCAGACCTTTGCCTGGCGGGAGGCCCTGTTCCACCTAACCTCATTTCTTTGTTACACATGTTCCCAATGAAATGGGCAAGTGGCAATTAGGAGCAGCACTGTCATCTCTCCCTGGGGGTGTGCAGAGGGGAATGGGCCTCACCTCTTGGCTCGGGGGTGGGTTTTGCAGTGGCCCTTGCAGCTGAGCTCTCCTCCCTCCTTTCACCTCAGTCGCGTCAGGGCTGCTGCTCTGCCGGGGGCGTTTGGGGTGCTGTGATGGAAAGCTCAGAGGGGTGGTGTGATGTGAAGCCCAGAGGAGTGGTGTGATGATGTGAAGCCCAGAGGGACACCTCCTTTAAATTGCCCTGCTGGCTTTGCTCTGTCTCCTCTGCTGCTGCAGAGCACAGCACCAGGAGGATGCTCCCCAGCTTCATCCACCGCCAGGAGCCCTCAGTGCCTTAAGAGGTTGTGGTGATGATGATGATGATGATGATTTTTTCTCTTGCAGTAGAGAAAGCAAATCCTCTTTTCCAGAGCTGCTTCCTGACTGTGCTGTGCTTTGCTTTCCAGGCTCATACTTCTTCTCTGTGCCTTTCTGAACATCCCTGTTGTGAAGATGTCTCACATGAACCACTCCATGATGTCAACCACACATCCTCCTGAGCACCAGCACTCAACAGCAGCCCCAGCTCATGGCCATGAGGCTGGCATGATGGTAGGTGGCACAGTTATTGTTGATGGAGTTCATGAACCAGAGAGCTTTGGGGCTGTGCTCCACAGTGACTTGGTGTGGGGAGGCCACAGCTGGGATGTGGCAGCCAGCCCTGGGCTCCCCAGTTCAGGAGGGACAGGGATCTGCTGGAGGGAGTCCAAGGGAGGGCTGCAAGGATGCTGAAGGGACTGCAGCACTGCCTGGGGAGGAGAGGCTGAGAGCCCTGGGGCTGTTCAGTCTGGAGAGGAGAAGCCTGAGAGGGATCTGATCAATGGCTATCAATAGCTGAGGGCTGAGGGTCAGGAGGGAGGGGACAGGGACAGGCTCTGCTCAGTTGTGCCCTGGGATAGGACAAGGGGCAATGGATGGAAACTCCAGCACAGGAGGTTCCAGCTCAGCATGAGGAGGAACTTCTGCACTGTGAGGGTGACAGAGCCCTGGAGCAGGCTGCCCAGAGAGGTTGTGGAGTCTCCTGCTCTGGAGCCTTCCCAGCCCCAGCTGGATGTGTTCCTGTGTGCCCTGTGCTGGGTTCTGTGCTCCTGCTCTGGCAGGGGCTTGGACTGGATGATCTTTGGAGGTCCCTTCCAGCTCCTAGCATCCTGTGGTCCTGGGATATCTGACTCTTGAGGGTGGGAAGTTCAACTTGGCTTTGGAAGGCAGAGAATCATAGAGGCATGGAATGAGCTTTAAAGGTCATCCAGTTCCTCCTCTCTGCAGTCAGCAGAGCCACCTGCAGCTAGAGCAGGTAGCTCAGAGCCCCTAACAACCTCACCTGGAATGGTTCCAGGGATGGGGCAGCTCCACCTCTCTGGGCAGCCTGGGCCAGGCTCTCACCACCCTCAGGGTCAAACATTTCTGCCCTCTCTCCAGGCTGAATCTCTTTCAGCTTCACACCATCCCCTCCTGTCCTGTCACAGCAGCAGGGGCTGCTGGAAGCTTTGTCCTCTTTCTTATAGGCCCTTTTTGAAGCACAGAGTGAGAGACTCACAGAAGGCTTTGGGTGGGAAGGGGCTTGAAAGATCATCTAGTTCCAGTCCCCCTGCCATGGGCAGGGACACTTTCCACCAGCCCAGGGTGCTGAAGGCATGAATCACTTCGGTGTGAAGCACAGTCCCCATTGTGGCTTTGCTGGAGGGAAGGAGTGGCATGGGGGGAGGTGCACCAGGAGCTGGAGTGGCTCCAGGGAGTCCCATGGAGAGACCAAGGGGAGATGGGGACAGGTTAGTGCTGGGGTCATGCCCCTTGGGCTGCAGAAAGAGATGTTTGCCCATGAGAACAGTTGGAGACTGTGAGACCACAGCTGGAGCAGTGTCCAGTCCTGGAGCCCCCAGTGTAAGAAAGGTCTGGAGGTGCAGGGAAGGGCCACAAGGAGGAGCAGAGGGCTGGAGCTGCTCTGCTGTGGAGACAGACTGAGGGAGTTGGGGCTGTGCAGGCTGGAGAGGAGAAGGCTCTGAGGAGACCTCATTGTGGCCTTCCAGGATCTGCAGGGGGCTACAGGAAAGCTGGGGAGGGACTTTTGAGGGTGTCAGGGAGGGATAGGACTTGGGGGGGAGGGGATGGAGCTGGGAGCTGATGCTCCTACAACACACAGAGCATGCAGTTAAACAGGAACATGGCTTGAAAGAGGGGAGGGCAAGGAGTCTCTGCTGGGAGGTGGCACAGAGTAATCCCAGCCAGGAGCAGATGGAGTCCAGTCCCAGCTCTGAACTCAGACTGCTTTGGGTTGCAAGGGACCTGTAAAAGTCAACCTGCTCAACCCCCTGGCTCCCTGCAGGGCTCCTGGGGCAGGCCCCAGATGCTGGCAGCCTGCTCTGCCTCCTGCCCAGGAGGGAGCAGAGCTTCAACAAGCTGCTTCCTGCCTGTCCCCTGCCTGCTGGGCTCCTCCTCTTGGGGGCTTTGTCTTCTCTCACCTTTGGTGAGCTGCCATGGAAAGGGGTAGGAATCACTGCTGTAAGTCAGGGAGCTGCTGGCAGGGTTGGCAGAAACCAACCTGGAGCTCTGGGTCCAGTTCTGGAGCCTCTTACAGTAAAGATCTGGAGGTGCTGGAAGGTGTCCAGAGCAGGGCCATGAGGAGGAGCAGAGGGCTTGAGCTGCTCTGCTCTGGAGACAGCCTGAGGGAGTTGGGGTTGTGCAGGCTGGAGAGGAGAAGGCTCCCAGGAGACCTCATTGTGGCCTTCCAGGATCTGAAGGGGGCTACAGGAAAGCTGGGGAGGGACTTTTGAGGGTGTCAGGGAGGGATAGGAGTGGGGGGGATGGAGCAAGACTAGAAACAGGTAGATTCAGATTGGCTGTGAGGATGAAGTTGTTCCCCATGAGGGTGGTGAGAGCCTGGCACAGGCTGCCCAGGGAGGTGGTGGAAGCCTCATGCCTGGAGGTGTTTGCAGCCAGGCTGGATGTGGCTGTGAGCAACCTGCTGCAGTGTGAGGTGTCCCTGGCCATGGCAGGGGGGTTGGAACTGGCTGAGCCTTGAGGTCCCTTCCAGCCCTGACAGTTCTGTGACTGTGTGACTGGAATCATCTGCCAAGGGCAGCAGTGGAGTCCCCAGCAGGAGTTTAAGGCTCAGCTTGCCAGGCTGCTGGGCCAGCTCATTTCAGCTCTGCTGTGAGCTGGAAAGGTTGGAGCAGATGATCCTTGGAGTCCCTTCCAGCCTGGCCTTCTGGCATTGTGTTTGCCTGCAGCCACCTTTCCAGCAGCCAGCCCTGGTGTCTGCCCTGCAGCCAGCTGAAGGCTGCAGCTCTCCATGCTGCTGGTGTCAGCAGTGGCTGGAACTGGCACAGGGAGCCTTGCACACTGTGCTGACCTGCAGGGGACCAGCTCTGGGCCCTTTGCCACCTGAACTTTAAGGGAACTTGGCTCACCTGGGGGAGCAAAGTGCTGCCAGGGCTCTTGGCCACCTTGGTGCTGGGGCTGTGCTGGTCCTGAGCCCTGCTGCTCTGCTTGCTTGGGTTCCAGCAAGCTCAGACCTGCACTTGCTGGCAGCACTGCAGAGAGCCTGCCAGGGTGTCCATGGAGATGACCTGGGGTCTGTGTTTGTGTGGGGCCAGTTCTAGAGCCTTTTCCAGCTTTTCCTCCCTGTTCTAAATCCTTCTGGAGTGAGTTTCAGATGTATACAAACAGGGACAGGGACCTGCTGGAGAGTGGCCAGCAGAGGCTGGGAGGGGGGTTGGGAGACTCAAACATCTCTGCTGTGAAGGAAGCCTGAGAGGGAGTTCAAGAGGGACAGGGATCTGCTGGAGAGTCCAACAGAGAGCTACCAGGATGCTGAAGGGACTGCAGCACTGCCTGGGGAGGAGAGGCTGAGAGCCCTGGGGGTGCTTAGGCTGCAGAGAAGGCTGAGAGGGGATCTCACAGGAGGTTAGGGGTTGGAAGGGACCTCTAGAGACCATCCAGTCCAACCCCCTGCCAGAGCAGGAGCATAGAATCCAGCACAGGGCACACAGGAACACATCCAGCTGGGGCTGGGAAGGCTCCAGAGAGGGAGACTCCACAGCACAGTTGGTGCTGGCTGCCCAGGTGGCAGCAGCAGCAGCCAGGCCCAGGTCTGTGCTGGGATCTGATCAATGTCTATCAGTGTCTGAGGGCTGGGGGTCAGGATGAAGGGGCCAGGCTCTTCTGGGTGGTGCCCAGTGTCAGGACAAAGAACAAGCTGGGACCCAACAGGAGGAGAAAGTTGTTTGGTGTGAGGCTGCTGGAGACCTGGAGCAGGCTGCCCAGAGAGGTTGTGGAGTCTCCTCTGGAGAGCTTCCAAACCCAGCTGGCCATTGTGCTCCTGGGCAAGCTGCTGTGGGTGCCAATGCCAGGACAAGGGGCACTGGGTGCCAGCTGGAGCAGAGGAGGTGCCACAGGAACAGAAGTGAAGGCTGCTGGAGGCCTGGAGCAGGCTGCCCAGAGAGGCTGGGGAGTCTCCTGCTCTGGAGACTTTCAAGCCCCACCTGGATGTGCTCCTGGGTGAGCTGCCCTGGGTGCTGCTGCTCTGGCAGGGGGTTGGCCTGGGTGAGCTCTGGAGGCCCCTTCCAAGCCAAACCCCTCTGTGATTCTGTGACTGGATAAAGTCTGAAGGGAAGGCAGACACTGAGCATTTCCACTCCAGAGGAGGAGGTGGTCAGGAGTTATTTTGCACTGCCTGTTTGAGTGGCACCAGAGCACCTTAGCTTCTCTGAGTCTCTCTCTTGGCCAACTGGAATGGTCTTGGTTCTTGTGACAATTCAAACCCCTTTGCTGAGCTCCATCTCAGGATGAGCTTAATCATGCTGCAGAGCTGGGCCCAAGCCAACCTCAAGAGGTACAACAAGACCAAGGGCAAAGTCCTGCAGCTGGGGCAGGGCAATCCCAGGCACTGCTAGAGGCTGGGCAGAGACTGGCCTGAGAGCAGCCCTGAAGAAAAGGCCTTGGGGGTGCTGGGGGAGGAGAAGCTCAGCAGGAGCCAGCAGGGAGCACTTGCAGCCCAGAGAGCCAAGCAGAGCCTGGGCTGCAGCAAGAGAAGTGTGGCCAGCAGGGCCAGGGAGGGGATTCTGCCCCTCTGCTCCACTCTGCTGAGACCACAGCTGCAGCTCTGGGGCCAGTTCTGGAGCCTCTGTGCCAGGAAGGATCTGGAGGGGCTGGAAGGTGTCCAGAGAAGGGCCACGAGGAGGAGCAGAGGGCTGGAGCTGCTCTGCTGTGAGCACAGCCTGAGAGAGTTGGGGTTGTGCAGGCTGGAGAGGAGAAGGCTCTGAGCAGACCTAATTGTGGCCTTCCAGTGTGTGCAGGGGGCTCCAAGAAAGCTGGGGAGGGACTTTTGAGGGTGTCAGGGAGGGATAGGGCTGGGGGGGATGGAGCAGAACTAGAAGTGGGGAGATTGAGATTGGATGTTAGGAAGAAGTTGTTCCCCATGAGGGTGGTGAGAGCCTGGCACAGGCTGCCCAGGGAGGTGGTGGAAACCTCCTGCCTGGAGGTGTTTGCAGCCAGGCTGGAGGTGGCTGTGAGCAACCTGCTGTGGTGTGAGGTGTCCCTGCCCATGGCAGGGGGTTGGAACTGGCTGTGAGCAACCTGCTGCAGTGTGAGGTGTCCCTGGCCATGGCAGGGGGCTTGGAACAATTCTGTGATTCTATCATCTTGGTGTTCTTTCTGTTTGGGACAGGCAATGACTTTCCACTTCAGCTATCAGAATGTGCCCCTGCTGTTTGCTGGACTCACCATCAATTCTCCTGGAGGTCAGTAAGAAGTTTGCCTTGCTGCTGAGATGTGCAGCACCACTGAAAAGAGGGAGGAAGATGCTTGTCTGGGCCCTTAAATGGCATCTGGGGGGGGAAGGGTGGGAAAAAAGATGTTTGTATAGGTTGAGAAGTGACCTGCTCTGACTAGCAGAGGTGATTCCTGCCTTCCCTTCAGGGGGGAAATCCTGGTGACTGTGTGGCCTCAGTCCACCCTCAGCAGCTGTGCAGGGGTGGCAGCCCTGGGCTGTGCAGGGGGAGGGGGCTCTGGGTCAGGAGCTGTCTCTGCTGTCATAGAATCATCCAGGTTGGAAAAGACCTCAGAGATCATCAGGTCCAGGCTGTCACCCAGCACCTCCTGACAACTCAACCATGGCTCCAAGTGCCACATCCAATCCCCTCTGGAACACCTCCAGGGGTGGGGACTCCACCACCTCCCTGGGCAGCACATTCCCATGGCCAGTCTCTCTTGCTGGGAAGAACTTTCTCCTCACCTCCAGCCTAAACTTCCCCTGGCACAGCTTGAGGCTGTGTCCTCTTGTTCTGGGGCTGGTATGATGCAGCTTCTCCTATCCCAGGCATTTACCCAATGAGGTTGTTTAGAATAATCTCTCCTTTGCCTTTTCACACCCAGGAGTGATTTGTTTATTGTGTTCTGCTTCTCTGCTCAAACCCTGCAGCTGAGTTTTAAAGGCATAGCCTGAAACTCCCACACCTGGTTTGCCCAGGGGGGTTCTTTGCAGATGACAGCAAGCTGGGGGCAGGAGTTGATCTGCTGGAGGGTAGAGAGGCTCTGCAGAGGGACCTTGCCAGGCTGGGCAGATGGGCAGAGGCCAAGGGCAGGAGACTGAACACATCCAAGTGCCAGGGGCTGCACATTGGCCACAGCAACCCCAGGCAGAGCTACAGGCTGGGGGCAGAGTGGCTGAGAGCAGCCAGGCAGAGAGGGACTTGGGGGTGCTGATTGACAGCTGCCTAAACATGAGCCAGCAGTGTGCCCAGGGGGCCAAGAAGGCCAAGGGCATCCTGGCCTGCATCAGGAACAGCAGGAGCAGGGAAGTCCTTGTGCCCTGTGCTCAGCACTGCTGAGGCCACACCTGGAGTCCTATGTCCAGTTCTGGGCCTCTCAGGTCAAGAAGGACATTGAGAGACTTGAAGGTGTCCAGAGAAGGGCAACAAGGCTGGGGAGGGGTCTGGAGCACAGCCCTGGGAGGAGAGGCTGAGGGAGCTGGGGTTGCTTAGCCTGCAGAAGAGGAGGCTCAGGGGAGACCTTCTTGCTCTCTCCAACTCCCTGCAGGGAGGTTGTAGCCAGGTGGGGGTTGGTCTCTTCTCCCAGGCACCCAGCACCAGAACAAGAGGACACAGTCTCAAGCTGTGCCAGGGGAGGTTTAGGCTGGAGGTGAGGAGAAAGTTCTTCCCAGCAAGAGAGATTGGCCATGGGGATGTGCTGCCCAGGGAGGTGGTGGAGTCCCCATCCCTGGAGGTGTTTAGGAAGAGCCTGGCTGAGGCCCTTGGTGCCATGGTTGAGTTGATCAGATGGTGCTGGGTGAGAGGTTGGACTGGATGAGCTCTGAGGTCTTTTCCAGCCTGGTTAATTCCCCTCACCCCCCTCACCCCCCTCACCCCCCTCACCCCCCTCACCCCCCTCACCCCCCTCACCCCCCTCACCCCCCTCACCCCCCTCACCCCCGTCACCCCCCTCACCTTCCTCACCCTCCTCACCCCCCTCACCCCCCTCACCCCCCTCTCCCCCTCACCCCCTCTCCTGTACCTGTTGTGTGCTCTGTCCATGTCCATTGCCTTCCATTGTAGCTCTGCCTGCAGCTCCCTTTGCTTCCAGCTGAGCCGGGCTGGCAAAGTTGATGTTGGGGGAGGGGGGGGGGGGTGAGGGGGAATTGTCAGCCCCCCAGCCCTGGATCCAAGAGTGTCTCCTGTCCTGCCAGAGATGGCTGGTGCCTTTGTGGCTGTCTTCTTGCTGGCCATGTTCTACGAGGGGCTGAAGATCGCCCGGGAGTGCCTGCTGCGCCGCTCCCAGGTCAGCATCCGCTACAACTCCATGCCCGTGCCCGGCCCCAACGGCACCATCCTGATGGAGACACACAAGACTGTGGGGTAGGAACCTCCCTGCACTCCCTCTGTCCCCCTCTGCTGCCCCCAGCGCAGCAAGGACATACAAGACAAGAGCAGCCCTGAGGAGAAGGCCTTGGGGGTGTCAGCTGGTGACAAACTGCCCAGGAGCCAGCAGTGGTCCCTGGCAGCCCAGAGCCAGCTGAGTGCTGAGCTGCAGCCAGAGCAGGGAGAGCAGCAGCACAGGGAGGGGATTCTGCCCCTCTGCTCTGCTCTGCTCAGCCCCCACCTGCAGCACTGCCTCCAGCTCTGGGGCCCCCAGCACAAGAAGGACCTGGAGCTGCTGGAGAGGCTCCAGAGGAGGCCACAGAGATGCTCAGAGGCTGCAGAACCTCCCCTGTGGGGCCAGGCTGGGAGAGTTGGGGCTGTGCAGCCTGGAGAGGAGAAGGCTCCAGGCAGACCTCAGAGCAGCCTTGCAGGACCTGAAGGGCTCCAGGAGAGCTGGGGAGGGACTCTGGCCAAGGGCTGGGAGTGCCAGGCTGAGGAACAATGGCTTTGAGCTGGGAGAGGGGAGACTGAGAGTGGAGAGGAGGAAGAAACTGTTGAGAGTGAGGCTGGGGAGACTGGCACAGGCTGCCCAGGGAGGCTGTGGCTGCCTCCTGCCTGGAGGTGTTGAAGGCCAGGCTGGATGAGGCCTTGAGCAAGCTGGGCTGGGGGGAGGTGTCCATGCCCATGGCAGGGGGGTGGCACTGGGTGACCTTTAAGGTCCCTTCCAACCTAAAGCATTCTATGAACCTGTGATCCCTTGGTGGAAGAGATGGCAGAGGATTGGTTCTCCTGCCCAGGGAGGCTGTGGCTGCCTCCTGCCTGGAGGTGTTGAAGGCCAGGCTGGATGAGGCCCTGAGCAAGCTGGGCTGGGGGGAGGTGTCCCTGCCCATGGCAGGGGGCTGGCACTGGATGATCTTTAAGGTCCTATCCCTGTAGCTGTGCTGCTTGGGGATACAGTTTGGTGCTGCTGGCAGCTGGGTTCTGCTTGCACTTGCTGACCTCAAAGCTCTTCTCCAAGCTCAGTGACTTTGCTTCTGTGCTTTCCCCCCCCCAACTGTGCCCCGTGGATGCTGACTGCTGTGTGTGGGCTCTGTGTCCCCAGGCAGCAGATGCTGAGCTTCCCTCACCTCCTGCAGACTGTGCTGCACATCATCCAGGTGGTGGTCAGTTACTTCCTGATGCTGATCTTCATGACCTACAACGGGTACCTGTGCATTGCTGTGGCAGCAGGGGCAGGCACAGGCTACTTCTTCTTCAGCTGGAAGAAGGCTGTTGTGGTGGACATCACAGAGCACTGCCACTAGCCCCAGGCTGCCCAGGAGCTTCCCCACCCCACTGCCCTCTGGAGGCACAGCCATCACCAGGACTGGATCATTCCTCAGCTGCAAGAGACAAATCAGCACAAGGTTCCTAGCTGGGCTGGAGGGATGTGAGGAGCTGGGGGGGGGTGGGGGGAGGGGGGGGGAAGGAGCTGCTCCTCCTTGCTGCAGGCTGGCAGCAGGGTTGACTCTTGCAGGGGGGGGGTCCCATGGTTGCCATTCTTGGCTAGGATTTGCTTTACTCTTAGAATTTATGCTGTGATTGAAATTAGTTTGGCTGACAGCAGTGTAGGAAACCTCCTTTTACAGGAAGCCTCTTTTTCTTTTGCAATGGGAAGGTGCTGAGCTGTGAGGGTCTGTGAGGAGTGGGGAAAGAGCCAGGCTGCCAGTGGGGCCTGTGGCTGCCAGTGGGGCCTGTGGCTGCCAGTGGGGCCTGTGGCTGCCAGTGGGGCCTGTGGCTGCCAGTGGGGCCTGTGGCTGCCAGTGGGGCCTGTGGCTGCCACTGCCTGCTCTCATTGGACTTTTTCTCCTGTGTGCATGATGCCAGGGGAGGGCAGCTCCTGGTGTTGTGCTGCTGGGGCCAGTGCTGCCTTCTCAGCCTCTGAAGGAGATTTGGTGCTGCACATCAGAGGTGCTCAGCTGTGTCCTGCCAAGGGAGTACCTTGACCCCCCCCAGGCGTGTGGCCCGGGTGCTGCAGGGGCTCTGGGTGAGTCTGGCCCCCAAGCCAGCAGGGTTTGGTGACTGCTCTTCATCTTCTGATGCATCCAGCAGCACTGCCCAGCTCCAGTCTGGGGCTGGCTGCTTTCCCTTGCAATCATGGAAATGGAGCAGGCAGAGGACAGCAGTCCTGTACTCCTGGGGCAGAAAGGTTGGCACTGACCCGCTCAGAGCTGCTGAGGTGCACCTGGCTGGGCCTAGAGCTAAAGGTTTGGCTGAGTAAAAGGAGTCCTGTAAGTGAGGCAGGAGCTCAGGAGTGATTTCACAGGAGGTGGAAATGGCTGAAAGGGACATTCCCTGGGTGAGGGGAAGGAAGTGAACCACCCCTGTGCCTGGGAAGGAGAGCTCTGGAGAAGAGAAGAAAGAAAAGGAGGGACTGCAGCAGCCTGCTGTGCCCTCAGGTGGCACCTGGAGCAGCTTGGGCTGATGACAAAGCATTCCTGACCCAGATGACTCCACTTTGGCTAAGAATCATGCTGTGACCCTGCCAGCTGCAGGAGCTACCAGTGCCAGTGGGGGACAAGTGTGCAGCAGAACTTCCCCTTGAGTGCTGGGAGCTCTACACATGGCACAGACACGAGGGGCTGTGACATGGGCAGAGCCAGCTGCCTGCCTGCCTGATGCCCACAGCATGCCTGGGGGTCCTCAGGGAGCAGATTTGCTGTGGCACCTCCTCATTCTTGTGGGCTGTGGTGCAAAGCTGGAGCCTTCCTGCTGCTCAGGGTTCCCCCTTTGTGCCTGCTGCTGGCTGAGAGGGAAGTCAGTGGCACTGTCAGGCACCGCTTCCAGGCTGGGGCTGCTGGCTGGGATGTGCCTTGAGAACAAGAGAGACCTGAGGTGAGAGCATCTGGGCACTGCAGTGGCAGTTTTGTGCCCAGAGCTGGTGCTGGGTGCCCTGTCAGCAGGAGCTGTGCCAGGAGCTGGGCTTTGTGAGCAGGAGTTGCAGCTCTTGAGCCTTACAGGATGAGGCTCATCCCTGGGCACATGTGTCCTTCACTGTGCTGATGACCAGCTCAGAGCCCCCCCTCCTCCTTCCCTCCCTCCCTCCCTCCTCCTTCCCTCCCTCCCTCCCTCCTCCTTCCCTCCCTCCCTCCTCCTTCCCTCCCTCCCTCCCTCCTCCTTCCCTCCCTCCCTCCCTCCTCCTTCCCTCCCTCCCTCCCTCCTCCTTCCCTCCCTCCCTCCCTCCTCCTTCCCTCCCTCCCTCCCTCCCTCCTCCTTCCTTCCCCCCTCCTGGAAAGGCAGCAGGAAATCTCTTAGTGCCACCAGCAGCATCTTGAGTGGCACCACTGAGCTCAGCTGCCCAGGGCTGGTGCCAGCTGTTTGTTTGGGCATCTGATTCTCTTTGGGCAGTGCAAGTAGAGAGGGAAAGGTGAGGAGTCAAAAGCAGCCTCAGGTTGCTGAGGAGCTTCTTTCTGGAGCAAATCTGCATCTGGGTGGAAGGAGGGAAGTTATTTTCATGGACAATGTGTAGCCACCTCCTGATGAGAGAGGGGAAAAGCTCTTCCCCAGCCTGGGCTCTGGCAGGAGCTGGGGCTGTGACCAGCTGCAGAGGACCTGCTGATGCCCTCACTGCCTCTGTCACCACTCTGAGCAGTGGCTCCTGGCTGTGGGAGTGGGAGACAGAGCCTGGGATGGCTGCAGGAGCTGTGAGGACACCATGGTGCCTGGCACAGAGAGCTGCAGCAGGTGGGTGCTGGAGCTGCTGGTGTCTTGGGAAAGCTGCAAGCACAGGGCCTTGGTCAGGAGCCCTCCTTGCCACCACTGCTCTGGAGGAGCTGCAGTTGTTGCAGGGGGTCTGACTGCAGGGCACAGGCAGGGTGGCTGTGTGTGGTGACAGCAGTTACTGCCCAGGGCCCTTGCTGTGTCTTCCCCTGGAGCAGGACCTCTGCTTGGCCTGATCTTCTTGCTGTCCCCTTTTAGCCCCCCAGGCTTGTGTTCAGGTCACCAGACTTGAATCCTCTGATGGAAGTCCCCAGAGGTGGTGACTTGGAGAGCAGGCAGTGGCTGTGGCTTTGCAGCACAGCTTGAGTCCTCTGGCTAGCTCTCCTGCCTCACCTACCTGTAGCATCTGTGCCATTGCTATTGCTCCCCCCTAAGGATGAGAAGCTCTTCAGAGAGTCACCTCCTGCCCATGCTCACACAGGAGAGGGGAAGAAGGAGGTGGCAGTGGCCTAGCAGTGGTCACCTGGGGAGCAGGAGCCTGGGCAGGGGGTTCCCAGGTGTCCTGCAAGCACCTCAGCTCCCTTCCAGCAAGGTGGAATAGTGCTGGTTGGGCAGCACTGGAGCTAGGAATGGGAGCCCAGGCTGGGCTCTGGGGAGAGGTGCACAAGGGAGGGTGTGAAGGGAAGGTGCTTGAGGAGAGAAGGTGGAGGGCTGTGTCCCCTCTGCTGCTGAGCTTGCTGACAGAGCAGGGCACAACTGAGAGAGGGCCACTTCAGCCCATGCCCTCCTGCCAGCTCTGGCCTTGCTTTCTTTTGGTTCAACGTTGACAATGCAGAGAAGCCACCTGCCTCCCTGTGTCCCAGCCTCCCCTGGGCCACCAGCTGCCACCTTCTTGGCCCAGGCTGCTGTTTGCTTGGCTGGAGTCTCAACCTGGCCTCCCTGCTGCTGGCCTCTGCTGGCCTCTTGTGGTGCAGTGCCAGCTGGGCTGAAGGGTGTCCAGGTAACACTCAACCTGCCTTGGGTGGTGCTTGGAGGGGGTGAGGACTGCAATGACTACAGGACTCGAGGACCTGCAACTCCTGTGGCCACACACATGGTGTAGCATGCTTGGACTGTGATGTTCTTTGTGCCCTGATGCTTGGTCTCCACACTCTGTGCCTCTGGATTACAACCTTGGAGGCAGCCCCCCAAGCCCCCAGGCTGTGCTCATCAGCTGCCTTCTGCCCTGTCCCTCTCCAGTGCCTTTTCAGTTTGGCTGGAGCCAGCCCCCACCCAGCCCAGCAGGATTGCCAGTTCTGTTTACAGTGGACTCTTGGTTTTGTTCTTGCTCTTGCTCTGTGTGGAGGCAACTTGGCTGATGTTACTGTGAAGATCAACCATCTCCTGTACATAATTAACCAATAAATAGATTGCATTTTAGTGTGCTGAGTCTGTGCCCTGGGAACCATCCTCAGCTGCAGGCTGGTGGCCACTGGCACAGCTCTTCTGTGCCTGCTGAGACAGGTTGCTTGGGGGGGGCTGAGTGTCCCATCTTGAGGAGGTTTGGGATGGGAGTGAGGAGCAGTGTCCCCTGGGCCCAGCCCTGCCACCAGCAGCAAGCCCTGAGGCTGCAGGAAGGGGCCTGGGGGAGGGCACAGATGTGCAGGGCACCCTTTGGGTCCAGACTCACCTGCAGGGTGTGGGGAAAGCTGATGGAGAAGGGTTGGTGCCTCCCAGAGCTGCTGCCCACCACAGCAGGAGCTTCTCCTCCCCCTCTGCTCTGCCCTAGTGAGGAGAGCCTGGGGCCACTTCTGGGCTCCTTAGTTCAAGAGCCACAAGGAGCTACTGGAGAGAGTCCAATGGGGAGACTACAGAGCTGCTGAGGGGCCTGGAGCAGCTCTGTGAGGAGCAAAGGCTGAGAGCCCTGGGGCTGAGAGCCTGCAGAAGAGCAGCCCCAGAGGGGAGCTGAGCAATGCTCAGCAAGAGCTAAAGGCTGGGGGGCAAGAGGCTGGGGCCAGGCTCTGCTCAGGGGTGCCCAGGGACAGCACAAGGGGCAGAGGGCACAAACTGGAACCCAGGAGGTTGCATCTGAACAGGAAGAGAAACTTCTCTGGTGTGAGGCTGCTGGAGGCCTGGAGCAGGCTGCCCAGAGAGGCTGTGGAGTCTCCTTGTGTGGAGAGCTTCCAACCCACCCTGGGCATTGTGCTGCTGGGCAGGCTGCTGTGGGTGCCCTGCTGTGGGATGATCTCCAGAGGTCCCTTCCAGCCCCCACCCTGCTGGGACTCTGGAATTCTCCAAGTTAAAGCACAGGGGCTCAGGAGCTGCAGCAGTGATTGCCCTCAGTGCACAGAAGATGTCTGTGTGCAGCAGGCCACTCTGGGCCTCCCTCCCGGGGCTTTCCCCTGGCTTTTATTTGCCCTCACAGGAGAAAGGAGAGGCTGGGTTGGGTTTTGCTCCTCTGTGCAGCCAAAGGAATTCTTGGAACCTCCTAAGGTGTTCCCCTGCCAGGCCTGGGGCGTGCTGGGAGCAGAGGAATCCCTGGGGCCTCCCTGTGGTGGTAGACTGGCAAAGCAGCTCAGCTCCAGGCCCCTGTGGCTCCCTCCAGCCTGGAAAGGTTTCAGCTCTGTCCATTTTCCCAGCCTGACCTGGGAGCTGATGCTCCTACAACACACAAACAGGAACATGGCTTGAAAGAGGGGAGGGCAAGGAGTCTGTGCTGGGAGGTGGCACAGAGTAATCCCAGCCAGGAGCAGATGGAGTCCAGTCCCAGCTCTGAACTCAGACTGCTTTGGGTTGCAAGGGACCTGTAAAAGTCAACCTGCTCAACCCCCTGGCTCCCTGCAGGGCTCCTGGGGCAGGCCCCAGATGCTGGCAGCCTGCTCTGCCTCCTGCCCAGGAGGGAGCAGAGCTTCAACAAGCTGCTTCCTGCCTGTCCCCTGCCTGCTGGGCTCCTCCTCTTGGGGGCTTTGTCTTCCCTCACCTTTGGTGAGCTGCCATGGAAAGGGGTAGGAATCACTGCTGTAAGTCAGGGAGCTGCTGGCAGAAACCAACCTGGAGCTCTGGGTCCAGTTCTGGAGCCTCTGTGCCAGGAAGGATCTGGAGGTGCTGGAAGGTGTCTAGAGCAGGGCCAGGAGGAGGAGCAGAGGGCTGGAGCTGCTCTGCTGTGGAGACAGCCTGAGAGAGTTGGGGTTGTGCAGGCTGGAGAGGAGAAGGCTCCCAGGAGACCTCATTGTGGCCTTCCAGGATCTGCAGGGGGCTCCAAGTAAGCTGGGGAGGGACTTCTGAGGGTGTCAAGGAGGGATAGGACTGGGGGGGATGGAGCAGAACTAGAAGTGGGGAGATTGAGATTGGCTGTGAGGAAGAAGTTGTTCCCCATGAGGGTGGTGAGAGCCTGGCACAGGCTGCCCAGGGAGGTGGTGGAAGCCTCCTGCCTGGAGGTGTTTGCAGCCAGGCTGGAGGTGGCTGTGAGCAACCTGCTGCGGTGTGAGGTGTCCCTGGCCATGGCAGGGGGTTGGAGCTGGCTGAGCCTTGAGGTCCCTTCCAGCCCTGCCAGTTCTGATTCTGTGCTCTTTAGTGGCACCACCCAGAAGGAAACAGTTGGTGACCTCTGAGCCAAGCAGCAAACCCTGCTGGCAGCAACCTGGATCTCCATCCTGGGGTGGCAGAGGAGCAGGGCAGCTGGGGTGACACCACCCTGGGGCTGAGTGGAAGTGAACCTGGCTGGTGTGGAGGGAGAAGTGCTGTGAGCAAAGGCAGGACATTCCATGGCCCAGTGCCCAGAACCTTCCTCTGCACCCAGCTCTGCAGCTGCTCCCTGCCAAGGGCCAAGGCTGCACCCCAGAGGTGCCAGTGATTGACTCATGCAATCTCAGACTGCTCTAGGTGGGCAGGGACCTGAAAGGTCTTCTACACCAACCCCCTGCAGGCAGCAGGGACATCTGCAAGTGGAGCAGGCTGCCCCTCAGTGCCTTTCACAGCACTTGTGAACTGCTTGGGGCCAGGTGATTCCAGCAAGTGTTTGGGACTTCTTCCCTGGCCTGCTCAGGGAAGCACAGAGCTGTGCTGCTGGGCTGCAGGGCCAAGGGCATCACAGCAGACATGAAAGAAGTCATTGTCCCACTCAGTGCTGGCCAGCCCCTGCCTGGAGCACTGCCTGCAGTGTACAAAACAGCTGTGGACAGGCTGGGAAGTGGCCAGAGAAGGGCCAGGAGGGGCCTGGCAGAGCTGCCCTGGGAGGAAGGGCTGAGAGCTGGGCTTGGTCAGCCTGGAGGATGCTTAGAGACCTTACTGCCATGGAGCAGGACAGAAAGGGTGGCTGCCAGCAGGATGGAGACTCCCTCTTCACAAGCAGTCCCATGAAGAAGCCAAGGGGAGATGGGGACAAGCTCCTGCTGGGGAGAGTCCCAGTGGGCTCCAGAAGGAAATGTTTCCCCTGGAGCACAGCTGGAGACTGGAATCATCTCCCAGGGGCAGCAGTGGAGATGTCCTACACTGGGCAGTTTAAGGCTCAGCTTGCCAGGGTCCAGGGCCAGCTCCTTTCAGCTCTACTGTGAGCTACAAAGGTTGCAGCAGATGATCCTTGGGGTCCCTTCCAAGCTGGCACTCTGGAATTGTGTGTCTCAAACCACTGCCTGCTGCACCAGGAGCTGACCCCCTCTGCCTCCATGCACAGGCACTGCTCACTCTCCTCACTGCTCTGTCCTTAGTGGGGTCCCCAGCTTGTGGTGCTAAAGGGTTTTAGGTGAACCTGTTCCACTGGCTCCACTTTAAAACTATTCAATCAAAAGCTCACAGAATCACCAAGGTAGGAAGAGACCTCAGAGAGCATCGAGTCCAAGCTGGCACCACAGACCTCATGACCAGACCATGACACCAAGTGCCACATCCAATCCCCTCTGGAACACCTCCAGGGATGGGGACTCCACCACCTCCCTGGGCAGCACATCCCAGTGGCCAACAACTCTCTCTGGGAAGAACTTTCTCCTCACCTCCAGCCTAAACCTCCCCTGGCACAGCTTGAGACTGTGTCCTCTTGTTCTGGGGCTGGGTGCCTGGGAGAAGAGACCAACCCCCACCTGGCTACAACCTCCCTGCAGGGAGTTGCAGAGAGCAAGAAGGTCTCCCCTGAGCCTCCTCTTCTGCAGGCTAAGCAACCCCAGCTCCCTCAGCCTCTCCTCCCAGGGCTGTGCTCCAGACCCCTCCCCAGCTTTGTTGCCCTTCTCTGGACACCTTCCAGCAGCTCAACCTCTTTCCTGAACTGAGGAGCCCAGAACTGGACACAGGACTCAAGGTGTGGCCTCAGCAGTGCTGAGCACAGGGCACAAGGACTTCCCTGCTCCTGCTGGCCACACTCTTCCTGATGCAGGCCAGGATGCCCTTGGCCTTCTTGGCCCCCTGGGCACACTGCTGGCTCATGTTCAGCTGCTGTCAATCAGCACCCCCAGGTCCCTCTCTGTTTGGCTGCTCTCAGCCACTCTGCCCCCAGCCTGTAGCACTGCCTGGGGTTGCTGTGGCCAAAGTGCAGCCCCTGGCACTTGGACTTGTTGAATGCCATCCTGTTGGCCTCTGCCCATCTGCCCAGCCTGGCAAGGTCCCTCTGCAGAGCTCTCCAACCCTCTCACAGATCAACTCCTGCCCCCAGCTTGCTGTCAGCTGCACATTTACTGCTGATGGACTCCATCTCCTCCTCCAGATCATCAATAAAGATATTGAACAGGCTGGGGCCCAGCACTGATCCCTGGGGCACACCACTGGTGCCTGGCTGCCAGCTGGCTGTGGCACCATTCACCACCACTCTCTGGGCTCAGCCTCCAGCCAGTTCCTAACCCAGCTCAGAGAGCTGCTGCCCAAGCCAGGGGCTGACAGCTTGGCCAGGAGCTTGCTGTGGGGGATGGTGGCAAAGGCCTTGCTGCAGTCCAGGCAGACCACATCCACAGCCTGCCCCACATCCAGCAGGCAGTCACCTGGGCATGGAAGGAGATCAGCTTGGAGAGGCAGGACCTGCCCTCCCTCAATCCATGCTGGCTGGACCTGAGCCCTTGGCCATCCTTCAGGTGTGCAATGATTGCCCCCAGGATAATCTGCTCCATCACTTTCCCTGGCACTGAGGTCAGGCTGCCAGGCCTGGAGTTTCCAGGTTCCTCCATCCGATCCTTCTGGTGGCTGGGGACCACCCTGGCCAGTTTCCAGTCACCTGGGAGCTCTGCAGTGAGCCAGGGCTGGAGGCAAAGGACGGAGAGCGGCCTGGCCAGTAGCCAAGTTGCCTCCCCAGAGGCAGTGAATGCTTCCCCTCCTCACCGCAGTGGGGCACACAGAGGCACAGGAAACAGCAGAGTTCTTTGTGTTTCCAGCCCTGCCTGCACGGCCTCTGCAGCTCTTTGAAGCAGGTTGTGGGAGTGTTATTCATCCTTTTAAACTAAAAGGCATGTTTATTAAAACAAAACTCTTGGCCACCAGGCATTCAGGGCTGTGTTAACCGAACTTAAAACAAGGAAACCAAAAGAGAACCAAACCAAACAACAAAACGAAACAAAAGCCACGAGGGATGGAGAGTCCCGGCCCGGGGACCCTTCCCGGCTGTGTCAGGAGGCTGCTCGCTCCCCGGGCGCCGGGTCCCGCTCAGCCTGGGACCCCGGGCGACCCTCCCCCGTTAGAATTCGAAGTTGCCGAAGTGGGTGGTGCGGCCGCCGACCTTCGGCTGCGGCTTGTAGCCGATGCGGTCATTGATCATCTGCTCCCGGCTCTTGTGGTCCGTGCCCAGAGCGATGGCCGCCGCCGCTGCTGCCGCCGCCGCGGCCTCCTCACCCACCGCCGCTGCCTCCGCTTCCTCCCGCTGCTTCTTGCGGCTCTGCCGGGCAAAGGGGTCGCATCAGGCCGCTCCCGGGCCGGGCCGGACAGACCCCCCGGGGGCGGCCGTGGTCAGCCCCGCTCGCACCTCCAGGTCCTTCCGGATGCTCTCGAACTCTTCGATGTCGTCCAGCTTCAGCTCCAGCCGCGTCGGCTTTCGCCGCAGCATCGCGACCTGTCACCGCCACCGCCTCTCCACCCCAGCCGCCGCCGGCCACGGCCGAGCCCGACCGGGCCGCACCTCCCGGTGTGCACCGCGCCCCGAGCCACACCCCTCCCGGCATGCCCCGCGCACCCCGCCGCCAGCGGGCACTGCGCTTCCCGGCATGCCCCGCTCCACGGGCCACATCTCCCGGCATGCCCCGCTCCACGGGCCACATCTCCCGGCGTCCCCTGCGCTCCAGTCCCTCACTGGATGCTGCCCTTCCCGGCGTGCCCCGGAAGTGGTCGTGAGGCGGCGGAGCTTCTGTGCGCTGCTTAGCGGCCTATTCCCTCCCGCTTCATCTCGTCTCGTCTCCGCTCCCGGTGCGCCGCCGTCATGGCAGCTGTGCGGCCCCCGGCTGCCCGCGGCGCCGCCCGCCCCGCCGTGCGGGCCCCGGCTCCCGCGGAGGTGCGTGTCTGGGGATGGGAGGCGGCTCTGGGCCCTTTCCTGCAGGACAGGCCGCAGGCGTTTGCTTCCGGGCGTGTGGGGTTTGCCGTGGCGGAGAGACCCTGGTGCGGGGAGGCAGTGGTGTCGCCGGAGCCGTTCAGAGCGCCGTGACCGGAGCGCTTCCGCGTTCTCCCGCTTTTTTACAGAATCTTTCCATTTTTCTGGGAAAACTCTGGTGCTGCTGCTCTCCTGGGTGGAAGGAGCTGTTCGCCTCCCGCCTCCCTTTGCGTCCGGCTAGGACCGCGGGAGCGGGCGGGCAGCACCACTCGTGTCCCGGCTGGGGCGCAGGAAAGAAATCAAACCCCCAGAGCCTTACAGAAAGAGGCCTGAGAAGACAACAGAGACTGCTTTAGTGTTGGCCTTTGCACTTGGGCCATGGCCTTGTTGCCCCAAATTAACATCTCACATACAATTTCAGGGTCTCACGAGGTAGGAAGGAGCTCTTTTAGCACAGCAGCACTTCCTGGCACAGCCAGGCACTTTGTTGTCTCCTTTTTAACCAAAACACATTGCAAATGTTGACTTTGCCTTCCAGGCCACCAAGAGCAAGCCTGCTGAAGAGAGTGATGCTCCTCCAGCCAAGAGAGCTCCCATCTTCTATGGCAGCCTGGAGGAGAAGGAGAGGGAGAGGCTGGCAAAAGGAGAATCAGGACTGCTGGGAAAGGAAGGGATGAAGGCAGCCATCGAGGCTGGCAACATCAACATAAGCAGTGGTGAGAATGCTTAACCACCTTCTCCTTTCCCTCTTGCTCTGGCATGTGACACTTTCCAAAGCTTTTGATCAATTTTGAGTGTAGTTTAAGGCAAAAAAAAAGCCCAAAACAGGGTGAGGATGTTGCTGGGATGCTTGCTTCCTTGGTTGGATCTCCCCTGTTTGTTTAGCCTGGAGAAGAGGAGGCTCAGGGGAGACCTTCTTGCTGTCTACAACTCCCTGCAGGGAGGTTGTAGCCAGGGGGGGGTTGGTCTCTTCACAGTCTCACAGTACAACTAAGGTTAGAAGAGACCCCAAGGATCATCAAGTCCAACCTGTTCCAACAGACCTCACAACTAGACCATAGCACCAAGTGCCACGTCCAATCTCCCCTTGAACACCTCCAGGGCTGGGGACTCCACCACCTCCCTGGGCAGCACATCCCAATGACGAATGACTCGCTCAGTGAAGAACTTTCTCCTCACCTCGAGTCTAAACCTCCCCTGGCACAGCTTGAGACTGTGTCCCCTTGTTCTGGTGCTGGTTGCCTGAGAGAAGAGACCAACCCCCTCCTGTCTACACCCACCTTTCAGGTAGTTGTAGAGGGCAATGAGGTCACCTCTGATCCTTCTCTTCTCCAGGCTAAACAACCCCAGCTCCCTCAGCCTCTCCTCACAGGGCTGTGCTCAAGGCCTCTCCCCAGCCTTGTTGCCCTTCTCTGGACACCTTCAAGTGTCTTGATGTCCTTCTTAAACTGAGGGGCCCAGAACTGGACACAGTTCTCTTCTCCCAGGTACCCAGCAGCAGAACAAGAGGACACAGTCTCAAGCTGTTCCAGGGGAGGGTTAGGCTGGAGGTGAGGAGAAAGTTCTTCCCAGCAAGAGAGCTTGGCCATTGGAATGTGCTGCCCAGGGAGGTGGTGGAGTCCCCATCCCTGGAGGTGTTCAGGAGGGGATTGGATGTGGCACTTGGAGCCATGGTCTAGTCAGGAGGTCTGCGGTGCCAGCTTGGACTCGGTGATCTCTGAGGTCTCTTCCACCCTTGGTGGTACTGTGAGACTGTGAAGAGTCCAAGCCCCTCCTGGCCACCCCCTCCCTGGAGGTGTCCTGACGCCGCTGGCTGCCTTCCCGCAGGGGAGGTGTTCGACCTGGAGGACCACCTGAGCGAGCGGCAGGCGGAGGTGCTGGCGGAGTTCGAGCGGCGGAAGCGCGCGCGGCAGATCAACGTCTCCACCGACGACGCCGAGGTCAAGGCCTGCCTGCGGGCGCTGGGCGAGCCCATCACGCTCTTCGGAGAGGGCCCTGCCGAGCGCAGGGAGAGGTGCTGTGCCCCCCGCCCCCTGCGGCTCTGCCGCCGCCCCCGGCCCGGCCCCCGGCCCTGCTCCCGCCCGCTCGGGGTCTGTGGTGCCTTGGAAGGCCGCTTGGCAGCCCGGCTCGGCCCCCGGCCCGGCCCCCCGGCCCCGCCCGCTCGGGGTCTGTGGTGCCTTGGAAGGCCGCTTGGCAGCCCCGCCCCCCGGCCCCGCCCCCCGGCCCGGCCCCCCGGCCCCAGCCCCGCCCGCTCGGGATCTGTGGTGCCTTGGAAGGCCGCTTGGCAGCCCGGCCCCGCCCCCCGGCGCCCCGGCCCCGCCCCCCGGCGCCCCGGCCCCGCCCCCCGGCGCCCCGGCCCCGCCCCCCGGCCCCGCCCGCTCGGGGTCTGTGGTGCCTTGGAAGGCCGCTTGGCAGCCCGGCTCGGCCCCCGGCCCCCCGGCCCGGCCCCCCGGCCCCAGCCCCGCCCGCTCGGGGTCTTTGGTGCCTTGGAAGGCCGCTTGGCAGCCCGGCTCGGCCCCCGGCCCCCCGGCCCCACCCCCCAGCCCCGCCCCCTCGGGGGTCTGGTGCCTTGGAAGGCCGCTTGGCCGCCCGGCTCGGCCCCAGTCGGCTGCAGCTCTGTTTCCAAGCACAGCTGCTCTCCAGGCAGATGGCATGCAGGGGATGTGTGCAAAGGAGACAGTGGAGAAGAGAAGCCTCCCAGGAGAGCTGCTTCCTGCCTGGCTCCTGCCTGCTGGGCTCCTCCTTTTTGGGGCTTTCAGAGTGGTTTGGGTTGCAAGGGACCTGTAAAAGTCAAATCTGCTCAACCCCCTGGCTCCCTGCAGGGCTCCCAGATGCTGGCAGCCTGCTCTGCCTCCTGCCCAGGAGGGGGCAGAGCTTCTTCAATAAGCTGCTTCCTGCCTGTCCCCTGCCTGCTGGGCTCCTCCTTTTGGGGGCTTTGTCTTCCCTCACCTTTGGTGAGATGCCATGGAAAGGGGTAGGAATCACTGCTGTAAGTCAGGGAGCTGCTGGCAGGGCTGGCAGAAACCAACCTGGAGCTCTGGGTCCAGTTCTGGAGCCTCTTACAGTAAAGATCTGGAGGTGCTAGAAGGTGCCCAGAGAAGGGCCAGCTGCTCTGCTCTGGAGACAGACTGAGAGAGTTGGGGTTGTGCAGGCTGGAGAAGAGAAGGCTCCCAGGAGGACCTAATTGTGGCCTTCCAGGATCTGAAGGGAGCCACAGGAAAGCTGTGGAGGGACTTCTGAGGGTGTCAGAGAGTTAGGACTGGGGGAAGGATGGAGCAAAACTAGAAGTGGGGAGATTCAGATTGGATGTCAGGAAGAAGTTCTTCTCCAGGAGGGTGGTGAGAGCCTGGCACAGGTTGCCCAGGGAGGTGGTGGCAGCCTCATCCCTGGAGGTTTTGAGGGCCAGGCTGGATGAGGCCTTGAGCAGCCTGGGCTGGGGGGAGGTGTCCCTGCCCATGGCAGGGGGCTTGGAACTGGATGGTCTTTAAGATCCCTTCCAACCCAAACCATTCTATGGATCTATTAATTGCTGTGCAACACTCATTAAAGGTTGGCCCAGATGCCCTTTAAATGTTGCCTTCAACCCCAAATATTTTATGCTTCTACACTGGCACAGGCTGCCCAGGGAGGCTGTGGCTGCCCCCTCCCTGGAGGTGTTGAAAGCCAGGCTGGATGAGGCCTTGAGCAGCCTGGGCTGGTTGGAGGTGTCCTTGCCCACAGCTGGGGGGTTGGAATTGGGGGATCTTTAAGATCCCTTCCAACCCAAGCCATTCTGTGAATCTGAGCTCCCTGACTCCATCTCCCTGTGGCTCTTTGCAGACTCAGGAACATCCTCTCTGTGGTTGGCACAGATGCCCTGAAGAAGACCAGGAAGGACGATGACAGGTCCAAGAAATCCAAGGAAGAGGTAATGGGCTCTGCTCCTGCAGCAGGCAGGGCTGAGAGCCTTTGGGGTGCTGCACTGACAGCTTCTGCTGTGCCCAGGACTCCGGGGTTTGGCCAGGCATGGTTGGTCAGTCATCTGGCCAAACATTCCCATGTCATCCTCTCCTGCTCCTTGTTGCCCTACTGATTGACAGCAGCTGAACATGAGCCAGCAGTGTGCCCAGGGGGCCAAGAAGGCCAAGGGCATCCTGGCCTGCATCAGGAACGGTGTGGCCAGCAGGAGCAGGGAAGTCCTTGTGCCCTGTGCTCAGCACTGCTGAGGCCACACCTTGAGTCCTGTGTCCAGTTCTGGGCTCCTCAGGTCAGGAAAGAGGTTGAGCTGCTGGAAGGTGTCCGGAGAAGGGCAACAAAGCTGGGGAGGGGTCTGGAGCACAGCCCTGGGAGGAGAGGCTGAGGGAGCTGGGGTTGCTTAGCCTGGGGAAGAGGAGGCTCAGGGGAGACCTTCTTGCTCTCTGCAACTCCCTGCAGGGAGGTTGTAGCCAGGTGGGGGTTGGTCTCTTCTCCCAGGCAGCCAGCCCCAGAACAAGAGGACACAGTCTCAGGCTGTGCCAGGGGAGGTTTAGGCTGGAGGTGAGGAAGAAGTTCTTCATAGGTGCTGCCCAGGGAGGTGGTGGAGTCCCCATCCCTGGAGGTGTTTAGGAAGAGCCTGGCTGAGGTCCTTGGTGCCATGGTTGAGTTGATCAGATGGTGCTGGGTGATTGCTTGGACTTGATGACCTCTGTGGGTTTTTCCCAACCTCACTGATTCTATGACTCTGTGAAGTAAGGACACTTTCTGCAGCCCTGGTTTGTCTTTGTGCTGGGTGATGTGTGGGGAAGGAAGGAGCTGGCTGCTGTGCAGTGAAGATGAGTTGGTGTTAATTGGAGAGTTCTGGAGTGAAGCAGCAGCACAGCAGGATCTGATCTGTAGGGCTGAGGGTTTGACTTGTACCTTAAGCCCCTTTTGGACAGCTTAGAGTGAGGCAGAGTGCCCTTAAAAAGAGGCCTCAGCACAGGGAGATTTCAGAGCAGGTGCTGTGGGGGGCACCTAGAGGGGGTACTAAGAGGGGCTCCCCCAAGGTACCTGCTTGGAGGTGCAGAGTCACTGCAGCCTTTTCATCAGCTCTGATCAGAGGCTTGGCAGAGCTGCCCTGGCAGGAAGGGCTGAGAGCTGGGCTTGCTCAGCCTGGAGAAGGCTTAGGGGAGACCTTATAACCATGGAGCAGGACAGAAAGGGTGGCTGCCAGCAGGATGGAGACTCCCTCTTCACAAGCAGTCCCAGGGAGAAGCCAAGGGGAGATGGGGACAAGCTCCTGCTGGGGAGAGTCCCAGTGGGCTCCAGAAGGAAATGGTTCCCTGTGGGAACAGTTGGAGGTTGGAATCATCTCCCAAGGGCAGCAGTGGAGTCCTCTCCACTGGGCAGGTTAAGGCTCAGCTTGCCAGGGTGCTGGGCCAGCTCCTTTCAGCTCTGCTGTGAGCTGCAGAGGTTGGAGCAGGTGGTCCCTGGGGTCCCCTCCAGGCCTGACTCTGATGTTTCTCTTCCAGTATCAGCAGACCTGGTACCACGAAGGGCCACGCAGCCTGAAAACAGCAAGGCTGTGGCTTGCCAACTACTCCCTCCCCAGGTGAGGGCAATGGGGCAGGGCAGGAGGGAGCTGCAGCCTGGTGTATCAGCCCAGCTGCTGAGGCTGCTGTGGGCAGTGCAGGAGCCCTGAGGCCAGAGGAAGGGGGAGCAGGCTGCTGGGTGTGCCTGAGCCAGTCCAGGGAGCGTGGAGCTGGAGCTCTCAGTGAGTGACTCCAGCACCGGCCCAGCGTGGGGGCAGAAGGGGCAGGGGCTGTTTGCAGCAGCAGGGCAGCACTGCCCAGGGCTTTGTTCCTCCACCTGTCTCCTCCCAGGGCAGTGAAGAGGTTGGAGGAGGCCAGGCTCTTCAAGGAGATCCCAGAGGCAACCAGGACATCCCAGAGGCAGGAGCTGCACAAATCCCTGCGGGTAGGTTGGGCAGCTGCTGCCCTTTGGACAGCACTTGGCTGAGCCTCCAGAGAGCCCAGAAAGAGCTCAGCTGCCTGCAGCTGCTGTCCAGGTGCAGTGTTCTGCACTGTCACCTGCTGGGAGGCTGCTTGCCCTCTGTGCTTGGGGGGTGCATCAGGCACACTCAGAGTGGAGGGAGTTGGAAGGGACCTGAAAATTCATCCAGTTCCAGCCCCCTGCCATGGGCAGGGACACCTCCCACCAGCCCAGCTGGCTCAAGGCTTCATCTAACCTGGCCCTGGACACCTCCAGGCAGGAGGCAGCCACAGCCTCCCTGGGCAGCCTGTGCCAGAGTCTCCCCACCCTCACAGGGAAGAATTTCTTCCTAATGTTTACTCTTAACACCATCTTCCAGCTCAAAGCCATTGCCCCTCATCCTGTCCCCTCAGGCCCTTCTGAACAGTCCCTCCCCAGCTCTCCTGGATCCTTTCAGGCACTGGAAGGCTGCTCTGAGGTCTCCCTGGAGCTTTCTCTTCTCCAGGCTGAGCAACCCCAGCTGGCAGCCTGTGCCCATAGCAGAGGCACCCCAGCCCTCTGATTTTTGTGGCCTCCTCTGGACCCACTCCAAGAGTTCCATGTTCCAACTCTTTGCAGGTGTCCAGAGAGATGTCCTTTAGTTGTCCTTACACAGCAAAGGGATGAAGACAAATCCCTCCATGGCCTTGTGAAGCTGAGGGATTTGTAAGGGGCTGGCTGGCCCTTAAAGGTCCCTTCCAACCCAGAGCATTCTGTGACTCAATTTATCCCTGGCCCTGTCAGGGTTTAGCTGGCTGGGAAAGGACTGCTCAGGCTGCTCCCTTTCCTCTTCCTGTGTGATGGTCACTAGTGCAGGACACCAGGGGCACTGACAACCATTGCAGGACCTGTTCCAGCTGGCTCTGAGATGCCCTTTGGGAGCACACTGAGCCCAGTCCCAGCTTACCCAAGCAGGGAGGCTCCAGCTGGGGTTGTGCTGCCTCTAATCCTGTTTACACCCAGAGGCTTTAGCTGCCAGGGGATTTATTCTGCCCTAAGCTCCTCTCCCTGCCTGCCCCAGTCTGTCTGCTTGCATGAGGTGCAGAGAGAGGCCACAGTTCAGCTCTCTCTCAAAGCTGTGGTGTTGAGGGGCTGTGGGCTTCCTGCTGACCAGTGCTGGGGGTGAGCTCACCTCAGGCTCCCTCCTGCTCGGAGCTGCAGTGGCTCCCAGGCAGCTTCTCCCTTGGAAAGTGGTTTTCCAGAGGCCTCTGTATCTCCCTCCATGCCTTTGCCTGCTCCTGCTCAGTCTGTGAGCAGGGCTTTCCCTGTCATCTGCTCTTGACTCCTTTCTTCTCTCCTCTGCCTTGGGTTGCAGTCCCTGAACAACTTCTGCAGTCAGATCGGGGACGACCGCCCGCTCTCCTACTGCCACTTCAGCCCCAGCTCCAAGCTGCTGGCCACAGCCTGCTGGTAGGTCCTCATCTGCAGCCCTTGCTGCAGGGGCTGGGAGAGCACAGCAGGGGGGAAAGGGAAGGATGTTGCTGGAGCCCTCTGCATCCTCACAGTGCAGAAATGATTCTTCTTGGTTTGAGCTCTCTTCACTTCCTGTGGGGAGACTGCCCACATCTGCCCTGCACTGGGCAGGCCACACCTTCAGTCCTGGGCTCAGGTTTGGGCCCCTCACTGCAAGAAAGACATTGAGGGGCTGGAGCAGGTCCAGAGAAGGGCAACCAAGCTGGGGAAGGGTCTGGAGAGCAGGGCTGGGGAGGAGCAGCTAAGAAAAGTGGAGGTGTTTAGTTTGGAGAAGGGGAGGCTGAGGGCAGGCCTCATTGCTCTCTACAGCTCCCTGCAAGGAGGCTGGAGCCAGGTGGGGGTTTGGTCTCCTCTCCCTTGTGACAAGTGACAGGACAAGAGGACATGTCCTCCAGTTGCACCAAGGGAGGTTTAGGTTGGGTATTGGAAGAAAGTTCTTCACTCCAAGGGTTCTCAACCAGGCTCCCAGGGAGGAGGCTGAATCCCCATCCCTGGAGGTGTTTCAGAGAGGCAGAGCTGTGGTGCTGAGAGCTGTGGGTTAGCCCCAGCCTTGGCAGAGTCAGAGGATGGTTGGAGAGGATGAGCTCAAAGGTCTTTTCCACCCAGAGCCATTCTGTGATTCCTTCTGGAGCTCAGCAGAGATTTCAGTCCCAGTCCCTCAGCTCCTGTGGCTGCTTGCCTGTAGTGTTTTGCTGGTTTAGCTCCTGCAGAATGCCCTGGGTGGTTCTGCAGCCCTGTTTGGCCTGTCCTTTGCTCCTGCCCACACTGACCTCTGCTCCTTCTCTTCCACAGGAGTGGGCTGTGCAAGCTCTGGTCCGTGCCTGACTGCAACCTGGTTCACACCTTACGAGGTAGAGAGTGGCTCCAGATGAGGCTCTGCTTAGTTCTGTTCTCTGGGTTGAGTTCCTCTCTCTGATGACTTGGTGACCCCAACACAGGGTCCTCTGGGCAGGTTTTGCTCTGAGGAGAGCAGCACTCAGGGCTGCAGAGCATGGGCATGTGTCAGGTCACCCAGGGGAGGGCCTGAGAGCTGGGACCTCAGTCTGCTCTTCCTCTTCCTGCTCTTTTGCCTCGTCTCAAAAACTGCTTGGAGCTTTTCTTGAGCCCAATGGCAGCATCTTGGGCCAGGACATTTCCCCAGCAGTGATGTTCCTGCAGCACTGACCATGAATGAACATGGACTGACCACAGATGTGGGGAGCAGCCTCTTGATTGCTGTCTTGAATTTCCACTACATTTGGAGGGTTCCAAAGCCTGGTGGTTGATGCTCTCCAGTGGTGGCTGGAGATGCAACACTCCCTCTCTGCTGGGAGGACAGATGTGCTGTGAGGACAGGCTGAGGGAGCTGGGGCTGTGCAGCCTGGAGAAAAGGAGGCTCCAGGCAGACCTCAGAGCAGCCTTCCAGGACCTGAAGGGCTCCAGGAGAGCTGGGGAGGGACTTTGGACAAGGGCTGGGAGTGCCAGGCTGAGGAACAATGGCTCTGAGCTGGGAGAGGGGAGACTGAGAGTGGAGAGGAGGACCATAAGCAACTGGGGAGGAAAAGGGATGTTGGGAATGGCTCCAGCAAGCCCTGCAGCTCTGCCTAGTGGGGTCTGAAATGAGAGCAGAGCAGATTGAGATTGGGTGTGAGGAACAGGCTGCACCAGGAGGCTGCTGGAGCACTGCAACAGGCTGCCCAGGGAGGTGGTTGAAGCCTCATCCCTGGAGATACTCAAAGTGAGCAACCTGATCTAGTGGAGGCTGTCCCTGCTGACTGCAGGGGTTGGGCTGGGTGAGCTTTGGAGCTCCCTCCCAACCCAAACCATTCTGTGTGACTCTGTCTGGGAGGTGAGCTGGGAGGCAGCTTCACCCTGCATGAGGAGGAGCACAGAGTGAATGTCCTCACTGGTACCTGCCTGATGCTTAGAAAGGAAGTGCAGCCTGGCTGAGGAGCTGGCCCAGGCTTAGCTTAGCAAGGAAGTGCAGCCTGGCTGAGGAGCTGGCCCAGGCTTAGCTTAGCAAGGAAGTGCAGCCTGGCTGAGGGACTGGCCCAGGCTTAGCAGGGAAGTGCAGCCTGGCTGAGGGGCTGGCCCAGGCTTAGCTTAGCAAGGAAGTGCAGCCTGGCTGAGGAGCTGGCCCAGGCTTAGCTTAGCAAGGAAGTGCAGCCTAACTGAGGGACTGGCCCAGGCTTAGCAGGGAAGTGCAGCCTGGCTGAGGAGCTGGCCCAGGCTTAGCTTAGCAGGGAAGTGCAGCCTGGCTGAGGAGCTGGCCCAGGCTTAGCTTAGCAGGGAAGTGCAGCCTGGCTGAGGGGCTGGCCCAGGCTTAGCTTAGCAAGGAAGTGCAGCCTGGCTGAGGGGCTGGCCCAGGCTTAGCTTAGCAAGGAAGTGCAGCCTGGCTGAGGAGCTGGCCCAGGCTTAGCTTAGCAGGGAAGTGCAGCCTGGCTGAGGAGCTGGCCCAGGCTTAGCTTAGCAAGGAAGTACAGCCTGGCTGAGGGGCTGGCCCAGGCTTAGCTTAGCAAGGAAGTGCAGCCTGGCTGAGGGGCTGGCCCAGGCTTAGCTAAGCAAGGAAGTGCAGCCTGGCTGAGGAGCTGGCCCAGGCTTAGCTTAGCAAGGAAGTGCAGCGTGGCTGAGGAGCTGGCCCAGGCTTAGCTTAGCAGGGAAGTGCAGCCTGGCTGAGGGGCTGGCCCAGGCTTAGCTTAGCAAGGAAGTGCAGCCTAGCTGAGGAGCTGGCCCAGGCTTAGCTTAGCAAGGAAGTGCAGCGTGGCTGAGGAGCTGGCCCAGGCTTAGCTTAGCAGGGAAGTGCAGCCTGGCTGAGGGACTGGCCCAGGCTTAGCTTAGCAAGGAGGTGCAGCCTGGCTGAGGAGCTGGCCCAGGCCACGTGGCAGACACTGAAATCTCCTTTCCCTTTCTCCTAAGGACACAGCACCAACGTGGGAGCCATAGTTTTCCATCCCAAAGCCACTGTCTCCCTGGACAAGAAGGATGTCAACCTGGCCTCGTGTGCAGCTGATGGGTCTGTCAAGCTCTGGAGCCTTGAGAGGTCAGGACAAACCCAGGGGCAGCTGCAGGCTCTTGGGCTGGGGTTTCTTTTGTGTCACTAACCCTTGGGCATTCTCCTGCAAACACAACCTTGTCCTGTCTGCCAGAGCAACTCCTGGCCTCAGAGTGTGCCACCTGCTTCAGCAGGAAGAGATCCTCCTGCTCAGGGGAGAGAGGGGGAGGGGAGATGGTCTGAAGAGAATCGGGTCAGGGCTGCTGCTGGGCTTTGAACTGCTCTGGGTGATGGGAGGAGGAGGTGGAGAGGATTGCATCCCAACCTCTCATTTAGGAGAAGATGTTCTCCCTTGCATGCTAAGAAATGAGCTGCTGAGGTACTGGGAAGCACCAGCACTTGGAGATGACCCAAGCAAGAGCATCACTCTGCACAGCAGCTTTTGGCCTGCCCAGCAGAGAAGGAGCTGAGGTGGTGGGCAGCAGCCAGGGCGCGCTCAGGTGGCCAAGAAGGTCACCAGCAGCCCAGCCTGGGTCAGCAGTGGTGTGGCCAGCAGGAGCAGGGGATTGTGCCTCTGCTCTGGGTACTGGTGAGGCCAGACCTCAAATCCTGGGTTGAGTTCTGGGGCCCTCGCTCCAGGAAGGACATTGAGAGGCTGGAGAAGGGCACCAGAGCTGGGGAAGGGGCTGGAGAAGAGGGCTGGGGGGCAGCAGCTGAGGGGGATGGGGAGGTTCAGCCTGGAGAAGAGGAGGCTGAGGGAGCCCTCCTTGCTCTCCACAGCTCCCTGCAAGGAGGTTGGCCAGGCCTGGCTGGAGCCAGCCAGCTCTGAGCAGGGTTTGCTCTCTTCTGTTCCTGTTCCGCAGCGACGAGCCGGTGGCAGACATCGAGGGCCACAGCATGCGGGTGGCGCGCGTGATGTGGCACCCCTCCGGCAGGTTCCTGGGCACCACCTGGTACGGAGCTGTGCTGCCTGCCTCGGGCACGGCCCTGCCCTGCCCCCTGGGCACCACAGCTTGCCAGCACGGGGGCCCCTGGGCCAGGGGTGGCGAGGGCTGGGCTGTGGCACTGTGAACGAGTGCGGGGTGGGCCGTGAAGGTGCTCAGGGGCCGGAGCACCTCCCCGTGAGGGCAGGGTGATGGAGTTGGGGTTGTTCAGCCTGGGGAGGAGAAGGCTCCAGGGAGACCTCCTGGTGGCCTTTCAGTGCTTACAGAGACCAGAGAGCTGGGGAGGGCCATTGCCAGGGGGTGCAGTGATGGGGTGAGGGCTTCAAATAGGGAAGGGGGGCTTAGATTGGATCACAGGAAGAAATTCTTCGCTGTGAGGGTGGTGAGAGCCTGGCCCAGGCTGCCCAGAGAGATGGGGGCTGCCCCATCCATGGAACCATTGCAGGTCAGGTTGTCTGGGAGCCTGAGCAGCCTGCTCTAGTTGCAGCTGTCCCTGCTGCCTGCAGGCCTGGATGACCTTGGAAGGTCCTTCCCAACCTACTCTGTGTCCTTGGGGCTCCTGTCTCTGCCCCTCAGGTGAGACCCTCTTGGTGTCCAGCTGGAGACAGAAGGCCCCCAGGGGTAGGGGAGTGTGCTGTTGCTGCCCCTGGAGGGGCAGTGAGTGGGGCAGGTGCTTCTGTTTCCACAGCTATGACCACTCCTGGCGCCTGTGGGACCTGGAAGCCCAGGAGGAGATCCTGCACCAGGAGGGGCACAGCAAGGGGGTCTACGACATCGCCTTCCACACCGACGGCTCGCTGGCGGGCACCGGGTGAGGGCAGCTCCTGCCAGGGCCTGGCTGTGCCAGGGGCATGGCTCCACGCTGGGAGCAGCTGCACTGAGAGCAGACATTGACAAACTCTTCCCCATGAGGGTGGGGAGACACTGGAACAGGTTGCCCGGGGAGGTGCACTCCTCTCAGCCTGCAGGGCTGTGGTGGATGGCTCCAGGCAGACCTCAGAGCAGCCTCCCAGGACCTGAAGGGCTCCAGGAGTGCTGGGGAGGGACTGTGGACAAGGGCTGGGAGTGCCAGGCTGAGGAACAATGGCTTTGAGCTGGGAGAGGAGAGACTGAGAGTGGAGAGGAGGAAGAAATTGTTGAGAGTGAGGCTGGGGAGACTCTGGCACAGGCTGCCCAGGGAGGCTGTGGCTGCCCCCTCCCTGGAGGTGTTGAAGGCCAGGCTGGATGAGGCCTTGAGCAAGCTGGGCTGGGGGGAGGGGTCCCTGCCCATGGCAGGGGGCTGGCACTGAGTGACCTTTAAGGTCCCTTCCAACCTAAAGCATTCTATGAAGCTGTGATCCCTTGGTGGAGGAGATGGCAGAGGATTGCTTCTCCTGCATGGCTTCTGCCCTCATGAAGCACTAGCAGGGGGTTGGAGCTGGGTGAGCTTTAAGGTCCCTTCCAACCCACCCCCTCCCCTGCTCTGTGCCTGCTGGTGAGGCTGAGTGAGTGCTGGCAGCTGCTGGGCTCCCCGGGGGTGACCCTCAGGCTCTCTGCCCAGGGGCCTGGATGCCTTCGGCCGCGTGTGGGACCTGCGCACCGGGCGCTGCATCATGTTTCTGGAGGGCCACCTGAAGGAGATCTATGGCATCAACTTCTCCCCCAACGGGTAAGGAGAGGGCTGGCAGGGCAGGGCTGGCAGCTGGCAGGGCAGGGCTGGCAGCTGGCAGTGCAGAGCTGGGCAGCCTGAGCCTCCTCCTCCTCCCTCGGGCAGGTACCACGTGGCGACGGGCAGCGGGGACAACACCTGCAAGGTGTGGGACCTGCGCCAGAGGAAGTGCATCTACACCATCCCTGCCCACCAGAACCTGGTCACCGGCGTCAAGTTCGAGCGTGAGTGTCCCCTGCCGGCTGCTGCCGGCCCCCGCCCCTCCCGGCCGGCGGCCGCAGCCCCTGGGCGCCCCCGCCGCGGGCCCAGCGAGCCTGCGCGGCCAGGCGGCCTCGGGCCGGGCTCGGGTTTCAAGCCTCCCTCCCCCCTGTCCCCTGCTGTGCCGCAGCCAATCACGGCAACTTCCTGCTGACCGGCGCCTACGACAACACGGCCAAGATCTGGACCCACCCCGGCTGGTCGCCGCTGAAGACGCTGGCGGGGCACGAGGGGAAGGTGATGGGCCTGGACATCTCCCTGGACGGGCAGCTGATCGCCACCTGCTCCTACGACAGGACCTTCAAGCTCTGGACGGCAGAGTAGCCCTGCTGCGGGGCTGCAGCCCCTGGGGCTGCCCACCACGGCCTGCTTTAGGGGTAGCAAAGGACCCACTTGTGGGGACAGGGGTCGGGGCAGCCACGGGCACTTGGGTGGAGGTGGTTTGGGAGCCCCTGGGCTTGGCTGGGCTCCCAGCTTGGGTGATGCTTTGCCACCAGTTAGGATGTGCCAGTCTGGAGAGGATCCATCTGCTCCCACCCTCCCTCCCAAGCCAGGCTCCCAGATCTCCCCCAGGCTGTTTGAAACATCTGTGGGGAGCCAGACAGCACCTCTGGCAGTGCCCTCCTTACCTTCCCTTTGCCAGCAGCCTTGGCCAGGAGGCTGTGGCTTCAGCCTTGGCTGGCATTTCAAGAGAGCAAAGAGCTGGTGGAGGTAGAGGAGCAGAGGAGCCTGCTTCCCCCTCTCTGGCCATGGAGCTCTGCACCCCCTGTGTTCTCCCAGCAGCTGGTCAGTGCCAGGGCAGTGGTTCTGCAGGTGCCACCCAGCTCCTCCAGCAGTCCCAGCCCCTTGGAGGTTGGGATCCCCTGGTTCTGTTCTGGCTCTGCCTCAGCAGAGGTGACACCAAGGTGGCCATTCCAGCCTGGGGTTGGCTTCTGGGCACCACTGGAGGGAGATTTTGTGTTCATTCTTTAAAGTGAGGTTTTGCAGATGTGTGAAATCAAATCCTGGCCTGACTCTGCCTCTGAGGAGTGGGGAACTTGCAGCTCCAGCACACCAGGGGAAGGGTGGGAAGGGACCTCTGGAGATCACCCAGGGCACCCCCCCTGCCACAGCAGGGTCACCCAGGGCAGCTCACCCAGGAACACAGCCAGCTGGGGCTTGAAAGTCTCCAGGGAAGGAGACTCCACAACCCCTCTGGGCAGCCTGCTTCAGGCCTCCAGCAGCCTCACACCAAAGAAGTTTCCTCCTGCTGAGGTGGAACTTCTGGGTTCCAGTTTGTGTCCATTGCCTCTTGTCCTATCAGAGGACACCACTGAAAGGGAGCTGGCCCCTTCCTGACACCCACCCCTCAGATGCAGACATTGAGCAGATTCCCTCTGTCTTCTCACCACTCCTATGGTGAGAGCCTTCAGGAGGCCAGAGAAGACCACCCCCCCTGCCCCCTGCCAGCCCAGAGCAGCTGCCTCTGCTCCCTGGGAGTGGGCACAGCTCTCTTCCTGTGCAGGCAGCAGGGCTGGGGAGGGTGGTTTAAGAAAGCCAACCCCAAAGCCACTCAGCTGAGGGGGTTCCCTTCCAGGTACCCTGCTGCCATCTGCCCCATCCTGCCTGCAGGCTCTCACTCACTCCCAGGGACACTCCTGTGGGATGAGGCCAGCAGCAGGAAGCTCTTTAATTGCTGATCCTCTTGGCTGAGCTGAGCTGCCCTGCCCAGCTCCCTCTGCTTAAGCTGCTGCTCCATGGAGTGGCAGCTCAAGGAGGGCTGGAGCCTGGCAGCTGTGCTGGGGCCTCCCAGCCAGGACAAGTTCCTTCTGGGGCTTTCTCAGCAGGTTGCCATTCCCAGGGGGCAGTTGCCCAGCAGGCTCCCTGGCTTCCAGCTGGCTTAGGATGGCATTGGGACACCGGTGACTGTCCTGTGTTTGCCTTGTTCTGGGCTGCAAATCCCAGTGCAGGTGTTTGTTGCTCCACTCAGCCCTGGCCATGCCCTGGCACCCTCAGCCTGCCCCTTGGCTCCTCTCACACAGTCACAGGTTGCAGCAGTTGGAGCTTCAAAGCTCCTTGTGTCCAACTCCCCTGCAGGCAGCAGGGACCTCTCCAGCTGGAGCAGGCTGCCCAGGGCCACATCCAGCCTGATCTTGACTGGCTCCAGGGCTGTGGTCTCAACCACCCTCCCTGGGCTGCTCCCTGACCCCCAGCCAGCCTGGGTAGAAGGTTTGTGAATAAAATCCTTACTCAGTAGCAAGAACTTGGCCTGAGCCTGTCCATGATTTGGCTTCTGGACAGCTCCAGTGCCTTTCTACCCCCTGGGAATGTCCCTGCCCCACTGGTCACACATTGCTGCTCCACAGGCACAGGGGGGCCTGGTGCTTGCAGCCAGGTCAAGCTCTTGGGGGGTCTCTAAGGGCCAGGCCAGTGCAGTCAGAACGCAGCCACCTCCTCCGGGGGCAGGTCAGAGTGGTCAGAACACAGCCACCTCCTCCAGGAGCAGTCAGGGCGATCAGAACACAGCCACCTCCTCCGGGGCCAGGTCAGGGCGGTCAGAACACAGCCACCTCCTCCAGGGCCAGGTCAGGGTGGTCAGAACACAACCACCTCCTCCGGGGGCAGGTCAGGGTGGTCAGAACGCAGCCACCTCCTCCAGGGCCGGGTCAGGGTGGTCAGAACGCAGCCACCTCCTCCAGGAGCAGTCAGGGCGATCAGAACACAGCCACCTCCTCCAGGGCCGGGTCAGGGTGGTCAGAACGCAGCCACCTCCTCCAGGGCCGGGTCAGGGCGGTCAGAACACAGCCACCTCCTCCAGGGCCGGGTCAGGGTGGTCAGAACGCAGCCACCTCCTCCAGGGCCGGGTCAGGGCGGTCAGAACACAGCCACCTCCTCCAGGGCCGGGTCAGGGTGGTCAGAACACAGCCACCTCCTCCAGGGCCGGGTCAGGGTGGTCAGAACACAGCCACCTCCTCCAGGGCCAGGTCAGGGTGGTCAGAACACAGCCACCTCCTCCAGGGCCGGGTCAGGGCGGTCAGAACACAGCCACCTCCTCCAGGAGCAGTCAGGGCGATCAGAACACAGCCACCTCCTCCAGGGCCAGGTCAGGGTGGTCAGAACACAGCCACCTCCTCCAGGGCCGGGTCAGGGCGGTCAGAACACAGCCACCTCCTCCAGGAGCAGTCAGGGCGATCAGAACACAGCCACCTCCTCCAGGGCCGGGTCAGGGTGGTCAGAACACAGCCACCTCCTCCAGGGCCGGGTCAGGGTGGTCAGAACACAGCCACCTCCTCCAGGGCCAGGTCAGGGGGGTCAGAACACAGCCACCTCCTCCAGGGCCGGGTCAGGGTGGTCAGAACACAGCCACCTCCTCCAGGGCCAGCCCCCTGCCGTCGCGCAGCCGCAGCAGGTGGATGCCGGAGCCGGCACACAGCAGCGTGGAGCTGTCACAGGCAGCCAGCGAGGCCAGCGGCCCCGACCCCTCCAGGTACAGCGTGGCCAGGCAGGCTGGAGAGGGAGGAGAGAGGGCACTTGGTCTGCTGCGGTGAGAGGTGACCACATCAACCTCCTGCTCTGCCCACGTGTGGGAGCTACCCCCTGCACTGCCCTGAGTCCCTGCATCCAACAGCCTCAGGATCTGCCCTCTGGAAGGGACTCTCCACCCCCCTAAGCCCCACGGAGGATCTGTGCACTGCCCAGGCCAGCTCATGGGATCCAGGCTGAGGTCAGGCTCTGCCCCTTCCCTGCAGAGGAAGCAGGGATGGCTGAACAGACAGACAGACCCCGCTAGGCAGAGCTGCAGGGCTTACTGGAGCCGTTCCCAACATCTCTTTTCCTCCCCAATTGCTTATGGTCCTCATCTCCACTCTCAGTCTCCCCTCTCCCAGCTCAAAGCCATTGTTCCTCGTCTTGGCACTTCCAGCCCCTGTCCAGAGTCCCTCCCCAGCTCTCCTGGAGCCCTTCAGGTCCTGCAAGGCTGCTCTGAGGTCTGCCTGGAGCCTTCTCCAGGCTGCACAGCCCCAGCTCTCCCAGCCTGTCCCCACGGGGGGAGGCTCTGCAGCCTCTGATCATCTCTGTGCTTTCCTCATTTCATGTGATCACCTTCCCCACAGCCTTCCTGCTGTGGTCTTCTCTGGGCACTTTTTGTCCTGGCTTGACCACGACAAAATTGATCCCAAGAGAGTGAGCCTCCTCTTTCCCACCTGAAGCTGTCACCCTTCATCCTGTCACTGCACTTCCTGATGAAGTTCCTCCCCAGCAGTCCCCTTTAAGCCCTACAAAGCCACCACTTCAGGCCCCTTTGTGCCCAGCACCATTCAGACCTGAAACAAAGGAAGCAGGTTTGTTATGCCAGGGTCAGACACAGAAGGGGCAGGACCCTGCCCTACCTCCAGTGTCTCGGTCCCAGACCTTCACTGTGCTGTCACAGGAGGATGTGGCAATGCTGGGGGCAAGAGCTGGGCCCCGTGGCAGGAAGACACAGGAGGTGGTGGTCTGGAAGTGGCCTCTGTACTCACACACCTGGCTCCTCGTCTGCCTCAGGTCCCACAGCTGCAAGGCAACAGGCAGCACTCAGAGCCCAGCTCTGCTGCTGGCCCTTGCCAGCGTGGAGCAGGCTTACAGGGAAGGGAAGATGGCTTTGGATCAAGAGCTCCCCCTCAGACTGTGATGTCTATCACCTCTGTCCCCTCCTCCTGCCCACCGTGCTGGAGAGCTTCAGCCCCTGCAGGACTGTCACCACGGATGAGTGGTGCCCACCCCCAGCAGAGCTGATGAGCTAAGATGCTGTGGGCAGAACACCTCCAGCCTGGTGCTGTCCTCAGCCCTGCTCTCCCTGCCAGGGAAGGGTCTCCTCCTCTTGGTGCTCATGCACAGGGCTGAGAACCTGCAGGACAGAATGCCTGCTCTGGAAACACCTTGAGCCAGGGATGCTTGAGAGGCTTTCTGCAAGAGCCTTGTGCTCCTCCATGCTGTCACTGAACCAACAGCCCAGGGCTGCCATCAGGGGGAACCAGACAGTCCCTGGGCAGGGCACTCACCCAAGGGACAGGCAGGGAGGCTCTAAGCTCTAGCCCTGTCTGGTGACACCAGTGGAGGTCCAAGCTGATCCTGGGGCACTGATCTGCTGCTCTCTGCTGCACGTTGTGGCCATGGAAGAGGCATCCCTACACATTCGACCCCTTTCTTGCTCAAGATCCAGCAGATCCAGAGAGGTTCTCCTCCCCCCTCTACTACTGCTGAGACCTCACCTGGAACACTGCATCCAGCTCTGGGCTCCCCAGCTCAAGAGGGACAGGGATCTGCTGGAGAGTCCAACAGAGAGCTACCAGGATGCTGAAGGGACTGCAGCAGTGCCCTGTGAGGGGAGGCTGAGAGCCCTGGGGCTGTTCAGTCTGGAGAGGAGAAGGCTGAGAGGGATCTGATCAATGTCTATCAATAGCTGAGGGCTGGGGGTCAGGAGGGAGGGACAGGGACAGGCTCTGCTCACTGTGCCCTGGGCTAGGACAAGGGGCAATGGATATAAACTCCAGCCCAGGAGGTTCCAGCTCAGCATGAGGAGGAACTTCTGCACTGTGAGGCTCCCAGAGCCCTGGAGCAGGCTGCCCAGAGAGGCTGTGGAGTCTCCTGCTCTGGAGCCTTTCCAGCCCCAGCTGGATGTGTTCCTGTGTGCCCTGTGCTGGGTTCTGTGCTCCTGCCCTGGCAGGGGCTTGGACTGGATGATCTTTGGAGGTCCCTAACAACCTCTGACCCCCGGGCACAGCCTCCAGCCCCCCGCGGGACACTCACGGTGGCCTCCGCGCCCTGGCCGGCGGCGCCGCTGCTGCTGCTGAGGCAGTACCGCGCGTCGGGGCTGGCGGCACATCACGTCTGGATGTGCTGCTTGGCCGGGAAGCTGTGCGCCACCTGCAGCTCCCGGCTGTCCCACAGCCTGCGGCAGCGGCACAGGGGGAGGGAGACTCTGGTTGCAGGGATGGGCTTCCCTCTGGCCCCTCCCGCACAGCCCCCGGCTCTGCCCTTGCTGCCCCCCGCCCCCGGGGCAGGCCCTCCCCCTGCTCCCAGCCAACCAAGCTCCCAAAGCTCTCCCTGCAGCCTCGCTTTGCCTGGTTTGGGTTGGAAGGGACCTTCAAGATCAGCCGGTTCCAACCCCCTGCCATGGGCAGGGACACCTCCCACTTCCACTCCCCGTCCAGGCTTGGAGCCTCCTCTCTGGGCAACCTGTCCCATGCCTCACAACCCCCTGGAGGAGGATTCCTCCTCCTGTCCAATCTCAATCCAGCTGCTGCCAGTCTGAGGCCATCAGCTCTCATCCTCTCACTGCCTGCCTTGGGGAAAAGTCTCTCTCCAGCTCTCCTGTAGCCCCCTTCAGATCCTGGAACACTGCTGGCTCCATCCCCACCCACGGCCACGGAGCTCCCCTGGCTCCACTGCCACCCAGGGCCACGGAGCTCCCCTGGCTCCACTGCCACCCAGGGCCACGGAGCTCCCCTGGCTCCACTGCCACCCAGGGCCATGTGCTGAGCTTTCTTTTCCACCTGCAGTCCCCACCCTGTGCTGCTCACAGCCAGCAGTGTCCCCACCCTGTCCCCCCCTGGCAGGAGACCACCCCTCCATGAGCCTGGTGAAGCTGGAAGGTGGCCTCTCGCCCCCCAGCAGGGCACAGGAGACCAGCTGGCCATGGCAAACAGCCCCCTGGTGCAGTGCCCTCTGCCACCATGCCCATGTGCCCCAGCCCTGTGCCCAGACAGGGACTTACCTGATGGTTTTATCCTCTGAGCTCTGGATGACGTAGGGCTCCCCAGGAACCCAGCAGAGATGTGTGACCTGTGGAGAGGAAAGGATGAGCAGAAGCTCAGCTCTGCCTGCAGCCCAGACTGCTGCCTGCAGCCCAGACTGCTGCCTGCAGCCCAGACTGCTGCCTGCAGCCCAGACTGCTGCCTGCAGCCCAGACTGCTGCCTGCAGCCCAGACTGCTGCCTGCAGCCCAGACTGCTGCCTGCCTGCTGACACACAGCCCCTGGCCTCTTCCTCCTCGTGCTGGGATGTGAGCAGGAAGTGTTGGATGGGGCTGCTCAGTCTGGAGAAGAGAAGGCTCCAGGCAGACCTCAGAGCAGCCTTCCAGTACCTGAAGAGCTCCAGGAGAGCTGGGGAGGGACTGTGGCCAAGGGCTGGGAGTGCCAGGATGAGGAACAGTGGCTTTGAGCTGGGAGAGGGGAGACTGAGAGTGGAGAGGAGGAAGAAATTGTTGAGAGTGAGGCTGGGGAGACTCTGGCACAGGCTGCCCAGGGAGGCTGTGGCTGCCTCCTGCCTGGGGGTGCTGAAGGGCTGGATGAGGCCCTGAGCAAGCTGGGCTGGGGGGAGGTGTCCCTGCCCATGGCAGGGTTGGCACTGGGTGATCTTGAAGATCCCTTCCAACCCAACCCATTCCATGAATCTATGAAGTTCTTTCCTGCTTCCCACCAGTGCTGCTCCCCTCCAGGGTTCCATCCCAGAGCAGTTACTGAGGTTATCTGCAGGCAGGGAGGTGCCAACAGCTCAGCAGGACACAGAGCCATGGGCACGGGGGTGCCATGGGCACCAGAAGTTGGTACCATGCCAGCTGCACTGCTGACCTGGTGCAGAAGGGAGCACAGCCCCCACTGCACAATGTGCTTCCCTGCAGCTCTGGCAGCTAATTGCCCTTTGCCTCCTGGGGTCTCTGTGCTCCTGGGTTTGTCACCTGCAGAGCAGCCAGCAGCCTCCAGCTGCACACAGCAACCTCTGCAGTGCCTCAAGGGCTTCTTGTAGCAGCAAGCTCAGAGCAAGTTCCCCCTGCATGGCTCCATGCAGACAGCAAGGGAGCCACACTGGGAGGGAAGGCAACCAAGGCCCCAGCAGCTCCTACCAGGTTCCTGGAGATGGCAGCTCTGGCCAGGCGCTGCCCAGTCTCTGTGTCCCACTGGCACACCGTGTTGTCCCGGGAGCCTGTGCAGAGCTGGGAGCCATCTGCAAGCACAGGTCAACATCAGCCAAGGCCCAGGGAAGGTGTGCAGAAAGGCCTGGGGCATGGGAGCATGCTGTCCCTCACCTGGGCTCACAGCCAGGCCAGTGACCACCAGCTCATGCCCTGCGAAGTGCTGGCTTGGCCCTGCCGTCGCCTCCAGCTCCCACATCAGCACCGTCCTGTCCCGGGAGGCACTGAAGACCCTGCCTGAGGCAGGGGCAGTGCTGACCTGCCAAGGACAAGGGGGAGAGGCCAGTCAGCTGCCCACCCAGCCCAGCACTGCACACAGCCCAGCACCACAGAATGTTAGGGGCTGGAAGGGACCTCCAAAGCTCATCCAGTCCAAGCCCCTGCCACAGCAGGAGCACCCAGGGCAGCTCACACAGGAACACAGCCAGGAGGGTTTGGATATCTCCAGAGAGGGAGACTCCACAACCCCCCTGGGCAGCCTGCTCCAGGGCTCTGGCACCTCACAGGGACAAAATTCTTCCTCCTGTTTCCATGGCACTTCCTCTGCCTCAGCTTCCACCCCTGCCCCTTGTGCTGGCATTGGGCATCCCCCAGCAGAGCCTGGCTCCAGCCTCTGGGCACTCCCCCTGCACAGCTTTAGCAACAGCAAGGAGCTCACCCTCAGGCTCCTGCTCTCCAAGCTCCAGAGCCCTCAGCTCCCTCAGGCTCTGCTCATGAGGAAGATGTTCCACTGCCTGCAGCAGCTTTGTGGCTCTGTGCTGGGCTCTCTCAAGCAGTTCCCTGAGGTCCCTCTTGACCTGAGGGGCCAGAACTGGACACAATCTTCCAGATGTGGCCTCAGCAGGGCAGAGGAGAGGGGGAGGAGATCCTCTCTTGACCTACTAACCACAGCCCTTCTAATCCAGCCCAGGATGCCCTTGGCCATTCTGGCTGTGCAGAGCCACACTGCCTGACCCCAGCTGGCCACCCCTGCTGGCCCCCAGCTGGCCACCCCTGCTGGCTTCTGCTCTGCCAGGCCCTGCCCACAGGCAAACCTCTGCACAGCAGGGCTGGGGGAGCAGGGCTGGGGGAGCAGCTTGGCCCCCAGGTGAGGGCTGCAGCCTGTGCTGGGGCCATGGCTGGGGTGGAGGGCAGTGAGGGTGTGTGACCCATGGCCTCTCAGCAGCAGGGAGCTGGGGGGTGGATGGGTGCTGGTGCATCCTCTTCCTCACAAATCACTCACTAACCCCCCAGTGCAGCCCAGTGCAGGATGCCTTGAGCACAGAGCCCCAAGATCATCCAGCCCAGCCCTCAGCCCAGCCCCACCATGGGCAGCAAACCAGGGCCCCAGGCGCCGAGTGCTCGCTCACCTTGGTGACCTCCCGCTGGTGCCCCAGGAAGCGACGCAGCACAGCCCCAGAGCTCCAGCTGCAGACAGCCACAGCCTGTGGGCAGCAGGGAGAGGCCATCAGCAGCAGCAGGACACAGGGGGAGGAGGAGCTTGCAGCTTCTCGGGGGTGTTACACCAAGACCCGTGGGCAGCCCACGCTGGGAGAGGGAACAGGTTCTGGTTTGGAGCTCCCGCAGCACACGCAGCTGTCTCCAGAGCCTGCCCACTGCCAGGTGACACAAGAGGGACAGCCCAGGGGCTCCAAGCCTGGGAGAGAGCTTTTGGTGTGATCTGAGCTCTGCAGAGGTTAGAAAATGTGCAGAATCACAGACTGGGCTGGGGGGGACCTTTGCAGCTCATCCAGCCAACCCCTCCACATTCAGCAGGGATGGCTGCAGCTAGAGCAGGTTGCTCAGAGCCCCAAACACCTCGCCTGGAAGGGTTCCAGGCATGGGGCAGCTTCCATCTCTCTGGGCAGCCTGCTCCAGGCCTCCAGCACCCTCACACCACTGAAGTTTCTCTTCCTGTTCTGATGGAACCTCCTGGGTTCCAGTTTGTGCCCAGTGCCCCTTGTCCTGTCCCTGGGCACCACTGAGCAGAGTCTGGCCCCAGCCTCTTGCCCCCCAGCCTTTAGCTCTTGCTGAGCATTGCTCAGCTCCCCTCTGGGGCTGCTCTTCTGCAGGCTCTCAGCCCCAGGGCTCTCAACCTTTGCTGCTCCCAGAGCTGCTCCAGGCCCCTCAGCAGCTCTGTAGTCTCCCCATTGGACTCTCTCCAGTAGCTCCTTGTGGCTCTTGAACTAAGGAGCCCAGAAGTGACCCCAGGCTCTCCTCACTAGGGCAGAGCAGAAGGGAAGGAGAAGCTCCTGCTGTGGTGGGCAGCAGCTCTGGGAGGCACCAACCCTTCTCCATCAGCTTTCCCCACACCCTGCAGGTGAGTCTGGACCCAAAGGGTGCCCTGCACATCTCTGCCCTCCCCCAGGCCCCTTCCTGCAGCCTCAGGGCTGCTCTTCTCCAGGCTCAACACCCCCAGGGCTCCCAGCCTTGGTTTGATGCCCTGTGGCTCAGGGCTGCCCTCCCTCTGAACTCTCCTTTCTAACCAAGCTGCTGCCGCTCAGGGACAGTTCAGAGCTCACCTTTACACCACCATTTCCCTGTCCTGTCTGTGACTGTGCTGTGTGCCCTGTGGCAGGGAGCAACTCACCTTGTCCCTTCCTCCTGACACACAGAGGTCTGTCCGCAGAGCAGCCACGGAGGTGACAGCCTCGGAGTGCGCAGGGCTGCGCCGAGCGGCTCGGCTGGCTCCCGGCTCCCCCGCGGAGCCCTCGGCCCTGCAGCAGCACAGACACAGCAGCTGCAGGCTGCTCCGAGGGAGAGCCGGCGGGGGAGAGCCGGGGGGGAGCTGCAGGATGCTTCAAGAGAGACCCAGGGGGAGAGACCCAGGGGGAGAGACCCAGGGGGAGAGACCCAGGGGGAGAGACCCAGAGGGAGAGACCCAGAGGGAGAGACCCAGGGGGAGAGACCCAGGGGGAGAGACCCAGGGGAGCTGCAGGATCCTTCAAGAGAGACCCAGGGGGAGAGACCCAGGGGGAGAGACCCAGGGGGAGAGACCCAGGGGAGCTGCAGGATCCTTCAAGAGAGACCCAGGGGGAGAGACCCAGGGGGAGAGACCCAGGGGGAGAGACCCAGGGGGAGAGACCCAGGGGAGCTGCAGGGTGCTTGAAGGCACAGACAGAGGGCCCAGGGAGACCAAGGTCTGGGAGATGGCACAGCTGCCTGTGCCATGGAGCAGCAACAGCTGCCTTGGTGTGTCAGGTCACAGCCATCCCTGGAGTGGGCTGAGAAGAACCCAGCCCCCAGGTGGACAAAGAAACCTGACTCAGGAGGGCAGAGAGCCTTGGTTCCCTCTCCCAGGGGAAGGGGTCCTGGGGTCCAGGTCTATTCCACTCCCCCTTCCAGACCAGTAAGTCTAAGGAGAGACATCCCCTGGCCCTTTCTCTTGCTCCTGCCCCAGGTGGTGAGGCCTGCTCCATGCTGCACCCCAGCTCCTGAGGACTGCATCTGGAGAGAATCCACATTTACAGCAAGAGAATCACAGACTCACAGAACTGTCAGGGCTGGAAAGGACCTCAAGGCTCAGCCAGTCCCAACCCCCCTGCCATGGCCAGGGACACCTCACACTGCAGCAGGTTGCTCACAGCCACCTCCAGCCTGGCTGCAAACACCTCCAGGCATGAGGCTTCCACCACCTCCCTGGGCAGCCTGTGCCAGGCTCTCACCACCCTCCTGGGGAACAATTTCTTCCTAACATCCAATCTCAATCTCCCCACTTCTAGTTCTGTTCCATCACATCATCATCACCCTGTGGATGCAGGGCTGAAGCCTGTGCCCCACAAGGGAAGTTTCTCCCCAGCACTGCAGGCTTTGCTCCCAAAGGGCACTGCTGGCTTCCCAGCCCAGTCTCAGCTGGGTTTGATGCAGCAGCAGCAGCAGCAGCCTGCCCTAGAGGTGGTTCCCCACACTGGGCTGCTGTGAGGCACTGAGACCTCACACAGTGTGGGAGTTTTGGGCTATGCCTTTAAAGTTTGAGCAGAAAAGGGACCTGGGGGTGCTGGTTGATAGTAGGTTGAACATGAGCCAGCAGTGTGCCCAGGGGGACAAGAAGGCCAAGGGCCTCCTGACCTGCATCAGGAACAGTGTGGCCAGTAGGAGCAGGGAAGTCCTTGTGCCCTGTGCTCAGCACTGCTGAGGAAGGTGTCTCCAGGGATGGGGACTCCACCACCTCCCTGGGCAGCACATCCCAATGGCCAATCTCTCGTGCTGGGAAGAATTTCTTCCTAACATCCAACCTAAACCTCCCCTGGCACAGCTTGAGACTGTGTCCTCTTGTTCTGGTGCTGGGTGCGTGGGAGAAGAGACCAACCCCCACCTGGCTACAACCTCCCTGCAGGGAGTTGCAGAGAGCAAGAAGGTCTCCCCTGAGCCTCTTCTTCTCCAGGCTAAGCAACCCCAGCTCCCTCAGCCTCTCCTCCCAGGGCTGTGCTCCAGACCCCTCCCCAGCTTTGTTGCCCTTCTCTGGACACCTTCCAGCAGCTCAACATCTTTCCTGACCTGAGGAGCCCAGAACTGGACACAGGACTCAAGGTGTGGCCTAAGCAGTGCTGAGCACAGGGCACAAGGACTTCCCTGCTCCTGCTGGCCACACTGTTCCTGATGCAGGCCAGGATGCCCTTGGCCTTCTTGTCCCCCTGGGCACACTGCTGGCTCATGTTTAGGCAGCTGTCACCCAGCACCCCCAGGTCCCTCTCTGTTTGGCTGCTCTCAGCCACTCTGCCCCCAGCCTGTAGCTCTGCCTGGGGTTGCTGTGGCCAAAGTGCAGCCCCTGGCACTTGGACTTGTTGAATGCCATCCTGCTGGCCTCTGCCCATCTGCCCAGCCTGGCAAGGTCCCTCTGCAGAGCTCTGCATTCCATGGTAGATTGTAGTTCTGCTTGTAAATGCAGCTTTCATTTGCTTCCAGCTGGGCTGGGCTGGCAAAGCTAATGTGGTGGTGGGGGGGAAATTTCAGCCCACCACACACAGAAATATGCTTGGCACAGATGGAAAAAGTGGGGAAGAGGCTGGAGAGGGAGGGAAGGAAGTGGCAGGAGAAACAGGCAGGAAAGGGTTAAAAGGATGGCACTGAAACCCTCATTTATCCCTGTGGAAGAGAGGGTGCCACAGCTCTGTGGCACTGCTTCAAGCCATGGGGTAACAAACCTGTCCCTCAGATCTCAGGGCACATTTGCCTGCTCTCATTCCCCCCCACAGCAGCATCAGCACAGGGCTGCAGATCAGTCCCAGGGGACAGGCACAGGGTGGCCATGGCTGCTGGTGCTGGGTGGGCAGCCCTGCAGTGGGACCCTGGAATCCTTCTGAAGGGAGGCTGCTGGGGTTGAGTCATAGAACTGCTGGAAGCCTGTGCCAGCTGTGTCTGGTTTTGTATGCTGTTTCATTTACCCTCAGCCTTGCTGTCCATGAGGGCACACTGCACATCCCAGTCCCCAGGAGGAGCTCAGCAGGCTGTGGAAGTGAGGGTCACAGTGACAAGCTGATTCTTACACTGAACAATGGGAGGGACACCGTGGGCTTGCCACGTTCTCTGTGCCTTTGCTGGGCCCCACTCCCTCTCACCATGGCTCACTGCCTCAGGACACAGTCACCTGGGGTTGTGTTACCTGTATTTGGAGGTCTGGAAGCTGATCTTACTCTGCAGTTTGCCCATGGCCCTGCTCAGCAGCACAGCTCTTGATATGGCCAACAGCAGCAAGCATCACAGCAGCCTCTCAGGTACCTATGGAGGTGAGGAGAGAGCATCACTGGGAGTCCAGAGAGGTTTCTGAGGATAGGATAGGATGGGATAGGATAGGATGGGATAGGATAGGATGGGATAGGATAGGATGGGATAGGATAGGATGGGATAGGATAGGATGGGATAGGATAGACCTTCAAGACCATCCAGTCCAACCTCTCCCCCAGCACCCTCTGATCAACTCAACCATGGCACCAAGGGCCTCAGCCAGGCTCTTCCTAAACACCTCCAGGGATGGGGACTCCACCACCTCCCTGGGCAGCACATCCCCATGGCCAATCTCTCTTGCTGTGAGGAACATGCCTGGGCTGGGGTGATGACAACATCATCTACAGCTTCTCTTGGAGGGAGATCCCCAGGAGAGGGCACACCTGGAGCTCCTCAGTCAGACCTTTTGCTGGGAGCAGAGCCAGCTTTGGGGGTGAGCTTACAGCTGAGCTTAGAACATATGCAGGCTTGGTGAGGCCATGGCAGAGATGCAGCTGCTGCCTGGAATTCTGCCTCCTCTCCCTCCAGTACCTGCTCTTGACTACCACATTTCCTGAAGGCCTCAGTCTCCAGCCTGGTGAATGCAAGCACCTTTGGGATGAAGTTCATACAGCTTGCTGCTGGGACTGTGTCTTCAGACCAAGGTAACTGCAGTCACAGCTGCCCCAACTTAACAAGACCAGCCTGGCCTAATGCAAAGCTTGAAGAGGTTTCTCCATAGCTGAGGAACACTTTGGAAGCAGAAGCTTCTATGTCCAAACTCCAAGCCCAGATCCAGGGGCTGGGTCCAGACCACCTTGACAACCCAAAAACCAGAATCCCAGAGTGCCAGGTGGGAAGGGACCCCAAGGATCATCTGCTCCAACCTCTCCAGGTCACAGCAGAGTTGCAATGAGCTGGCTCAGCACCCTGGCAAGATGAGTCTTGAACTGTCCAGTGGAGGGGACTCCACTGCTGCCCTTGGGAGATGATTCCAACAGACCTGCTGTCCAGGTTGGAGCCAGACTGCCCCATCCCAGGGTGTCCCCCACCAGTGGCACCACAACATCCCACCCCTGCAGGAGCACCTGTAGGGGTGGAGGAGCCTGTGGTGGAGCAGGGCTCAGGCCAAGCCAGGATCTCTCCCTCTCATCCCCACCGGTCGCAGACTGGGCAGAAACCACTTTCAGTGACAGTGAATTGCCAGGTACAGTAATTGGCTTCTCCTTAGCTCAAGGCACACTAATTGGATTGTGCCTGTCCTGGGTGTCCCTTGGCATCCCTGCCCTCTGGGTCAGTAGTATTTTGTTAACAAAACCCCAGGGAAACCCACCCCAGCTGCCTGCTGCAGCAGAGAGAGAGCCTGCTTCAGGGAGCTGGAGAGCCAAATGCTGGCAGCACTGAGCCAGAGGGTTTGGGCTTCCTCCCAACATCCCTTTGCTAATTTTACCCCTGCCAGCCTTTGTGATTAGCAATTAGCAACAGCCAGGTAACCTCTGCCTGTTCTGTGCATGAACCTGCCTGCTCAGATGTGCAGCACAATGAACCTCCCAGGGCAGTGACCCTCTGGCAGTTTGCTTCTTCCAGCCAGACCAAATTGTTTGGGGACATCAGGAACGGAGAATCGTGGAATCACAGAATGCAGCAGCTTGGAAGAGAGCCTCAAAGGTCATCCAGTCCAACCCCCCTGCAGGCAGCAGGGACTCCTCCAACTTGATCAGGGCCACAGCAAGTCTGATCTTGAATGTGTCCACAGACAGAGCCTCAGCCACCTCCCTGGGCAGCCTGTCCCAGTGTCTCCCCAGCCTCACTGTGCAGAACTTCCTCCTGGTGTCCAACCTAACTCTGCCCTGCTCCACTTTCAAACCATTGCCCCTTGGCCTATCCCCACAGGCCCTTCTGAACAGTCCCTCCCCAGCCTGCCTGCAGATTCAGATACTGAAATGCAGCTCTGAGGTCTCCCTGGAGCCTTCTCTTCAGCCCCAACTCTCTTATCTTATCCCCACAGCAGAGGTTCTTCAGCCCTCTGATCATCTTTGTGGCCTCCTCTGGACCCACTCCACCAGGTCCTGTGCCAGGGACTACAGAGCTGGCCACAGCCCTGCAGGTGAGGTCTGAGCAGAGCAGAGGGGCAGGATCCTCTCTCTCCATCTCTGGCAATGGGCACTGGCAGCACAGAAGGCCAAGGGCAGCCCAAAGGGCTGCCCTTGGCCTTCTGTGCTGCCAGTGCCCATTGCTGGCTCCTGTCCAGCTCCTCACCCACCAGCACCCCAAGCCCTTTCCTGCAGGGCATCATCATTTGTCTTAGGCAGCAGAACAACTCTGGCAGTTGTTTGTGCTGCAAAAGCAGACTCCAGGAAAAGCTAAGAGGCAAACTTGGATGTTTCCATGGCAATGGCTACTCTGCTTCCCAGCCAGCCCTGGCTGGTTCATAGAACACCAGGTTGGAAGGGACCTCACATTGTGCAGCTGCCCCTAGCTGCTCGTCACCTGGATGAGGCAGAGGAGCTGCTGGTGACCACAGGAGGCTGCAGGGGAGCAGGAGGTCTGGCTGGTGGTCTAACTGTGTCCTCCAGCCTCTTGCCCTCTGCACAGAAGAGTGGATTGTCCTGAGTCCTGAGCCAGATGCTCCTCTGAGGTGTCCCTGCCTGGCTGGCTCTCAACACATGTTCTCCATGAACCTGCTCACCACAGAGCTCTCTGACAACACAGGGATCCACCTGCAGCAACTGAGCAGACAAAGCTACACCTCCAGGACAGTGAATTTCACATTCCCACCCCCCTTCCCCTCAAATGCATCACCTCTGCTGCTGCCACAGCCCTTTCTGCAGGGACATCTGTGCCAGGGACTGAGGAAACCGCAGTGCCCATGGCAGTGGGGAGAGGAATCACAGCAGAGCCCTCTCCCCACTTTCACAGGGTGTCAACATCCCTGACAAGAAGGCTGTTCCACCATCCCAGGGGAGGACACAGGCAGATCCCAGTCCCTATAGCCAGCTGTGACCCCACAGCAATGATGCAGGTCCCTATAGCTGGAGGGCAACTGGATGCACCCCAGGAACCTAAAGCTGGGGCAGCTCCTGGGGAGGGTATGGGGACAACACAAATCTCTGTAGCTTGGGGTGACCCCACAGCAGTGAGGCAGGAACCCATAGCTGGGGGTGACCTCATGGCAGTGGTACAAGACCCCATAGCTGGGAATAACCCCAAGGCAGTGATGCAGGTCCTTATAGCTGGGGTGGCCCCATGGGGGGCAACTGGATGCACCCCAAGTCCCTGTAGGTGGAGGGAGCCCCACAAGTAGGATGTGAGGCATGCCGATGGGTGCAATAGGGATGCAGCCCAGCCGGGGCAGCCCCTGGGGAGGGTGTGGGGACAACACAGGTGCCTGTGGCTGGGGGCTGCAGGAACCTATAGCTGGGGTTGGCCCCACAGCAGTGCTACCCCATGGCTGGCAACTGGGGTGCACCCCGGTCCCCTGCAGCTGCAGGGAGCCCCACAAGTAGGACGTGGGGCAGCCTAATGGGGCCAAGAGGGATGCAACCCAGGTCGCTATAGCCGGGGCAGCTGGGGCCACCCCACCGGAAGGCTGTGGGGTCCCCGGGGAGCACACGGGGACAAGGCAGGTGCCTATAGCTGGGGCCACCCCACCGGAAGGCTGTGGGGTCCCCGGGGAGCACACGGGGACAAGGCAGGTGCCTATAGCTGGGGCCACCCCACCGGAAGGCTGTGGGGTCCCCGGGGAGCACACGGGGACAAGGCAGGTGCCTATAGCTGGGGCCACCCCACCGGAAGGCTGTGGGGTCCCCGGGGAGCACACGGGGACAAGGCAGGTGCCTATAGCTGGGGCCACCCCACCGGAAGGCTGTGGGGTCCCCGGGGAGCACACGGGGACAAGGCAGGTGCCTATAGCTGCGCCAGGGGAAGGCTCCGGAGCACGCAGCGCAGCCCCAGCCCCGGGAACCCGACGGACCGAGCCGTGCGGGGCCGTCCCCGCCGCGCACTCACCGGGGGCCGCTCCGTTCCGTCCACTCCAGTCCGGCCCCTTCGCGTCGCGGCGGCTGCCAGGCAGTGCCGGGGGCCGGGGCGGGGCCTGGGCGGGGCCTGGGCGGGGCGGGGCGCGCGGCCCGGGCGGGGCCGCCCCCACGGCAGGTGCCGGCGCCCAGCATGGCACAGCGGGGCGGGGGGCAGCGGCCCAGGGAGCTGCCGGAGCGGGCGGCAGAGCTGCGGGTGAGCGGCGGCGGGGGGCTCGGGGTCGGGCTCGGGATCGGGATCGGGATCGGGATCGGGCTCCGGCCGAGTCCGAGGCTCTGGCCGGGCCCTTCCCCGGGGACCGAGGGCAGCCCGGGGAGCGTGGGGCGGCCTGCGGCGGGGCTGGGAGGCGCTGGGGGGGTGGGGGAGTGTGGAGCGGCTGGGGTCCCTGTTGGGGTGTGCGGGGGGACATGCGGGATCCTCCCTGGGCGTGGGGCTCTCTGTGGGGCTGCTGGCAGGCTGCGGGGAGCTGCCCCGTGGGGAGAGGGCTCTCCACGGGGAACGTGGCAGGGCATGTGGCCGTGCGGCGCCTTCCTTGGGCGGGGGGGGTCACGGGGAGGGTCCTCCCTGGGCATGGGGCTCTCCGTGGGGCTCCTGGTAGGATGTGGGGCTGTGTGGGGTCCTGTTGAGGTGTGGGGGTCCTGTTGAGGTGTGAGGCCATCTGAAGGGTCCCCTGTAGGAATGGGGGGATTCTGGGGGGCTCTTGGAAGGTTGTGGGGACATGTGGGGGCTCTGTTAGGACCTAAGGCCACTTGAGGAGACCCCATGGGGCAAGAGGCTCTCCATGAGGTGCTGGCAGGGTGTGGGGTCCTCTCGCGGTGTGGGGCCGTGTGAGTGGGCTCCCGTGGGAACAGAGACTCTTGTGGGGCTCTTGGCAGCTTGTAGGGCCACATAAGGGGTCCCCCATGGGGAAGGAGGCACATTATGGGGGACCCGGCTGGGTGCGGCGGCCCATGGTGGGATGTGGGGCCACAGGAGGGGTCCTGCGTGGGGAAGGAGGCTCTCCATGGGGAGCCTGCCAGGGTGTGGGGCCGTGTGGGGGCCATGGAGGGGCTGCGTGAGGGTTCCCCTGTGGGGAAGGGGCTGCACAAGGATCCCGTGGGGTGGGGGCTGGCTGAGCAGGAGCCTCGAGGTCAGCCTCGCCCCGCTGAGGCCCGGGCTCTCTGCATTGCAGAACAGGATCGTGGACCGCTGCGAGCGGCTGCAGCTGCAGAGCGCAGCCATCGCCCGGCACGTGGAGCAGGTCCTGCCTGCCAAGGACCAGGGCGTCCTGGTGAGTCCCGGCCCCTGCGCCCGGCCCGGCGCCTGCTGGCCCCGTCTGCCCCCGTGCTCTCCCGGCAGAGGTGCTGAGCTCTTGTGGGGCTCCCTGGTACGCAGGGCTTGTTCCCCTCCTACTCCACAGCTTGTCTGCTGGTCTGCCTAAAAAATGTACCCCAACAAAGCCCTTGGTGTTGCTGTAGAGCCCTCAAACATCCCTCTAGGACCAGTCTTAAGGGGGCTACAAGAAAGCTGGGGAGGGACTTCTGAGGGTGTCAGGGAGGGATAGGAGTGGGGGGCATAGAGCAAAGCTAGGAATGGGGAGATTGAGATTGGATGTGAGGAAGAAGTTGTTCCCCAGGAGGGTGGTGAGAGCCTGGCACAGGCTGCCCAGGGAGGTGGTGGAAGCCTCCTGCCTGGAGGTGTTTGCAGCCAGGCTGGAGGTGGCTGTGAGGAACCTGCTGCGGTGTGAGGTGTCCCTGGCCATGGCAGGGGGGTTGGAACTGGCTGAGCCTTGAGGTCTCTTCCAGCCCTGACAGTTCTGTGCTTCTGTGATTAATGAATCCTGGTTTAATTTGTGCCTCCCTGTCACCAGAGACAGCTCTCATGGTGGCTCTGTGCCTTGCTGACAGTGGCTCCAGGCAGACCTGCTGAGGGATGGGACGCTGCTCCCTCACAGCTCTCACTTAGGTAGCAGGGTTAGGCCAGGGGGAAGAAGGCAGGTGTGAGAGTGCTGATGCTGTTTGCCTCTGCCTGCATGGTGCTGGTGAGTGTGGCTCAGCGATCCCGGAGCCCCCGGGGGGCCTGCGGCCGCGGCGGCCGTGCCGCGTCAGGCTGAGCTGCTCTCTCCTGGCTCCGGCAGGGCTCCGCCGGCGCGGCGCGGGAGCTGGTGCTCCAGAGGCTGCTGTTCGTGGGGAGGGTGTGTGAGAGCGAGGAGCAGAGGCTGCTGGAGCAGGTGCAGGCCGAGGAGGAGCGTGCACACCAGAGCATCCTGACCCAGGTGGTGCACTGGAACGAGGCTCTGCAGAAGCTGGCTGCCCTCCGCACCTACCTGGTGGACACGATCACCAACCTGGATGACCAGGACTTGCTGGTGAGTACTGCTCCTTGTGGTGAGGGACCCAGGAGTGGCCTGGGTGCTTGGTCATGAACATTAAGGGGGGCTTACATTTGGAGGTTGACAGCTTGCTGTGCTGACAGCCAGGAGGCAGAGCTGGACAGGACCTGTGTTTGCAAGTCTGGCTCAAGGAACCTCCTCCACCGGGTCCCGAGCAGCCTCATGGTTCATCGGTGGTGCCTGGAGCATCCTCTCTGCCTGCTTCTGCTTTAGCTTGCAGTGGGCTTCAGAACCACCCAGGTTCAGTTCCCCAAGCTCTTGCCTTGAAGCTGTTGGCTCAGAACAGCTGCAGGTTGAGAGCTGCTCTTGCTGCAGGCAGCTGGGCCACCATTCCCCTGGTGTTTCTCTGCGTGACCCTCAGGAGCACCTGCAGCTCTTCTCAGAGTTCCCTCACAGCTCTGTGGGGGGTGTTGACTGCACAGAGCAGCCCCTGCTGCCCTTCCCTTTGTTCCTGCCCTGCCTATTACATTGTCTCAGCTGACCCACTGCAGACACAGGCAGCTGGGCATTGCCTCACCTCGCTCCTGGCCTCTGCTTGCCACAGGCAGCTTTGTGAAGAGTGTGGCAGCAGCTCTGCTGGAGAACAGAACTGATGCCATGGACAGGAGGTGGAGCTCTGTTCCTTCAGGGGGAACAGCTTCCATCCTGCCCCAGCACCTTAGCTGGCCAGGCTGTGGCCTGTCTGTGGAGGGCAGAGGTTAGAAAGCAAGGTGCATCAGGTGCCTGTGGCAGAGGACAGTGAGAGCCCAAGTTTTGCCTTTTGCCATGTAGTGGAGGGGAGATGGGGATCATGTTCTGACACCTGGGGCTGGGTGTTGGTGTGTGTCTGTAATGTCACAGGAGAGTGTGCACCCTGCAGCTCCTCAGTGGGCAGGGATCAAATTGACCCTGGCCTGGGGCAGTCCCCAGTATCAATCCAGGCTGGGAGTGAAGGGCTGGAGAGCAGCCCTGTGGGGAAGGCCCTGGGGGTGCTGGGGGTGCAGAGCTGGACAGGAGCCACCCCCCAGTACTGCCAGCCCAGCCCCAGCCTGGCCTGGGCTGAGCCCCAGCAGGGTGGGCAGCAGGGGCAGGGAGGGGATTCTGCCCCTCTGCTGTGCTCTGCTGAGACCTCCCTGCAGTGCTGGGGCAGCTCTGGAGCCCTCAGCACAGCCAGGGACCTGCTGGAGCAGGGCCAGAGGAGGCCACAGCAGTGCTGGCAGGGCTGGAAGCCCTCTGCTGGGAGGCCAGGCTGAGAGAGTTGGGGTTGGGCAGCCTGGAGGAGATAAGGCTCCAGGGAGACCTTCTGGTGGCCTTGCAGTGCCTCAAGGGCTGAGCAGAAAGCTGGGGACAGAGTTTTTCTCAGGGCCTGTTGTGAGAGGCCAAGGGGGGATGGTTTGACCTAAAAAAGGGAGATTGAGACTGGAGAGAAGGAAGGAATGTTTGACACTGAGGGTGCTGAGAGCCTGGCCCAGGCTGCCCAGAGAGGTGGAGCTGCCCCATGGCTGGAGCCATTGCAGGGGAGGTTGGTTGAGACTCTGAGCAACCTGCTCTAGTTGCAGCTGTCCCTGCTGACTGCAGGGGTTGGACTGGATGACCCTTAGTGTCCCTGCAACATGCAGCAGTCTGGGGTTCTGCCACTTCACTAGCTGTGCTGTCCCTTGAGGACACACATGGCCACTGGGTACAAAAGCAGGTGGGTCTGATCAGGAGGGTTTCTGACTCCTGGCTTAGGTTCTCTGCAGCCTCACCATTTGCTGAAGGCCTTGGGGCTTTGCTGCAGGCACCAGGTGTCCTTGCAGGGTGTCCTAACAGGGAGGGTGATGAGGGGGGCCTCAGGGCTGGGATTGCCACACTCTGGGCAAGGCAGGGTGCAGACAGGCTGGTGGATATCAGAGCTGGCTCTTTATGAGTCCAAGACCTTCCACCTGCCTGAGCTCTCCCCCATTTCCCTTGTGCCAGGTGGTCCAGCTGTGCCTGGGGACTCTGCTCTCACACAGCTTCCACAGACAGCAGTGGTGACAAACTCTGTTCTGATGCTCCCCTGCCCTTCTCAAGCCCTTTGTCACCCAGTCACCTGGTCCTGCTGGCACAGCAGGCATTACCCTCGGTTAGATGCAGAAGATGCATGGCCCTGAGCCATTCCCACTCCTGTTCTGAGCTGGGGAGTTTGAAGTGCTGCAGCTGAGGAAAATGGATGTGGGACAACCCTGCTGCTCCCCAGGGCCAGTGCTGGGGTGCAGAGTGGCTGCTGTGGGTCAGGAGGAGCATGGCTCCCTGGGTGCCAGGGTGGCTGTGCCCCAGCCTGTGTTTGGGGTGTTGTCTGGGGGGACTGCCATGGTGATGACTCTCTCTCTCCTTGTCCCCAGAGTGCAGAACAAGAGATCTTCGAGAGGTTAGTACCTGGCTGCTGCTGTCCCTCCCCTGAGCCCTGCTCCCAGCTTGCCTGCCCCCTCTGTGGCTCCTGCTGTGAGCAGCACGCCTTGGCTCGGCCAGCACTGACACCTCCTCTTGCCTCCTCACACTGCTTGGGCTGGGGACAAGGGCAGGGCACAGAGATGCCAGCCTGGCCTCCTGCCTCTGCTTCACCTGCTGTGCTGCAGCTCAAGATGGGGAAGTCTTGGCACCTAGAAATGCTCCATGGGCAATGTCTTCCTGGAGGCACTGCCAGGTGCTCTGGCTCTTGCTTACCAACCTTCTCCAGCTCCTTAAGAAGCTCCACAGGGCTCCTGGGAGATGGAGCAAGCCTGTCCCTGGCCTGATGGCAAGGAGGTAGGATTGTCCACCTGGGAAGCTGGGTGCTCCATGCCTAGGGGGTGGTGCAGCCCACACTCCTGCTGACAGAGGCACTGCACATGGGGAGAGCCAGCTGCAGGCATCCTGGCAGCCGTTCTCGGTGGCGCTGGGCTGCCCTGCCCTGAGAGGGCACCTCGGGGGCTGCATTTCTGCAGGCCTTCATTGCCCTGGCTGCTGCAGGGCTGTACTTAGCACTGACTAGTTAGCACTGGCTCTGCTGCCCAGACTTCCAGGAGTGTTTTTCCTGTAGGAAGTGAGAAATGAGCCACAGCACAGCAGCAGGAGCCTTTGCTCCCAGCCGTGAGCTGCACACACAGGAACCCAGCAGATCCTGCATCTGCTGTGCTGTGTGGAGCCCAGAGCCCCAGCTTGCTGTCCTGTTGCATCCACCTTTGCTTTGACTTGGGCTGATGATTTTTGGGCTCCCCAATTCAGGAGAGACAGGCATCTGCTGGAGAGACTCCAACAGAGAGCCATGAGGATGATGAAGGGACTGGAACATCGCTGCTGAGGGCCCTGGGGCTGTTTAGTCTGGGGAGGAGAAGGCTGAGAGGGGATCTGATCAATGTCTGTAAATACCTGAAGGGTGGGTGCCAGGTTGAAGGTGCCAGGCTCCTTTGGGTGGTGCCCACTGGTAGGACAAGGGACAATGGACACAAAGTTCATGCACAGAGGATCACACACAGAATGTTAGGGGTTGGAAGGGACCTCGAAAGGTCATCTAGTCCAACTCCACCTCAGCATGAGGAGAAACTTCTTTGGTGTGAGGGTGCTGGAGGCCTGGAGCAGGCTGCCCAGAGAGGTTGTGGAGTCTCCTTCTGTGGAGACTTTCAAAACCTGTCTGGATGTGTCCCTGTGTGACCTGCCCTGGGTGACCCTGCTCGGGACTGGCTGATCTCCACAGGTCCCTTCCAACCCCTGCCATTCTATGTCCCTGCAGCCTGCTCACTGTGCTGCTCTTGTCCCTCTGGGCACTCTCAGCTGTGTTTAATCTGAGGCTGCCCAGTGAGGAGCTGCTGGCTCAGGCTGCTGGTGCTGTGCTTTGCACTGAGGCCCTTCCACAGGAGGCTGCCTCAGAGCCAGCCGAAGGCGTCGCTCGTGGGGAGAGTTTGTTCGGTCCCAGCCGGTGCAGTTTCTCTGCAGCAAGCCCTCCTCTGGCCACAGCTCATGTTTCTGTCTTGCTTCCCAGTGCTTAAACACCTCCCAGCACTGCCAACAGACCCCTGTGTTTTGAAACAGCTCTCCTGTTCCTTTGCTAGGACAGAGGTGGCCGAGGGGATCCTGGAGCCGCAGGAGTCGCCCAGGTTAAACTTTAACCGGAGCTGCGTCCAGAGTCCGCTGCTGCATCGGCTCTGGGCCTCTGCTGTGCTCTGCTGTGGCACAGGTCAGTGCTCAGCCCTCACCCTGCCTGCCTGCATGGATTCCTGCAGGCCATTCCTGCTTGCTCACCCGTGCTGAGCCCAAAGAAACGTCCCCCTGCTGCGTCCTGCCCAGGACCTGGGGCATCCTCCCCTGCTCTCCCAGCCCCTCAGCCTGCGGGCAGCAGAAGCTGTGGGAGGGTTGAGAGAGGGGGCACAGGGCTTGAAGTTACTGCCTGTGCCTAAGAGGAGAACAGGGGCTGGAAAAGATTGTGTCTCATCAGCTGTCCTGGCCAGGATCAGCAGGAGAAGGGCAGTGATGCTGCCCTTGCGCTCAGCACTGCTGAGGCCACACCTCAAATCCTGGCTTCAGTTTTGGGCCCCTCGCTCCAAGAAGGACATTGAGGGCTGGAGCAGGTCCAGAGGAAGGGCAACAAAGCTGGGGAAGGGTCTGGAGAACAGGGCTGGGGAGGAGCAGCTGAGGGAGCTGGGGGTGTTCAGCCTGGAGAAGAGGAGGCTGAGGGAGACCTCATTGCCCTCTGCAGCTCCCTGAGAGGAGGCTGCAGTGAGGAGGGGGTTGGGCTATGCTCCTAGTCTCAGGTCACAGAATGAGCACAGGGCCTCAAGTTGCACCAGGGGAGGTTTGGGTTGGATATTAGGAAAAAATTGTTTGCTGCAAGAGTGTTCAGGGATAGGCAGAGGCTGCCCAGGGAGGTGTTGGAGTCCCCATCCCTGGAGGGATTCCAAAGCTGTGTAGATGTGGTGCTGAGGGCCATGGTTTGGTGGTGCCCTGGCAGTGCTAAGGGTTGGGCTTGATGCTCTGAAAGGTCCTTTCCAATCTTTCCCATGCCTGGAGGTGTTCAAGAAACCTGTGGCCATGGCACTTGGGGCCATGGTCTGGTGGCCATGGTTGGGCTGGGTTGGTGGTTGGACTGGGTGGTCTCAGAGAGCTTTTCCAACTGAAACAATCCAAAGAGTCTCTGTTGTGCTGATGTCCTTGCCACATGTCACTACTGCAAGGCTGCTGGTGCTGCTCTCACACTCTGGTTTGGTGGGTTGTGTTTTTGGTGTGGTTACATTTCACACATCCTTTCTGCATGCTGAGGATCCCTGCCAGGTCCCTGTCCCTTGTTCAGCCAGGCCTAGCCTTAGAGGTTGAATATCCACTGCCATGGCACCAGCTTTCCTTAAGGTGCAGTGATGTTGTGCTTCACTTGGTGGTCCCTCCTCCCAGAGGCAGTTGAGCAGGCAGCAGGCTGGTTTGTTTGCTTGCAACGAACATTCCTGGCCCTGATGGTTTGCAACATCTTGGGAAGCAGCAGGTGAAAGCACCTCCATTCCCCCCTCAAAGCCAAGCACCCTTCCTTTGGTGTCTTCCCTTGGCAGCCAGGCTTCTGCATGGGTTGTGTTTGGGGCTGGCAGCTGCTTCTTTAGACCAAGCCTCACAGGATGTTAGGGGTTGGAAAGGACCTCTGGAGACCATGGAGTCCAACCCCCCTGCCAGAGCAGGGTCACCCAGGGCAGGTCTCACAGGAGCACACCCAGGTGGGGCTTGGAAGTCTCCAGAGATGGAGACTCCACAACCTCTCTGGGCAGCCTGCTCCAGGGCTCTGCCACCCTCAGAGAAGTTCCTCTGATGTTTAGATGCAACTTCCTATGTTCAAGTCTATGTCCATCATGATGCAAATCTCCTGGCACCATTCTGGGAGGGATCTGGGGTCCCAGCCATCTGTGTTGGTCCTGCTGGGAGGTGACACTGGATGGAGACCTGGTGGAGGACCCTCTGCAGGGCTGACACAGGCTGAAGCTGGCCCAGATGGCTGGGAAGTGACCTGCTGCCCCAGGGAGCAGGCTGGGTCTGGATTCCACCTCAGTGTCTGAATGTAGCTGTGAAGGATGTGATCTAATTTGTGTGAGCTTGGAAATGGGAACTTGGGGCTTGTAAAGTAGTCAGAGGTGCACAGCTGTGCTGGGCAGAGGTGGCAGCTGTGGTAACTCACCTCCTCACACCCCTCCTGCTCCTGAAGGGGCAAGAGCGCTGTGGTGGGTGCTGTACACAGAGAGGAGATTTGGGGGTGACTCCCTGCTGGCATGGCTCAGCAGTGTCCAGAGGGCAGATGCAGTGGTGGCTGGGGGAGGGGGGAATCTGCTGAGGTGCTTTAGTTCTCTGCCAGCACCTCCCCTCCCTGAAATCAGAACCTTGAATCACAGAACTGGTTTGGTTGGAAGAGGCTTTTCAGATCCTTGAGTCCAGCCATGAGCCCAGCACTGCCAGCTCACCACCCAGCCATGGCCCTCAGCACCACAGCTACACAGCTTTGGCACTGCTGCAGGGATGGGGACTCCACCACTGCCCTGGGCAGCCTGGGCCAGGCCTTGGCAACCCTTCTGGGACAGGATTTTTTCCACATCTCCAATTTAAACCTCCTCTGGCACAACTTGAGGCCATTTCTTCTTGCCCTGCTGCCTGTCACTTGGGAGAAGAGACCAACCCCCACCTGGCTGCAGCCTCCTTTCAGGGAGCTGTGGAGAGCCAAGAAGGTCTTTCCTCAGCCTCCTTTTCTCCAGGCTGAACAGCCCCAGCTCCCTCAGCAGCTCCTCTCCAGACCCTTCACCCTGGGGTGGTACTTCCTTGTGCATCCCTAGGTCAGCTGTGTTGCACAAGATGAGGCTTAGTGCCCTTGCTCTGTCAGAGGAAGATGCAGCCTTGCCCTGCTCCCTTTTCTGTGAATTCAGAGCAGCCTTTGACTTCCTGGAAAGGCAACCTCCAGACAGAGACTGTGGGCAGGTACAGTGGTGGAGCCCTTGTGGAGGGCACAGGGTGGTGGGCAGGCAGGCTGCAAGGTGCTTGGCTGCTGCTCACTGGAATAACTCATCAAACAAGTGAGGTTCTTGGCTTCACCTGCCAGGGGATGCTGTCTTCAGCTCCTCTCCCTGCTCACTGTTGCCCACAAGATCTTCCACCCAGCGTGCAGGGCTGTGTGGTGCTTCCCTGCTCTGCAAACTGGCAGTGCAGCCTGGCTGGCTCTCCTGCCTGGGAGGCTGCAGGGTAATGGCTTGGTGCTGAGCAAAGGTAAATCCCCACTCCCTGCCATTAGCCCACTCCACTCAGAGCTGGCCAGGCCACCTTTGGAATACTGGGTTCAGTTTGGTGCCTGCTGTACTAAAGAGGTGGGGACAGGCTGGGAAGTGTCCAGAGAAGGGCTGGGGCACAGCCCTGTGAGGAGAGGCTGAGGGAGCTGGGGTTGCTTAGCCTGCAGAAGAGGAGGCTCAGGGGAGACCTTCTTGCTCTCTCCAGCTCCCTGAAGGGAGGTTGGAGCCAGGTGGGGGTTGGTCTCTTCTCCCAGGCAAGCAGCACCAGAACAAGAGGACACAGTCTTGGGCTGTGCCAGGGGAGGTTTGGGATGGAGGTGAGGAGAAAGTTCTTCCCAGCAAGAGAGACTGGCCATGGCAATGTGCTGCCCAGGGAGGTGGTGGAGTCCCCATCCCTGGAGGTATTTAGGAAGAGCCTGGCTGAGGCACTTGGTGCCATGGTTGAGCTGATCAGATGGTGCTGGGTGATAGGTTGGACTGGATGATCTCTGAGGTCTCTTCCAACCTGGTTTCTATTCTATTCTATTCTATCCTATTCTATTGTATTCTGTTGAGGCTCAGGGCTGTCAGAACAAGTTAGATGTTTCCCAAGGTCTCAAGTGATGCTGTGCTGCCCAGGGAAGCAGCATGGAGCAGCTGCATCCAGAGCAAAGAGGGCTCCAGGAGGGTTGGACATGGGCCTGTGGAACCACAGAGCTGTTCCCTGGAGGTGTTGAAGAGGGGATGGCTGAGGCACTTGGTGCCATGGTTGAGTTGATCAGATGGTGCTGGGTGAGAGGTTGGACTGGATGATCTCTGAGGTCTTTTCCAACCTTATTGATTCCGTGATTCCAAGGGCCAGCAAGAGGAGTCAAGGACTGGGAATCTGCCATGTGAGGAAAGGTTGAGGGTTGGTTCAGCCTGGAGAAAAGAAGGCTCAGGGGAGACCTTATTACCATGTTCAAGTATCTGAAGGGTGGCTACAAAGAAGGTGGAAAAGAGAGGAGGTGATGGGGAGCAGTTACTGCTGGGGAGATCCCCGCTGGACACGGGGGGAAAACCTCTCAGGACCAGTAGCCACTGGGATAATCTCCCCAGGGCAGTGGTGGAGGCCTCAGCATTGGACACTGTTAAGGCCAGGGCTGGGCCAGCTTGTGTGGGTTGTGCTTTGGCCAAGAGAGGTTGGCCCAGATGGTCCTTGAGGTCCCTTCCAACCTGGGATCCTATCAATGGCTCTGTGAAAGGGCTGGAGCAGGCATGATGCAGGAGAGCTCTTGCTGGGGGCAGGGCTGGGAGAGCAAATGACTCACACCAGCTCCAGCCTTATTTCCATGGGGCTTAAGACCTAAAATGAATGAAGGGAGGGTGGAGGAAGGCAGGGCAAGCAGGGGTACCCTCAGGCAGAAACCTTGGGGTCCCCAGGGGCAGGTGAGTCAGCTGGGCATCAAACCCCCTCTGCTGAGGGCATTCCCTGAGGGAGGGAAGCACCTCTGCAGTCACCCAGCACTGCACCCAGTCTGCAGCTGGGGGTCTCACAGTGGGGGCACTCAGCCAGAGCAGGCTGAGGGGTGCTGGGTGCTGCCAGCTGTTGGCTCTGAGGTGCAGCAGTGGGTGCAGACATGCTCCAGGCAGCCTGGCTCTCACCCTGGCTGCAGCTTGCTGAGCCTGGGCTGTGGCACAAGGGCAGTTCCTCAACTGCCAGGCAACCAAATCACAGCCATGCTCACCTCTGATGCCTGCTGCCACCACCTGCTGCTGCTCCAGAGGAGGTCAGGGTGGGTCCATGAATGACTTGGGCTTTACAGGAGGGCAGGGATTTCCCCTGGCCAGGCCTCTCCTTCCTCCTCATTCCAGCATTACCTGCTGGGCAGGTTTTCTGCAGACAGCCCTGTGTCCTTGCCAGGCTGGGGGAGGAGAAGTCAGGTCCTGCTCAGCCACAGAGAGGGACAGGGGCTAAAGTTTGTGTCTCTCCTTAAAGTGGGATCATAGAATCAAAGGCTGGTTGGGGTTGGAAGGAACCTTGTAACCCCCCAGCAGTGACACCTTTCACTGGAGCAGGTTGCTCAAAGTCCCACCCAACCTGACCTGCAATGTTCCCAGGGCTGGGGCAGCCACCTCCTCTCTGGGGAACCTGGGCCAGGGTCTCAGCACCCTCACAGTGAAGAATTTTCTTGCTGTTATCTAACCTAAATCTCCCTCTTTCAGTCTGGAACCATCACCCCTCTTTCTATCACTACACTCCCTGATGAAGTCCCTCCTCATCTTTCTGCTCAGTCCCTTTAGGCACTGCAAGGCCACCAGAAGGTCTCCCTTGGAGCCTTCTCTTCTCCAGGCTGCCCAACCCCAACTCTCTCAGCCTGGTCTCCCAGCAGAGGGCTGACAGCACTGCTGTGGCCTCCTCTGGCCCTGCTGCAGCAGGTCCCTGGCTGTGCTGTGCTGAGGACCCCGGAGCTGACCCCAGCACTGCAGGGAGGTCTCAGCAGAGGGGCAGAACCAAACCTGCCAAGTTCTGTTTTGTGGAGTGTAAGAGGAGCAGCACAGAACTTGCAGTGTGAGGCTGGAGAGTTGTGTGAGGCCGTGGGGAGCTGCTGTGCCGCCAGGCAGCCTGAGCCCAAGCCCCAGGGGAGCAGAGGGGTCAGCAGGAGCAGTGCGAGGAGGGGGTGGTTGCGACGGCCGCGGCATCTTCAGGTGCCAGCAGGGCTCACCGTGTGGCTTCCCTGGCAGGCTCCCAGGAGATCCACATCGATGAGCAAACTGTCAGCCCCCACCTCAGCCTGTCAGAGGACAAGAAGACCCTGACCTTCAGCCCCAGGAAAGGCAAGGTGGACTCGGGCTGCCCCCAGCGCTTCGACCACTGGCCCAACGCCTTGGCTACCGCAGCTTTCAGCTCGGGGGTCTGCTCCTGGAGGGTCAAGGTGGGGAAGAGCTGTGCCTACAAGCTGGGGGTGTGCTACAGCTCCCTGCCACGCAAGGGCTCCGCCAACGAGGCTCGCCTGGGCTTCAACGCCGCCTCCTGGGTCCTCTCGCGCTACGACAGAGAGTTCAGGTTCCTGCACGCCGGGCGCCCGCAGCCGCTGGAGCTGCTCAAGGCTCCGGCCGAGATCGGGGTGCTGCTGGACTTGGCAGGAGGAGAGCTGCTCTTCTATGACCCAGAGTCCTGCACCATCCTCTTCTCCCACAGGGAGGCCTTCTCGCAGCCTCTCTACCCTGCCTTCGCCGTGGCCCACCAGAGCCTCTCGCTGGCGCCGTGAGCGCAGCCTGACTGCGCGCAGTGACTGCACCCTCTGCGCGGTGCCTGCGCGGGGCAGGGGCCCTGGGGCTGCTGCTCTGCGGCGTGCCAGACGAGACCTGCCCTCAGACTACCTCTGCTCTTCATGGCTCCTGCAGCAGCTATCCTCTCCTGGAGGCTACACCCACCCCGTGTCTGCTGGGGCAAAGGCTGGGGCTCACACCTGCCTCTGCCAGCTGCTCCTGGGTGAACCATTTAATTCCACCCCCCCTGACCAGTGGCTGCTTTCCAGTGGGCATTAGGAAGCTGGAGAAATACTGAGAGGTGCTGGGAGAAATGGCAGGGAGGAGGCACAGGGAAAGGGGCATCACTGGGACACAGCTGGAGAGACACTTGGGGGAAGAGCTTTGCTAGGCCAGAGCAGGGATAGTGTCAGGGGGCTGCTGCTCATGGGGAGCCCACAGCAGGGCAGAGGCACCCCTGAGGGGCTGCTGACAATGGAGTGGCTGATGTGAAGAGGAGTAAGAAGCAAGAAGCAGCAGAAAGAAACCAACCTGAGCTGCTCTTTGCTCTGCCAAAGGTGGTGGTGGCAGTGGGGAGGGTTTGAGTGCAACATGGAAATGTCTCAGATTGCCCCAGGGGAGGTTTAGGTTGGACGTGAGGAACAGTTTCTTCCCCAAAAGGGTTGTCACAGCCTGGCCCAGGGCAGTGGTGGAGTCTCCATCCCTGGAAGGGTGGCAAAGCTGTGCAGATGTGGTGCTGAGGGCCATGGTGGTGCTGGGTTAGGGGCTGGACTTGATCTGAAAGGTCTTCTCCAGCCTGAATGGTTCTATGGCAGAAACACTGGGAGCAGGGAGGAAGGAGGGGTGGTGTGGACTGAAGCTAAGCCAGGAGAAGGGCAGCTGTTGAAAACCTGTCTTTATTTCATAATACTCAAATAAGTAAAGTTTCTTAATTAGCAATTTGTTAAGTGGAATTGCCCAGTTCCAGACCAGTTTGCCTGCAGGAGGAGGCCTACAGCTGCCTCCTGCCACAGCTGGAGAAGGGAATGCTGCTGAGGTGACAAACCTGGGGTACAGCAGGGTGTGCAGGGCCTGGGTGCAGCTCTCCTGAGTGCTCTCCACGAGCAGATCCTCCCTTGCAGAGAACCAACCCCAGCCTTGCTGAGGGGCTTGCACAGGGGCACGGCAGAGCTGCTTCCTGAGGGCTAAACCCCAGCCCTCCTGCCAGAATGAGCCTTCTGGAGCACAGCTTGACCCAGCCCCCTGTTCCATTAGGGGAAGACACCACCAGTGACCCTCTTCTGAGAGCTCTGAACATCAGCAGTGCTGCCGAGGGCTGATACATTTTATTGCATCACCAGCCTCCTGCTGCGGCGGCAGCACAGTTCCACAGGCTCCAGCTGCCTTTCCCTGCCCTGTCAGCAGCAAGGGATCCCCCCCAGGACCAGCGCAGGGCTCAGCAGCAGGGCTGCTCCTCCTCCAGCACGCAGCTATCCCTTCTCAATGAGAGCCAGGAGGTGGCTGAGCGTGGGCAGGACGTGCTCGGGGGGCACCTCCGGCTGCTCGCCCTGGCAGGCAGCGCGGAGCAGGAAGCTGTGCATGCCCACGGCGCGGGCTGCCTGGTAATCCCGGCTGTAGTCATCCCCGACGTGAGCCGCCTGCCCCGGGGGCACCCCGCCGAGGCGCAGGGCCTGCTGGAAGATCCTCCCGTCCGGCTTGGCAAAGCCCGCGGCCTCGGAGCTGAGGACAAAGTCGAAGTGGTGCCGCAGGTTGCACTGGCAGAGGATGGCTTCCAGCCTCTGGTCGAAGTTGGAGACGACCCCCATGCGGAAGCCGCGCTGGCGGCACTGCCTCAGGGTCTCGCTGGCGCCGGGCAGCAGCTCCCAGTTGCCGGCGCCGCAGTAGTCCTGGTAGAGCTTCTCTGCCATCAGCGTCAGCACTTTCTCTTCCTGCACACCCGAGAGCCTGAAGGTCTGCTTCACGACGTCGACCCACCACTGCCGGGAGCTGAGGCCCTGGCCCCGGCCGTAGTTGGGGAAGCGGCGGCTCTGCTCCCCGTACGCCTCCCGGAACGCCCGAGCGAGCGCCTCCGGCTGCACCGGCACGCCGTGAGCCCGGGCCTCGGCCGCGTAGCTCTCCCCCAGCGGCTGCCGCAGCCGCAGCAGGGTGTCCTTCACGTCCCACGTTAGCAAGCGGAGCCTAAGCATGGCTGCAGCACGGCTCGGGCTGAGGGGAACCTACAAGGAAGGCAGGGGAGAGCCCAGGGCTCGGCACGGAGCCTGCGCGGCTCAGCGGGGCGGTCGGAGCGGGGCGGGCGCTGGCCCTGTGCCCGTGTCACCCCCCCTGGTTTCGATGTCCTTCGGGGGGCCTCAGGCCCCCTCTAGGATACAGAAACGGTGAGGAAGGGCAGGCCCTGCGCTGAGACCCGTGGGGAAGTGTCAACCAGGCTGGGGCAGCCTGGCGATGGGGGGCACACAGGGGTGTACCCAGCGTGTGGGGTGGGTGTACAGGGCACACGTGGGGCTGCGCCTGGGGTGTTTGGAACGATGGGGGGGGAGTGGTGCGGGGGGCGGGGGGGGTTGGGTGTGCGCCCGCGGTGCTGGGGGGGATGTACAGGGCACAACCAGGGTTGTCCCGCAGTGCTGAGGGGATGCCCGGGGAGGGGTGCCCGGGGTGGGTGTGCACGGGGGTGATCGGGGGGCACAGCCGGGGCTGTCCCCGCGGTGCTGAGGAGGGGTACAGGGCACAGCCGGGGCTGTCCCCGCGGTGCTGGGGGTGTGCACGGGGGGGGTGTGCACGGGGGTGACCGCGGGGCACAGCGGGGCACAGCGGGGCACGCAGAGGTCCCGGTGCCCCAGGGCAGGGACGCGCGGTCTCAGGGTCCCCCCCGCCCGCACCCACCTGCGCCGCTCCCCGGCCGCCCCGCCCTCGCCGCCGGAAGCCCCGCCCCAGCACAGGAAGCCCCGCCCCAAGCGGAAGTCCCGCCCTCAGGCCCGCCCCGCCGCCGCCGCCGCCTCCTGCCGGAGCCAGCGCAGGAGCTGCGGCGTGAAGTAGGTGATGATGATGTCTGCCCCTGCGGAGAGAGGAGCCGCTGTAGCCGCCATGGCGGGGACAGGGGGGCAGGGTCGCGGGGACGGAGCAGGCCCCGGGCCCGCCGCAGGCCCCGGGCCCGCCGCCTCACCTGCGCGCCTGAAGGCCGTCATCGCCTCCCTGACTGCGGTCTCCAGGCTGAAGGCCCCGGCCTGGGCCCCGTGCCACAGCATGGCGAACTCCCCCGAGACGTGGTACACGGCCAGCGGGTGCGTGGGGTGCTGCGGGCAGCGCCGCAGGTCAGCCGGGGGGGTCCCCCCCTCCCGCTGACCCCACACTCCAGTACCCCCCGCAGTGCCCACGGCACACGTGAAAGCGAATCGCAGAGCCTCCGCTTCCAGTACCCGAGCTGGCCACCCCCTGGCGCCCCCCGTGCCTTTGCTGGCACACAACGAGCTTACTCGGGCCTTGACGTCCCTCACGAGGTCCAGGTAGGGCATCCCCGGCTTCACCATCAGCATGTCTGCTCCCTCCTGCACGTCCCGGTCCTGCCAGGGCAACACACACAGCCCCCAGGGCTCAGGGCACAAGGAACCCTTCCCAGCAAGGCTATGGTTAGGTTTGCCCAGGCAACACACACAGCCCCCAGGGCTCAGGGCACAAGGAGCCTTTCCCAGCAAGGCTAAGGTTAGGTTTGCCCAGAAGGTTTGGATTGATGGCTGGTTTTCCCAGGAGGGATCACAGGAGGCTTTGGTGAACTAGAGGCCACAGAAGCCGATGGGGCTGTGATGGAGGAGAGCCAACACTCCCCACACCAGGCACAAAGTGCCCTGGGGAAAGCTGAGGGCTGGAGGTCCTTGGACCTGATGCCCTAAGCCCCAGCAGGGTATGAGGTCAGCACAGGTTCCAGCACAGTGTCCTTAGGCCCACACTGGGGAGCAGCTCTCTGGCAGGCTGCTGGGTCTCCTCTTTTGCTTGTGGAGAGGGAATCAGGATGCCAGCATGGTGGGGTTGGGAGGGACCTCTGGAGCTCATCCAGCCCAACCCCCCCTGCTCCAGCAGGGCACCCAGGGCAGCTTGCCCAGGAGCACAGTGGCCAGGGGGAGTTGGAAGCTCTCCAGAGCAGGAGACTCCACAACCTCTCTGCTCCAGGCCTCCAGCAGCCTCACAGGAAAGATGTTTTCTCTCCTGTTGAGATGTAACCTCCTGGGTTCCAGTTTGTGCCCAGTGCCCCTTGTCCCTGGGCAGCACTGAGAGGAGTCTGGCCCCAGCCTCTTGACACTCACAAAGACGACCCTGGACCATTCTGGCTGATGTGCCTCCTTCCCTCCTTGGACCCCCCACACCTTGCTCCCCCCAAAGTGCTGCACCCTGGCCGTGACTGTTTGTCCCCTGGGCACCATGTGATGGTCTCCCAGGCCCCAGAGGCACAGCCCCCCCCTCCCCTGGCTCTGTGCCTGGCTCACCACAGCCCGCAGGGCCAGGCCCCTGGCGCCGGGGGGCAGCTGGTAGCATCGCCGGTCTCCGAAGGCAGGCTTGGACTGAGCAGCATCCCTGGGGGTGGGCAAGGCAGAGGGCAGGCCGTGAGGACCAGGATGGCTCTCACCTTGTGCAGCTTCACAAATGTGAGGGCAGGCACCTGAGCCACCAGGGCTGGGGAAAAGGGAATCTCCTGAGCTGCCTCAGGATCGCTCTGGGAGGTCTGTCAGGCCCAGGCCGTCCCTGGGAGCTCTCCTTCCAACACCCACTGCCCTCCCCAGGGGCTAGGGGAGAATCATGCCAGTCTCCTTTCCCTCTTCTCTGAGGCAGGTCCCTCAGGGACACCCTGTTGGGGTCAAGATGTCCTTGGGATGAGGCCTTCACCAGCTGACTGTGCTGAGCCTTCCACCCGTGGGTTCCCTTTGGGGCAAGACTGGCTCTTGCAACTCCCCTCCTCTGCTGGCCTTGCTGCCAGCACCCAGGGCAGAGGGGTGAGGGGGTGGGACAGAGGATCACCCAAGCTGATCTTCCCACCAGCCAGCCTCTCCTGAGCAAGGTGCAGGTCTCCTTTGTGCCTTGGGAAGTAGGAGGGGAGCACCCAAAGCCATCAGCATGGCTTCAGCTGTGGCCCAGGCTCTGCTCTCAAGTGACTGTCATGGGGGAACATGTCCTGGGCAGCCCAGCCCTGGCTGGGGACCCTCCTGGCTGAGGGACACCCACCTGAAGGGCCCATAGAAGCAGGAAGCAAACTTGGCACTGTAGCTCATCACTGAGACCTGCAGAGGAGAGCAGAGCTGTGAGTGCCACAAGCTGGGTGCTGCACCCTGGCAGCAGGGCAGGAGCCATTCCCTCCCCTGGCTGTCTTCACAGAGTGGCAGGGGCTGGAAGGGCCCTCCAGAGATCACCCAGGCCAACCACCCTGCCAGAGCAGGGGCACCCAGTGCAGGGCACCCAGGAAGGTGTCCAGGAGGGCCCTGAAAGTCTCCAGAGACTGCAGCACCTCTCTGGGCAGCCTGCTCCAGGGCCCTGCCACCCTCACAGTGAAGAAGTTTCTCCTCATGCTTAGAAGGCACTTTCTGTGTTCCAGTTCATGCCCATGGCCTCTTGTCCTGTCTCTGGGGACCACTGAGAGGAGGCTGGCCTCATCCTGCCACCCACCCTTAGCTATCTGTAAGCACTGAGAAGGTCCTCAGCCTCCAGGCTAAGCAGCCCCAGCCCTCAGCCTCTCCTGAGAGCTGTTCCAGTGCCCTCAGCACCTCCCTGGCCCTGTGCTGGACTCTTCTCCAGTAGCTCTTTGTCCTCCTTGAGCTGGGAGCCCAGGATGGGCACTGGTGAGGCCTCAGCAGCACAGAGCAGTAGCACCTTGGACTCCTTCCTGTGCCAGAGGCCTGGCAGCTCGCTGGGCTGCAGTCCAGCCAAGGAGGTTCCCTTCCTGTGAGCACTGGGGCAGGGCAGTGCCTCCCTCTGGGCCAGGAGAGGCTTTGTGCAGGTGCTGGGTGCTGCACTGGCACCTCTGGCACCCCCAGCTCACCTTGTTGCCCAGGTCACTGGAGGCCAGAGCCCTCCTGATGGCAGCGATGCGGCCGTCCATCATGTCCGAGGGGGCAACGACGTGGCAGCCTGCAGGAGATGGCACTGGTGCCTGGCACTGCCCCAGGGAGGCACCAGGGGTGCCAGGCACTGCCCCAGGGAGGCACCAGGGGTGCCAGGCACTGCCCCAGGCAGGGAGACACCAGGGGTGCCAGGCATTGCCCCAGGGAGGCACCAGGGCTGCCAGGCACTGCCCAGGCAGGGAGGCACCAGGGGTGCCAGGCACTGCCCCAGGGAGGCACCAGGGCTGCCAGGCACTGCCCAGGCAGGGAGACAGCACTGGTGCCAGGCACTGCCCCAGGGAGACACCAGGGGTGCCAGGCACTGCCCCAGGGAGGCACCAGGGGTGCCAGGCACTGCCCCAGGGAGACAGCACTGGTGCCAGGCACTGCCCAGGTAGGGAGGCACCAGGGGTGCCAGGCACTGCCCCAGGGAGGGAGACACCAGTGTGCCAGGCACTGCCCCAGGGAGACAGCACTGGTGCCAGGCACTGCCCAGGCAGGGAGGCACCAGGGGTGCCAGGCACTGCCCCAGGGGGACACCAGTGTGCCAGGCACTGCCCCAGGGAGACAGCACTGGTGCCAGGCACTGCCCCAGGCTGTGGCTCTGCCCGCAGCAGGAGGTGGCCCAGGCCTGGCAGCTCTGTGTGCCAGCCTGGGGAGCACAGGGGCACTTCCCCCCCAGGGTGGGGCCAGGCCCAGGCTCCTCTGTGCCCGCTGGGAGCCAGAGGGCCAAGGCTGAGCCGTGGGCACTGGTGCCAGCAGTCTGCTCACCTGCTCGGGCGTAGGCCAGGGCCACCTCTGCCAGCCGCTGGCAGCTGAGCTCGTTCTGGATGCTGCCATCTGCCCTCAGGATGCCTGGGAGAGAGCCCTGGGTGAGGCCAGGGCTGGGGGCTGGCTGCCTGCACCCCTGCAGAGATGCTCAGAGCCCCAGTGGGGAGCACAGAGCCACGGAAGGGCTGGGAGGGAGCTCCAGAGGCCGCCCAGGCAGCAGGGGCATCCTCCAGGGCACTCCTGAGCCTCACCTTCAGTGTCCCCAGGGATGGGGCCCCAGCTGCTCCCCTGGGCACCCTGTCACAGTGTTCCACTGCCCTCCTGGGGCAGAGCTTGTTCCTACCACCCAAGCTCAACCTGCTCTGCTCTAGTTTGAAGCCCCTGGTCCTGTCCCTGCAGGCCCCTGGGAGCAGCCTCTCTCCATCCTCCTTGCAGGATGTGGGGACTTGTGAAGAGAGATGAGTGAGGACCAGGAGAGCAGCGACACAGCCCCCCAGGGAGGGCACACAAGAGGTGGCAGCTCCCAGGAAGGGGAGGCAGGGCTGGAGGACACAGATGAGCACTCAGACAGACTCAGATGAGCAGGGAGTGGGTCCTTAACCACCTGTGCCTCACACCTTGCTGTCAAGACCCAGGAGAGCTCTTCCAGGCCCAACTGCACCAGCCCTGGGGAACTAAGCCTTTGGACAGGAGCTGGCCAGACCCCCCCCAGCACCTGGAGCCAGCCCCCCCCCCAGCACCTGGAGCCCCTCAGCAGCACCTGGAGCCAGCCCCAGCAGCACCTAGAGTCCCTCAGCAGCACCTGGAGCCAGCCCCCCCAGCTCCTGGAGCCCCTCAGCAGCACCTGGAGCCAGCCCCCCAGCACCTGGAGCCCCTCAGCAGCAGCTGGCAGGGCCGGGGGGGCTGGCAGGGCTGGGGGGGCTGGCAGGGCTGGCAGGGCCTGGGGGGCTGGCAGGGCTGGGGGGCTGGCAGGGCAGGGGGGGGCTGGCAGGGCTGGGGGGCTGGCAGGGCCTGGGGGGCTGGGGGGGCTGGCAGGGCTGGCAGGGCTGGGGGGGCTGGCAGGCCTGGGGGGGCTGGGGAGGCTGGGGGGCTGGCAGGGCCTGGGGGGCTGGGGGGCTGGCAGGGCAGGGGGCTGGCAGGGCAGGGGCTGAGGCGCAGCCCAGGCTGTGCTCACCGCAGTGGCCGTGGGAGGTGTAGGGGCACAGGCAGACATCACAGGCGATGAGCAGCTCCGGGAAGGTGGAGCAGATCTTCCTGACGGCCTGGATGGCAGGGGAGTCCTCTGCATCAGCAGCAGAGCCTCTCTCATCCTGTGCGAAGGGAGCAGCGTGGGCAGGCAGAGCCTCCCCCGCGGCGCCTCTCGGCCGCGGCGCTGCCCAGGAGGAGGCTCCGCGCCGGGAGAGCCTTCCCGAGCGCCGGGGCCCCGCGGCGGCCACCAGCGGCGGCACAGGGAGGGCACTGCTGCCTCTCGGCACTGAGTGCAGGCCTCCTGCGAGGGCTCCAGGAGCCTTCTGGGTGCCACCGCAGCCCCTCAGCCCTGGCCTGCTCTGCTGGGACCCTGAGTTGCTCCTCCTTGACCAGCAGCCCCCCCTGCCCCCACACTGCTCTCCCCCAGCCCCTTGCCAGCACCACGCACACTGACCTTGGGGACCTTGCTGGGCACCCCGAAGATGAGCACACACTTCAGGCCATCCCCGACCAGGGGACTCAGCATCTCCTCCAGCCTGTTGACTCCATACCTGAGAAGAGCAAAGGGAGAGAGCTGCCAGGCACCCAGCCCTGCAGAGCTGCTCCCTGGGCTGAGCTGCTCTGTGCCCTGGGAGCTGCTCTGGGAGCTGCTCTGTGCCCTGGGAGCTGCTCTGGGAGCTGTTCTGTGCCCTGGGAGCTGCTCTGGGAGCTGCTCTGTGCCTTGGGAGCTGCTCTGGGAGCTGCTCTGTGCCCTGGGAGCTGCTCTGGGAGCTGCTCTGTGCCTTGGGAGCTGCTCTGGGAGCTGCTCTGGGCCCTGGGAGCTGCTCTGGGCCCTGGGAGCTGCTCTGGGCCCTGGGAGCTGCTCTGGGAGCTGCTCTGTGCTCTGGGAGCTGCTCTGGGAGCTGCTTTGTGCCCTGGGAGCTGCTCTGGGCCCTGGGAGCTGCTCTGTGCCCTGGGAGCTGCCCTGTGCCCTGGGAGCTGTGACTGGAGTGATCCAGCATCCCCACCAGGCAGTAGCTGGAGCCCCAGGGGGGTGCTGCCTGAGCACTGGAAGGAACAATCCAGCAGCTTATCTGGGACTACAGGAGCCTTATCCACCCAGCATGGCCACTCTGGGTGCCCTGCCCTTGCAGCCCTTATCTCTTGTCCTTGTTGCAGATCCAGGCTCACCTCCCCCACAGGACCACCCTCTGGGGCTGCTCTGAGCACAGCCCTGCTGATGGAGCAGCAGCAGCAGGGAGCTGCCAGCCCAGCAAGTCCAAGGCAGGACAGGAGCCCACAGCCTGGCAGAGTTTTCCTGGCTGCTGGAAACTCCATTTGCTTCCAGCTGCTGTGTGCCCAGCCCAGCCCACATGTGTGAGAGCTCTGGGCCATCCTGAGGCCCTGGCACTATCCCTGCCAGCACTGGTATGCTCCCAGCATTCCCAGGGGGATGCCCTCCACTCCCTTAGTGGCTGAGTGCTCCTGTGCTGCCCAGTGCCAGGGGATCCCCAGGGCAGGGACTGCAGAGGGCTGGAAGCATCACCCCTGGCTCAGGCTCATCTCAGGCCATTCACCAGGCCTGGGGCATGGCAGTGACTGGCACAGAGCCTGGTGGGGCTGGGCTCTTACCTGGCTTGTCCAGGGAGGCTGGGGATAGGCTCCACTGCATCAGGGCTGTCGCTGTAGGGGTGGATGGGACAGAGGCGTGAGGTGTGAGAAGGAAGCTCCCATCTGAGGCTTGCCCAGAGGCATGCAGAACCTGCCCAAGAGCTTGGGGAGTGCCTAAGCCAGGCAGTCTGAGCCTGGCCCAGCCCTGAGCCAGGGAGGCAGGGCTCACTCACGTGACGAAAATGGGGTAGATGAGGTTGGAGGCATCGAAGGCAGTCGTGGTGCACTGCCAGGAGCGCAGCACGGGGTGGAAGTAGCCACTGTGAAGGATGGAGGCTGCCTGCATCTTGGGCCTTCACCAGCAGCCTGTGGAAGGAGATCTGGAACACCAAAGGAGTCCTGGTTAGCTGCTGCCACTGGCCCAGGCCAGGAGGGGCTGAGTTCCAGGCTGCCACTGCAGGGCTGCCCCTGTCCTGCCCCAGGCACATGTGGGGAGCACAAGCTGTGGCCCAGCCAGCCCCGGCCCAGCCAGCCCCGGCCCAGCCAGCCCCAGCCCAGCCAGCCCCGGCCCCGGCCCAGCCAGCCCCGGCCCAGCCAACCCCGGCCCAGCCAACCCCGGCCCAGCCAGCCCCAGCCCCGGCCCAGCCAACCCCGGCCCAGCCAGCCCCGGCCCAGCCAGCCCCGGCCCCGGCCCAGCCAGCCCCGGCCCAGCCAGCCCCAGCCCCAGCCCAGCCAGCCCTGGCCCAGCCAGCCCCGGCCCAGCCAGCCCCAGCCCCAGCCCAGCCAGCCCTGGCCCAGCCAGCCCCGGCCCAGCCAGCCCCGGCCCAGCCCCGGCCCAGCCAGCCCCGGCCCAGCCCCGGCCCAGCCAGCCCCGGCCCAGCCCCGGCCCAGCCAGCCCTGGCCCAGCCAGCCCCGGCCCAGCCAGCCCCAGCCCCAGCCCAGCCAGCCCTGGCCCAGCCAGCCCCGGCCCAGCCAGCCCCGGCCCAGCCCCGGCCCACCCAACCCCGGCCCAGCCAGCCTCGGCCCAGCCAGCCCCGGCCCAGCCAGCCCCAGGCCAGCCAGCCCCAGGCCAGCCAGCCCCGGCCCAGCCAGCCTCGGCCCAGCCAGCCCCGGCCCAGCCAGCCCCAGGCCAGCCAGCCCCAGGCCAGCCAGCCCCGGCCCAGCCAGCCCCAGCCCCGGCCCAGCCAGCCCCAGCCCCGGCCCAGCCAGCCCCGGCCCAGCCAGCCCCAGGCCAGCCAGCCCCGGCCCAGCCAGCCCCAGGCCAGCCAGCCCCGGCCCAGCCAGCCCCAGGCCAGCCAGCCCCGGCCCAGCCAGCCCCAGCCCCGGCCCAGCCAGCCCCAGCCCCGGCCCAGCCAGCCCCAGCCCCGGCCCAGCCAGCCCCAGCCCCGGCCCAGCCAGCCCCGGCCCAGCCAACCCCAGGCCAGCCAGCCCCGGCCCAGCCAGCCCCGGCCCAGCCAACCCCGGCCCAGCCAGCCCCGGCCCAGCCAACCCCGGCCCAGCCAGCCCCAGCCCCGGCCCAGCCAGCCCCGGCCCAGCCAACCCCGGCCCAGCCAGCCCCGGCCCAGCCAGCCCCAGCCCAGCCTGCTGGGTGCACACAGAGCACAGCCCTCCACCAACAGGGGGGATGCCACCTCCTCCCCACACCACCTCCCAGTGCACAAATGACAGCCCCCAGTGTAGCACCAGGCTCCCAGGCTGCAACACAAGCAGCCCCCTGAGGCCACCTCTGCTCCAGCAGCTCTCTGCCAGCCAGGGGGGGACAGATTAAACCACCTGAAATTGCTTAACCACAGAATGGTTTGGCTTGGAAGAGACCTTGAAGATCATCTAGCTCCAAGTCCCTGCCATGGGCAAGGGCACCCTTCACACATCAGGCTGCTCAGAGCCCCAAACATCCTCACCTGGGATGGTGCCAGGGGTGGGGCAGCTCCACCTCTCTGGGCAGCCTGGGCCAGGCTCTCAGCACCCTCAGTGGCAAACATTCCTTCCTTCTCTCCAGTCTCAATCTTCCTCTTTTAGGTCAAACCATCCCCCCTTGGCCTCTCACAACAGGCCCTGAGAAAAACTCTGTCCCCAGCTCTCTGCTCAGCCCTTGAAGCACTGCAAGGCCACCAGAAGGTCTCCCTGCAGCCTTCTCCTCTCTCCAGGCTGCCCAACCCCAACTCTCTCAGCCTGGCCTCCCAGCAGAGGGCTTCCAGCCCTGCCAGCACTGCTGTGGCCTCCTCTGGCCCTGCTCCAACAGGTCCCTGGCTGTGCTGTGCTGAGGGCTCCAGAGCTGCCCCAGCACTGCAGGGAGGGCTGAGCAGAGCACAGCAGAGGGGCAGAATCCCCTCCCTGCCCCTGCTGGGGCTCAGCCCAGGCCAGGCTGGGGCTGGGCTGGCAGTGCTTGGTGCTGGCTCCTGCCCAGCTCTGCACCCCCAGGGCTGCTCCCCAGCCTGTAGCTGTGCTTGGGATTGCCCTGGCCCATGAGCAGCACCTTGCCCTTGGGCCTTGCTGAACCTCTCTTGAGCCTCTGCAGAGTTCTGAGACAGGTTTTGTCCTCAAAGGCTGCCCTGGGCAGCACAAGGCACTTGTGGGCACAGTGTACAGATGTGGTTACAGAGGTGAGAGAGGTGCAGGATCATCCAGGGGACAGCAGGGCTTCGAGGTCTGTGCTCACACTGCTCCAGCAGCCACCTACTGCTGGTTAAAGAGAACTGGGCAGGGCTGGTGTCAGGGGTAACAACTGACATCCAGTGTTAGCTGTGTCACAGCTGGAACTCCTCTGCATCAGTATTTTCCTGTTCTAGGCTGAGGGGGCTGGGGGTCTTCAGCCTGGAGAAGAGGAGGCTGAGGGAGACCTCACTGCCCTCTACAGCTCCCTGGCAGGAGGCTGCAGTGAGCTGGGGATTGGGCTCTGCTCCCTAGTCTCAGGGGACAGAAGCAGAGGAAGTGTGCTGGAATTGTGCCAGGGGAGGGTTAGGATGGGGATGAGGAACAATTTCTTTGGGGCAAGAGTGGTCAGGGATTGGCAGAGGCTGCCCAGGGAGGTGGTGGAGTCCCCATCCCTGGAGGGGTTCCAGAAACCTGTGGCCATGGCACTGTGGGACAAGGGTCAGTGGCCATGGTGGGGCTGGGTTGATGTTGGACTGGATGACCTTAGAGGCCTTCCCCAACCCAAATGATTCCATGATTCTATTATTCCCACCAGCACTGAGCTGTGCCCAGGATGTGGTTGGAGTGTGATGAAGGGGCTGGGAGAAGGCTGGGAGTGGGGAGCTGTGAGGTGCTGGAGCAGAGAGCAGCTGCAGGGAGCTCTGGGGCTGCGTCTCACCGACACTGTGCACAGAGCAAACAGCAAAGCCTCTCCTGGGGGGCACAGATTTTGTTCTGAGAGCTGAAATCAGAGGGAGGGAGGTGGGAAGAGTGCTGCAGATGGGCTTCTGCCAAGGGCAAGAGGGATTCCTCCAGCCTGGGCAAGGCAGGGCTTGCCATGGGAGACAGCAGGCACAAGGATGGGACAGCAGCTCTGCTGTCCTCAGTCCCATCCCCAGAGGGACTGCCCAGCAGTAATCCTCTCTGGGGAACAGACACAGCTCAGAGCATCCCAGGCCAGAGTCCAGGGCAGAGGCTTTGCCACTGGCACCCAGGACACCAGTCAGCAGTGGAGCTGGGCAGCCCCATCCCTCTGGGAAACCTTTAACGTGAGCTCTTCACCCATCTTACACACTCCAGACCTGAGCCAAATCCTCGGTCTGAATCAGGTCACCCCAGTGCATGGGCACTTCCAGGGGCATCATGATCAGTCCAGAGCTTGAGCTGAGTCTCTCACACCCCTGGCAACCACCTGTGCTGAGGATGGGGGGAAAGGCACCTCTGGATAACTACAAACACCATAAACACTCACACTAGGCCTGGGGGTGCTCAGAGCGGCTGCCAGGCAAGCTGGCAGTGCCACAGCACCACTGGGCAAGTCATTTTTAGCCCTGGAACAGTGTCACCACAGCCCTTACTTGCAGGGAAGGGGACAGCCCTGGGTGAACTGGGGTGGGCAGCTCCAGGCAGGGCTCTGGGCAGGGCTCTGGGCAGGGCTCTGGGCAGGGCTCCAGGCAGGCAGCAATGCAGAACAAAGGGCTCAGTGAACAAACCCCACCTCGAGAATCCAAACCAAGGCTTTAAGCTGTTAATCCCCCAGGGAGGAAGGGGAGGAGGGATGGGGTGGGTGCAGAGGCACCTGACTGTATGGCACAGATAGAGGCCACAGCTCCAGACACTGTCCCCTCCAGGGAAGGAGGAGATGGGCACCCCTGGGAGTTGCAGAGCAGAGATAACAGCAGGGATGGGGGGGCCCAGGGGAGCACTCCTCTGCTGCAAAGCCTGGGGAGCCTCTCTACAGCCTCATGTGCAGGAGCAGCTGCCACCAGCCACAGGCTCCTCTCACCCATGCAGGACACCTGGCTGGACATGGCCATCGGGGTCCTACAGCCACAGAGCCCCCTCAGATGCCCCCCGGCTGGGGGATGCAGAGCAAGGGCTGTGAGTGCTGTGATGAGGTTCTGCACCACAACCCCAGAACACAAAGGGACCCTCAAGGGTCATCTTGTTCAACCCCCCTGCAGGCAGCAGGGACATCTCCAACTAGATCAAGCTGCTCAGAGCCACATCAAGTCTCATCTCGAATGTCTCCAGGGACAGGGCCTCAACCACCTCCCTGGGCAGCCTGTCCCAGTGTCTCCCCAGCCCCCCTGTGCAGAGCTTCCTCCTGATGTCCAACCTAACTCTGCCCTGCTCCACTTTCAAACCACTGCCCCTTGGCCTATCCCCACAGGCCCTCCTGAACAGTCCCTCCCCAGCCTTGCTGGCAGCCCCTTCAGATACTGAAATGCAGCTCTGAGGTCTCCCTGGAGCCTTCTCTTCTCCAGGCTGAGCAGCCTCAATTCTTTCAGTCAGTGCCTACAGGAGAGCTGCTCCAGCCCCTAGTTGCTTCTGCCCAAGTCCCTTCAGGGCTCCTGGCAGAGCCTCCTTCTCCAAGGTGAAGGCCCAAAGCTGTCCTGGAGCACTTTGCTTCAGGCACATCGGAGCCCCCAGCACAGAGGACTTTCAGAGCAGCCCTGCAGCTCCCTGTCCAGCAAAGGGCCCTGGCACAGAGTGGCTTCACCTTTGCTCCTCCATGCCAGGGTTGCTCAAAGCCCAGCCCAGCCCAACCCACAGCACCCAAACCCTGCACCTTCACCCAGCCCAGCCAACTGGGGCCCTTGGTGTGACAAGGGGAAAGAAGCACCGAGAGAAGCACACACAGGCTGCTGCCCCTTCACGCTGCCCCAAACGAGACAAACCCGGCGGCCAGGCTGCAGCCAGAGCCAACACATGCCCACAAGAGCTGCCAAGCTCTGCTCCAGCTGACTGCTCACCACCCTGCCACGGGGCAGCTGCTTCCCAGCACTCTGGGACCTAAAAACCGGGCACAACCTCACCCTGTGGGACCTGGCATGGCACCTGGGGACCTGGTTTAACGCCCACCGTGGTCTCAAGTTGACGGTTGGATGGTCTCAGAGGGCTTTTCCAACCCAAACGCTTCTGTGACTCTCTAACCATCACCCCCGAGACTCCCAAGCTCCCCCAGTCCCAGAGCCGACCGGGAAAACAAAGCCCCCCCCGGGGATACAGCAGAGCTGTAATTAACGGCGGGTTAATTAACCATCATTAACCGAGCTCAAGAGGTCATGGAAAGGTTCGTCTTCCGGCTGAGATGTGGGAAAGGGGCTGGCTGCTCGGCGGGGGATAAAGCAGGGGGCTCGGCGCTGCTCGGTGCCATCCTTGCCGCGGTAACCCAGCGAGCCCCGGGGCTGTCCTTGCCGTGTAGCCGAGGGTTGCCCTTCCTCCTTCCCCGCCCCAATTCCCGGCCCCTGGAGCCGTCCCGATCTCCCGGGAAGCTCCTCTAGAAAGCCGGGGTCGGGAACCTGGGGGAGACCGGAGCCGGGGCGCTCGCCCCGGCTCCGGTCTCCCCCAGGTTCCCGACCCCGGCCGCCAGCACTCACCGCCCGCCGCGTCCCGCTGCTCCGGGCCCGGGGTGATTTGCATAACCACAACCCCCTTCATTAGCATAACCGCGCCCAGCGAGGGCCGGAGGCGGGAAATCTCGCGCGGCGGAGCGCGGGAACGGGCAGGAGGCGGTGCTGGGGTGGCGGTCCCCGGGGTTTTGTGGGGTGTTAAGAGCCCCGAGTAGGGTTTTGGGAGGCGCTGGGGGCTGGAGCAGGGGGGCGGATGTTGGAGGAGCGCTTTGGGGTGCCGGGGGGCCACGCAGTTCAGTTTTGGGGGGGCTGCAAGGGGACTTGGAGCCAGGTTTTGGTGTGCGGGGAGGGGGGGGGGAGCAGGGACGGGGACGCTGGAGGGAGCTGGAGCAAGGTTTTGGGGGGCTGGGGGGCTTAGGAGGCAGGTTTGGGGATGCTCAGAAGATGGGAAGGCAGGGAAGTGGCTGGAGTATGGCTTTGAGGTGCTGGGAAGGGGCTGGAGTAGGGCGTTGGGATGCCTGGGGGGCCATGCAGTTCAGTTTTGGGGGGCTGCAAGGGGACTTGGAGCCAGGTTTTTAGGTGCCGAAGGGTCACAGAGCTGTGGTTGGGGTGTTGGAGAGTATAGGGCACAGCTTTGGGGTGCTAAGGGGGCATGGAGCGCAGGTGGGAGTGGTGGAAGAGCACTGAAGCAGGGTAGGGGGGCATGGAACAGGGTTTTGGGGTGCTAGGTGGGGCAGGAGGGAGGCTGAGCTGCCGTGGGGCTATACAGCTGGGTTTTGATGTGCTGCAGGTGGACTTGGAGCCAGGTTTCGGGGTGCTGGGAGACTGAAGCAGTGCTTTTGAGTAGTGGAGGATATGGGGCAGGGCTTTGGGGTGCTGCCAGGTTGAGGGAAGCTGGACCCTACTGCAGGCCTGGTGGCACACAGTGAGGTGCACAAGGCAGGGTTGTCAGCTGGGGCTTTGCTGCAGCACACAAACCTCAATCCTGTGTCCCTTCCCCCACAGCCCCATGACTCTCTCTGGGAGCAGTGGTGAGCCAAAGGCTCCTTCCACTGGGATACAGACACCTGCCTCCAGCCCCACTGCTCTAGAAACTGGCAGTCATGGAATCCCAGACTGGTTTGGGTTGAAGAGACCTTTAGAGGCCATCAAGTCCAACCCCCTGCAGCCAGCCTGGCATCTGCAGTCAGAGCAGACTGCTCAGAGTCCAAAAGCACCTCAGCTGGAATGGTTCCAGGGATGGGGCAGCTCCACCTCTCTGGGCAGCCTGGACCAGGCTCTCACCACCCTCAGGGTCAAACATTTCTTCCTTCTCTGCAGTCTCAATCTCCCTCTCTTGAGTTCAGACCATCTCCCCTTGGCCTGTCACAACAGCCCCTGCTTTGTCCCCAGCTTTCCCATTGGCCTCCTTGAAGTACTGAAAGCTCCCAAGGTCTCTTCTGCAGGCTGAACCACCCCAGCTCTCCAGTTCTTTCCTGTCTCCTTGCTCCCCTCACACAAAGGCTGGGTAGCAGCTGCCTCCAGCCTCCCTTTGCCATCAGCTGCTCTGTAAACCTCTCCTAGTGAAGGCTGTCCTTGGCTGCACAGTGGGAGGCGTGCCCAGGCAACCCCCATCAGTGCCCAACAAGAGGCTCCATTTCTGTACAAAAAACTGGCTTTTATTTAGGTATTGTTCCCATCCCAAAGATGCAGCCCAGATATGTACCAGAAGAGGAAAAAAAGAGGAAGAGGAGCTAGGAGGAGGCCTTTGAGTTACTGGGGACCTTGGGAAGATGTTGGCAGCTTGGTCTTCTCATCTCTCACTGACTGCAAGCCACAGGAACCAGAGAGCAGAAAACCTCTGCTGATTCAGTTCCCTTCAGGAGCTGGGCTGCTGCTGTGTGGAAAGCCACAACAGCAGGAGGGCTGTGCAGAGCTTGGGGGCATTAAGGTTTTGGTAAGGAAGGGCAAACTGTTCCTCACAAGGGCCACTGTAAAACTGCACAGCAGCCAAACTCCTGTGTGCTCCTGAAATGGACCCAAACACTGCCCTCAGGATTCCTTCAGCAGCCCTGGGCTGAGCTCAGCATTAGCTTTTCAGTCTTACAAAAGGTCACTCAAACCCTAAAGCCTTTTTCCCCCTCCAAAGGAGCTTATTCTAATAGATCCTTCCTCAGAGAAGAGAAAGGGAAGGCATCAGAACCAGCAGTTCAAGTGTGGCAGAACAAACTCCAGCAGCCCTAAGAGCACAACAGCTGCTCTCAGCCTTCTGGCAGCAGGCATTCTGCAACCCACAGGTCTGAGGCTGGCCCTGGGAAGGAGCCTCCTGCTGTCACCACCCTCTAGGGGCCTGCCTGCATCTCTGGCACGACTGTCAGAGGCCAGAGGGATCTCTGCTGCCTTTCAAGACACAAAGCAAGCACTTTCTGGTATTTCATTTACATCAAGTGCTGTGAACTTTGCTGAGTTGCAGCCCACTGCTCCTTGTACAGCTGCACACAGCTGGCACAGCTAAAGGGCACAGGATCACTGTCACAGCTGGAGCAGGAAGAGAAGGCATAGCCAGAATGCAAGAAAGTTACAAAACCCAAATCAATTGGACAAAAAGCTTCAGGAGTCAGCTTCCAAGCCCCCCAACATCACTGTGTAGATTCCAAACCCCAAGGGGTTAATGATCCGTTTGGCTCAGCCCCTGACTTGGTTTAAGCTTACTCAAGTCTCTCAAGTTCTTCTGGCTGCTTCTGTACTGAGCACCTGATGCTTCTTCCTCCCTCTTTCACAGCCAAGGCAGTGAAAACAGCCCAGTGTGTCCAGAACCCCTGGGAGCTGGCAGGACACGTTCCTCCAGGAGAAAGTGTGAAGAGAAGTCCTCTATGTACAGGTGAAGGCCAAAAAGGCTGTGGAGGAACAGCCCAAAGCTCCTCTGGAAGCAGGAGGGGCCCCAGCAAGGCTCACTTCCAGCGTTTGCAGCCCTCCAAACCCCCCCCAGCCCCTGTGCACGCCCCCCTCCTCAGCAGGCTCAGTTGTCCACCTCTTCCTCATCATTTTGCTCTTCTTCCTCCATCCTTTCATCCTCATCCTCATTCTCTTCCTCTCGGCTCTTATCCTGCTCCTCCGAGTCTGTCTTCTTGTCCTTGTCCTTCCTCGCTTCTTTCTTCCCTCTCTGCTCGCGCCTGTAAACTACAAAGGACAAAGAGAGGGCACTGACCAACTGCCAGCTGCTGTCTCCAGGGCAGGGACAGGACAGTGGCTGAAATCCAAGGCCCACAGGCTCTCCAGGCTTACAAGGGAGCAGTGAACTCAGAGAGCAACGACTCACCCTCTTATCTGAGCTGTGCTGAGCAGCTCCCTGGGGAATCAGGTTAAGTTTCAGCAGAAAGCTGCTGACAAGGACGCAGGAGATGGCATTAGAGGCAGCACCCAGGGCCTTCCTCAGATAAACATGCTAGGGGGGGTGAGAGCAGGTGAGACCTTCCCAATTCCTCCTCAGTTTCCCAATCCTCACTGTTATCCCAGTCCCGTTAAGGTGCACATTATTTATTCCCCAGGCAAACTGCAGTGTAGGAGGCTGGGCAAAGAGAAGAGAAACAAGACAGGCAAGTAAGTGCTGCTTGTCCAGTGCTGGAGGTGCTCAGTAGGCTCCCTGGAGGTGAAGTGTGGATGGTACCTTCCAGGGACTCCTTCAGAGGGGCGACGAATCGCTGGAACTCCATCTCCTCCATGGCAGAGAGAACATCGCCGGCGTTCAGCGTCTTCCTCTTCCCCTTCATGGCAAAGTTATTGGCACTGGGCAAAAACAAGGAGGAGAGGAGAGTGAGCTGGGGGCTGTCAGCAGTTTAGGCTGGTTTAGTAAGGCACAAGCAACTTCAGGAACAAACCCAACCATCTCCTAAACTTCTGGGGGGGTTGAATCACTGGGAGGTGATTGACTCACTCGAAGGATATTGAGAGGCTGGAGCTGGTCCAAAGAAGGGCAACCAAGCTGGGGAAGGGTCTGGAGAACAGGCCTGGGGAGGAACAGCTGAGGGAGCCTGGGTTTGTTAGTCTGCACAAGAGGAGGCTGAGGGGAGACCTTGCTGCTCTCTGCAGCTCCCTGAGAGGAGGCTGGAGCAAAGTGGGAGGTTGGTCTTTTCTCCCAAGGAATAAGTGGTAAGACAAAGACTTCTCTCTGCTGTGAAAATGGCTGCCTGCAGCACCTGGAGTGTGCTGCCCAGGGAGGTGGTGGAGCCTCCATCACTGGAAGTGTTTAAAGACTGGATGAGACACTCAGTGCCATGTTTTAGCTGAGCAGATGGTGCTGGGTGATAGGTTGCACTCGATGATCTCTGAGGTCTTTTCCAACCTGGTTACTTCTGTGTTCTGCTCCTCCTCTGGGAACCACCTGGAGGGGAGATGCCAGGCAGGTGCTCCCCAGCAGGCCTGGCACTGTGTGCCCACAGAAACACCTCTCTCCATCTTTGTGAAGTGGAATCCTGCCACATCCTCCAACCCCAAGAAGAGACAGAATGTGCCCAGTTCCATCTTTTAACCAGAAACTGGAAAAGGGTTTTCACTGAAATGGTTGTCAGGAACTAGAACAGGCTGCCCAGGGTGGTGGAGTCTCCATCCCTGGAGGTGTTTAAAAGCCCTTTAGATGTGGTGCTTGGGGGATATGGCTTAGTGGTGGACTTGATAGAGTAGGATTAATGGTTGGATCCTGAAGGTCTTTTCCAACCTAAATGATTCTGTGACAAGTGACAGACATGGCACTTGGGGACCTGGCTTAATGCCCATGGTGGTGTTAAGCTTACAGCTGGACTTGCTGATCTCAGAGGGCTTTTCCAACTGAATTCTGTGCTTCCAGGGAGGTGGTGGAGTCACCATCACTGGAGGTGTTTAGGAAGAGCCTGGATGAGGCACTTGGTGCCACGGTTTAGTTGATCAGATAGGGCTGGAAACAGCCTCAAGCTCCACGTGGGGAGGTTCAAGTTGAACATTAGAAGAAACTTCTTCACTAAAAGGGGTCTCAAACACTGGCACTGGTTGAATTCCCATCCCTGGAGGGGTTTAAAAGGCACAGAGATGTGGTGCTGAGGGGCATGGGTTAGTATCAGACTTGGTAGAGTCAGAGAGCGGTTGGACTCGGTGATCTTGAAGGTCTTTTCCAACCAAAATGATTCTCTGGTTCTCCTAACAGCAGCTTAAGCTACCTCCTTGCTCACACTGGCTCTTTGGGCTGCTTTCCCACAGTAGTTTTCTGCTTGCCTGAACCTTTTCTAAGGTGGAGAGGAAGGAGAAAATCTGAATGTTGGCTGTGTCAATCCCACAAAGCCATGTGAGGACATAACCCAGCACAGGGACTGCCTGCATGGCACATCCTGAGATATCCAATAGCTACCCACCCCAAAGACATTGCTGCGTCCTCTCTGACCAGCTCCAAGGCTGACTCACGCTCGGCTCAGCCTTGCCCTAGATGCTGTGTGGCCTGGAATGTGAGCACAGTGCTTCTGCCTTGCCAGGAAAAGCCACACAGCCATTTTCTAAGGCTAATGACAGCTTGGGACCTCTCTTGTCCCCAGTGGGGTCAGGACATCCCTCTGTAGAGCCAAGCTGCTTTCCTCACAGGTTGAGGGCAGCTCAAACCCAGCTGCTGCTGCCAGGCCTACACTAAGGATTGATTTATTTCTACATAAAACACACACTATGGAAGGAAACACTGGACAAAAGCTCTTCAGGCCCAGCCAGCAGAGAGGTGAGTAACCAGCTGCACTGGGCAGCTCATGCAACCAGCCCTTACCATGATGTGGCATAGAGCACAAAGACGCTCGCTGCCCGGGATATCGCGCTCCGAGCTTCTTTGGAGATGTTCACCCCATCAGGAAGCTGCAAAACACATCCAGCCTGCATCAGCTGCTGCTGCAAGGACCTCAGACCTGGCCAGCTTGGGTGGCAGCTCTGTTACGGTGTTCAGAGGGCTCAGCACAGCTGGAAGGGCTGCAGCACCTCCCCTGTGGGGACAGGCTGGGAGTGTTGGGGCTGTTCAGCCTGGAGAAGGCTCCAGGGAGACCTCAGAGCAGCCTTACAGTATCTGAAGGGGCTCCAGGAGAGCTGGGAAGGGGCTTTGGACAAAGGCTGGGAGTGCCAGGCTGAGGAACAATGGCTTTGAGCTGGGAGAGAGGAGACTGAGAGTGGAGAGGAGGAAGAAATTGTTGAGAGTGAGGCTGGGGAGACTCTGGCACAGGCTGCCCAGGGAGGCTGTGGCTGCCTCCTGCCTGGAGGTGTTGAAGGCCAGGCTGGATGAGGCCCTGAGCAAGCTGGGCTGGGGGGAGGTGTCCCTGCCCACGGCAGGGGGCTGCAGCTGGGTGCTGTGAGAGCAGCCGAGAACCAGCCAGTGTCTGACTTTGCTCTCCCAAGACAGGAAGCTGCACAGCAGCAAAGGGACTCCTGGCCAGGAGCAGCTCTGGGACAACTCATCCCACGGCTCTCACACTCCTGACACGGCTTCGCGGCACCCGGGGGCACGTCTCCTCGGGAGGCCAGGGCAGGGGCCGGCAGCTGCCCCCCCGGGGAGGCTACTCCCGGGGCCGGGGCACGGCAGGGGCAACCGAACGGCGAAACCCGAACCCTCGCGGGGGCAGCCCGGGCAGAGCCGGCCCGTCCGCGGCCCCCCCGCGCCCCCCGCCCCCCGAGGCCGCTAACCCCGCGGAGGGCCGCGGCGGGAGGCCCCGGGCCGGCACCCACCGCCTCCTTGATGATGCGGGTGATGACGGCGTTGGGCAGGTTCAGGTCCTCCGGTCTCTCCGCCATCCTGGGACACCGGCGAGGCTAAGCGGGGGGTCCCGGCCCGCGATGGGGGGTGGGGGGGGAAGGAGCCCGGGGGGAGCCGGCGGGACCCGGCCGGTCCGGTCCAGTCCCGTCCCTGCCTCACCCGGAGCGGCCGCAGCGCAGCGCCGCAACCGTCAGCCCCTCCCGGCGGGCAGCGCGGCCGTCCCGGCAGCCACCGCGGCGGCGGGAAAACAGCGGCGCCGGCAGCGCGGCCCCGGGCGGCGCGCGCCGCCGCGGAGGGGAGCCCCGCGCGGCTGAGGGGAGCCCCGCGCGGCTGAGGGCAGCGGCTGAGGGGAGCCCCGCGCGGCTGAGCCCTGCGCGGCTGAGCCCTGAGCCCTGCGTGCTGAGCCCTGAGCCCTGCGTGCTGAGCCCTGCGTGCTGAGCCCTGAGCCCTGAGCCCTGTGTGCTGAGCCCTGTGTGCTGAGCCCTGTGTGCTGAGCCCTGAGCCCTGTGTGCTGAGCCCTGTGTGCTGAGCCCTGAGCCCTGCGTGCTGAGCCCTGCGTGCTGAGCCCTGTGTGCTGAGCCCTGAGCCCTGCGTGCTGAGCCCTGAGCCCTGCGTGCTGAGCCCTGAGCCCTGTGCCCTGTGTGCTGAGCCCTGAGCCCTGTGCCCTGTGTGCTGAGCCCTGAGCCCTGTGTGCTGAGCCCCTTGGCTTAAGAAAGATGTTGAGAGACTTGAAGGTGTCCAGAGAAGGGCAACAAAGCTGGGGAGGGGTCTGGAGCACAGCCCTGGGAGGAGAGGCTGAGGGAGCTGGGGTTGCTTAGCCTGCAGAAGAGGAGGCTCAGGGGAGACCTTCTTGCTCTCTGCAACTCCCTGCAGGGAGGTTGGAGCCAGGTGGGGGTTGGTCTCTTCTGCCAGGCACCCAGCACCAGAACAAGAGGACACAGTCTTGGGCTGTGCCAGGGGAGGTTTAGGCTGGATGTTAGGAAGAAATTCTTCCCAGCAAGAGAGATTGGCCATGGGAATGTGCTGCCCAGGGAGGTGGTGGAGTCCCCATCCCTGGAGGTGTTTAGGCAGAGCCTGGCTGAGGCACTTGGTGCCATGGTTGAGTTGATCAGATGGTGCTGGGTGATAGCTTGGACTGGATGATCTCAAAGGTCTCTTCCAACCTGGTTTCTATTCTATTCTATTCTATTCTATTCTATTCTATTCTATTCTATTCTATTCTATTCTATTCTATTCTATTCTATTCTATTCTATTCCTTCCCCAGGCAGTAACCCAACACTCCCTGACATTGTTCATGGATCCATAAAATCATGGAACAGTTTAGGTTGGCAGGGGCCATAAAGATCATCCACTTTCCACCTCAACACAGACTCCAGGGCTCCATTCCCAGCCACAACACCCTGCCAGGCTCCCACCACCCCCCAGTCACCCCAGAATGACAGAATGTTAGGGGCTGTCTCACAGAGTACTGAGATGGATGACTGCACCTCCCTCTCCTCCCTGCTGGAGGGGTTGCAAAGATGGTGATGGCGGATGGGAGGCAGTGGGATGAAACTGCTTGTCAGCAGCCCCAGTGCTCAAGGGTCAGGGCTGGCCCAGCCACCAGATGAATGCCAGAGGTTCTCTATGGACCCCTCTCTCTTCCCAAAAGAATGAGAAAGGGAATGAGGGAGAGAGATGAATGAGGTGGGAAAGAATCTGCACCATTTGGGATAGGAATGAGAGGTGGGCACAAGCCAACCTCAGGAGGTGCAACAAGAACAAGGGCAGGGTCCTGCAGCTGGGTCGAGGCAATCCCAGGCACAAATCCAGGCTGGGCAGGGACTGGCTGGAAAGCAGCCCTGAGGAGAGAGCCTTGGGGGTGCTGGGGGAGGAGAAGCTCACCAGGAGCTCTCAGTGTGCACTTGCAGCCCGGAAAGCCAACCAGAGCCTGGGCTGCAGCAAGAGAAGTGTGGCCAGCAGGGCAAGGGAGGGGATTCTCCCCCTCTGCTCAGCTCTGCTGAGACCCCACCTGGAGTACTGCCTCCAGTTCTGGAGCCCCTATTGCAAGAGGGATCTGGAGGTGCTGGAAGGTGTCCAGAGCAGGGCCAGGAGGATGAGCAGAGGGCTGGAGCACCTCTCCTGTGAGGACAGACTGAAGGAGTTGGGGCTGTTCAGTCTGGAGAGGAGAAGGCTCCGAGGTGACCTAATTGTGACCTTCCAGTATCTGAAGGGGGCTCCAAGAAGGCTGGGGAGGGACTGCTCAGGCTCTCAGGTAGTGATAGGACTGGGGGGAATGGAATGAAGCTGGAGGTGGGGAGATTGAGGCTGGAGGTGAGGAGGAAGTTCTTCCCCATGAGAGTGGTGAAGCCCTGGGATGGGTTGTCCAGGGAGGTGATTGGGGCCCTGTGCCTGGAGGTGTTTAAGCCCAGGCTGGATGAGGCTGTGGCCAGGCTGATCTAGTGTGGGGTGTCCCTGCCCATGGCAGGGGGGTTGGAACTGGATGATCCTTGTGGTCCCTTCCAACCCTGACTGATTCTATGAATCTAATGGAATAGAGACAGAGAGACACAAACCAACGGGGAACCCAGCCCCTGATGGGCATGATGGCACCTCTGGCACCACTGATACTGTGGGCAATGTCTCCCCCAGGAGGTAATGAGGTGTTCAGCTGTCTCAGGACTCCTTCCACCTCTGCTGCACTCTCTCTTCTGTGTTTTGGATTCAAGAAATAGTGTGGCCAGCAGGACTACAGCACAAGAGAAGGATTGTCCTCCTGTACTCAGCACTGGTGAGGCCACAACTCGAATCCTGGGTTCAGGTTTGGGCCTTTCACTCCAAGAAGGACATTGAGAGGCTGGAGCAGGTCCAGAGAAGGGCAACAAAGCTGGGGAAGGGTCTGGAGAAGAGGGCTGGGGAGGAGTAGCTGAGGGAGCTGGGGGTGTTCAGCCTGGAGAAGAGGAGGCTGAGGGAGACCTCATTGCTCTCTGCTGCTCCCTGAAAGGAGGCTGCAGTGAGGTGGGGGTTGGTTTCCTCTTCCAAGGAACAAGAGGAAATGCCCTCAAGTTGCCCCAGGGGAGGCTTAGGTTGGTCATGAGGAACGATTTCTTCCCCAAAAGGATTGTCAAACCCTGGCCCAGGCTGCCCAGGGCAGAGGTGGAGTCCCTTCCCCAGCAGGGCTCCAAAGCTGTGGAGACGTGGTGCTGAGGGCCATGGTTAGTGGTGCCCTGGCACTGCTGGGTGAAGGGTTGGGCTTGATGATCTCAATGTCCTTTTCCAACCACAACAATTCCATGATTCTAAGAGCAGCTCTGGAGAAGATCCTGATGTCAGGAGAACTGGGCTGCAGCCTGTCTGTGCACTCCAAGCCTGCAGTGAGGGTGTGCACTCCAGTAACAGCCTGCTCAGACTCCCACAAGAAGGTGACATTTCTGATCCAGCTGCAGCAGGTATGGAGCTCTCCACACAGTGTCTGTGCCGTGCAGAGCGCTCTGTGAGCCCAGATGGGTCTGAATCAGGCTTGACTTGACTTCAATGGCAGTGATACCTCAGTATCAGCATGGCCAAAGAAATAACAACAAAAGGTCCTGGCTTTTCCTGCCCAGGCTTGTGCAGTACCTCAGAATCAGAGAGCTGTTGAGGTTGGAAGAGGCCTTTGAGATCATCAAGTCCAACCACTCACCCAGGGCTCACCATCCCACAACTGCTGCTAAGCCATTGCCACTTAACCACATCCCTCAGCACCACAGCCAGGAGGCTTTTTCTTGTTAGGATAGAATTAACCAGGTTGGAAGAGACCTTTGAGATCATCCAGTCCAACCTATCATCCAACACTATCTAATCAACTAAACCATGGCACCAAGCACCCCATCAAGTCTCTTAAACACCTCCAGGGATGGGGACTCCACCACCTCCCTGGGCAGCACATTCCCATGGCCAATCTCTCTTTCTATTAAGAACTTCTTCCTAACCTCCAGCCTAAACCTGCCCTGGCACAGCTTGAGACTGTGTCCTCTTGTTCTGGTGCTGGTTAAATAATGACTCTCCAAAGAGGCCTATTGCTCAGTGGATAGCCATGCTCCAGCTGTGCTATGGCTTTGAAGAAACCACTCTTCAAAAGAGATTTAAAACAAACAAGCCTTAGTTACTCAAAGCAGCACCCAGCCACTTCTACACAGAGAGAGCACTGTCTGTGCCGATTTGGGGGCATTTTAAACCCCTCCAGGGATGGGGACTCCACCCATGCCCTGGGCAGCCTGATCCAGGCCTTGACAACCCTTCTGGGGAAGAAGTTGTTCCTCATGTCCCACCCAAACCTCTCCTGGGGCAGCTTGAGGATGTGTCCTCACCTGTTGCATGTGACAAGAGGCTGACCCCCACCCTGGCTCCAGCCTCCTTTGAGGTAGTTGTAGGGCATGAGAGGTTGGTCTCCCCTCAATCTCCTCTTCTGAAGACTAAAACCTTCACTGTTTCCATCATTCCTGAAGCTGTGTTAGGATAGGTGCAATACAAGTTACAGAATCACATGTCAGGGTGGGACCTCAAGGATCATCTGAGTCCTGTGGTAAAGAGGCTGTTGCTGCACTAGGTTAACCTCTTCCTCTTCTAGCCATGGGGGAGGAAGCCTGACAGAAGGTGCAAGATGATGCTTTGATCTGCAGAACCTTCATTCTGGACACCAAAACCAATCCTGTTGGGTTGGCTGGGAATGCTTTCAGGTTGGAAAAGTAAATGTGGAGCACCTCTGCTGTGGGGACAGGGTGGGAGAGGTGGGGCTGTTCAGCCTGGAGAAGAGAAGGCTCCAGGGGACCTTAGAGCTGCATTTCAATATCTGAAGGGGACCTTCAGGCAGGCTGGGGAGGGACTGTTCAGGAGGGCCTGTGGGGATAGGAGGAGGGTCAATGGTTTGAAAGTGGAGCAGGGCAGAGTTAGGTTGGACATCAGGAGGAAGTTCTGCACAGGGAGGCTGGGGAGAGCCTGGAACAGGTTGCCCAGGGAGGTGGTTGAGGCCCGGTCCCTGGAGACATTCAAGGTCAGACTTGATGAGGCTGAGTCCTCCCCATACAGCAGTTTCATCATCACAATATCCTCCTGGGACCCTTTTCCACCATGAACTAATTCAGCAGTTTTGCCTGCCCAAAAGCTGCTGGCCTGAAGTTCTGCTGCTGGAGTGGACTTTCCTCTCTGACCTGAGAAGGATCTTTGGGCAGATGATGAGTTCCACGTCAGGAGCTATTTCCAGCTCCTTGGAGCCACTGTCACATTAATGCTAACCTTGTTAATCCACTTTGGAAAGTGCTTTGAAGAGGAAACCTGGAGGGTAACCTCTGCTTTGCCTTTCATAATGTGCATTTGAATTTGTTTCACCATGAGTTTTGCTTCTGTTTGCATTGTGGTTCAGAAGGACCAGGCCTGAACCCTGCACAGGGTCAGGAGTCACTGCCCTGGACAGATGAACCTCAGGAGCTTTAATAACAGTGGAAACAGCTGGGAGAGACCTTTCTGGCTAAGGTAGTGCTGGTGAAACAATCACTAACCAAACTGTGCTCTGCTCATTGATTGGGAATGCTCATTGATCCACTGAGGTGGCTTAAAGATGCTGGGGGGCCTGGAGCAGCTCTGTGAGGAGCAAAGGCTGAGAGCCCTGGGGGTGTTGAGCCTGGAGAAAAGCAGACCCAGAGGGGAGCTGAGCAATGCTCAGCAAGAGATAAAGGCTGGGGGGCAAGAAGCTGGGGCCAGACTCTGCTCAGTGGTGCCCAGGGACAGGACAAGGGGCACTGGGCACAAACTGGAACCCAGGAGGTTCCATCTGAACAGGAGGAGAAACTTCTTTGGTGTGAGGCTGCTGGAGGCCTGGAGCAGGCTGCCCAGAGAGGTTGTGGAGAGCTTCCAACCCCCCTGGGCCATTGTGCTCCTGGGCAAGCTGCTGGGGGTGCCCTGGTTTAGCACTGGCTTTAGGACTGGATGATCTCCAGAGGTCCCTCCCAAGCCTCTCCATGCTGGGATCCTGTGAGTCTGTGAACGTGGCCACATGATTGTTCTCCACCACTCTATGAAAGGAGGTTGTAGTGAGTTGGGAGTTGGTCTCTTCTCCCTAGTAACAAGTGACAGGACAAGAGGAAATGGCCTCAAGTTTCACCAGGGTTGGATGTGAGAAGAAACTTCTTCCCTGAAGGGGTTCTCAAAGCCTGGCACAGGCTGCCTAGGGAGGTGACTGAATCCCCATCCCTGGGGGTGTTTCAAAGAGGCAGAGATGTGGTGCTGAGGGACATAGGTTAGCACCAGCCCTGGTAGAGCTAGAGGATGGTTGGACTTGATGGTCTTAAAGGTCTTTTCCAACTGAAACCATTCCATGATCAAGGCTGAACTCCTGGTTACCACTGCCCAAAGTGGATCCAGCTCCTCCCATGGCTGCAAACTGTGCAGTAAGGTCCCACTGCCCCTGCTGCAGGGGCAAGTCCTGCAAGTCAGAATTGTCAGGGGCTGGGCAGCTGCTCTGGGGAAATGTCTCCTGGGCCTGCTGTGTCCTCCCCTAGGCATCACCTCCTGCCCACTGTCAGAAGCAGGGCACTGAGCTGCCAGCCCTGTGCCTGGCCCAGTGGATCTGCTTCTCTTGCCTTGAATACTCTTCAACTCTATCAGGAAAAGGCTCTTCCCTGACATGCTGGCTGGCCACTGGAGCAGGCTCCCCTGGGAAGTGGTCACAACACCAAGCTGTCAGAGTTGAAGGAGCACCTGGATGTAGTTTAGGGCAGGTTGGTACAGCCAGGGCCTGCTCCTGGCAGGAAAAAGCTGATGGGGAAAATTCCTGCCAAGGGCTGGGCTGCAGAAAGGCTCTGCCTGAGACCAAGGGCACTGCCACAGCTCGTGCCCCACTCTGGGGTGCAGGAAGGCAGAGGTGGCATCTGCAGGGAGGAGAGGACAGGACAGGTGACCCTCAGCTGCCCAGCAAAGGATTGCAGCCCATGGAGGGCATCTTCAGGAGAAGCTGAAGGATCACCAGGGTCAAACCTCTTCAATTCCCAGTGTCCCAGGAGGGCTCTGCTCTGCCTTTGATCCTGATTCTAAATCTAGCTCCCAAATCCAGCTCCTGAACCCAGTTCCCAGCTGCTGCTGAGCCCAGTGTGGCACTTCCCCAGTGCCTGCCCCCAGCATCAGTGGTACCAACGATGCCATCATTGCCAGCAGGGGTTGGGCTCTGCATTGGTTTGTGTCTCTTGGTTTCATTGGATTGTTCTCATTCCCATCCCAGCTGGGGCAGTTTCTTTCCCACACAATCAGTCTCTCTCCCTCATTCCTTCTCTTCCCTCTGGGACGCAGTGGGGTTCATGGAATCACAGAATCAGTAAGGTTGGAAAAGACCTCAAAGGTCATCAAGTCCAAGCTGTCACCCAACACCTCCTGACTACTAAACCATGGCTTCCAGTGCCACATCCAAGCCTTTCCTGAGCACCTCCAGGGATGGGGACTCCACCACCTCCCTGGGCAGCACATCCCAGTGGCCAAACTCTCTTTCTATGAAGGACTTCCTAACCTCCAGCCTAAACCTCCTCTGGCACAGCTTGAGACTGTGTCCTCTTGTTCTGGTGCTGGGTGCCTGGCAGAAGAGACCAACCCCCACCTGGCTACAGCCTCCCTGCAGGGAGTTGGAGAGAGCAAGAAGGTCTCCCCTGAGCCTCCTCTTCTGCAGGCTAAGCAACCCCAGCTCCCTCAGCCTCTCCTCCCAGGGCTGTGCTCCAGACCCCTCCCCAGCCTCATTGCCCTTCTCTGCCTCTGGCACTTGTTTAGTGGCCAGCTCAGCCCTGACCTGTGGCAGTGTGGGACCAGCCTAACCAGGTTTACACTGAGCAGTAACCCTGCTTAGGAGCAGCTTCCTCAGGAAAATGAGCCAGCACACAGCCAGGGTGCAGCTGGACCCTTGGGGAGGTAACCCCCTCTGAGCCTGCAGTGCTGCTGGGTTCTGACAAATGCTAAGCCTTAAGCCACTGCTGATTGCTTTTAATGCAATAACCCCAATGGAATAATCCAGCTGGGCCTTTGGCAATTGGAGTGACACTTGACATAGAAGAGAGAACTTTGAATATAGCTAAAGATCTCTTGGGAACTATGATTGTGGCCTCAGTGTGGTCACATGGATCAAAGTAATCAAGTTACAGCAGCTCAGAGAGTGATTGCCTGTCACCTGAGCTGAGCTGCATGCATGGGCTGAGGCTGCAGGAACTGACCAAGCTGCTCTGCCAGCTGCTCCACCAGCTAGCCACAGACACCATGCACCCAGCCACTGCTTTCCAGGACTGCCCCCGGGGTCTGGCACTCTTCAGCCTCTCAGTGAGCCAGGACAGCTCACTACAGTCCCAGGAAGTGAATCCTTTCTGGTGATGGCACAGCAAGCAGATTTGGCTTATTATGGGGGGAGACAGATCAAATTCTGGCCCAATGGAAAGGGTTAGGTTGCCCTTTTTCCTGGCCAGGATCTCCTTCATCATACAGAGGTACACTCCTCTGAGCCTGCAGTGCTGTGGTGGATGGCTGGAGAAGAGAAGGCTCCAGGCAGACCTCAGAGCAGCCTTCCAGTACCTGAAGGGCTCCAGGAGAGCTGGGGAGGGACTTTGGACAAGGGCTGGGAGTGCCAGGATGAGGAACAATGGCTTTGAGCTGGGAGAGGGGAGACTGAGAGTGGAGAGGAGGAAGAAATCCTTTGCAGTGAGGCTGGGGAGACTCTGGCACAGGCTGCCCAGGGAGGCTGTGGCTGCCTCCTGCCTGGAGGTGTTGAAGGCCAGGCTGGATGAGGCCTTGAGCAAGCTGGGCTGGTGGGAAGTGTCCCTGCCCATGGCAGGGGGTTGGAGCTGGATGATCTTTAAGATCCCTTCCATCCCAACCCATCCCCTGAATCTCTGGAGTGTCTTATGGTGCTGCTCTGTGCTAGTGTCAGCGAGGGTTCCGAGAGGTCTTGGGGAGCAATGGTGCTGGGAGCTGTTGTGGTGCTGCCATGAGCTGTGCTGTCAGTCAGCTTAGAGCTTGTGGGCCAGGCCCATGCTGAACACCTTGCTGTGGGAGTCACAGAGTCCTAGCAGCATGAGCAGGGTCTCAGTGCCTCACAGAAACACGATGGCAGGGACAAAGCCTTGGTAAGGTGGTGAGGTGCCTGTGTGATGTTTGAGCCAGGGGTGTGCCCAGCCTGCTGCTATTCTGCAGGCTAGAAATGGCCAGAGGAAAAGGGGAAAGGAAACATGAACCATGTACTGTGGCCCATGGGTGCCATGGGGCAGCATCTCCTCTGAGAGTGAGCTGGACTGTGCCCTGCTCCTGAGGACAGCTCACGGGTCGCTCTTGCCTTACTGCAAAGGATGACTGTGGAGGCCTCTGCCAGCCCCTGGAGCCCCTGCTTCTGGAGTGCTCAGGCAGCATTGCTGGGCTCCCAGAGGACCCCCTCTGAGCTGACCAAGGCTGCTCAGGGGAGTAGGGCAGCTGTCTGAAAGGCTGACAGAACTGGGGCTTTGTAGCCTGGACAAGAGCAGCCTGGGAGGGGATCACATCAGTGCTGATCAATACTTGGGGTCAGCAGGATGGGGCCAGGCTTGTTGTCAGTGGGGCCCAGTGACAAGGGGCAATGGGCACAAACTTGAACATAGGAAGTTCCATCTAAACATGGGGAGGAACTTCATTCCTGTGAGGGTGGCACAGCACCAGAACTGCCTGCTGAGAGGTGGTGGAGCCTCCTTCTCTGGAGACTTTCCAAACCCACCGGGACACATTCCTGCTTGACCTTTTCTAGGTGATCCTGCTCTGGCAGGGGGGGTGGACTGGGTGATCTCCAAGGGTCCCTTCCAATCCCTAACACTCTGTGCTTCTGTGGATCCCTTAAGCAGACACAGGGCAGGCAAGGGAAGCAGCCAGACAGTTTCTGCAGTCTCAGAGTGTTCAAGACAGGTGAAAATCTTCAACAGCTGAAAGGAACAGAAGAGCTTCTCCCTCTGCCTCCTGTTTCTCTGCTGTGCACTCTCATGGAGAGGAGCTGGTTTAAGGAGAAGCTCCTAGCACCTGCCTCAGCCTAGTTGTAGCTGCCTTGGCCTGAACACTTTGAGAGCAGATGTTGGTCAGTTAGAGGGCAGAAGGGCTCTGCAGAGGGACCTTGCCAGGCTGGACAGATGTGCAGAGGCCAACAGGATGGCATTCAACAAGTCAAAGTGCCAGGGGCTGCACTTTGGCCACAGCAACCCCAGGCAGTGCTACAGGCTGGGGGCAGAGTGGCTGAGAGCTGCCAAACAGAGAGGGACCTGGGGGTACTGATTGACGGCAGCTGAACATGAGCCAGCAGTGTGCCCAGGGGGCCAAGAAGGCCAAGGGCATCCTGGCCTGCATCAGGAACAGTGTGGCCAGCAGGAGCAGGGAAGTCCTTGTGCCCTGTGCTCAGCACTGCTTAGGCCACACCTCGAGTTCTGTGTCCAGTTCTGGGCTCCTCAGTTTAAGGACATTGAGAGACTTGAAGGTGTCCAGAGAAGGGCAACAAAGCTGGGGAGGGGTCTGGAGCACAGCCCTGTGAGGAGAGGCTGAGGGAGCTGGGGTTGCTTAGCCTGGAGAAGAGGAGGCTCAGGGGAGACCTTCTTGCTCTCTGCAACTCCCTGAAGGGAGGTTGTAGCCAGGTGGGGGTTGGTCTCTTCTCCCAGGCAAGCAACACCACAACAAGAGGACACAGTCTCAAGCTGTGCCAGGGGAAGTTGAGGGTGGAAGTGAGGAGAAAGTTCTTCCCAGCAAGAGAGATTGGCCATGGGAATGTGCTGCCCAGGGAGGTGGTGGAGTCCCCATCCCTGGAGGTGTTCCAGAGGGGATTGGATGTGGCACTTGGAGCCATGGTTTAGTTATGAGGTCTGTGGTGCCAGGTTGGACTCGATGATCTTTGAGGTCTCTTCCAACCTTGGTGGTTCTGTGATACTTTCAGGCCCAGTTTATCCTCAGCAGTAGGAAGGGGGGAGGGACAAGATGCACTGTTTCCAGAGCTGAGGCTTGGCCCTGCTGACAGAACAAGTGGTTGTGCAGGCAGGGTGTTCTGCGCTCTGCGCTGCTGGGGAGCAGCTGAGGAGGTTTGGAGCAGCTCCTGCTCACGTGGAAGTTCTGCCAGCTGCTTTGCCTGCCCCAGAGGCACTCTCTGTGCTGGCAGTCACAGGCATCCTGGGCTATTGTGGCAGTGCCTCCCCAGTGCAGGGGCCAGGAACTGTGTGGGTGAGAGCTGCAGCATGTGCAGAGTGGGGAATGGATGAAGAGATTTAAAAAGGGAATCCCAGCATGGTCTGGGTAGAAAGGGACCTCCAGGGGTCACCCAGGCCAGCCCCCCTGCAGCCAGCAGGGTCACCTTCACTAGATCAGGCTGCTCACAGCCTTGCTGAGCCTGACCTTGAATGTCTCCAGGCATGGGGCCTCAACCACCTCCCTGGGCAGCCTGTTGCAGTGTTCCCCCACCCTCCTGGTGCAGAACTTGTTCCTCACATCCAATCTAAATCTGCTCTGCTCTCACTTCAAACCATTGTCCCTTGTCCTGTCACTGCAGGCCTTTGAAGCAGGCCCTCTGCAGCCTTCCTGTAGCCCCTTCAGGTACCTCCCCCCAGCCCAGCTTGCTCAGTGCCTCATCCAGCCTGGCCCTGAACACCCCCAGGCAGGAGGCAGCCACAGCCTCCCTGGGCAGCCTGTGCCAGAGTCTCCCCAGCCTCACTCTCAACAATTTCTTCCTCCTCTCCACTCTCAGTCTCCCCTCTCCCAGCTCAAAGCCATTGTTCCTCATCCTGGCACTCCCAGCTCTACTCAAAAGTTCCTCCCCAGCTCTCCTGGAGCCCTTCAGGTCCTGGAAGGCTGCTCTGAGGTCTCCCTGGAGCCTTCTCTTCTCCATGCTGAACACCCCCAGCTCCCTGAGCCTGTCCTTGTAGCAGGGCTGCTCCAGCCTCTGATCCTTTTCGTGGCCTCCTCTGGACCCAGGTCCCATAAAGATGTGAAGACAAATTTCTTGTCAAGCTCTGACACATTGCAGAGACTCTGGGGACCTGGCCAGGCTGGGTGGCTGAGATGAGGCTGCCCAAGGCCAAGGGCTGTGACCTGAGTCACAAGAGCCCTGCCTGAGCCTGTGTCTGGATCTGGGCACCCAGGCAGGGGCAGAGCTGAGCGCTGGCTGCTGAGATGTGTGAGGAGAGCCACGTTAAACTTTAAACTACAGCCATTAACTCCCAAAGCAAGCAGCTGAAGGTGCAGAGTGCTGGGGACTGGAGCAGAAACACAGGCTGAGGTCACTTCCCAGGGGCTGGAATGTTGGAGGGACATTGGAAGGAGCTGGCACCTTGCTGTGGGCAGCCAGGCGAGAAGGGGGCTGCTGCCACCACCTCCTCCCAGGGGGCCACTTCATTTGTGGCTTCCCGGTGCTGCAGCTCTGCTCACTTGGGACATTCCCATACTGGGGTTCCCCCCACTCCTTCCCCCAGGCCAGAGGCTTGTGGCAGCCAAAGAGGAGCCTGGGTGCAGGACAGCGGCGCTTGGACGGTGCTGGAGAGCGCCCATCCCCCGCGGCAAGGACAGCAGGCAGGAGGCCGCCGGCTCACACGTGAGTGCTCAGGGGCTCCCCAGCGTGGTCTGCAGCCCTGCTGCTGCTGCTCTGTCTCCTGGGGGGAGGCTGGATTAGAGCAGGGCAGGAGCTTGGGTGTCACCAGACCCTGGCACTCAGAGGAGACAAGGAGCTGTATCTCTCTGTGCCCTTTGTGGGGTGCTGCCGATGTGCACATCCTTGGGGGACCGTGCTTGATCTGAGAGCTTTCTGCTGGCTCCTTGTGCTGCGGGATGGAACAGGCTTGAAGCTGCTGGGTCTGAGAGCTAGGGATGATTTTTGCAGTGTCTTAGTCACATCCACTGCTGTAGCCCCAGCAGTGTGGGCAGCAGGGGCAGGGAGGGGATTCTGCCCCTTTGCTGAGACCTCCCTGCAGTGCTGGGGCAGCTCTGGAGCCCTCAGCACAGCACAGCCAGGGACCTGCTGGAGCAGGGCCAGAGGAGGCCACAGCAGTGGAGGCAGGGCTGGAAGCCCTCTGCTGGGAGGCCAGGCTGAGAGAGTTGGGGTTGTGCAGCCTGGAGAGGAGAAGGCTCTGGGGAAACCTTCTGGTGGCCTTGCAGTGCTTCAAGGGACCAGTCAGAGAGCTGGGGGCAGTCTGTGACAGGAGAAGGGGTGATGGCCTGAAACTAGAAGGAGGAGATTCAGATGAGAGAGAAGGAGGAGATTCAGATGAGAGAGAAGGAGGAGATTCAGATGAGAGAGAAGGAAGAGATTGAGATGAGAGAGTAGGAGGAGATTCAGATGAGAGAGAAGGAGGAGATTCAGATGAGAGAGTAGGAAGAGATTGAGATGAGAGAGAAGGAGGAGATTCAGATGAGAGAGAAGGAGGAGATTCAGATGAGAGAGTAGGAAGAGATTGAGATGAGAGAGAAGGAGGAGATTTTCTGCAGTGAGAGTGGTGAGAGCCTGGCCAGGTTGCCCAGGGAGGCAGGAGATGCCCCCATGGCTGGAGCCGTTCCAGGTCAGGCTGTCTGGGGTTAGCCTGCTCTAGTTGCAGAGGATCCTGCCGAGAGCAGGGGGGGGGTTGGGCTGGATGACCTTTGAACATCTCTTCCACCCAAACCCCTTCCAGGATTCTATCACTCTGAAGCCCTTTGGAAAGAAGATGTGGGGGCCTCCCCTGGCCTTGGAGCCCCAGAGCCCCACAGAGGCTCTTCTTTACCTTTACTATTTATTTATGTTGGAACTTGAACTCCCCCCCTGCCCACCCCCCATATCTGAGGGGAGTTTTTACCCCACCCTGTGAGACTGCCTGCTTGAGAGCCAGGGACAGTGTGTTTTGTTACTGCCCTTTTGTCTCTTCAAAGCAATAAAGAGCTGGAGAGGGGAGGCTTTGTGTGAGGCTGGGGAGCTCCTAGGAGACCTGCTGGCACCTGAGCCACTCTCACCACTTGCTGCTGGGCAGAGCTGCAGGCTTGGCACTGCTAGGGAGGAAACAACTCAAGGCAAGGTCTTGGTGCTGTGATGAGGCTGTGCAGTGAAGGAATCATAGAATGGGAGAACTGTTTTGGTTGGAAAAGCTCTCTAAGACCATCCAGCCCAGTCCAGATGTAGCACCACCATGTCCCCAAGTGCCATGGCCTCACCTTTCTTGAGCACCTCCAGGGAAGGGGACTCCACCACCTCCCTGGGCAGCCTCTGGCAATCCCTGACCACTCTTGCAGCAAACAAATTTCTCCTGATCTCCAACCTCACCCTCCCCTGACACAATTTCAGACCATTTCCTCTCCTTCCATCACCTGAGACTAGGGAGCAGAGCCCAACCCCCAGCTCACTGCAGCCTCCTCTCAGGGAGCTGTAGAGGGCAATGATGTCCTGGAGGCACTGCTGACTCAGAAGAGTAGTGAAGAGGAGATTGGGAACAGTCAGCATGGCTTTGCCAAGGGCAAATCCTGCCTGACCAACCTGGTGGCCTTCTCTGCACAGGTGACAACATCAATAGCTGAGGGGCAGCAACTGATGTGGTTTCCCTGGGCCTGAGCACAGCCTTCGGCACTGTCCCACACCACAGCCTGGGCTCCAGGCTGGTGACACATGGGGGTGATGGGTGACCACTGGATGGATACAGAACTGGCTTGATGGCTGCACCCAAAGAGTGGCTGTCCATGGGTCCATGGCCCAGTGGAGGCCAGGGACAAGCAGAGTCCCTCAGGGATCAGTCCTTGGACCAGGCTTGTTCAACATCTCTGTGGGTGCCATGGACAGAGGCACTGAGTGTACCCTCAGCAGGTTTGCTGATGGCACCAAGCTGTGTGGTGCAGCAGACAGCTGGAGGGCAGGGATCCAGCCAGAGGGACCTGGACAGGCTGGAGAGGTGGGCACAAGCCAACCTCAGGAGGTGCAACAAGACCAAGGGCAGGGTCCTGCAGCTGGGTGGAGGCAATCCCAGGCACAAATCCAGGCTGGGCAGGGACTGGCTGGAAAGCAGCCCTGAGGAGAGAGCCCTGGGGGTGCTGGGGGAGGAGAAGCTCAGCAGGAGCTCTCAGTGTGCACTTGCAGCCCGGAAAGCCAACCAGAGCCTGGGCTGCAGCAAGAGAAGTGTGGCCAGCAGGGCCAGGGAGGGGATTCTCCCCCTCTGCTCAGCTCTGCTGAGACCCCACCTGCAGTACTGCCTCCAGTTCTGGAGCCCCTATTGCAAGAGGGATCTGGAGGTGCTGGAAGGTGTCCAGAGCAGGGCCAGGAGGATGAGCAGAGGGCTGGAGCACCTCTCCTGTGAGGACAGACTGAAGGAGTTGGGGCTGTTCAGTCTGGAGAAGAGAAGGCTCCAAGGTGACCTCATTGTGGCCTTCCAGTATCTGAAGGGGGCTCCAAGAAGGCTGGGGAGGGACTGCTCAGGCTCTCAGGTAGTGATAGGACTGGGGGGAATGGAATGAAGCTGGAGGTGGGGAGATTGAGGCTGGAGGTGAGGAGGAAGTTCTTCCCCATGAGAGTGGTGAAGCCCTGGAATGGGTTGTCCAGGGAGGTGATTGGGGCCCTGTGCCTGGAGGTGTTTAAGCCCAGGCTGGATGAGGCTGTGGCCAGCCTGATCTAGTGTGGGGTGTCCCTGCCCATGGCAGGGGGGTTGGAGCTGGATGATCCTTGTGGTCCCTTCCAACCCTGACTGATTGTATGATACTATGATACTATGTCTCCCCTCAGCCTTGAGCTCTGCATCCCTGCAGCTGGAGACAGTGAGAAATGCTGGGGGACAGAGCTGGAGCAGCAGGAGGGTTGTGCCTGCAGGTCTCTCATGGTTGTGCCTGGTGCCTCCTCCCCTGGGCTGTGCAGCCCCCTGGGTGCAGGATGCACCATGGAAACAGGAGGAAACATTTTGTCCCTGTGAGGGTGCCAGAGCCCTGGAGCAGGCTGCCCAGGGGGGCTGCGGAGTCTCCTCTCTGGAGATGTTCCAAACCCTCCTGGCTGTGTCCCTCTGTGAGCTGCTCTGGGTGCTCCTGCTCTGGCAGGGGGCTTGGGCTGGATGAGCTTTGGAGGTCCCTTCCAGCCCCTAACACTCTGTGATTCTGTGAACTTCAGGCTGTTTCCTCTCATCCTAAAGACTGTTACTAGGGGGCAGACCCCAATACCCACAGATGAGGAGGCACCTGGCTCCTTTCCACCATGGCCCAGGGGCTTTCTGTTGGAGCTGCCAGCAGAAAGCCCTGCTAGGCCTTCCCAAGCTCTGAATATCTCAGGAGACAAGGAAAACAGAGAGTGACATTTGTTGGCTGCTTGCTGGATGCTTTCTCAAGGTCCTTGTGGGTTGCCAAGGCTAGGGCTGAGCAGTGCAGGGGCAGGCAGCCCAAAGAGAGCTGTGCTTTGGAGCCCTAGGAGGCCACTGGGACATTGTCTGTCTGTCCCCTGGTGCCCAGAGGGGCTGTGATTTATGGCAGCAGTACAAAAGGTGTCTGTTGGCAGTGATGGATTGGGCTGTCTGGAGAGCATTCCTCCTTCCATCCCTTCCTTGCTCACTCTCTGTCCCCTCTGATGCTTCTCCTGCAGTCTGAGGCAGTCTTGCTGGTTCAAATTCAGCTGCCTGGAGGCAGTGCCCCTGCCAGAGGAGCCAGGCTCAGGGGCAAGGGCAGCTTCTCAGTGAGCAAACAGCCTGGCCACCTCCCTGCCTCTCTGTGCAGGAGCCTCTGGCAGGGGCTCTGAAGATGGAGCTGGGGGGAGGCTCTTCTGGGGTACCTGAAGGCCTTGGGCAGTGTGTGCTTGGTGCTGTGTGTCCTGGTGCACAGTCACATCACAGGGCTGAGTGACACAGCCTGGCTTCAGAGGGCTCCTTCTCACATGGAAAGCACAGGTCAGGCTCTTTTGCTTCTAGGGTGTGTGGCATGAATCCATCCTGGGCTGAGGGGAACAGCTCTGCCCTGCTGCCCTCACTGGGGACCTGAGCTGTGATTCCAGGGCTTGGGTTGTGTTTGCACTGTGTCTGCATTAGGGCAGCATCAGACACTTGTGCTGCACTAATGCTGGCAGGGCTGGAAGGCCTCTGCTGTGAGGCCAGGCTGGGAGAGTTGGGGTTGTGCAGCCTGGAGGAGAGAAGGCTCCAGGGAGACCTCCTGGTGGCCTTTCAGGGCTTCAAGGGCTGACCAGAAAGCTGGGCACAGACTTCTGAGCAGGGCCTGCTGTGACAGTGAGAGCCTGGCCCAGGTTGCTCAGAGATGGGAACTGCCCCATCCCTGGAGCCATGCTGTGATCCTGTGTGCCCTGTGCCCTGTGCCCCAGCTCTCCATCCTGCCATCTCTTGTTCCCATCTTCTCTTTCCTCTGTCAGGCACAGGGCAGAGTTCCCAGCTGCTGGAGCAGCCACCAGCCCTGGCAATGGAGCAATGTGGGGTTGTGAGGCCCTCCCTGAGGAAGCAGCAGAGACCACTGGGGAGCAGGAGGAAGATCAGCCCTGCACAAGTGAAGGGCAAAGGTAAGGGGTGGGGGTCAGAGGGGCTGTGTGAGGAGTTGCTGCTCCATCCTCTCCATGGTTGTGTGGAGGTGTGCCCATGGGGAGGGGTGGTGAGGTGTGTCCTGTACCCCAGACGTGTGCTGGGGAGTACAGCACGGGCAGCAGCCACCCCCACTGGCACCTCCATGCCTCTGTGGGGCTGATCCAGGACCACCACAGGCCCCCAGTGCTTTTGTGGACCCTGCAGCCTCCCAGCAGTGCCACAGGAGCTGAACTCATTGAGTGTCCTGCAGCCTGGGGTCTGCAGTGGGGGATGGTGTTGGGGTGGGTCTGGGCTGTGCAGGGGAGGATGGCGCTGGGCTGTGCCTGGGCTATGCAGGGGAGGATGGCGCTGGGCTGTGCAGTGGGGTATGGTGCTGGGCCATGCCCGGGCTGTGCAGGGGAGGATGGTGCTGGGCTGTGCAGGGCTGTGCAGGGGAGGATGGCGCTGGGCTGTGCAGGGGAGGATGGTGCTGGGCTGTGCAGGGGAGGATGGTGCTGGGCTGTGCAGGGGAGGATGGCGCTGGGCTGTGCAGGGGAGGATGGTGCTGGGCTGTGCAGGGGAGGATGGCGCTGGGCTGTGCAGGGCTGTGCAGGGGAGGATGGCACTGGGCTGTGCAGGGCTGTGCAGGGGAGGATGGTGCTGGGCTGTGCTGGGCTGTGCAGGGGAGGATGGCGCTGGGCTGTGCAGGGGAGGATGGTGCTGGGCTGTGCAGGGGAGGATGGTGCTGGGCTGTGCAGGGCTGTGCAGGGGAGGATGGTGCTGGGCTGTGCAGGGCTGTGCAGGGGAGGATGGTGCTGGGCTGTGCTGGGCTGTGCAGGGGAGGATGGTGCTGGGCTGTGCAGGGCTGTGCAGGGGAGGATGGTGCTGGGCTGTGCAGGGGAGGATGGCGCTGGGTTATGCAGGGGAGGATGGCGCTGGGCTGTGCAGGGGAGGATGGCTCTGGGCTGTGCTGGGCTGTGCAGGGGAGGATGGCGCTGGGTTATGCAGGGGAGGATGGCGCTGGGCTGTGCAGGGGAGGATGGTGCTGGGCTGTGCAGGGGAGGATGGCTCTGGGCTGTGCTGGGCTGTGCAGGGGAGGATGGCGCTGGGCTGTGCTGGGCTGTGCAGGGGAGGATGGCGCTGGGCTGTGCAGGGGAGGATGGCGCTGGGCTGTGCAGGGGAGGATGGCGCTGGGCTGTGCTGGGCTGTGCAGGGGAGGATGGTGCTGGGCTGTGCAGGGCTGTGCAGGGGAGGATGGCTCTTGGCTGTGCAGGGAAGGATGGTGCTGGGCTGTGCAGGGGAGGATGGCGCTGGGCTGTGCAGTGAGGGATGGCGCTGTGCCGTGCCCGGGCCGTGCCCAGGCTGTGCAGAGCGCTGCCCCTTGCCGTGCCCGTGTGCCCAGCCGGGCGTGGTGCTCCCGTGCCCCGCGGCCCCACGGGAGTGACGCCGTTCAAACGGTGGCGGTTGGAGCCCGTCCCGTGGAACCCGGCTGAGGGCTGCTCTCCCTGCCGGCTCCCCCGGCTGCCAGCCTTCCTGTGCCGCTCCGGGAGGGCTCCGGCTGCCGGCTCGCTGGAGCTGTCCTGCCATGGAGCCTGGCGGTGCCCCCGGAGCCTCCCTCTGCGCCCGCCGGGCCCAGCCCCTGGGAGCTCCCTTCTGCCTCCCCACCTTCGGTAAGCCTGGAGCTGGCGCCCGTGGCAGTGCCCCTGGCTGGTGTGGCACGGAGGCCACAGCAGGTGGTGGCCATGGAATGCATGAGCTGCTCCTCGAAGGCTGAGCAGCAGCTTCCTGAGCTGGAATCGAACCTGGCTGCGCCGAGCTGGGGCACCGCCAAGCGCCCTGAACCCAGGCTGTGGCCGCTGCAGCTGGCAGCCAGGTGCCCAGCAGCCTGGTCACTCTCTCCCCGGGGTGGGCACAAGCTGGGGTCGTTGTGTAGGGCTGGCTGGAGCTGTGGTCCCTCTTAGAGCAGCAGCTTTGCTCCCTGGGGGTCTTTCTGTGGCTGCCTCAGTTTGGCTGCAAGGGCTGGAGGGAGCCTGTGGGCAGTGGTGGCTGAGCACTGCAGGCTGGAGCTGGCACAGCAATGGCTGGGCTGTGATTGCCATGCTTAAGGGCCAGCAGGTGGACCGGCAGCAGAAGTTGTGGCTGTTGCTTGTGGAGGGTGGTGCCTTGTCAGCAGCCCTCTGGGCAGCTGTTTGCCCTTCCTGAGTGCCACTTGTAAGCAGCAGTTTTCTTCCAAAGCTTCTGCTTGTGCCGGGGAGCAGGGCTGGCAGTGGGGCAATGGTTAGAGAGGCCTCAGGGAGCAGAGAGGAGCAGGGTGTCTCTTCCCTGGGCAGCCAGGGATCTGCTGCTTCCCCCTCTTGGCTTGGGAGCATTAATTGGCTGAGCACAGCCTGGAACCCAAAGGCCTCCTGGCTTCATCTGTTGTGCCAAACTGTGGGAGTTGTGTGGTGCCTCTTGGCTCTGCAGCCATACAGCATTCCTGCAGCCACAGTTGCCTTGGTGGGCTGCCCCTGTGATGTTGGTGCTCTGAGCAGGAGGGCAGTGGCATGACAGGGCCAGCACAGCCCCCTGCATGGGGTGACCAAGGAGAGGGTCTTCAAAAGGCTGGTGCCAGGGCCCATGGTCATCCTGGGGGTCTCTCCCTTGTGCACAGGCCCAGGCAGTTACCTGACAGCTTTCCCCTGGTAGGAGTCCCCCTGGTGTGTGCACCAATGGCTCTTGGCTGCCCCAGCAAGGACAAAACCTGTGTTTTCCCTGCAGTGAGGAGCAGACCTCCCAGGTTCCAGCTGTCAGACCACCAGGGAGCAGATTTTCCTGCCTGCTGGGTCTGCTCCCAAAGGACAGCATTCTTGTGTCCCCTGCCCTAGCCTGGCAAACTTCCCTTGTGGCTGGGACCCTGCTTGGTTACCATCTTGTGCTTGCTCATACCCAGTTTCCCCCTCTTGTCCTTGTGCCAGCTTTGTTCATCAGCTGGAATCTCTTCTCCTGGCCCTGTGAGCTCCAGATGGGCAGGGCCTGGTGCCCTCCCTGCTGCAGTTCTGTCCCCTTGCTGGGCTGTGCACCCAAGAGCTGTGTGGGGCCTGCTGTGAGCTGAGCTCTCTGCTCTCTGTCTCCCCTGACCACCTCTGCACCTCTTCTCACCGGCATAATAGACCTTCACTGAGCACAGGTGACCTGGACAGGCTGAGCCAAGGCCTCCTGTCCCAGGGTTTCTTCTGATGTTCAACCTGAACCTCCCCTGGGACAGCTTCCTATTGATTGTTACCTGGGAGCAGAGCCCAACCCTCACCTCAGGAGCTGCAGAGAGCAATGAGGTCTCCCTCAGCCTCCTCTTCTCCAGCCTGAACACCCCCAGCTCCCTCAGCTGCTCCTCCCCAGCCCTGCTCTCCAGACCCTTCCCCAGCTTTGTTGCCCTTCTCTGGCCCTGCTCCAGCCCTCAATGTCCTTCTTGGAGTGAGAGGCCCAAACCTGAACCCAGGACTCAAGCTGTGGCCTCCCCAGTGCCCAGTACAGGGGGACAGTCACTGCCCTGCTCCTGCTGCCCACACCATTGCTGCTCCAGGCCAGGCTGCTGGTGGCCTTCTTGGCCACCTGGGCACCCCCTGGCTCATGTTCAGCTGGCTGCCAACCAGCACCCCCAGGGCTTTCTCTGCTGGGCAGCTTGTGGCACTTCTGCAGAGGCAAAGCTGCCCAGTTCCTCCCTGCTCTGCCTTGGGTACTGGTGTCACCTGTGGCACAAGGGTGAGTGGCACCATCTCTGCACCAGGGGCAGCAGTAACACACATGGTGCATGAAGCCCATCTGACCCCAGCCCTCACTCTGCAGCAGCCTTGGCCTCATCTGCTGCCCCAGGAGCAGCTCAAAGCATGCCCAGGCTGGGTGTAAAGCTTCCTCCCTCCCCCCACTTCCTGGCACAGAAGCTTCCATTCTCCTCCCCAGGGCCCATTCCTTGCTGGTCTGGGGCACTGGGCTTGCAGCTGGTGCCACAAGCTAATGGTGGAGCAGCCAGAGGCTTCCCACAGCCTCAGAGATCTGAGAGAGCAGAAGCCTTCAGGTCTTGGTCCAAAAGCTTGGGGTGGCATGCTGGAAGTAGGGGTTGGCATGATGGAAGTGGGAATGTGATGGAAGTGGGGGTGGCATGATGGAAGGGGGGATGTGATGGAAGTGGGGATGGCATGATGGAAGGGGGGATGTGATGGAAGTGGGGGTGGCATGATGGAAGTGGGGATGGCATGATGGAAGTGGGGGTGGCATGATGGAAGTGGGGATGTGATGGAAGTGGGGATGGCATGATGGAAGTGGGGGTGGCATGGTGGAAGTGGGGGTAGCATGATGGAAGTGGGGGTGGCATGATGGAAGTGGGGGTGGCATGATGGAAGTGGGGATGTGATGGAAGTGGGGATGTGATGGAAGTGGGGATGGCATGATGGAAGTGGGGGTGACATGGTAGAAGTGGGGGTGGCATGATGGAAGTGGGGGTGGCATGGTGGAAGTGGGGGTGGCATGATGGAAGTGGGGATGGCATGATGGAAGTGGGGGTGGCATGATGGAAGTGGGGATGTGATGGAAGTGGGGATGTGATGGAAGTGGGGATGGCATGATGGAAGTGGGGGATGGCATGATGGAAGTGGGGATGGCATGATGGAAGTGGGGGATGGCATGATGGAAGTGGGGATGGCATGATGGAAGTGGGGATGGCATGATGGAAGTGGGGGTGGCATGATGGAAGTGGGGATGGCATGATGGAAGTGGGGGTGGCATGATGGAAGTGGGGATGTGATGGAAGTGGGGGTGGCATGATGGAAGTGGGGGTGGCATGATGGAAGTGGGGATGTGATGGAAGTGGGGGTGGCATGATGGAAGTGGGGATGGCATGATGGAAGTGGGGGGTGGCATGATGGAAGTGGGGGTGGCATGATGGAAATGGGGGTGGCATGATGGAAGTGGGGATGTGATGGAAGTGGGGGTGGCATGATGGAAGTGGGGATGGCATGATGGAAGTGGGGGTGGCATGATGGAAGTGGGGATGGCATGGTGGAAGTGGGGGTGGCATGATGGAAGTGGGGATGTGATGGAAGTGGGGGTGGCATGATGGAAGTGGGGATGGCATGATGGAAGTGGGGGTGGCATGATGGAAGTGGGGGTGGCATGATGGAAGTGGGGATGTGATGGAAGTGGGGGTGGCATGATGGAAGGGGGGATGTGATGGAAGTGGGGATGGCATGATGGAAGTGGGGGTGGCATGATGGAAGTGGGGATGTGATGGAAGTGGGGATGTGATGGAAGTGGGGATGTGATGGAAGTGGGGGTGGCATGATGGAAGTGGGGGTGGCATGATGGAAGTGGGGGTTGGCCACCTGGGTGTTGGCAAGGACCCACCTGGGTCTTTGCTTTCTCTCCTTGCTGTGCCTTGCACACCCATGGGCACCTGGCTGCCCACCAGCCTGGTCTGCTCCCAGGAGCTGCAGGGGGCTGCTGCCCTTGCTGTGCCCCCATCCCTGGGAGCTGGCTTCGTGCTGCCATCAGGGCTGCCTTGCTCCCAGCTGCATCCCTGCTGGGTAGTGCTGGTGGGGTGCTGGGGAGGTTATTACATGTATGAATGTGGAATATGAATTAGGAAAAGATTATTAATTATCCAATTATCAATCACCAATGAATCACTGACTTCGGTACACGTTCCAGTGCACGGTCGTGCAATACATTCCACAAGTGCCTTAGTGTTGTGATTAGAGCTTAATCCAGGCACCAGTGGCATCCCCCAGGGATCAGTGCTGGGCCCCATCCTCTTCATTGATGATCTGGATGAGGGGGTTGAGTCAGTCATCAGCAAGTTTGCAGATGACACCAAGTCAGGAGCAGATGTTGGTCAGTTTGTGGGCAGAAGGGCTCTGCAGAGGGACCTCGACCGACTGGACAGCTGGGCAGAGGCCAACAGGATGGCATTCAACAAGTCCAAGTGCCAGGGGCTGCACTTTGGCCACAACAACCCCAGGCAGAGCTACAGGCTGGGGGCAGAGTGGCTGAGAGAAGCCAGGCAGAGAGGGACCTGGGGGTGCTGGTCGACAGCCACCTCAACATGAGTCAGCAGTGTGCCCAGGGGGCCAAGAAGGCCAATGGCATCCTGGCCTGCATCAGGAACAGTGTGGCCAGCAGGAGCAGGGAAGTCCTTGTGCCCTGTGCTCATCACTGCTTAGGCCACACCTTGAGTTTTGTGTCCAGTTCTGGGCTCCTCAGTTTAAGAAGGACATTGAGAGACTTGAAGGTGTCCAGAGAAGGGCAACAAAGCTGGGGAGGGGTCTGGAGCACAGCCCTGGGAGGAGAGGCTGAGGGAGCTGGGGTTGCTTAGCCTGCAGAAGAGGAGGCTCAGGGGAGACCTCATTGCTCTCTACAACTACCTTAAAGGTGGTTGTAGCCAGGTGGGGGTTGGGCTCTTCTGCCAGGCACCCAGCACCAGAACAAGAGGACACAGTCTCAAGCTGCGCCAGGGGAGGTTTAGGCTGGAGGTGAGGAGAAAGTTCTTCCCAGAGAGAGTTGTTGGCCATTGGGATGTGCTGCCCAGGGAGGTGGTGGAGTCCCCATCCCTGGAGGTGTTCCAGAGGGGATTGGATGTGGCACTTGGTGCCATGGTCTAGTCATGAGGTCTGTGGTGACAGGCTGGACTCGATGATCCTCGAGGTCTCTTCCAACCGTGGCGATACTGTGAGACTGTAATTGAACTACCTACAGACGATTGCTCTGTTTATATAACGAAGGGTGCAGTTCCGCCGCTTGGCCACGAGAGGGCGACGCGGCGGGACGCGGGCGGCTCCTGGCTATACACAGCACTGCTATGATCTCTCTGCGTCAGGGATTGCTGTGCGCGACGCGGATGCTTTGACCTGAGTGCTAGGGGATGGGAAGCACGTGGGAGATCCTCTGTGGCTGTTGTTTGTGGCAAGGAGGGGGTCCGGCAGGCGACTGTCGCTGGGCCGGTTCCTAGTCGATCTGGACGGCGGCGCTGGCTTCCTGACTCCTCTCTCCGCAGCACTGGAGAGGGAATGATGGAACCTGGGCTCAGCGCGGAAGCAGGTTCCCTTCAGTCTCACAGTATCACCAAGGTTGGAAGAGACCTCAAAGATCATCAAGTCCAACCCATCACCCAACACCTCCTGACACCTAAACCATGGCTCCAAGTGCCACATCCAATCCCCTCTGGAACACCTCCAGGGATGGGGACTCCACCACCTCCCTGGGCAGCACATCCCAGTGACGAACGACTCGCTCGGTGAAGAACTTTCTCCTCACCTCCAGCCTCAACTTCCCCTGGCACAGCCTGAGACTGTGTCCTGAGGCTTGGCTGAGACACCTGAAGGCTGTGAGGCCATTCAGTGAGACCTGGACAGGCTGAGAGAGGAACCTGATGAGGTTCAAGAAGGACAAATGCAGAGTCCTGCACCTGGGCAGGGAGAACCAACTGCAGCAGGACAGGCTGGGAGGGGATCTGCTGCAGAGCAGCCCTGTGGAGAAGGACCTGGGAGTGCTGGTGGGCAGCAAGGTCTGCATGGGACAGCAAAGTGCTCTGGTGGCCAGTGGGGTCCTGGGCTGCATTCAGAGGAGTGTGGCCAGCAGGGCAAGGGAGGTTCACCTCTCCCTCTGCCCTGCCCTGCTGAGACCTCACCTGGAATATTGCATCCAGCTCTGGGCTCCCCAGCTCAGGAGGGACAGGGATCTGCTGGAGAGAGTCCAGGGGAGGCTGCAAGGATGCTGAAGTGACTGCAGCATTGCCTGGGGAGGAGAGGCTGAGAGCCCTGGGGCTGTTCAGTCTGGGGAGGAGAAGGCTGAGAGGGATCTGATCAATATCTATCAATAGCTGAGGGCTGGGGGTCAGGAGGGAGGGACAGGGACAGGCTCTGCTCACTGTGCCCTGGGATAGGCCAAGGGGCAAGGGATGGAAACTGCAGCACAGGAGGTTCCAGCTCAGCATGAGGAGGAACTTCTTCCCTGTGAGGCTCCCAGAGCCCTGGAGCAGGCTGCCCAGAGAGGCTGTGGAGTCTCCTTCTCTGGAGCCTTTCCAGCCCCAGCTGGATGTGTTCCTGTGTGCCCTGTGCTGGATTCTGTGCTCCTGCTCTGGCAGGGGGTTGGACTGGATGGTGTCCTGAGGTCCCTCCCAACCCCTAGCATCCTGTGCTGAGAAAAGAGGCTCACAGGGCTGAGCAGGCAGTCCAGGCTGCCCTGGAATGGTTTTGTATCTGGGGCTGGGAGACACAGGGCATGCAGCATGGGCAGCACACATCATGCAGCAGGAACAGCACTGGCATGGCAGAAGCATGGGGGGAGGACTCACACAACTTGAGTGCTGCCATGGATGGCTACAAACTCTTCTGAAGGGGCAGGCAAGGAAGGAGAGGTGGTGGCAGGGCCCTGCGTGTCAGGCAGTGCTTTGACTGTCTGGAGTGCAGTCATTGTGTTGATAGGGTAGGGATCAAGGGGAAGGGCACCAAGGCAGATAGCCTGGTGGGAGGCTGTTTCAGACCACTCAGCCAGGATCAAGAAGCAGACAAAATGCTCTGTAAGCAGCTGGGAGGAGCCTCAGAGTCACCAGCCCTTGTTCTCATGAGGGACTTGAGCTCACCAGATGTCTGCTGAAAAGAGGAAATGGAAGACAGCAGGGAGGAAACAGTTCAGGAGGCTCCTGAAGTGTGTGGAAAGGACCTTCCTGACCCAGCTGCTGAGGGAGCCAGCTAGGGAAGCTGCTCTGCTAGACCTGCCTGGTTGACAGAGTGCCTTGTGAGGCAGTCCTGAAGGACCAAGGAGTCCAGGAGGGATGGACAGTGCTCAAGAAGGAAATCTTTGAGGAGCAGGAGCAGGAGCAGGAGCAGGAGCAGGCTGCCCTGGTGTGCCAGAAGATGAACTTTCTGATGCAGAAGACCCCATGAGGAGCTGGCAGGGGAGGAGAGCAGTCTGGCTAAACAGAGCTGTGGCTGGAACTCAGGAAGAAAAGGAGAGACTGGGAGCTTTGGAAGCCACTGAGGAGGACTACAAAGATGTTGTGAGGTTATGCAGGGAGAAAATGAGAAGGGCCAAGGCCCAGCTAGAGCATGGAGTGGCTAATGCTGCAAAAAGAGTAAAACCCATTGCTATAAATACATTAAAGCCAAAGGCAGAGTCATGGAGGATCTTCTGCCTCTGCTGGATGTGGGGGAAACAGTCACCAATGATGAGGAAAAGGATGAGGGCCTCAATACCTCCTTTGCCTCAGTCTTCAGGAGCAAGAGCAGTTGTTCACTGGGTACCCAGCCCCCTGAGCAGGCAGATAGAGATGGGGAGCACATAGGGATGGGGAGCAGAAGCCAAGAGGAGGTGGACAGTGACCTGCTGCACCACTTAGACACAGACAAGTCTATGGGGCCAGATGGGATCTACCCAAGGGGCTGAGGGAGCTGCTGGAAGTGCTCACCAAGCCACTTCCCATCAGGTGCCAGCAGTTCTGACTGAGTGGGGAGGTTAGACAATGTGACACCCATCCACAGGAAGGGCCAGAAGCAGGGAAATACAGCCCTGCCAGGCTGACTTTGCTGCCAGGGAAGGTGATGGAGCAGATCATCCTGGGTGCCACCATGTGCCATTTACAGCTGGGTGATGAGGCCCAGTCAGCATGGGCTCAAAGTGACAGGACAAGAGGAAACAGCCTCAAGTTGCCCCAGGGCAGGTTTAAGTTGGGCATTAGGAACAATTTCTTCCCCCAAAAGATTGTCAAGGCCTGGCCCAGGCTGCCCAGGGTAGTGCCCAGGGCAGTGGTGGGGTCCAGATCCCTGGAGGGGTTTCAGAGCTGTGTAGATGTGGTGCTGAGGGCCATGGTTTGGTGGTGAGCTGGCAGTGCTGGGGTAGTGGCTGGGCTTGATGACCTGAAAGAGCTTTCCTAAGCTAAACAAGTTGTGATTCTATGACTGTCTTGGGAGCAGAAGATGTTTCCTCCCACCTCTTACCCCTGGGCTCTCAGAGCACTGCCCTCGTGCCCAGCAGAGGGGAGCAAGGGTGGGTTTGGTCCTACACAAGCCACAGAGCTGTGAGGCCCCACAGCTGCTGGGCACAGGGCTGGTGGCTTGGCCCTGCCTCTTTCACCATCTCTTCTCTCCCTGCCTGCAGGCCAGCTGAAGCTGTCCATCGAGGTGCAGGGCCGGGTCCTGCTGCTGCACAGTGAGTATGTCCCTGGGGGGGATGTATGGCAGGGGGGCTCCCAGCCATGGTGATGTGGGGCAGCACTTCTGTGCCCCCTCAGGATAGCTGCTGGGAGCAGCTCTGTGGCAGGGTGGTGTGACTGAGGGCTCTGGGGTTCAGAGGCCAAGCCCAAATGTGTGGGTGACCACAGTGTGTGTCATTTGTGGCTGAGTGTTTCCCCCATGTGAAGGGAGGAAAGGCAAAGAGAGTTTGGAAAGGGAATCCTGAAATGCTTTGTCTCTGAAGAGCCTTTCATGGTTGGCCTTGAACTCACCATAGCAGAGCATGGTTTGGGTTGGAAGGGACCTGCAGGGTCATCCAGGGCCACCTTCTTGTGTTGGGAGGACAAAGTCAAACTGTGGCTGATTCTCAGCTGCTGTCAAAGCAGCTCTGATAGCAGCTGAGATGAGTTTGGTTTCATGGAATCACAGAATGGTTTAGGTTGGAAGGGACTTTAAAGACCATCCAGCTCCAAGCCCCTGCCATGGGCAGGGACACCTCCCACCAGCCCAGCTTGCTCAAGGCCTCATCCAGCCTGGCCTTCAACACCTCCAGGGATGAGACAGCCACAGCCTCCCTGGGCAGCCTGTGCCAGTGTCTCACCCCTTGTGCTGTGGGGGTTCTGCCCTGCTGGCCATGTTTGCTAGGAGCACATCTCTGTCTCTGCCTAAGGCAGAGTCTCTGCTGACTTGCTGGGCTTGTTAGGGGGGAGCTTAGCTTCAGCCCCACAGCCCATCCAGATCTATCCAGACTCTGTGCACATCTCTGGCTCCAGCCCTGAGGCTGGGGAGTGCAGGGCTCCCAGTTCTCAATAGTGGTGTGGTGCTGAGGCCCTGCTCTGGGCTGCCATCAGAGAGTGACTGTTGATATTTAAGGTGATGACACATCTGGCCCCAGGGCTGGCACCAGAGCTGTGAAGTCAGGCAAATGAAATGCAATTTGCCATCTGCTGCCAGCCTCACCTCAGGTTGGGGTATTTAAAACATGGGGTATGAAGGAAAACATTCAATAAATCCTTCACTCCAAGCTGGGTTGGGACAATCCCAAGCACAGATCCAGGCTGGGAGAGAAGTGGCTGAGAGCAGCGTGGAGGAGAAGGCCTTGGGGGTGCCAGCTGGTGACAAACTGCCCAGGAGCCAGCAGTGGTCCCTGGCAGCCCAGAGCCAGCTGAGTGCTGAGCTGCAGCCAGAGCAGGGAGAGCAGCAGCACAGGGAGGGGATTCTGCCCCTCTGCTCTGCTCTGCTCAGCCCCCACCTGCAGCACTGCCTCCAGCTCTGGGGCCCCCAGCACAAGAAGGACCTGGAGCTGCTGGAGAGGCTCCAGAGGAGGCCACAAAGATGATCAGAGGCTGCAGACCCTCCCTTGTGGGGCCAGGCTGGGAGAGCTGGGGCTGTGGAGCCTGGAGAAGAGAAGGCTCCAGGGAGACCTCAGAGCAGCCTTGCAGGACCTGAAGGGCTCCAGGAGAGCTGGGGAGGGACTCTGGCCAAGGGCTGGGAGTGCCAGGCTGAGGAACAATGGCTTTGAGCTGGGAGAGGGGAGACTGAGAGTGGATAAATTGTTGAGAGTGAGGCTGGGGAGACTCTGGCACAGGCTGCCCAGGGAGGCTGTGGCTGCCTCCTGCCTGGAGGTGTTGAAGGCCAGGCTGGATGAGGCCCTGAGCAAGCTGGGCTGGGGGGAGGTGTCCCTGCCCATGGCAGGGGGTTGGAGCTGGATGACCTTGAAGGTCCCTTCCAAGCCAAACCATTCTGTGGCTCAGCTGTCTGTGGGTGCCCAGTGAGGGCAGGCTGTCAGGAGGTGTGTGCAGGACCCTGCTGCAGGGGGTGTGTGCAGGACCCTGCTGCAGGGGGTGTGTGCAGGACCCTGCTGCAGGGGGTGTGTGCAGGACCCTGCTGCAGGGGGTGTGCTCAGCCCCACCAGCAGGGACCAGCCCATGGAGCAGAGCACTGCAGGGTAGGAAGATGACTTCCTTGCCACTTTGGTGTCTGATTGTTTCTTTTCCTTTCCAGTCATGGAAGCAAAGGGTCTGCTGGGCAAGGAGTGCCAGGCCTGTGACTCCTATGTGAAGGTGAGTTCCCCAAGGGCCTTGCTTAGGGAGCTTCAGGCTTTCTTGGGATTTTGTGGTTGGCTGCTCTGAGCATGCTCTGAGCTGCCTCTCCCTCTCTTTCCTCCTCTGTCCTCCCTGCAGTGCACAGCAGGTGGCTGCTCTCTTGCCTCATGCTGGAGTGCTTCTGGGTTTTGCTGTCATGGTGTCTGCATGAAGAAGGCAGGACCCTGCTAAGGCCTGTGCCAGCCCTTCACTTCAAGAGCATCCCACTGGCTGCCCCAGCCCTGGTGTGGATGTTTGGCCAGCCCAGTGTGGCTCTGGGCTATCCTGGAGGTCACCTGGGCTGCTTGCTCCCAGCACAGTGTGCACAGTGCAGGAAACATCTGCCCTACAAGGGGGCTGCACCTCACAGACTGGCCAGGAACAGACCAGGAGCCAGCAATGTGCTCTGGTGGTCAGGAAGGCCAAGGGCATCCTGGGCTGGATTAGAAGGGCTGTGGTTAGCAGGTCAGAGAGGATCTCCTCCCCCTCTCCTCTGCCCTGCTGAGGCCACATCTGGAAGATTGTGTCCAGTTCTGGGGCCCTCAGGTCAGGAAAGACCTCAGGGAACTGCTTGAGAGAGTCCAGCACAGAGCCACAAAGCTGCTGCAGGCAGTGGAACATCTTCCTCATGAGCAGAGCCTGAGGGAGCTGAGGGCTCTGGAGTTGGAGAGCAGGAGCCTGAGGGTGAGCTCCTTGCTGTTGCTAAAGCTGTGCAGGGTGAGTGCCCAGAGGCTGGGGCCAGGCTCTGCTGGGGGATGCCCAATGCCAGCACAAGGGGCAGGGGTGGAAGCTGAGGCAGAGAAAGTGCCATGGAAACAGGAGGAAGAATTTTGTCCCTGTGAGGGTGCCAGAGCCCTGGAGCAGGCTGCCCAGGGGGGTTGTGGAGTCTCCCTCTCTGGAGATATTCCAAACCCTCCTGGCTGTGTTCCTGTGTGAGCTGCCCTGAGTGCTCCTGCTCTGGCAGGGGGTTGGACTGGCTGAGCTTAGGAGGTCCCTTCCAGCCACTGGCATGCTGTGATTCTGTGATCTCTGTGTATTAGGCCTTAAGTTTTCTGAGGAGTTTTGTACCATAATTATTTGACAGGCAGAGGGCAGAGTGACTTGAACCACCCCTGAGCACAGGCTCAGCTGGATCTTTGAGGCTTGGCCACCTGTGGAAGTGGCTATGCTGCTCTCCTGCCGTGGCCAAGGGGGCAGCTGTGTGCCAGGGCTTGCTCTCAGGGTGCTGACAGGCTGCTTGCTTTCCCCTTCCAGATGTCCATCGTGCCAGATGCTGGCTGGAAATGCAGGCAAAAGACAAAGACAGTGGCAGACAGCAGGAACCCTGTCTTCCATGAACACTTCCTTTTGTGAGTATGTGCTGTAGGTTGAGGGAGCAGAGAGAAGCTCTTTGCCCCTCCCCAAAGGAGAAACAGAAAACTCTCCAGAAGAATTGGAAGTTGAAGTGGGAGCCCTGTTCACAACCACCTACAACAGTACAGAGCTGACACAAACACCAAACCATTCACATCCAGCCTCAGCCCAGCTCTCCAGCCTGGCCTTCTCCAAAACCTCACTAGGCCATCACCTTCCAAAGCCTGCCCCCCAGCCAGGCCTCCATGCCCCAAGGCCTCCGTGCCCCAAGGCTTCAGTGCCTCAAGGCCTCCGTGCCCCAAGGCTTCAGTGCCCCAAGGCCTCCGTGCCCCAAGGCTTCAGTGCCCCGAGGCCTCCGTGCCCCGAGGCCTCCGTGCCCCAAGGCGTCAGTGCCCCAAGGCCTCCGTGCCCCAAGGCGTCAGTGCCCCAAGGCCTCCGTGCCCCAAGGCGTCAGTGCCCCAAGGCCTCCATGCCCCAAGGCTTCAGTGCCCCGAGGCCTCCGTGCCCCAAGGCGTCAGTGCCCCAAGGCTTCAGTGCCCCAAGGCCTCCGTGCCCCAAGGCGTCAGTGCCCCAAGGCCTCCATGCCCCAAGGCGTCAGTGCCCCAAGGCCTCCATGCCCCAAGGCCTCCATGCCCCAAGGCGTCAGTGCCCCAAGGCCTCCGTGCCCCGAGGCCTCCGTGCCCCAAGGCGTCAGTGCCCCAAGGCCTCCATGCCCCAAGGCTTCAGTGCCCCGAGGCCTCCGTGCCCCAAGGCGTCAGTGCCCCAAGGCTTCAGTGCCCCGAGGCCTCCGTGCCCCAAGGCGTCAGTGCCCCGAGGCCTCCGTGCCCCGAGGCCTCCATGCCCCAAGGCCTCCATGCCCCAAGGCTTCAGTGCCCCGAGGCCTCCGTGCCCCGAGGCCTCCGTGCCCCGAGGCCTCCGTGCCCCAAGGCCTCCGTGCCCCAAGGCGTCAGTGCCCCAAGGCCTCCGTGCCCCGAGGCCTCCGTGCCCCAAGGCGTCAGTGCCCCGAGGCCTCCGTGCCCCGAGGCCTCCGTGCCCCAAGGCGTCAGTGCCCCAAGGCCTCCATGCCCCAAGGCTTCAGTGCCCCGAGGCCTCCGTGCCCCGAGGCCTCCGTGCCCCGAGGCCTCCGTGCCCCAAGGCGTCAGTGCCCCAAGGCCTCCATGCCCCAAGGCTTCAGTGCCCCGAGGCCTCCGTGCCCCGAGGCCTCCGTGCCCCGAGGCCTCCGTGCCCCAAGGCGTCAGTGCCCCAAGGCCTCTGTGCCCCAAGGCGTCAGTGCCCCAAGGCTTCAGTGCCCCGAGGCCTCCGTGCCCCAAGGCTTCAGTGCCTCACTGCCTCCGTGCCCTGAGGCCTCCGTGCCCCACGGCTTCCATGCCCCAAGGCTTCTGTGCCCCAAGGCCTCCGTGCCCCGAGGCCGCCATGCAAAGGTTGCAGCCAGGTGGGGGTTGGTGTCTTCTCCCAGGCACCCAGCACCAGAACAAGAGGACACAGTCTCAAGCTGTGCCAGGGGGGGTTTAGGCTGGAGGTGAGGAGAAAGTTCTTCCCAGCAAGAGGAACTGGCCACTGGGATGTGCTGCCCAGGGAGGTGGTGGAGTCCCCATCCCTGGAGGTACAGGAATCATAGAATCAATAAGGTTGGAAAAGACCTCAGAGATCAGCAAGTCCAAGCTGTCACCCAACACCTCCTGACAACCAAACCATGGCTCCAAGTGCCACATCCAATCCCCTCTTGAACACCTCCAGGGATGGGGACTCCACCACCTCCCTGGGCAGCACATCCCAATGGCCAATCTCTCTTGCTGGGAATAACTTTCTCCTCACCTCCAGCCTGAACCTCCCCTGGCACAGCTTGAGACTCTGTCCTCTTGTTCTGGTGCTAGGTGCCTGGGTGTTCAGGAGGGGATTGGATGTGGCACTTGGAGCCATGGTTTAGTTGTCAGGAGGTGTTGGGTGACAGCTTGGACTTGCTGATCTCTGAGGTCTTTTCCAACCTCATTGATTCTCTGATTTCAGAGCCTCCCCCTGCCCCCAACCTCCCTCCCCAGGCCCCAGTGATGCCAAGGCCAAAGCCAGGCTGCAGACCTCCCCTACAAGAGATGAGGTCTGGCTGGGAGCAGAGAGTGAGAGGTAGAAAAAGGCAGAATTGTCTCTGCAGTCAGTTTATATAGAAGGTAAAGATGCAGTATTATGGGATGGAATAACATAATTTCTGGTGCCATCCCTCTTGGGGCTGCCTGGTGCCCCGGGAGGACCTCTCTGTGCTTAGCAGCTGTTCCTTAACCCACCACAGACAGGGCAGGGGCTGGGGCAGTGCCCCAGCTGGCAGTGCCATGGTCAGTGTCCCATGGTGCCCTCTGAAAGCCAAGCCCCTGTGTTTGCTGCTGGATTCTGATCCATACCAAACAAACAGCATGCCTGAGTGGGTCTGCTGCTGAGAGGAGCAGTGACAGACATTATTCTGCTGGGGCTTGGAGCTGAAATGCTTTGAAGTGCTGGGCAAGAGCTGTGGGGAAGGTCACCCAGCTGGCAGCACCCACTGTGGGGTTGGGCTCTCTGGCTGGGCAGGAGGCTTGGCACATGTGCTCCATTTCCCAGCCCTTACACCTGCAGTGGCATGGGCACTGGAATGAGTGAGGAAGGGAAAAGGATCTCCTGTGGCAGCAGCATGGCTCTGCATGGGGAAGGAGCTGTGTGGCTTGTTGTGTGTTGGTAGAGCTCATCAGTGCCAGCTAACCAGCCCCTGGCACAGCTCTGCCCCCAGGCAGCATTTTGTCTGGCACAGGATGGTTGTTTCAGTGCCTTGTTCCTTGCTTTCAGCCTTTGCTGTTGGATGTGTGGCTTTCTGGAAGATTCTTTCTCCCCTTAAACCAGCTGAGCAATGTCCTGGGTGCCTGCCCAAGGAGAGGTCACCTCCCTTGGCAGCTGTCTGTCAGGAATGAGTGGATCAGGGCAACAGTGGCTTGTCTGAGGAGGTTCCCATCTGGGGCCATGCTGCAGTGCTCCATGCAGAGACCAGAGGAGAAGGGCTCTCCAGCTGTGAGGAGGAGAAGGGCTCTCCAGCTGTGAGGGCAGCCCTTTCAAGCTCTCTGGGGCAGGTCAGTGCTCACAGGATGTGCTCTCTGCTTGTTACAGCCTGCTGCAGGAGGAGCAGGAGCAGAAACGCCTCCTGGTCACAGTCTGGAACCGAGACAGAAGCTCCAGGTAAGGGGCTGCAGCCTGCCCTGCCCTGCCCTGCCCTGCCCTGCCCTGCCCTGCCCTCCCTTCCAAATGGGGCTGGCGTGGCAGCAGCCCTGCCATCTGCTCTGGCCACCCCATCTGAGCTCCTTGAGGGCTGGCTCTGGTGCCAGGGCTGCCCTGCACAGAGGCTGCAGGTCGGTGAAGTGGGGAAAGATGAGCAGTGGGGCTGGGGGGTACCCAGCCAGGGTCATTGCCATGGGCACTGTGCTGGTAGCACCACACCAAGGAAATCCTGCCCCTGCTGCTGCTTGGTAGCCACCAGCCAGACCAGCTTTAAAACTGCTGCCACCACTCCTGCCTGCACTGCTGGCTGCAGCCAAGTGGGGCTGGAGCCAGGCTCTGGACCTTCCCTGCCTCTGGGGGGCAATGCAGTGGGGAGGCAAGCCCAGCAGCAAGGCCTCTGCCACCCCACAGCCTGTGCTGCCTGCTCTGGCAAGTGGCATCTGTGTCCTCAGCCAACCTCCTGCCAGCATCAAGTACCCTGGAGGTGACCAGGATGCTTCAGCTCAGCTCCTCCTTGCCCCTGCTGCAGCTGAGCTGGGTGCTTGCTCAGAGCATGGGCAGACAGGTGCTGGGGCACTGCCTGGCTCCTGGCATGGGCAGGGATGTTTCTGGGGTCCCTGCAGAGGGGCTGTGTGAGGAGCTGGGCCCCAGGGGGGCCTGAGGAGCTGGTGCTGAAGGTCTCTGTCTCTCCTGCAGACAGAGTTCGCTGATCGGCTGCATGAGCTTCGGCGTCAGCTCTCTCCTGACCCCGCACAAGGTACCTCTGAGGGGGCCTGGGCCTGGGCCTGGGCCTGGGGCCTGGCTCTCAGCTTGCTGGGTGGATGTGGGGCACCCCTGGAGCACAAGCAGGCTTCTCCCTCTGGGGGACAAAGATGCTCTGAAGGTGCTCAGGGCCTATTCCCAGTGTGGAAGGCCATTCTGAGACTGATGCTGGTGTGACTGCTGGAGGCAGGGCTGGGGAGGCTTTCAGAGAAGGGATGCTGGGACAGGGGACTGTCACTCCCTTCTGCAGGGGCTGGGACAGCAGCAGCATTTGGGAACACACAGGAGGCCCCAGTGAGAGCTGCCTGGGGGATGGGAGATGGGGCCAGAGCTGGGCCAATGCCAATCTCATGAAGTTCAGCAAAGCCAAGTGCAAGGTCCCACACCTGGCTTGGGGCAATTCCAAGCACAAATACAAACTGGGCAGAGAATGGATAGAGAGCAGAGCTGAGGAGAAGGACCTGGGGGTGCTGGTTGCTGAGAAGCTCCACATGAGGCAGAACTGAGCACTGCCAGCCCAGCCTGGGCTGAGCCCCAGCAGGGTGGGCAGCAGGGGCAGGGAGGGGATTCTGCCCCTCTGCTGTGCTCTGCTGAGACCTCCCCTGCAGTGCTGGGGCAGCTCTGGAGCCCTCAGCACAGCCAGGGACCTGCTGGAGCAGGGCCAGAGGAGGCCACAGCAGTGCTGGCAGGGCTGGAAGCCCTCTGCTGGGAGGCCAGGCTGAGAGGGCTGGCCTTGGGCAGCCTGGAGAAGAGAAGGCTCCAGGGAGACCTTAGAGCAGCTTTCAGTATCTGAAAGGGGCTCCAGGAGAGCTGGAGAGGCACTTTTCCAAAGGCTTGGAATGGCAGGACAAGGGGTGATGGCTTCAAACTGGAAGCAGCTGGGTTTAGGTTAGAGATTAGGAGGAAATTCTTCCCCATGAGGGTGGTGAGGCCCTGGGACAGGTTGCTCAGAGAATGTGTGAAAGCTCCAGGCCTGGAGGTGTTGAAGGCCAGGCTGGATGAGGCCTTGAGCAAGCTGGGCTGGTGGGAGGTGTCCCTGCCCATGGCAGGGGGTTGGAGCTGGATGATCTTGAAGGTCCCTTCCAACCCAACCCATTCTGTGATTCTGTGTGTCCCATCTGACCTGTGGCTGAGTGGCTGCAGTGGTGGAGCACACTCTGAGCACAAGGGGTCTGCCTGATTCCCTGCACTCAGCTGAGGTGCTGGTGGGCAGAGGGCAAATGCAGGAGCCTTGGGCTGTTCCTGGAGGCAGTGGTGCTGCCAGGCTGCCCTGGGCCAGAATCTGTGTCCCCACTGCTGTGGATTTTGTCACATTGCTGCTGCCCCAGCCTGGCTGCTGCTTGGAAATGCAGCTGGGCTGGGCCTCCTGGAGGAGCCTGCCAGGCTGCTGAGGCAGTGACTCCACTGAACCATGGGCAGGTTTCATCCCAGATGCCAGTGCTCAGGGATTTCAGCCCTGGGCAGCCCTGGGCATGTCCTCTGACCATCAGAGTACCCTGGCAAGCTGGAAGAGTTTTGTGAAGGTGAGCACCTGAGGTTTGGAGATTCACAGGAAAGTCACAGGCTCACAGGAGCTTAGGGGTTGGAAGGGACCTCAGGACACCATCAGGTCCAACCCCCTGCCAGAGCAGGAGCAGAGAATCCAGCACAGGGCACACAGGAACACATCCAGCTGGGGCTGGAAAGGCTTCAGGGAAGGAGACTCCACAACCTCTCTGGGCAGCCTGCTCCAGGGCTCTGGGAGCCTCACAGTGCAGAAGTTCCTCCTCATGTTGAGGTGGAACCTCCTGTGCTGCAGTTTCCATCCCTTGCCCCTTGGCCTGTCCCAGGGCACAGTGAGCAGAGCCTGTCCCTGTCCCTCCCTCCTGACCCCCAGCCCTCAGCTATTGATAAATATGTATTCAATCCCCTCTCAGCCTTCTCCTCTCCAAACTGAACAGCCCCAGGGCTCTCAGCCTCTCCTCACAGGGCAGTGCTCCAGCAAGAAGTTAAGAAGGAGCAATTTGTGGCAGGGACATGAGAAGAGGGTAGGAGGTAGCTTGAGTGTGGCCTCCTCTGAAATGTGGACAAGTGAGATGCAGCTTCTGCCTAACAGGGCAGAGAATTGGGTAGAGCAGCTCCAAATGGCAGCTCTGCCCAGGAGGAACCCCTGCTTGGGTGACATTTGGTGTTCCATGCATGTCCCTTCCTTCTCAGGTTTGGGTAGGCACAAAGGTCAGATGTGTGGTCAGATGTGCAGATGTGATGGAGGGTAAGAGCAGCTGTCCCTGCCTCCTGGGTGCTGTGTGATCATAGAGTGCCAGAACAGCTTGAGTTGGAAGGGATCTTAAAGCTCATCCAGTTCCAACGCCCTGCCATGGGCAGGGACACCTCCCCCCAGCCCAGCTTGCTCAAGGCCTCATCCAGCCTGGCCTTCAGCACCTCCAGGCAGGAGGCAGCCACAGCCTCCCTGGGCAGCCTGTGCCAGGCTCTCCCCAGCCTCACTGGAAAGAATTTCTTCCTAATGTCTCAATCTGCCCTGCTCTAGTTTCAAACCATTGCCCCTTGTGCTGTCTCCACAGCCCCTTCTGAACAGTTGTCCCCAGCTCTCCTGGAGCCCTTCAGGTCCTGGAAGGCTGCTCTGAGGTCTGCCTGGAGCCCTCTCTTCTCCAGGCTGAACAGCCCCAACTCTCCCAGCCTGGCCCCACAGGGGAGGCTCTGTAGCCCTCTGATCATCTTTGTAGCCTCCAACAGTTTTATGTCTGTCTTGTGCTGGGGACTCTGGAGCTGAATGCAGCACTCCAGGAGAGCAGAGGAGAGGAGCAGAATCACTTCCCTTGCCTTGCTGGCCATGCATCTTTTGATGCAGCCCAGGGGCAGGGCTAGTGATGCTGCTGGGTATCTCCCCCTCTCCTCAGTTTCCTCACTGTGGGTTTAAAACACTCCTTTCAAAACAGGACCCTTCCTCTGGGAGTATGGTGCCTGTAGCCCCATCTGACTCCTGGGCTTGCTCCCCCTAGCTTCTGCTGGATGCCCAGGGAGCAGTGGGAGAGCTTGGAGGCTCCCAGATAGAGAGATGAGGGATTGCTGATGTCAGCTCTGTCCTCTGGGCTTGGGACAGGGGCAAAGGGAGCCCCACCATGGTGCCCCCAGCACTGCTGGGTTCTGCTTTGGTCATGCTCCTCAGGAGATAAGGCTGGAGCTGGGCAGTTTTCTTTGAGGCCAGCTGGTCTTCTGCACCTGGGCTCCCTCTGAAAAGCTAGAAGCTCCTTACTGCAGTGATGCTTGGTTCCTCCTTGCAGGGGGGGTGGAGATTTATCTGGTGCTGGACCCTAAGGACTCTGGGCTGTGCCTCTGGGTGTGGGCAGCCCCTGCATGCTGGTCTGGCCTCATCACCCCTTGCCCTGCCATTCCAAGCCTTTGGAAAAGTGCCTCTCCAGCTCTCCTGGAGCCCCTTTCAGATACTGAAAGCTGCTCTAAGGTCTCCCTGGAGCCTTCTCTTCTCCAGGCTGCCCAAGGCCAACTCTCTCAGCCTGGCCTCCCAGCAGAGGGCTTCCAGCCCTGCCAGCACTGCTGTGGCCTCCTCTGGCCCTGCTCCAACAGGTCCCTGGCTGTGCTGAGGGCTCCAGAGCTGCCCCAGCACTGCAGGGAGGTCTCAGCAGAGCACAGCAGAGGGGCAGAATCCCCTCCCTGCCCCTGCTGCCCTCACTGCTGGGGCTCAGCCCAGGTTGGGCTGGCAGTGCTCAGTTCTGCCTCATGTGGAGCTTCTCAGCAACCAGCACCCCCAGGTCCTTCTCCTCAGCTCTGCTCTCTATCCATTCTCTGCCCAGTTTGTATTTGTGCTTGGAATTGCCCCAAGCCAGGTGTGGGACCTTGCACTTGGCTTTGCTGAACTTCATGAGATTGGCATTGGCCCAGCTCTGGCCCCATCTCCCATCCCCCAGGCAGCTCTCACTGGGGCCTCCTGTGTGTTCCCAAATGCTGCTGCAGCAGGACCTCTCTGGGGCACTGGGCACCCAGGCTGAGTTAAATGGGGATGAGTATCTGCATCAACAGCTGCTTTCCTCCACACAGGAGATCAGTGGCTGGTACTACCTCCTCGGGGAGGACCTGGGCAGGACCAAGCACCTGAAGGTGGCCAGCCGGCGGCTGAAGCAGAGCAGAGGTGTGTGACCCCTCTGGGATGTCCCAGGCAGTGTTGGCAAGGCTTGGAGAAGGAGTTAAGCCTTCTGTCTGTCCCTGTGCTGGCACAGAGCAGCCCCCAGCCCCCTGGCACCCTCTGCCCCCCTGAGCACCTCTCAGCCTGTGATGCTTCCTGGGCACCAGGATCCCAAAAGACCAGCACGGGGCAGATCCTGGCACCGAGCTCTGCCCTCAAGCCTTGCTCCTGCTTACCCAAGGCTGGCTGGGGCTCTGTGGGGACACTGCAGCCATGTCTCTCCCTCTTGCTTGGCCTTTCAGCTGCCTGCTTCCTGCCTCCCAGACTCAGAACTGAATCCCATAGCCAGGCTCTGTTTGACTTCTCAGGTCTGTGCAGGATAAAGAGGAACTTTGTCTCCTGCCTTGGTCTTGTGGTGCTGCCAGGGTATGTGGGGGAGGACAGACTGGCACAGGGCAGGGTGAGACAGCAGTGCCTGTTCTGGATGTGCAACCACCTGACAGTTGCTGCCATGCAGGGCTGCACCAGCCTGGAGAAGATGTGCCCATGGCATGGAAAGATCTCTGTAGTGTGTGGATGCAGTGCTGAAGGGAAGGGGCTGCCAGCAGCTGGGTGCTGTGGGGCTGATGTGCTCTTACCTTCTGCTTTCTTTTAGAGCTGATGCTGGGAAGGCAGGGTGCAGAGCAGGAAAACCAGGATACTGTGACCAGGAAGGAGCTCAAGGTAGGTGTGACAGGGCTGTGACCAGGGGTGTGAAGACATGGGGTGAAGGGTCTTAAGCATAAGTCTGGTGAGGAGCTGCTGAAGGAACTGGGGTTGCGTAGCCTGGGGAAGAAAAGGCTGAGAGGAGACCACATTGCTCTCCACAACTCCCTGAAAGGAGGCTGGGGCCAGGTGAGGATTGGTCCCTCCTCCCAAGTGACAGGACCAGAGGAAACAGCCTCAAGTTGCAGTAGGGAAGGTTTAAGTTGGACATGAGGAACAGCTTCTTCCCCCAAATCAAGTCCTGGCCCAGGCTGCCCAGAGCAGTGGTGGAGTCCCCATCCCTGGAGGGGTTTCAAAGCTGTGTAGATATGGTGCTGAGGGCCATGGTTTGTTTGGTGCTCAGCTGGCAGTGCTGGGTTCATGGCTGGGTTTGATGGTCTTAAAGTCCTATTCCAAGCAAAACAGTTCTGTATTCATGAGAGTGATGCTGGGGTGGGAGCTGGCTCAGGCTCCCTGTCAGCACCATGACATTTCATGGCTACTAGTTATCCCAGCTGGCACCAGCTGATGGAGCTGGGAGCTGGGAGTGGTAGCCCCACACTCACCCCCCAGTGCTTACACATCACTGAATTGTTTTGCTTGGAGTCCAACCAGTGCAGGGAGCTCCTCCTGGCTCTGCAGGAGCCTGCTCTTTTCCCAATATATAGCCACAAAGCACCAGCATGGACTGGGAGCCCTGGGGACTGGGAGCCCTGGGGACTGGGAGCAGGGGGAACTGGGAGCAGTGGGGACTGGGAGCAGTGGGGACTGGGGCAGGGGGATCTGGGAGTAGTGGGGACTGGGGGTGCTGGGCACTGGGAGCAGTGGGCACTGGGGGCGCTGGAGACTGGGAGCAGTGGGGACTGGGAGCAGTGGGCACTGGGGGCGCTGGGGACTGGGAGCAGTGGGCAGTGGGGGCGCTGGGCACTGGGAGCAGTGGGCACTGGGAGCCGTGGGGACTGGGAGCAGTGGGCACTGGGGGCGCTGGGCACTGGGAGCCGTGGGCACTGGGAGCAGTGTGGACTGGGAGCAGTGGGCACTGGGAGCTGTGGGCACTGGGAGCAGTGTGGACTGGGAGCAGTGGGCACTGGGGGCGCTGGGGACTGGGAGCAGTGTGGACTGGGAGCAGTGGGCACTGGGAGCCATGGGGACTGGGAGCAGTGGGCACTGGGGGCGCTGGGGACTGGGAGCCGTGGGCACTGGGAGCAGTGTGGACTGGGAGCAGTGGGCACTGGGAGCAGTGGGCACTGGGGGTGCTGGGGACTGGGAGCAGTGGGCACTGGGAGCAGTGTGGACTGGGAGCAGTGGGCACTGGGGGCGCTGGGGACTGGGAGCAGTGGGCACTGGGAGCCGTGGGGACAGGGAGCAGTGGGCACTGGGGGTGCTGGGGACTGGGAGCAGTGGGCACTGGGAGCCGTGGGGACTGGGAGCCGTGGGGACAGGGAGCAGTGGGCACTGGGGGCGCTGGGGACTGGGAGCAGTGTGGACTGGGAGCAGTGGGCACTGGGAGCCATGGGGACTGGGAGCAGTGGGCACTGGGGGCGATGGGGACTGGGAGCCGTGGGGACTGGGAGCAGTGGGCACTGGGAGCCGTGGGCACTGGGAGCCGTGGGCACTGGGAGCAGTGGGCACTGGGAGCAGTGGGCACTGGGAGCCGTGGGCACTGGGAGCAGTGGGCACTGGGAGCAGTGGGCACTGGGAGCCGTGGGCACTGGGAGCAGTGGGCACTGGGAGCAGTGGGCACTGGGAGCCGTGGGGACTGGGAGCAGTGGGCACTGGGAGCAGTGGGCACTGGGAGCCGTGGGGACTGGGAGCCGTGGGGACTGGGAGCAGTGGGCACTGGGAGCCGTGGGCACTGGGAGCCGTGGGCACTGGGAGCAGTGGGCACTGGGAGCCGTGGGGACTGGGAGCAGTGGGCACTGGGAGCAGTGGGCACTGGGGGCGCTGGGGACTGGGAGCAGTGGACACTGGGGGTGCTGGGGACTGGGAGCAGTGGGCACTGGGAGCAGTGGGCACTGGGAGCAGTGGGCACTGGGAGCAGTGGGGACTGGGAGCAGTGGGCACTGGGAGCAGTGGGCACTGGGAGCAGTGGGCACTGGGAGCCCTGGGCACTGGGAGCCGTGGGCACTGGGAGCAGTGGGCACTGGGGGCGCTGGGGCTGGCCGGCTGCACTCATACAGCATCGCTCCCTGGCCGGCTCTGTGTCTCCGCGGCTGGGAGCTTCTCCTGCTCCCCTCCTCCCTTCGGGGCTGGGCGCTGTGGGCAGGGCCAGGCCCGCGGTGGAGCCTCGGTGATTTATAGGCCAGGCCAGGCTGGGAACGGGGAACACAAAGGCAGGGCTGCCATCGGAAGCAGGGCTCGGCCGCCCCTGATTTATCTGTGCCGGATTCCGCCGGCCGCTGCCCTCGGCCCGGTTGTTTGTTTGAAGGCACAGGGCTGAGCAGCACAAACAGCCAGCGCCCCTCTCCTCCCTTCCTCCCTGGCAGTCGCCACAGACTTGAAAGATGGTGGCTGGGAAGGAAGACAGATCCTCCTTCCAGCTCCAGCCTGGGGTGGGATGGGCTGAGACAATACGCCCAGAGCAGCTCCGATGGCTCCACCGCGCTGCGCGTCCCCTGGGAGCACTGCAGCTCCTCACACTCCCTCCCAAGAACAGCTCTGATGGCTCCACCACGCTGCAGGTCCCCTGGGAGCCCTGAGGCTCCTCACACTCCCTTCCCAGAGCAGCCCTGATTGCTCCACCACACTGCAGGTCCCCTGGGAGCTCTGCAGCTCCTCACCCTCCCAAGAACAGCTCTGATGGCTCCACCACACTGCAGGTCCCCTGGGAGCTCTGCAGCTCCTCACCCTCCCAAGAACAGCTCTGATGGCTCCACCACACTGCAGGTCCCCTGAGAGCTCTGCAGCTCCTCACACTCCCTCCCAAGAACAGCTCTGATGGCTCCACCACGCTGCAGGTCTCCTGGGAGCCCTGAGGCTCCTCACACTCCCTTCCCAGAGCAGCCCTGATTGCTCCACCACACTGCAGGTCCCCTGGGAGCTCTGCAGCTCCTCACCCTCCCAAGAACAGCTCTGATGGCTCCACCACACTGCAGGTCCCCTGGGAGCTCTGCAGGTCCCCTGGGAGCTCTGCAGCTCCTCACCCTCCCAAGAACAGCTCTGATGGCTCTACCACACTGCAGGTCCCCTGGGAGCTCTGCAGCTCCTCACACTCCTTACCCAGCCTGCCCCTTCCATCGCTGTTGTCATGCAGAGGAGCCTGGGGTTTGGGTTCTCTTGAGCTTTTGCTCTCTTTCCCATCTCTGTGCAGCAGTGTGGAAGGTCCTCTCTTCTCATGCTGCTTCTTCTCATGCTTCCTCCCCAGCCTCCTCACTACCCCCTGCTGAGAGGCAGGGGAGCCTGGGGCTTGGATTCTCTTGAGCCTTTGCTCTCTTTCCCAGCCTCAGGGAGGAGCATGGAAGGTGCTGTCTTCTCTGTGACAACCTCATCTCCCCAGGGCTGTGCTGCAGCACTGGCAACTGGGGCTGCCCAGTGCAGACTTTGCCCCTTGCTGTTGCTGGATTGAGAGTTTCTCTTTGTCTTCAGTTCCAAAATTAACAGATTCACAGAATGGTTTGGGTTGGAAGGGACCTTCAAGATCATCCAGTGCCAAGCCCCTGCCATGGGCAGGGACACCTCCCCCCAGCCCAGCTTGCTCAAGGCCTCATCCAGCCTGGCCTTCAACACCTCCAGGCAGAAGGCAGCCACAGCCTCCCTGGGCAGCCTGTGCCAGAGTCTCCCCAGCCTCACTCTCAACAATTTATCCACTCTCAGTCTCTCCTCTCCCAGCTCAAAGCCATTGTTCCTCAGCCTGGCACTCCCAGCCCTTGGCCAGAGTCCCTCCCCAGCTCTCCTGGAGCCCTTCAGGTCCTGCAAGGCTGCTCTGAGGTCTGCCTGGAGCCTTCTCTTCTCCAGGCTGAACAGCCTCAACTCTCCCAGCCTGTCCCCACAGGGGAGGTTCTGCATCTCTGCTCATATCTGTAGCCTCCTCTGGAGCCTCTCCAGCAGCTCCAGGTCCTTCTTGTGCTGGGGGCCCCAGAGCTGGAGGCAGTGCTGCAGGTGGGGGCTGAGCAGAGCAGAGGGGCAGAATCCCCTCCCTGTGCTGCTGCTCTCCCTGCTCTGGCTGCAGCTCAGCACTCAGCTGGCTCTGGGCTGCCAGGGACCACTGCTGGCTCCTGGGCAGTTTGTCACCAGCTGACACCCCCAAGGCCTTCTCCTCCAGGCTGCTCTCAGCCACTCCTTGCCTTGGTATGAGGTCACTCTGCATCTCCACTCTCAGGATGTGGCATCCCCTGGGCCTGGGCTATTCCCACACAAACTCTGCTCTGCACTTTTTGTGCTCTGTTTCTTGTTTTTCACTGTGACAACCTCTCTGCCTCTGCCCAAGCGTGCCCAGAGGCAGCGGTGGCCGTGCTGGGGGTCAGCGCCGGTGCCTGCGCTGGGGCCGGTGCCCGTGCCTGTGCTGGGGGCTGGGGCTGGTGCTGGGGGCCGGTGCCCGTGCCTGTGCTGGGGGTCAGCGCCGGTGCCTGTGCCGGGGGTCAGCGCCGGTGCCTGTGCTGGGGGCCGGGGCCGGTGCTGGGGGCCGGTGCCCGTGCCTGTGCTGGGGGTCAGCGCCGGTGCCTGTGCCGGGGGTCAGCGCCGGTGCCTGTGCTGGGGGCCGGGGCCGGTGCTGGGAGCCGGTGCCCGTGCTGGGGGCCGGTGCCTGTGCTGGGGGTCAGCGCCGGTGCCTGTGCCGGGGGCCAGCGCCGCTGCCTGTGCCGGGGGCCGGTGCCGGTGCCTGTGCCGGGGGCCGGGGCCCGTGCCTGTGCTGGGGGCCGGTGCCTGTGCTGGGGGTCAGCGCCGGTGCCTGTGCTGGGGGTCAGCGCCCGTGCCTGTGCTGGGGGCCGGTGCCTGTGCTGGGGGTCAGCGCCCGTGCCTGTGCTGGGGGCCGGTGCCGGTGCCTGTGCTGGGGGTCAGCGCCGGTGCCTGTGCTGGGGGTCAGCGCCCGTGCCTGTGCTGGGGCCGGTGCCTGTGCTGGGGGCCGGTGCCTGTGCTGGGGCCGGTGCCTGTGTCGGGGGCCGGTGCCTGTGCTGGGGGCCGGTGCCTGTGTCAGGGGCCGGTGCCTGTGCTGGGGGCCGGTGCCTGTGTCGGGGGCCGGTGCCCGTGCTGGGGGCCGGTGCCTGTGCTGGGGGTCAGCGCCGGTGCCTGTGCTGGGGCCGGTGCCTGTGCTGGGGGTCAGCGCCGGTGCCTGTGCTGGGGGCCGGGGCCGGTGCTGGGGGCCGGTGCCCGTGCTGGGGGCCGGTGCCCGTGCTGGGGGCCGGTGCCTGTGCTGGGGGTCAGCGCCGGTGCCTGTGCTGGGGGCCGATGCCTGTGCTGGGGCCGGTGCCTGTGCTGGGGGCCGGTGCCTGTGTCGGGGGCCGGTGCCTGTGCTGGGGGCCGATGCCTGTGCTGGGGCCGGTGCCTGTGCTGGGGGCCGATGCCTGTGCTGGGGCCGGTGCCTGTGCTGGGGCCAGCGCCCGTGCCTGTGCTGGGGGCCGGTGCCTGCGCCGGGGGCCGGTGCCGGTGCCTGCGCCGCGCGGCCACATCCTGCGCCTGTTTGTGAGCAGGCTGCAATAACAAAGAATGCCGTGGGGAAACAAAAAGCCCCAGCAGCAGAGCAGGGAGCAGGGACTAGCACAGGGTTGACAGGAATTTTAATATCAAACTCTCTCTCTCTCTTCCTTGTCAGTCGGGGCTCGCAGGAAGCCCTCTGGCTTATCGTCAAGCGGCACACGGCACAGACGGGGGCCGGGGAGGTGAAAGGTGGCTTCCTGCCATTCTTCTCCGGAGCTGGGTTCCCATGGGCGGTCATGCCAGTTTGACTGGGGTTTGTTCCACGCTCGTGGGATACAAGGAGAACAGGATTCCAGCTGCTGCTGGGGACTTGGATTTTCATGGGCTAAGGGCGAGTTGAGGGCTTCCCAGCCATGAACCGCTTCAATGGACTCTGCAAGGTGTGCTCAGAGCGGAGATACAGGCAGGTCTGTACCTCCCTGTGCTGGGCTCAGCTAACTCTGGGACTGGTTTGGGCTCCTTTTCCTGTTTCTGGGCTCTGTGCATGCAGGTTCTAGGGTGCTGATTTGCTGTCACCGGTAGATGAGAGCATTGGGAGCATAAAGAAAGCACACGAGGAAAGATGAGCGTCTCCAGCTGCTCTCTGCCTGCCGCTGCGGTGGGATGGAGGGGATGGATGGGAGCCCTCCACAGGGGTGGAGGTGCATGGGGATAGAGGTGCATGGGGATGGAGGTGGATGAGGATGGAGGAGAACATTTACTGTGTGCCTGGAGCATGGCATACTGGTGGTGAACGTGCCGAGCTGGGAGGTGTTGCTGCACCTCTCACTCATTAGAGCAGAGGGAGGCACAGTGGGCAGCTAAGGCTCTGCCAGGCTGCTGCTACCTCTTCTCAGGATTGTTTTCATGTGCACATTTGGGAATCCAATGTTGCTTGAAGCTGGTTCCAGCTGTTGGTGATGTGCTTAATGAGAAGTAGATCACTGTGCTCTCTGCAAATCGGTGTGAGCTGTCCTGGACCTGCTCCTTGTGCTCCACTCCATGTGCAGGTCCCATTCTCCTGCACTTCCAAACGTGATTCTTTTTCCTCATGGTCTGGATCTGATTTTCCCAGCTCCCAGCCAAAAAAGTAACCCAAAAAAGTTCAAGGGCTCCCAGCTTGTCTCTGCTCTCCTGTGGTAGGTTTTACTTTCATGCTAACACTGTGGTGGGGAACAGTGTGTGCTGGGAGCTGCGCCAAGCTGAAGTGGCTGTCTCCTGCAGGAGTGCTGCTCTGCTCACCACAGTTTGTGTCTTAGACCTCCTCAAGTCTCTGGTTTGACACTTTCCTTCTGCATTGTTGGACAAAGTTTTGGATACAGTGACCCTCTGCAGTTCTGGAGGCTCCCCCCTTCCAGCTTGTGGCAGCTGCTCCTGTTTCTTAGCTCTGTGAACCCTGTTCTCAGCTGCCTGTGACAGCTGTGGTGGTGGCAGCTGAGAACAGTGAACCATCAGCAGTGAGAATTCTGCTGCTCTTCAGTGGCACAGGCAAAAGGTCTCTGTTGGCAGTGGGCAAGATCCAGCCAGCTCAGGGAGACCTGCTGGCATGGAGGAAGCTTTGGGCTGGAAGTGGAGTCTCCATGGTGGGAAAGATGCTGGGCTGGCTGCTGAGGTGCTGCTGGTGGCAACACCTCGGCAGGGCTGGGATCCCTCAGGCTTTGTATTCGAAATGTGAGGCTGGTTTGGAGCCACAAGCAGCCTCCTCCCCTCTCTGAGGAGCTACCAAACTCCAGAGAGAAAAATCCTCAGCGTGGTGGGACTGGCTCTACTCTGATCCTGCCAGGGCTGGAGAGTTTATCCTCTGAAGCTCAGCTTTCTGCTGGGCAATGAAGCAGGGGCAAGTGTGGAGAGTGAAGGCCCCTGGTAAAGGAGTGAGGAGCCAGTTCCCCTCCTTGGCAGCTTCTGCAGCACTGCTTTGTCTTCTCTCTGCCTGTTTATTCTCCAGATAATCCAGGTCAGATGCTGGGCTTTTCCTTTGCTTCTCCCTGTCACTAAAACAAGCATCTCCACAAATGTCTTGGGGGACAATCAGCAATTCCCAGGAGCTGCTGCTGGAGGCCACCAGCAAAAAACAAACAGCATTTCAGTAATGAGCTGAATGCCTCTTGAATCAGGAGGAGAAGTGAGCCTAAACCAACACAGCATCCAGCCTCTCCAGACTCACTGAGAGCAAACATCCTCAGCCCAGCTGAGGGGGTGGTGCCCAGAGAGCACTGCAGCACAGCTGCCTGCAGTCAGGAGCGTGCAGATCCCCACAGCTTCCCCTGGAGCACAGCAGTGCTGCTGTTCCTGGACTACCCCCTCGGGTTGGAACCAGTCAGTGACATGCTGAGAGAAGCAATGTTAGAAACCAGTGTCAGAGCCACACTGCTGGGCTTGCCTTCCTGATGCCTCCTCAGCCCTTGCATGAGTTGTGAGTGGAGACCTGTGGGTGCTCCCTGAGCACTCCTGCAGCATTCTGCTCACCCTTGCATTGCTTTTTAGCACTCTTTTCACTCCCCTGGGGCTGCAGCAGGAGAGACCCCACTGCCCAACTGACCCCACAGACTGAACCTGTGAGGGCAGGCTGGGACAGTTGGGGCTGTGCAGCCTGGAGAGGAGAAGGCTCCAGGGAGACCTTAGAGCATCCTTCCAATACTTGAAGGGGATCCAGGAGAGCTGGGGAAGGACTTTGGACAAGGGCTGGCAGTGCCAGGATGAGGAACAATGGCTTTGAGCTGGGAGAGAGGAGACTGAGAGTGGAGATGAGGAAGAGATTCTTGAGAGTGAGGCTGGGGAGACTCTGGCACAGGCTGCCCAGGGAGGTTGTGGCTGCCTCCTGCCTGGAGGTGCTGAAGGCCAGGCTGGATGAGGCCTTAAGCAAGCTGTGCTGGTGGGAGGTGTCCCTGCCCATGGTGGGGGGCTTGGCACTGGATGAGCTTGAAGGTGCCTTCCAACCCAACCCATTCTAGGGTTCCATGTAGCATTCACTGTGCTGGGTGCCTTGGGCTCTGTGACAGCTTCCATTAGTGGGTGCTGTGTGTCTGCAGCCCGTGGGGGACAGGGGGGTGCTCAGTGATCACACCCAGCAGCTGCTGCAGCCTGTGGGGGACAGGGGGGTGCTCAGTGATCACACCCAGCAGCTGCTGCAGCCCGTGGGGGACAGGGGGTGCTGACTGATCACACCCAGCAGCTGCTTTCCCACCGGACAGGGGGACTCCGGGCTCTCTCTTCAGCTCACCATCCCTCGCGGCAGCGACGGCTTCGGCTTCACCATCTGCTGCGACTCCCCGGTCCGTGTGCAGGCTGTGGACTCTGGTAAGAGATCACATCACATCCTTTCTATTCCTCCTGATTGGAATCAGTGACTCTGCTCCTTTTTTTTGTGCTTCCCAAGTCATGAGGTGGTTCAGAAGCTCCCTTACCTGGCAGGGCTCTGGTTACCTCCAAGCAACTTCACTTCTTGCAGCCTCTGTTGACTCTAATGAGGCCAGAGGCCCCTGGCTCAGGGCTAGGCCCCTGGCTCAGGGCTGTGCCTCTGCTTTGGCAGCACCTTGCAGTCATTTGCAGAGATTTTATTCCTTTTCCTCCCCAGCCCAGGAGCTGTCCAGCTGCTTGGGAGACCTGCAGAGAGCATCCAGGGGAAAGGTGCCAGACAGGGGCACAGAGGGGAGCAGGATCATGGGAGCCCTGTCTTGCCTAACGAGATCCTCCTGGATCCTGCAGGATGGGTTTGGTGTCTCTGTTGTACCTTGGTGCTCCCCACTGCACACTGAAAGATGGGAATTTGGTAGAACAGCTCTGAGAGGCCACTTCTGGCTTTGTCCCAGGTGCTGTGTGCACTTGGAAAGCTGAAGCTTCAGACTCAGCTGCCTCCACTTCATCTTCAGGTCTGGGTGTTAGAGGACACAGATTGGATTCAGCTGTGAAGCCATTTGGCTGTCCACTCACCCCAGTGCTTCTCCTTCCCCTCATGCTCCCAGCTCTCTGCCTAGCAGGTGATTTGGCACTTCTCTGCTCCCCTCAGGTGGCCCAGCAGAGAAGGCTGGTCTGCAGCAGCTGGACACGGTGCTGCAGCTGAACGAGCAGCCTGTGGAGCACTGGAAGTGTGTGGAGCTGGCACACGAAATCCGGTGAGTGCTCACCCAAAGCAGCTGTGCAGGGCACTGGGGGAGGTGGTTTGAGGGAGCCCAGGGCAGGGGAGCAGGAGTTTGAGTGGCTGTGGGAAGGGGAGTCAGAGAATCACAGAATTGTTAGGGTTGGAAGGGACCTCAAGGATCATCCAGCTCCAAACCCCCTGCCATGGGCAGGGAGACAGTCTCACAGTCTCACAGTATCACCAAGGTTGGAAGAGACCTCAAAGATCAAGTCCAAGCTGTCACCACAGACCTCATGACTAAACCATGGCTCCAAGTGCCACATCCAATCCCCTCTGGAACACCTCCAGGGATGGGGACTCCATCACCTCCCTGGGCAGCACATTCCCATGGCCAACAACTCTCTCTGGGAAGAACTTTCTCCTCACCTCGAGTCTAAACCTCCCCTGGTGCAGCTTGAGACTGTGTCCTCTTGTTCTGGTGCTGGCTGCCTGGGAGAAGAGACCAACCCCCACCTGGCTACAACCTCCCTGCAGGTAGTTGTAGAGGGCAATGAGGTCTCCCCTGAGCCTCCTCTTCTGCAGGCTAAGCAACCCCAGCTCCCTCAGCCTCTCCTCCCAGGGCTGTGCTCCAGACCCCTCCCCAGCTTTGTTGCCCTTCTCTGGACACCTTCAAGTCTCTCAATGTCCTTCTTAACCTGAGGGGCCCAGAACTGGACACAGGACTCAAGGTGTGGCCTAACCAGTGCTGAGCACAGGGCACAAGGACTTCCCTGCTCCTGCTGGCCACACTGTTCCTGATGCAGGCCAGAATGCCCTTGGCCTTCTTGGCCCCCTGGGCACACTGCTGGCTCATGTTCAGCTGCTATCAACCAGCACCCCCAGGTCCCTCTCTGCCTGGCTGCTCTCAGCCTGTAGCTGTGCCTGGGGTTGCTGTGGCCAAAGTGCAGCCCCTGGCACTTGGACTTGTTGAATTCCATCCCATTGGACCTCACACTACAGCAGGTTGCTCACAGCCACATCCAGCCTGGCCTTCAAAACCTCCAGGGATGGAGAGCTGAAGGCTTTGGTGGTTGCAGGAGAGTGGGGAGGGACTCTGGAGTGGAAGAAGCAAGGGTGCAGGGGCTGGGGAGGACAGAGGGAGGAGCGGGGGAGGGGTGCAGGGCTCTCTGAGCCCCGGGGGTGCCTCACTGCCTGCTGCTCCACCTCCCGCAGGAACTGTCCCACCGAGATCGTTCTGCTGGTGTGGAGGCTGGTCCCGCAGGTCAGGGCAGGCCACGAGGGCGCGATCCGCAGGTCCTCCTGCAAGTCTGCCTACGACCTGCAGTCCCTCCCCAGCAAGCGGGAGAAGAGCGGCGCCGTGCGGCCCGAGCAGCGCCGCAGCTGCCACCTGCTGTACGGCACCGACGGGCTGCTGCTCGACCCCTGGGACGGGGACACGCAGCTGGGCAAGAGGAGCCAGAGCACCATGCCGGCCCTGGCCAGGGGCCCCTCTGCTGCCGACCAGAACTACATCATCTTAACCCCCTTGAACCCGGGCAGCCAGGTAGGGCTGGTGTCCCCCTCCACGCTCGGGGTGCTGCCTGTGGCAGTTGGCTGTGCTTGTGGGATCTGCTCCTGGCCTGGGCTTCTGCCTTATGGAGCAGCTTAAGGAGCATCATTCTTTCCAGTGAGGGTGGGGAGACACTGGAACAGGCTGCTCAGGGAGGTTGTGGCTGCCCCCTCCTTGGAGGTGTTCAAGCCCTTGAGCAGCCTGGGCTGGTGGGAGGCTGGACATGAGGAAGAACTTCTTTACAGGTTGCCCAGAGATGTGGCTGAGACATCCCTGGAGACATTTAAGATCAGGCTTGATGTGGCCCTGGGCAGCCTGATCCAGTTAAAGATGTCCCTGCTGACTGCAGAGGGGCTGGACAAGATGACCTTTGAGGCTCCCTTCCAACCCAGTGCAATCTGTGAAGCTGTCTCTGCTCATGTCAGGGGGTTGGAACTGGATGATCTTCAAGGCCCTTCCAACCCAACCCATTCTTGATTCTGTGATCACCTCTAAGTGTTTGCTGCAGCACCTGCCCTTTGGCAAGCCAGAGCTGTGTCCCTTGGTTCACTCACTTCCTAAACACTGACCACTGTGTGAGCAGAGCTGGGGTGAGCCCCCTGCTGCCTCCTCTCAGGGCTCACTCCAGGGGTGAGGGTGTGGGAGGGGTTTCCACTGTGTAGACCACAGCAGAAGTCATTGCTCTGACTTTGTGCTGGCAGTGAGGCTAGAATGGTGCTCACCTCTTTGCACTGCTTTGGCTTTCCTGGCTTGGGCATGCTCAGATTTGCAGCTGTGTCCTGCTTTGAGTTAGAACAGAACTTAAACTGGGAGCATGAAGGTGAACTGGCAGCACAGAGTGCAGCTCTTCAGACCCCTGGAGGCTTTGTGACATGTGCTGCAGCCAGCCCCACTCCACCAGCCCAGCAAAGTTACTTCTGTTTTGTTGCTCTTCTTACCATCCCAGCTGGAGCAGTTGCTTTCCCACCCCATCAGTCTCTCTCCCTTATTCCCTTCCTTCCTTTGGGAAGGAAGAGAGATTGATGGAGAGCCTCTGGTACTACTCCAGTGAGCAGTCCAGCCCTGACCCTTGACAAGTTGTTTGTTGTAAAGCCTGCTTCAGCCAAGTCTACTCCAGATGACTGTGTCCTGTCTGGGTTGTGTCTTGCAGCTGCTGAGGCCTGTCTATCAGGAGGACAATGCTACTGTGGGTAAGTTGCTGAGGTGATAGAAGCAGAGGGAGTGACCTGAAATTGCTCCAGGGGAGGGCATGAAGAAAAATGTCTTTCCTGCAAGAGTGGTCAGGGATTGGCAGAGGCTGCCCAGGGAGGTGGTGGAGTCCCCATGCCTGGAGGTGTTCCAGAAACCTGTGGCCATGGTGGTGCTGGGTTGAAGTTTGGCCTGGATGATCTTGGAGGGCTTTTCCAATCCAAACAATTCCATGAGTCTATAAGGAAAAAAATTCTTCACTTTGAGGTTGGCAGAGCCCTGGAGCAGGCTGCCCAGGGAGGTTACAGAGCCTCCTTCTCTGCAGGCACCCAAAGCCTGCCTGGATGTGTTGCTTTTCCAAGCCAAACAGTTCTTTGATTCTATGTGCTGAGAACACTGCTCAGAGCACCCAGCAGAGCTGGACCTCATCTTTCTAGCACTATCAAGTCCTGGCCTTTAGCCTTGCAAGGCTGCAGTGTAGTCCCTGGTGTTTTGGGGCCAGTGACAGAGGCCTGGGGATTTGGGGCAGTGTAATCTTCCACCTCTGCATCAAACAGAAAAGAAGAACCCTACCCTCAAGCCCAGAGGGGAGCACAGCTCTGAGTGTCACTGGGTAAGCCTTGTGGGGTGAAGCTCTCTGTGGAGCTCATGGTGTGGCTGGAGGGAGGCTGGTGGCAAGGACTCCAGGAGGGCCATGATGAGAGCATGAAGTGTCAAGCACTGTTGGGGAGGTGCCCCAGAGGTGTCCAAGGGCCTCTCTGTGATGAGTTTCCTTTCTCATTTGATGGCATGCTGGGGAGTGCCAGCACTGTTGGGCTTATGGTTGGACTGGATGAGCTTAAAAGTCTCTTCCACCCTGACTGATTCTGTGACTCTAACCCTGTGGCCTCTGTTCTGAGCTTCATTTTGTTACCAAGAGGGTGAGGATGGCCATGACTTGGAGTTTGTACCAAGAGCAGTGGAGGCTGATGTGCCAGACCTGGGGAATGCTCCCTTGCAGGGCTGCTGCAAGCTCTCTGGCAGTCTCTGGAGTCTCTCCTCCAAACCCCTTAGAAGCATAAAGTCCTTTGCTGCAGCAGGGGTGCTGGGGTCTTCCTGGAGAGGCAGGGTGGCTGGCCTTGCAGGGAGAGTAGGATGAGAAGTATGGCAGGGCTGGGGTCTGCATGAGTCCAGGTCCATGCAGGGACACTGGTTGCCTGTTGATGGACTGGGGAGCTTTGGGAGGCCACCCTTGCACCCTGGCCTTGGGGTGAGCTGTGTGCCCATAGCAGAGCTGACTCCAGGCATGATCATGCAGGAGGGGCTCTAACTCAGCACTCCCTCCCTGGTGGGCACACACCACCAGTTCCAGCTAGAAAATGTTGTGCTGCCTGTAAGGGTGAGGCCTATGGGAGGGAGCAGGAGGGAACAGTGTGGGTCTGAGGGCCCTGTGCCCTGGATGCTCCCAACCCTGGGGCTCTGCAGCCAGAAGAGTTTTCCACTGCTCAGCTGCAGGGGATGTTTTGTACCATGGATGATGGCAACTCCTTCCTGCTGTTTGTGGCCCCTGTGGGAAGATCAGCTGGACCCTGGGGACTGGTTCCTGCTGCAGGGTGGAATCTGAAAGAGTCTTTTTGATACCAAACTGGGAGGAGTGGCTGACACCCAGCAGGCTGTGCTGCCATTCAGTCAGACACAGACAGGTGCAGGGTTGGGCAGAGGAACCTCATGAAGTTCCCCAAGGGCAAGTGTAGGGTCCTGCATCTGGGCAGCAACAACCTGCAGCAGTGCAGGTGAGGGCTGACCTGCTGGGAAGCAGCTCCATGGAGAAGCACCTGGGAGAGCTGGGGGCCAAGTTCCCCATGAGGCAGCAATGTGCCCTTGTGGCCAAGAAGGCCAATGGTGTCCTGGGGTGGATGAGGAAGAGTGTGGCCAGCAGGGCAAGGGAGGTTCTCCTGTGCCTCTACTCTGCCCTGGTGAGGCCACAGCTGGAGTGCCATGTCCACTTCTGGGCTGCCCAGTTCAAGAGAGACAGGGAACTGCTGGAGAGAGTCCAGCAGATGCTGAGGGCCTGGAGCAGCTCTGTGAGCAGCAAAGGCTGAGAGCCCTGGGGCTGAGAGCCTGGAGAAGAGCAGCCCCAGAGGGGAGCTGAGCAATGCTCAGCAAGAGCTAAAGGAGCTGTGGGGGGCAAGAGGCTGGGGCCAGACTCTTGCAAGTGATGCCCAGGGACAGCACAAGGGGCACTGGGCACAAATTGGAACCCAGGAGGTTCCATCTGAAGCTAAGGAGAAACTTGTTTGGTGTGAGGCTGCTGGAGGCCTGGAGCAGGCTGCCCAGAGAGGTTGTGAAGTCTCCTTGTGTGGAGAGCTTCCAATGCCCCCTGGGCATTGTGCTCCTGGGCAGGCTGCTGTGGGTGCCCTGCTGGAGCAGGAGGGTTGGGCTGGGTGATCTCCAAAGGTTCCTTCCAGCCCTCCCCATGCTGTGTTTTGTGGCTGTTAGTCCTTGTTCTCAGTTTGCTCTCCAGAGGGAGGGCTGCAGCAGTGAGCCTGGGCAGTGCTGGAAGGCAGTGGTGTGGAGCTGGGCACCAGTCACCCAGTGCCAGGAGTGGACACTTTGGGCAGGCTGGGTGTGTTTCTGTGCCCATCTCCAGAGAACTGGGCTTGGGCAGGGGCTGAACTCTTCTGATAGAAGGAGGTGATTTGGGGATAAGAGGAAAAGCAGCTCCTGAACAACCCAGACAGATCCTATCTGTCCTGGGCTGAGCTCTGCCCTGCTCTGATCTTATCTGGCAGTGCAAGTGTGCCAAAGGGGAGAGAGCAGGAGGCAGGGTGATTTCACTTAGCCTTGGAAACAGCCTTCTGGGTCACCAGGGTCACCCCCCACCGAGGCAGGCTGCTGAAGCAAGCAGTAAACAGCAGGCTGGGCTGGCAGCAGAGCATGGCCTGGCTTGGCTGGCAGTTATCTGGCAGCCAAAGTGCTACTTCCTGATGCCTAATGGGATATGGCAGGCGGGGGGGGGGGTTGTGTGTTTGCTTTGGACCAGACCTTATCTGCTCTGAGCTGTGCTCTTGAGTGCTTTGGCTCATTCCTCTTGGGAAGGTTGTGGGTGTCCCTTACAGTGCAGAGACAGAAGCTGCTGCTGTGGGAGCAGGAGCTCCTGGGGCTGGATGGAAGCAGGGGAGGAGGTGGCTGGAGGGAGGGATGCTGGAGGGTCTCTGCTGGGACACCCCTGCAGCAGGGAGCTGCAGGAGGGTTTGCTCATGCAGCTGGCACTGAGTGCACCCTCAGAAGGTTTGCTGCAGCCTGTCCCCACAGGGGAGGGTCTCAGTCTCCCCTCTCCCAGCTCAAAGCCATTGTTCCTCATCCTGGCACTCCCAGCTCTTGTCCAGAGTCCCTCCCCAGCTCTCCTGGAGCCCTTCAGGTCCTGCAAGGCTGCTCTGAGGTCTGCCTGGAGCCTTCTCCAGGCTGCACAGCCCCAGCTCTCCCAGCCTGTCTCCACAGGGGAGGGTCTCCAGCCCTCTGATCATCTTGGTGGCCTCCTCTGAAACCACTCCAGCAGCTCCAGGTCCTTCCTGTGCTGGGGCACCAGAGCTGGACACAGTGCTGCAGGTGGGGGCTGAGCAGAGCAGAGCAGATGGGGAGGACATCACATGGGTATGATGGTGTGGGAAGGAGGATGCTTAGAGCTGGCTCCAGCACATCACCCAGAAAGCCATCCAGGTGCTCACAGGCCCTTGTCAGCACAGGCTCCCTGCAGCCTGTGATGCTGCCACCTCTGGGGCTGCCCAAGGTAGTTTCTGTGAAGGCAAAGCCTCTTCAGGGCACTCTGTGTCCTGTGCTCATGAGACCAAATGCTGGTGGGACCCTGCTGCATGTATTCAAAGGGCTTAGGAACCATTGAATCTCAGAATGTTAGGAGTTGCAGGAGACCTCTAGAGATCATCAAGTCCAACCCCCCAGCCAAAGCAGGATCACCCAGGGCAGGGCACACAGGAGTGCATCCAGGTGGGTTTGGAAGCTCTCCACACAAGGAGACTCCACAACCCCTCTGGGCAGCCTGCTCCAGGCCTCCAGCAGCCTCACACCAAACAAGTTTCTCCTCCTGTTGAGGTGGAGCCTTCTGGGTTCCAGCTTGTCCCTGTTGTTCCTTGCCCTGTCCCTGGGCACCACCAAACACAGCCTGGCCCCTTCCTCCTGACCCCCAGCCCTCAGAGATTTACAGACCTTGATCAGGTGCCCTCTCAGCCTTCTCTTCTCAGAGAAGCCTCCTACAGAGCAGCAGCTGCCTGGCCACAGGGGAAGGAAGGCCTCACCCACGCAGCAGCAAGCAGGGAGCAATGATAATTGTTCATAGAATCAACCTTCCAGAGTCCAACCATTGCCCCAGCACTGCCAAGTCCACCACCAAGCCATGTCCCTCAGCACCACAGCTACAGGGCTTTTCAGTCCCTTCATGGACAGGGACTCCTCCAAGTGTCCTGGGCAGCCTCTTCCAGGCTTTTGGGGAAGAAATTGTTCCTCATGTCCAACCTAAACCTCCCCTGGTGCAACTTGAGGCCATTTCCTCTTGTCCTGTCCCTTGTAACTTGGGAGAAGAGTCTAACCCCCACCTGGCTCCAGCCTCCTTTAAGAGAGCTGCAGAGAGCAATGAGGTCTCCACTCAGCCTCCTTTTCTCCAGACTCAACAAGCCCAGCTCCCTCAGCTGCTCCTCCCCAGCCCTGGTCTCTGTTACCTATCACTAATCCCAGGGCTATCAGTGACACTGGAGGTGCTGGCACTGCTCTGACTGATGTCTCCTGGCCTCTAGCAGTGCAGCCTGGCAGGTGTGGAGTGGCTGGAGGAGCTGCTGGTGGCTTTGTTGGGTGAAGGCCCAGCTGAGGTGGGAGGCTGCAGAGGACAGCAGCTGTGTGACCTCCCCTCAGCATGAGGACAGCAGCTTTCTGCCATGGAGAGGGACAGAGAGAAAACCCAGCCAGGCTGCTTGGACTGTCTCCATCCCCACAATGCAGTGCTGAAAAGCAGTGGATGATGCTGTGCCAGCCTCATGTGAAGATGAGGTCATCCTTCAGAAATCCACCCTGGTGTCTGAGTAACCATCACCCCCCTGGGAGCCACTGGGAAAGGCCTGGCTTGATCCCAGCTGCATGAATGGACTTCTGGCCCTTTCTCTGACCCCCCCAATCTCAGTACCTCCTAAAATCAGTGACTGAGCCACCACCCACTGCCCCATGATGTGACATCCCTGCCCTTTGCTAGCTCCCAAGCCCAGAATCCAGAGCAGGCAGGACTTGTGGGGGACCAAATGCCCCAAGATTTGCATTCCCAGTGTTCCTCCCCCTCCCTGAGTTGGCTTTCCCCTTGCTGGACAGGGAAGGGTCACCATCTGGTGGTGCAGGTAGGTGTTCCCCATGGGTGAAGCTCTTTGTGGCTCAAGAGTGACCATTTAGAGTCATGGTTGGGGTTCCCTAGTTCTCATTTTGTACTTTGAGGGCTGCATTGGTTGTGTGGTGTTGGGATGGAGCTGGAGGTGCTGGAAGGTGTCCAGAGAAGGGCCACAAGGATGAGCAGAGGGCTGGAGCTGCTCTGAGGACAGACTGAGGGAACTGGGGTTGTGCAGGCTGGAGAGGAGAAGGCTCCCAGGAGACCTTCTTGTGGCTTTCAGTATCTGAAGGGGGCTACAGGAAAGCTGGGGAGGGACTTTTGAGGGGGTCAGGGAGGGATAGGACTGGGGGACATGGAGCAGAACTAGAAATGGGGAGATTGAGATTGGCTGTGAGGAAGAAGTTGTTCCCCAGGAGGGTGGTGAGAGCCTGGCACAGGCTGCCCAGGGAGGTGGTGGAAGCCTCCTGCCTGGAGGTGTTTGCAGCCAGGCTGGAGGTGGCTGTGAGCAACCTGCTGCAGTGTGAGGTGTCCCTGCCCATGGCAGGGGGGTTGGGACTGGCTCAGCCTTGGGGTCCCTTCCAACCCTGTGATGGGATGTGTGTGGTGCTGGGGTGAGATGTGTGTGGTAGGACCACATCTGAAGGGAGGTTGCAGGGAGGTGGGGCTTGGCCTCTCCTCTCTGTTCCAGGTGATAGAAGGAGTGGAAATGGCCTGGAATTGTGCCTGGGGAGGGTTAGGTTGTACATTAGGAAATATTTCTGAGCTGCAGGAGTGGTCAGGGATTGGCAGAGGCTGCCCAGGGAGGTGGGGGAGTCCCCATGCCTGGAGGTGATCCAGAAACCTGTGGCTGTGGCACCTGGGGCCATGGTTTGGTGGCCATGGTGGGGTTGGGTTGCTGGTTGGAGTGGATGATCTTGGAGGGCTCTTCCAACCCAAACCACTCTATGATTCTGTGACCTCTTCTTCCAAACTGCCTGAAGCAGAGGCAGATGCTGTGCTGCCTGCAGCTGGGCTTGCTGGGCTTCCTTGACTCTGGATGCACAGAGATGTGTCTGTGCTGCTGGCCTGGTCCACCTAAGTCCTTGGTCCTGCAAGTGAGCAGCTCTTGAGTGAGCAGAAATGTCAAGAGAGGTCTCATTTTGCATGGGGAGAGTGGAGTCAGGGCTGGTACTTCATGAGCAGATGTTGGTCAGTTAGAGGGCAGAAGGGCTCTGCAGAGGGACCTTGCCAGGCTGGACAGATGGGCAGAGGCCAACAGGATGGCATTCAACAAGTCCAAGTGCCAGGGGCTGCACTTTGGCCACAGCAACCCCAGGCAGAGCTACAGGCTGGGGGCAGAGTGGCTGAGAGAAGCCAGGCAGAGAGGGACCTGGGGGTGCTGGTTGATGGTAGGCTGAACATGAGCCTGCAGCGTGCCCAGGGGGCCAAGAAGGCCAAGGGCATCCTGGCCTGCATCAGGAACAGTGTGGCCAGCAGGAGCAGGGAAGTCCTTGTGCTCAGCACTGCTTAGGCCACACCTTGAGTCCTGTGTCCAGTTCTGGGCTCCTCAGGTCAGGAAAGATGTTGAGCTGCTGGAAGGTGTCCAGAGAAGGGCAACAAAGCTGGGGAGGGGTCTGGAGCACAGCCCTGGGAGGAGAGGCTGAGGGAGCTGGGGTTGCTTAGCCTGCAGAAGAGGAGGCTCAGGGGAGACCTCATTGCTCTCTGCAACTCCCTGCAGGGAGGTTGTAGCCAGGTGGGGGTTGGTCTCTTCTGCCAGGCACCCAGCACCAGAACAAGAGGACACAGTCTCAAGCTGTGCCAGGGGAGGTTTAGCCTGGAGGTGAGGAGAAAGTTCTTCCCAGAGAGAGTTGTTAGCCATTGGGATGTGCTGCCCAGGGAGGTGGTGGAGTCCCCATCCCTGGAGGTATTCAAGAGGGGATTGGATGTGGCACTTGGTGCCATGGTCTAGTCATGAGGTCTGTGGTGCCAGGCTGGACTCGATGATCTTTGAGGTCTCTTCCAGCCTTGCTGATTCTGTGGTACTGTGATATGAGCCCATGGGAAGGTCTGGCAGCAGGGTGCTGAGTGCCTGTGCAGCTCTGCCTCCAGCCCCGGGTGCCCTCCTCCGCCCCAGAGCAGGCTCCAAGCCGGCCGCAGGCAGCGGCTCCCTGGGAGCTCTCTTGTGAGTCCTTATTTCTTTCTGCTTCCTCTGTTGGTCCAGGAAATGGCTGCAAAGGGAAATCCCAGACAGGCTCTGGCAGGAAATCCAGGCTGATGAAGACTGTGCAGTCGATGAAGAGCTCTGGGAACTACCAGAACTGCACCATCGTGAGGCCACACATCCCACACTCCAGCTACGGCACCTATGTCACACTGGCTCCCAAGGTGCTGGTGTTCCCAGTCTTTGTGCAGGTGAGTGCAGCTGGGAGCATGGAGCTGGCACAGGCAGTGCCCAGCAGGGCAGCTCAACTGCTGATGTTCTCACTCCACACTTCCATAAATGCTTTCCCCAAAACGTGGCCCAGAGTCTGCTGGCTGCAGCTGTTCAATGCCTCTGTGTCTTCCCTTTTGTCCTTCATGTGGCCATAAGCCCAGAAAGCCTTCTGTGATCCTCCCAGCATGGAGGGGCTTGGAAGGCACCTTTGGAGATCAGCCAGACCAGCCCCCTGCTCCAGCAGGGCACCCACAGCAGCCTGCCCAGGAGCACAATGCCCAGGAGGGGTTGGAAGCTCTCCAGATGAGACTCCACAACCTCTCTGGGCAGCCTGCTCCAGGCCTCCAGCAGCCTCACACCAAACAAGTTTCTCCTTAGCTTCAGATGGAACCTCCTGGGTTCCAATTTGTGCCCAGTTCCCCTGGTCCTGTTTCTGGGCATCACTTGCAAGAGTCTGGCCCCAGCCTCTTGCCCCCCACAGCTCCTTTGCTCAGCTCCCCTCTGGGGCTGCTCTTCTGCAGGCTCTCAGCCCCAGGCCTCTCAGCCTCTGCTGCTCACAGAGCTGCTCCAGGCCCTCAGCATCTGCTGGACTCTCTCCAGCAGTTCTCTGTCTCTCTTGAACTGTGCAGCCCAGAACTGGACATGGCACTCCAGCTGTGGCCTCACCAGGGCAGAGTAGAGGCACAGGAGAACCTCCCTTGCCCTGCTGGCCACACTCTTCCTCATGCACCCAGGAGACCTTTGGCCTTTGGCACATTGCTGGCTCCTGGTGACCTTCTTGTCCACCAGGACTCGCTCAGGTCCACCAGGACTCGCTCAGGACTACCAGGCCTGTCCTATTCTTCTCCAGCACTGAAGAGGGAAGGTGCTGAGTGGAGAGCTGAGTGTGGCCTGAGCAGGGCCAGCCTCTGTCAGAGCAGTCCCTAAAGTCATGCAGCAAAGCCTCTGGTGTGAGGGCTCTGAGACCCTGAGGTGCCCCTGCTGCGGTTGTGCTTCCTGCCGAGCAGCAGCCACGGCCGAGCCCACGCTGCTCAGCACAGGGAGAGCTGCAGGGGCAGGCAGCTGCAGGGGCAGGCAGCTGCTGGGCTCTCTCCTCCTGCCTCTGGCTGGGTGCTGGGGGAGAGGCTTCTCCTCACCCTGTGGCTGGCAGGCAGGCTCTGTCCTCAGCACCGCCCCGGGAGGCTTCTCCTCGCGAGCTGCGGCCTGAAGGCAGAGTGGGTTTGGTGGGTGGAAAGTTTTGCTGGCAGGGCACACTGCAGTGGAAGGTCTGACTGGGGCTTTCTTCTTCTTTTTTTTCTGGTTGCTTTGGTTTCTTTTTCCCTTGCCCATGTAGCCCTTAGACCTCTGCAACCCAGCCAGGACTCTGCTGCTGTCAGAGGAGCTGCTTCTCCACGAGAGCAGGAGGAAGGCTCTCCAGGTAAGCCTTGCCATGCTGAGCTTCCTAAGCATGCTCTTCTGCAGCTGCCTGTGGCAGACTGAGGAGGGAACTGTGCTATGGAGCAGCACTTCTGTGGTGTTTGGAATGACTTGGAGTCAGTTTGCCCTGAGGTGAAAGCTCTGCTAGAAAGCAGAGTCATTTTATTCTGGTCTTCCTTCCTGCTCCCACAGAAGGAGCTGCACAGGGCAGGCACAGGGCACAGCAGGCTCAGAGGGAGGGAGGCTCAGCAGAGTTTGTGCCAGGTTAGAGAGCTAGGCAGAGAAATTGTTATGGGGGGTTCAGAAACCTGAGGCAGGTTGTGTGTCTTGCACTGGGTCCCACTCCTGTCTGGGTCCAGGTATGGACTCCCCAGTCCCAGCAGGACAGGGACTTGCTGGAGAGGGTACAGCAAAGGGCTGCAAAGATGCTGAGGCCACTGCAACATCTCTGATGAGGAGAGACTAAGAGAATTGGAGCTTTCTAGTCTGGGAAAGAGCAGCCTGAGGGGGATCTCATCAATGCTGATCAACACTTAATGTCAGGAGGATGGGGCCAGGCTTTTGTCAGTGCTGCCCAGTGCCAGACAAGAGGTAATCAACATAAACTTGACCATAGGGAGGTCCATCTGCACATGAGGAGGAACTTTATTTTAAGGGTGACAGAGCCCTGGACAGGCTTCCCAGGGAGGTCATGGAGCCTCCTTCCCTGGGGACATTCAAAACCCACCTGGAAGTGTTTCTGTGTGAGCTGCCCTGGGTGACTCTGCTCTGGCAGGGGGGTTGGACTGGATGATCTCCAGAGGTCCCTTCCAGCCCCCACCATGCTATGACTGTGATACTGCTGGGTGGTTTGGAGCTGTTTGCTTTCAGTTCAGAGGTCTGTGGGAGCAGCCAAATGTGGAATGATGATGAGTGACTCCTGGGTGGAGTGTCTGTGTGCATGGGAGTGTGCAGCTGTATGGGATGGAGAGCCTCAGCACAGGCATGCTTGGGAGTGTGCTGCTGTCCCCACATGGCCATGGCAGCCCTTTGGAGACCCAGCTGCCCACAGAGGTTGTGGAGTCTCCTTCTCTGGAGAGCTTCCAGCCTCCCCTGGCCACTGTGCTCCTGGGCAAGCTGCTGTGGGTGCCCTGCTTTAGCAGGGGGTTGGACTGGGTGAGCTCCAGAGGTCCCTTCCAGCCCTCACCCTGCTGGGATTTGCTGTGGTTCTGTGATGTCTCAGGGAAAGGACTCTGCTTACAATGCCCTAAGGATGAGTGTGAGGCTGGAAGAGGATTTCCCAGCTGGAGCTGCTGCCAGGGAAAGGCAGGGTGCTGTACCTGGGCCAGGAATGTGAGACAGCCCTGGAGAATGGTGGAGCCTTGAGGCTGTGGTGTCTGTGAAAGCCTGGCAGAGGGGCAGGGCAAGAGGCTGTGAGTAAGTGGAGTGAACAGACAGCAGCAGTGGATGGGAAGCAGCATGTGGCAGTGGCTGCTTGGGGAGGCAGCAGTCCCCCTGTGAACCAGGGGCACAGCAGGCCTGCAGAGCTGCAAGGAATCCATGCAGGTCCCTCTGGGAGGGCAGAGATTCTCTGCTCCAGCACAGCAAGGCTGTCTGCATTGCTCCTGAGGGGCTGGGAGATCAGGGAACCTAAAGCCAGCAAGGCTTTAAGTGGCCTGGACACAATGGAGCTTCCCCTGGTCCAGGAGGGCTCTGCTGGGTGTGAGCTCACTTCCTCCCCAGCCTTCTCAGCTGCCCCAGCAGGGGCTGTCCTCTTCCTGCTGGCTCCTTTCTTCCTTGCTTCAGGTGGTTTCCCACTTTCCCACTGCTCTTCCCACACAGCCTGGAGCCCTGGGGTTTGCAGGACTCTTTCCTGGGTCTCATTCTGCTTTGGCCAAGGGGGTCAGGGGAGGAGGCCCCAGGTGGAGGGGCTGGAACTAGAGGTCCTGTTCCACCCCCCAGGATCTTTTCTCCCTGGCAGCTGCCATGTCAGGCACCCCCCCCCATCCCTGAGCAAACTCTCTCCCACCTCCTGAAGGAGGCAACCTGTCTCTCTGGAGGCTTGCCCAGGACCTGGCCTTTCCCTGACCTTACCTCTGGAGCACTCCTTATTCAGGCCTTAATCACATCCTGTCTAGACTTGGTTGCAGTTCCCACTCCTGTGCTCTGCTGAAATCCCTCCAGCTGCAGGGTGCCAGAGGAGCCAGCGTGGTGCAGGTGGCTGTGCACAAGGGCTCAGGCATTGGCTGTGCTCCCCTTGCTCCATCTCTAATGGACCTGGAGGCAGCTTGCCACAGCCCTGAGGTGCCTTCACCTTGTGGGCTGTGCTCATCCCCTTCTCAGCTCTCTTCTCTGCCATCCCATCGGGGTCTGCAGATCAGGAGGGGCCTGGGGAAGCCTGGGGGAGTCTGGAGGGCCTGGCCTGGCCTGCTCAGCTTTGGTGCTCTTCCCTGCACGGCAGGAGGCTGTGCTTTCTCACCCTGCTCTGCAGGTTCCTGCCACTCCTGGGCTGGGCTGGGGCTGCCAGCTCCCTTTTCCAGTGTGTGACTGAGTTTGGCCAAAGCTGTGGGCTGACTAAACCTCTGCTCCCTGGCCCAGATCTGGGCTTTGGCCTCTTTAAAACACTCTGAGTGAGAATGCCAGAAACCTGCCCTGCCCTCCTCCCTCCCCCACACTGCCCCCACTTACTCTTTCTTCTTCACTGCCTTTTCCTACCCTTCTCTTCCTCATTCTTTACACCATTTCCCCAGCTGCACAGCCACTGTTTGAGGGTAGGTGTGAGACCCCTTGAGGTCTTTGGTGCCTTCTCTCCCTTGAAATTCATGGTAGGAGAATACTTGACTCAGGTGAGCCAAGGTGAGGTTGAAGGTGGGCTGCTAAAGCTTTCACCATGGATCTCCTGTGGGCAGGTGTGGTGCTCTAGGGGTCAGTAATCTCCTTCCTGAGCAGAGAGTCATAGAGTCACAGAATGGTCTGGGTTGGAAGGGGCCTCCAAAGGTCACCCAGTCCAACCCTCTGCAGTCAGCAGGGACATCCTCCACTACAGCAGGGTGCCCAGAGCCCTGCTGAGCCTCCTGCTTGATGGGCAGAAAAACTGTGAGGTGGTCAAAGGTCATTGTGGGGGTAAGAGAGTGCTGGGAAGTGTGGGAGAACATGGATTTGATGTGGAGAAGTCAAAAGCCATCAGCAAAGCAGCAGATCATGCTGATGGAGTTGGGGCTGCAGCACAGAATCATAGAAGGGAGTCTTGAAGGCTGCAAGAGACCTCCAAGGTCAAGTCCAGCCCTTAGTGCAGTGCTGCCACGTGCACCACTGAGCCACATGCCTCAGAACCACATCTCCATGGGTTCTGAACACTTGCAGGGATGGTGATTCCACCACTGCCCTGGGCAGCCTGGTCCAGGGCTGTTCCACTCTTTCAGTGAAGAACTTCCCCCCAACATCCAGCTGAAACCTCCCCTGCTGCACTTGAGGTCGTTTCACCTCCTCCTGTCTCTTGTTACTTGGGAGCAGAGCCCAACCCCCAACCTGGCTCCAGCCTCCTCTCAGGGAGCTGCAGAGAGCAAGGAGGTCTCCCTCAGCCTCCTCTTCTCCACACTAAGCACCCCCAGCTCCCTCAGCTGCTCCTCCCCTGCCCTGCTCTCCAGACCCTTCCCCAGCTTGGTTGCCCTTCTCTGGACACACTCCAAAGCAGCACATGGAAAGCAGTGACCCAGAGGCTTTATGTCTCCTCATGTGGGGACTTCATGCACCTGCCCCACCAGCAGAGCCTGAGCTGCTTCTCTTTTCAGACTGGGGCTGAGCTGACTGAGATGCCAAGCTCTGGAGCCAGAGAGACTGAGTTACCTGCAGTCCTGCCCCTCTGGTGTCTGTGAGAGCTGAGTGAGCAGCTGCCAGAGCAAAGCTGTAGCCATCTAAGCTGCCACTTTGAAGCCTGTGATCAGGGGAGCCCTGGACAGAAGTGCCTGGGTGGTATCACCCTGTGTGTGGGGAGCTGTGCCATTCTTGCTCTGGTGAGGCCAGCAGTGATGTCTGCTTTGGAGAGGATACTGAGGACCTGGGTGGTCTCATTTTGCAGATGACACCAAGCTGGGGGCAGGAGTTGATCTGTGAGAGGGTAGAGAGGCTCTGCAGAGGGACCTGGACAGGCTGGGCAGATGGGCAGAGGCCAAGGGCAGGAGACTGAACACATCCAAGTGCCAGGTTCTGCACATTGGCCACAGCAACCCCAGGCAGAGCTACAGGCTGGGGGCAGAGTGGCTGAGAGCAGCCAGGCAGAGAGGGACCTGGGGGTGCTGGTTGATGGTAGGCTGAACATGAGCCTGCAGTGTGCCCAGGCAGCCAAGAAGGCCAAGGGCATCCTGGCCTGCATCAGGAACAGTGTGGCCAGCAGGAGCAGGGAAGTCCTTGTGCCCTGTGCTCAGCACTGCTGAGGCCACACCTGGAGTCCTGTGTCCAGTTCTGGGCCCCTCAGTTCAAGAAAGATGTTGAGCTGCTGGAAGGTGTCCAGAGAAGGGCAACAAAGCTGGGGAGGGGTCTGGAGCACAGCCCTGACAGGAGAGGCTGAGGGAGCTGGGGTTGCTTAGCCTGGAGAAGAGGAGGCTCAGGGGAGACCTTCTTGCTCTCTCCAGCTCCCTGCAGGGAGGTTGTAGCCAGGTGGGGGTTGGTCTCTTCTCCCAGGCAGCCAGCACCAGAACAAGAGGACACAGTCTCAAGCTGTGCCAGGGTAGGTTTAGGCTGGAGGTTAGGAAGAAGTTCTACACAGAGAGAGAGAGATTGGCCATTGGGATGTGCTGCCTGGGGAGGTGGTGGAGTCCCCATCCCTGGAGGTGTCCAGGAGGAGACTTGATAGGGTGCTTGGTGCCATGGGTTAGTTGATTAGGTGGTGTTGGATGATAGGTTGGACTGGATGATCTCTGAGGTCTCTTCCAACCTGGTTTATTCTATATACATTATTCTGTACACATGAGAGAGGAATCAAGGGCTGGAAAATTTGAGGGAGATAAGAAAGCTTCCTCCATTACTGGGCTGAATGAATGAGGCCACCTGGACTGTGCAGACAGCCCTCATCCTGGCATCACTGAGGGGCTGCAGCTGGGTGATCTGGAAGGTCCCTTCCAACCCAAACCCTTCCAAGAGTCTTTGAAGCACCTCTGCTATGGAGATAGGTTGAGAGAGTTGGGGTTGTTCAGGGAGAGGGGAGGGGGCTCCAGCACTCCTGGAGGATCCTGGCACTCCCAGCCCTTGTCCAAAGTCCCTCCCCAGCTCTCCTGGAGCCCTTCAGGGACTGGAAGGCTGCTCTGAGGTCTGCCTGGAGCCTTCTCTTCTCCAGGCTGAGCAGCCCCAGCTCTCCCAGCCTGGCCCTGTCACCAGAGCATTCCTTTCATCAGTCAGCTGGATGAGTTCTGATTTTGGGGTAGGGATTGTGGGAAGTGCAGGAAGGTTCTCTGGCTCTCCAGGGGGCAGCTCTGGTGGGTTCCATCCCTTGCCTGGCTGAATCCTGAGCTCTGCTGCTTTTAGTTTTGCTCTTTTGCTTTTCTGAGCCTGCTGTTTTTCCAGGGTAGGGACCAGAGCTGTTTGCAAAGGGCTGGTGGAGGCAGTTGCCAGCTTGTGGGTGGTGTGATGGCAACCCTAGGCAGAGCTCCAGGTCACTCTCTCCAGCCCTCCCCTCCTAGACCTGCTGGCTGCTGCCTTGGGGTCACCCCCGAGGCTGAGCTTCCCATGCTCAGACCTGCAGTGCTGGCCCCACAGAGCTGGGCCCTTTCTGTGGAGCCCTGGGCTGCTGGGGGGCTCTTGGCAGGCAGTGTGTGGGTGGAAGGGACACCCTGCTCTCCCTTGGAGGAGCAGAGGCAGCTCTGTAAAGTGTTCTGTGCAGAGCTGCTCTGAAATTGTCTTCCTGGAAGCAGCCTCTACTGGCGAAGCTCTTACGTAAGCCACCCTGGCTGAGCTGCTGTCCTCTCTGCATCCTGGCTTCAGTCAGTGCCATCCTGCCAGGAAGGCACAGGGACACCTCCAGTGCTTCTCCTCTGCTTCAGGTTCCATCATTCCCTGCTGCAATCTGCTTGATTTTGAATCAATCTGCTGATTCTTCTCATCTATTTCCCTTCCCTACCCTTTAACCTCCTGTGTGTCTTAGGGCTTCAGCTTCTTCATCTTCAGGCCTTTGACACCGTCCCCCACAGCCAACTCCTGGCCAAGCTGTCAGCCCCTGGCTTGGGCAGCAGCTCTCTGAGCTGGGTTAGGAGCTGGCAGGAGGCTGAGCCCAGAGAGTGGTGGTGAATGGTGCCACAGCCAGCTGGCAGCCAGGCACCAGTGGTGTGCCCCAGGGATCAGTGCTGGGCCCTGTGCTCTTTCACATCTTCATTGATGATCTGGAGGAGGGCATTGAGTCCATCAGCAGTAAATGTGCAGCTGACAGCAAGCTGGGGGCAGGAGCTGATCTGCTGGAGGGTAGAGAGGCTCTGCAGAGGGACCTGCATCTTTTCAACACCCCCAGGAATGGGCATTCAAGCACCTCCCTGGGCAGCCTCTGCCAGGGTTTGGGAACCCTTGCAGTGAAGAAGTTTCTTCTCATGTCCAACCTAACCTTCCCCTGGGGCAACTCGAGGCTGTTTCCTTTTGTCCTCTTGCTTGTTACAGTCTCACAGAATCACCAAGGCTGGAAGAGACCTCAGAGATCATCAAGTCCAAGCTGGCACCCAGCACCTCCTGACTACTAGACCATGGCACCAAGTGCCACATCCAATCCCCTCTTGAACACCTCCAGGGATGGGGACTCCACCACCTCCCTGGGCAGCACATCCCAATGGCCAACAACTCTCTCTGGGAAGAACTTTCTCCTCACCTCCAGCCTAAACCTCCCCTGGCACAGCTTGAGACTGTGTCCTCTTGTTCTGGTGCTGCTTGCCTGGGAGAAGAGCCCAACCCCCACCTGGCTACAACCTCCCTGCAGGGAGTTGGAGAGAGCAATGAGGTCTCCCCTGAGCCTCCTCTTCTGCAGGTTAAGCAACCCCAGCTCCCTCAGCCTCTCCTCCCAGGGCTGTGCTCCAGACCCCTCCCCAGCTTTGTTGCCCTTCTCTGGACACCTTCCAGCAGCTCAACTTCCTTCCTAACCTGAGGAGCCCAGAGCTGGACACAGGACTCCAGGTGTGGCCTCAGCAGTGCTGAGCACAGGGCACAAGGACTTCCCTGCTCCTGCTGGCCACACTGTTCCTGATGCAGGCCAGGATGCCCTTGGCCTTCTTGGCCCCCTGTGCACACTGATGGCTCATGTTCAGCTGCTGTCACTCAGCACCCCCAGGTCCCTCTCTGCCTGGCTGCTCTCAGCCACTCTGCCCCCAGCCTGTAGCTCTGCCTGGGGTTGTTGTGGCCAAAGTGCAGCCCCTGGCACTTGGACTTGTTGAATGCCATCCTGTTGGCCTCTGCCCATCTGCCCAGTCAGTCAAGGTCCCTCTGCAGGGGTCCCTCTGTTCCCTGGGAGATGAGACTAAGCCCCCCTGGCTCCAGCCTCCTCTCAGGGAGCTGTAGAGAGCAATGAGGTCTCCCTCAGCCTCCTTTTCTCCTGAGCACCCCCAGCTGCCTCAGCTGCTCCTCCCCAGCCCTGTTCTCCAGACCCTTCCCCAGCTCTGTTGCCCTTCTCTGGCCTTGCTTCAGCCTCTCCATGTCCTCCTTGGAGTGAGGGCCCCAGACCTGACCCCAGCACTCAAGTTTAGCCTCACCAGTGCTAGCACAGTGGCCAAATCTCTCAACATCTCTTTGAGGCTGACAAACCTGGGCTGGCAGCAGACACACCCCAGCAAAGTCACCTTTGGGAAGGAGATGGGCAGAGCAGAAGTGTTCCAGTGCAGACTGTCCTTCATTATTCCTTCTATGAATTAGCTCAGAAGTAATGGAGAAGGAGAATGTGGGCAGTGGGCCAGAGTGGGCTGGGAGCAGAGGAAGGGATTTTCCAGCCCCTGCAGGGCAAAGCAGACACTGCCTGGCTGCACTGGCAGCTCAAGCTCTGCCAGCAGCTTCCTGCTTGCTGAGAATCCCACAGAGGTGAGTTTGCACAGCCAGGAGAAGTCCTGTGGCAAGGGCTGGGCTTTGCTTTCAGAGCCAGCTGCCACTGCCCTGCCCTGAGCCTCACCACAGGCTGGGACCACTTTGTCTCCCTCCCTCCTGCTTTGTGTCCCTCAGCCCCTGGCTATGGACACAAACTATGGACACAGTGACTCAGCCCAGAGCAAAGTCACCTTCCCCAGGCTGCCTTGCTGCTGGCAGTGGTGCCAGCCCCCTGGAAGCCCCTGGGGTGCTGGCCTGTGTGCAGGCTCTGGGAAAGGGCTGCTGAAGGGCTACCAAACCATCACTGCTCTTACTCAGTGTTGGGAAGCAACTTCCCCTTTGCTCTGGGAGCTTTTGGGGGAGCATCCCAAGGAGCTGGGAGAAGCAGCCATGGCAAGGAGCTGGGAGTGAGAAGCAGCCATGGCAAGGAGCAGTGAATGAGAAGCAGCCATGGCAAGGAGCTGGGAGTGAGAAGCAGCCATGGCCAGGAGCTGGGAGTGAGAAGCAGCCATGGCCAGGAGCTGGGAGTGAGAAGCAGCCATGGCAAGGAGCAGTGAATGAGAAGCAGCCATGGCAAGGAGCTGGGAGTGAGAAGCAGCCATGCCTAGGAGCAGTGAGAAGCAGCCATGGCCAGGAGCTGGGAGCGAGAAGCAGCCATGGCCAGGAGCTGGGAGTGAGAAGCAGCCATGGCCAGGAGCTGGGAGTGAGAAGCAGCCATGGCAAGGAGCTGGGAGTGAGAAGCAGCCATGGCAAGGAGCAGTGAATGAGAAGCAGCCATGGCAAGGAGCTGGGAGTGAGAAGCAGCCATGGCAAGGAGCTGGGAGTGAGAAGCAGCCATGGCAAGGAGCTGGGAGTGAGAAGCAGCCATGGCAAGGAGCTGGGAGTGAGAAGCAGCCATGGCCAGGAGCTGGGAGTGAGAAGCAGCCATGGCCAGGAGCTCTGAGAAGCAGCCATGGCCAGGAGCTCTGAGAAGCAGCCATGGCCAGGAGCTGGGAGTGAGAAGCAGCCATGGCCAGGAGCTGGGAGTGAGAAGCAGCCATGGCCAGGAGCTGGGAGTGAGAAGCAGCCATGGCCAGGAGCTGGGAGTGAGAAGCAGCCGTGGCCAGGAGCTGGGAGTGAGAAGCAGCCATGGCCAGGAGCTGGGAGTGAGAAGCAGCCATGGCAAGGAGCTGGGAGTGAGAAGCAGCCATGGCCAGGAGCTGGGAGTGAGAAGCAGCCATGCCTAGGAGCAGGGAGAAGCAGCCATGGCCGGGAGCTCTGAGAAGCAGCCATGGCCAGGAGCTCTGAGAAGCAGCCATGCCTAGGAGCAGGGAGAAGCAGCCATGTGCTCCCATGCTGGGTGCTCTGCTGAGGGCAGTGAGTGGTTTGGCAGTGTCCAGCATCCACTGTGCCCCCTGGCATGTCCCAGCTGCTTCCTGGCATCTTCTGGGGTTTGCTGCATGCACCTTCTGCTGGAGAGCAGGGCAGGCTCAAGCCTCAACCACTAGCAGAGGATTGCACCAAGTTAGTTACCTCCAGAAGGCTTCTGGGTCAAGGATCACAGAATCCCCTGGGCTGGAAGGGACCCCCAAAGCTCATCCAGTCCAACCCCCCTGCAGGCAGCAAGGACATCTCACTAGATCAGGCTACCCAAAGCCCTGTCCAGCCTCACCTTGAGTATCTCCAACCACCTCCCTGGGCAACCTGTTGCAGTCTTCCTCCACCCTCCTGGTGCAGAACTTGTTCCTCACATCCAATCTCACTCTGCTCTGCTCTCACTTCAAACCTCTGTGCCTCATCCTGTCCCTGCAGGCCTTTGGAACAGTCTCTCTGCAGCCTTCTTGTGGCCCCCTCCAGGTATTTCAGGCAGCTCTGAGGTCTTCCTGGAGCCTTCTCTCCTCCAGGCTGAACCCTCCTCAGCCTGTCCTCAGAGCAGAGCTGCTCCAGCAGAGTGGAGCTCTTATTCAGGAGCTCAGCCCAGTCTGTACTGATTGCACTGAGCCAGAAGCAGAGCTAAACCTTCCTGCTGAGGTCTGAGCTCCTAGCACTGCTCCAGAGCAGCTCCCAGCTCCTAGGACCCCTGCATGGCTGCTCAAGGAGTGAGCTGGGCAGACACTTGGCTCAGTGTTGGCTTGCCACCTGTCAGTGTGGTGTGAAGGTGCCAGCTTGGCTCCCTCATGGTGTGAAGGTGCCAGCTGGGTTCCCTCATGGTGTGAAGGTGCCAGCCTGGTTCCCTCCTGGTGTGAAGGTGCCAGCCTGGTTCCCTCCTGGTGTGAAGGTGCCAGCCTGGTTCCCTCATGGTGTGAAGGAGCCAGCCTGGTTCCCTCCTGGTGTGAAGGTGCCAGCTGGGTTCCCTGAAGCTGCCCTCATGGTGTGATGGTGCCAGCTTGGCTCCCTCCTGGTGTGAAGGTGCCAGCTGGGTTCCCTGCAGCTGCCCTCCTGGTGTGAAGGTGCCAGCTTGGTTCCCTCCTGGTGTGAAGGTGCCAGCTTGGCTCCCTGCAGCTGCCCTCATGGTGTGAAGGTGCCAGCTTGGTTGCCTCCTGGTGTGAAGGTGCCAGCTGGGTTGCCTCCTGGTGTGAAGGTGCCAGCCTGGTTCCCTCCTGGTGTGAAGGTGCCAGCCTGGTTCCCTCCTGGTGTGAAGGTGCCAGCCTGGTTCCCTCCTGGTGTGGAGCTGCCAGCTGGGTTCCCTGCAGCTGCCCTCATGGTGTGATGGTGCCAGCTTGGCTCCCTCCTGGTGTGAAGGTGCCAGCTTGGTTCCCTCCTGGTGTGAAGGTGCCAGCTTGGCTCCCTGCAGCTGCCCTCATGGTGTGATGGTGCCAGCTTGGCTCCCTCCTGGTGTGATGGTGCCAGCTTGGCTCCCTCCTGGTGTGAAGGTGCCAGCCTGGTTCCCTCCTGGTGTGGAGCTGCCAGCTGGGTTCCCTGCAGCTGCCCTCATGGTGTGATGGTGCCAGCTTGGCTCCCTCCTGGTGTGAAGGTGCCAGCCTGGTTGCCTCCTGGTGTGAAGGTGCCAGCCTGGTTGCCTCCTGGTGTGAAGGTGCCAGCCTGGTTCCCTCCTGGTGTGGAGCTGCCAGCTGGGTTCCCTGCAGCTGCCCTGCTGGGCTGTGCTGTCCTTGTGCCCCCCGGGTGCCCCGGGGCACGGCTGTGCCGAGGGGGAAGGCTCTTCGTGTGCTGCGGGAGCTGAGGCTGGCTCTCAGGCCGCGGTGCTGAGCTTAGCCGGAGCCTTGCTCCCTCCTCCTGCTGCTCTGATTCCAGCTGCTGCGAATGGGCAGCGGCCGGCGGCCGCGGGGGTGTGCCCGGCGCTCAGCTGCCAGGCAGCTCTCTCCCTCTCTCCCTCTCTCCCTCCCCTCCTCCCGGAGCTCCACACCCCTCGGTAGGTGGCTGCCAAGCCGGGGGGGAGCTTCCTCCCGCCCCCAGGGGCGTAGCAGCGATGAGCCCCCTGGAGAGGGGCTGCCCGGCAGGGCCGGTGTGCCTCAGAGGCGCTTCCCGGGGCAGCCTCGCCGGGAGGGGGGTTGCTGATCGCTGCTTTGCTGCTCTTCTGCTCCCAGGTGACTCTTTTTGTCTACTCCGACCTGCTGCTCTTCACCAAGGAGGATGAGCCCGGGCGCTGCAACGTGCTGAGGAACCCTCTCTACCTGCAGAGCGTCAAGCTCCAGGAGGGTGAGTGCCGCGGCAGCTCCGCACCCGGGGCGTTCGCTGGGCTGCCAGCTGGAAAGGCTGCTGGAAAGGCTGCTGGGCTGCCAGCTGGAAAGGCTGCTGGGCTGCCAGCTGGAAAGGCTGCTGGGCTGCCAGCTGGAAAGGCTGCTGGGCTGCCAGCTGGAAAGGCTGCGGGCCAGCAGCGGGAGAGCAGCCCCCGTCCCCTACGGCACCACCCCGCCGGTGCTGCCAGCCCACCCCCTGCCGGCCGCAGGGCCAGCATCACCCTTCCCAGCCCTGCCTTCATCCCAGCCCGGGGTGCTGCCTCTGATGGGACACCGAGGGGCGCCCAGGCAGCCGCAGGGCTTTCTGGGGCAGTCTCTCGGGGCTTTGGGGCCGGCGTTCCCCAGGGTCTCGCTGGGCTGGGCTCTTCCCCTTGGGGGAGCTGCAGCAGGGACTTGCCCGGGCTCAGAAAGGGAAGTGGAGGCTTGAGGTTTCCCCCGTGGTGCCTGGAGAGACTTCAGAGGTCGCCTGCAGGGGAGTCTGGCTCCGTCCTGCTGACCTTTACTGTGCTGCTTCTCTCTTCAGCCGCCCACACTTCTCCGCCGCCGGATCCCATCCCTCCCCCACACACACCCCACGGCCAGCAAAGAGCAGAGCCTGCCCCTGGGGGGCCAAAGTCTTCACTCTCTGCCCCTTGGCTGGGCTTTCATACCCAGCTGAGGGCACAGGGAGGGCGTCTGGGCAGGGGGTGGCTTGCAGTCACTTACCTCAAGCTGAAGTGCTGAGGCTGTGTGAATGCTAAGCTTTAGCTGCTCCTGGTCACAGGAGGAACAAACAAATTGCTTTACCACATCCTATTAGCTATGGCAGAGCCACTTCTTGGCCCCAGGCCCACCCTGTTCCTTCTTTGGTGCAGTCACTTTTGGGGTATGGGCACCCAGCTGGGGCAGTGTGGGGCTGGTGCCTCAGCCCCTCCTGGAGCCCAGGCAGTGGCTGGCCCTGGCCAGGTGAGAGAATGGGGTTAGACACAAGGGAAGGCTTCCCTCTGGGTGAGGTTGGTCAAACAGCAGGGAGGTGCCAGCTGCCCCATTCCTGGGAGCAGCAGGCCAGGCTGTCTGGAGCTCCCAGCATCCTGCTCCAGTTGCAGATGTCCCTGCTGGCTGCAGGGGGGGTGGACTGGATGACCTTTAAAGGGTCCCTTCCAACCCAACCCTCTCCGTGCTTCTATGAAAGGCTGTGGGATCTCCATCCCTGGAGATGTTCAAGACTCATCAGGGCATGGCCCTGAGCACCCTGAGCCTGGTCCTTTGGGCAGGGGCTTGGACTGGAGACCACCAGAGGGGCCCCTGCCAGCCCCAATTGCTCTGTAACTGTATGAGCTGAGCAGCAGGGATTCATCCAGGTCTGGGCTGCTTCTCCCAGGGGATCATTTTCTGGATGGATTTTGCCACCTCCTGTGCCTTCCCTCAGCCAGGCTGTGAGCTCTGCAGTTGAGCTGCATCTCTCCACCTGCCCCAGGCTGCTGTCAGCCTCAGTGCTGTGGGGGACACCAGAGGCTGCTGCCCAGTGCCTCAGTCCCAGCAACTCCTCTGCTCCCAGTGTAATTCACCAACCAATTTGGTGGGGACCAGAATCACAGTGAGGCAGTTGGAGCCACTCAGCAAAGTCATTGAAGTTTCCCTGGGGTTTGTTGGGTTTGTTCCTCAGCTCTGCTTATTTCTAAGAAAAGGATAAAAGGAATTGTTCCTCCTTGAAGGCTCTGTGGCTGCTCCTGGAGCGCTGCTGTGTGTGCCCTGCCTGGCTGCTGCCAGAGGCCTTTCAATGGAACTGTTGGAGCAGGTCCAGAGGAGGCCACAGAGATGAGCAGAGGCTGCAGACCCTCCCCTGTGGGGCCAGGCTGGGAGAGCTGGGGCTGTGCAGCCTGGAGAAGAGAAGGCTCCAGGCAGACCTCAGAGCAGCCTTGCAGGACCTGAAGGGCTCCAGGAGAGCTGGGGAGGGACTCTGGACAAGGGCTGGGAGTGCCAGGATGAGGAACAGTGGCTCTGAGCTGGGAGAGGGGAGACTGAGAGTGGAGAGGAGGAAGAAATTGTTGAGAGTGAGGCTGGGGAGACTCTGGCACAGGCTGCCCAGGGAGGCTGTGGCTGCCCCCTCCCTGGAGGTGTTCAGGGCCAGGCTGGATGAGGCCTTGAGCAAGCTGGGCTGGGGGGAGGTGTCCCTGCCCATGGCAAGGGCTTGGAGCTGGATGCTCTTGAAGGTCCCTTCCAAGCCAACCCACTGTAGGATTCCCTGACTCTCTGAACCCATGACCCCCTCCTGGTCGTGTCCTCGAAGGAATCAGCTCCCCAGGGCTGCCCCAGCTCTGAGCACAGAGGTTGTTTGCAGCTTGGCACAGGAATGCTGCTCCTCACCCCGGGCACAGCTGCTGGGTTTCCTGAGAGGTTTTCTGCCACTTGTTTCCTTGTTGCAGTAATAACTTGGCTGGGTGAGTGCCTGGGCTGGGTGAGTGCCTGGGCTGGGTGAGTGCCTGGGCTGGATCACCCTTGGCTGGCTCTTATCTGGAGCAGCCTCTGGGAGGGGCTGGGGGTGTCTGTGTCTGCGGCGCCCGGCCGGCCCCCCTGTGCCAGCCACCCTGCAGGCAGCTCAGCCTCCTGCCTTGGCTAGGGCTGCTTCAGGGGTGGCTGGAAGGGGCTGAGAGATGTCCCTCTCCTTGGCAGGGCGCTCCTGCTGGTCTCCTGGAGAGGTGAGTGGCACATGAATAGGGCCAGGCCTATTGCTGAGCACAACAATTGAGACATCTCCGGTACGCTGCAGACCATTGTGATGTTTCCTGTTGCTGCTGCTGGCTGAGCTGGGAGAGAGCAAATCAGTCAGATCTGCTTTACAATGCTCTGCCTTCCTGCTTTAGAAGCTGAGCATGGCTGATGAGCAGCACAGCAGCCAAGGTTTCCAGTGGGACAGGGCTGGCTTCCTCAGGAGATGCTGTGGGAATTTCCACGCTGAGGTCCCTGCCCTGCTGGGATCCTGCCCCCCCCGGGGGGCTCTGCTTGGCTTTGGGACAGAGAGGAGCACTTCTGCTTTGCAGCCAAAATGACAGCCCAGCCCCTCACTGTCAGCCCCAGCCCCAGCTGGGACCCTGCCAACAAGGACTTCATGTGCTGCTTGGCTGGCCCTGGCTTCCCAGCCTGCAAACAGCTCCAGGGTAGCTGGAGGCTGAGAGCTTCTCCCTGCTGCCCAGGAAGCACTCAGGGCTTATGCCCTGTGTCCAGGTTTCAGCTGGAAGGCAACACCAATCAGGACAACCACAGCACCCTGCCACACCTTCAGCTGCACCAGGGGAGGTTTATGTTGGGTATTAGGAAAGAGTCTTCACCAAGTGTCCATCAGGCACTGGGACAGGCTGCCCAGGCTGGTGGTGGAGTCACCATCCCTGGAGGGGTTCAGAAGACCTTTGGATGAGGAGCTCAGGGCCATGCTCTAACATTTCTGTACAGAGAGCTGTTGGGTTATGGTTGGACTTGATGATCCCTGGAGATATTCAAGGTGAGGCTCAACAGGGCTCTGAGCAACCTGACCAAGTGGAGGATGTCCCTGCTGAGTGCAGAGGAGGTTGGACTGGGTGAGCTTTGGAGCTCCCTTCCAACCCAGCCCATCCTGATTCTGTGATCTTAGAGCCCTTTCCAACCAGGCAGTTGTGTGAGATCTGTGCCCCCTCATGGCAGCCAGGTCTGGCTGGGCACAGCAGCTTTGCTCTCTCCCCACACACTCAGAGCCCTTCACCACCCTGCCATCAGCTCCTCCTGAGGTGCTGGACACAATCCTGTCCTTGCTGGGCAGGTGTGAGGGGCTGAGGAGCAGGCAGCCTGCCTGCAGTCCCCTGGGCTCTGCAGGGAGGCTGTGGAAAGGAGCAGGACCACTTTCCCCCTTTTCCTTTAGAGCACCCAGACCTTGGAAGCAGTGGGTGTTCTCCAGGCATCCCTGGGGACATTCAAGGTCAAGCTTGATGGGGTCCTGAGCAACTTGATCCAGTGGAGATGTTCCTGCTGAGTGCAGTGGGGTGGCCTTCGAGGGTCCCTTCCAACCTGATGCATCCTGTGGTGCTGTGATGCCCTGCATCAAGCACTAAAAGTGGAGCTGGCAGCAGGGGCAGGTCTGCAAACCCCCTTCCCTTCCCTTCCCAACCCAAGAGACATCCAGCCAGGGGCTCCAGGCCACTGTGCTGCTTCATGGCTTTCCTGCCCATGGAGCAGGCAGGAGGCAGCTGAGTCCCTTGATGGGTCACAGCCTGCTTGGGCTGCTCCCTGTGGCAGGAAGTCTGCTGCCCTCCCTGGAGCTCTGGGTGCTTCCTGCACTGCCCAGAGCCTGCTCCCAGCATCAGCACAGCTCAGGCTGTTGCAATGGAGCTGAGCTCCTGCTGCTGCTGCCCTGAGCAGGCTCTGTGGCTGTGTCAGGGCTGTGGATCTCATGGCACAGATACTGGCACTAGAGGGCTCTGGAAGCTGCAGCCCAGGGCAAAGCTGGTGCAGGGCATGCTGCTGTGAAGGAGGGAGCCAGCTCCAGGGGATGGAGTGGTTCAGAGTTGAGGTGACCTTGTCCTGTGGCAGCTTCCTCTTGTCCTGCAAGGCTGGTGCATGCCAGGAGATGGCTTCCCCTGGGGCTGGGGACACTCTGTGCCCCACCAGACCAGGACTCATCTCCAGGAATGCCTTTTGGTTGGGGGCAGGGAAGGCCTTTCTGTTGGGGAGAGGGAAGGCTAGGCCTGCAGGAACCAGCCTGGTGGAGCAGCTGAAGTGTGAGGCATCCCCTGGGACAGCTGGCAGCAAGGTGGGGAGCTGAGCTGGGCTGCTCCCTGCTGGATGTGGATCATGGTGGGGAGCTGAGCTGGGCTGCTCCCTGCTGGATGTGGATCATGGTGGGGAGCTGAGCTGGGCTGCTCCCTGCTGGATGTGGATCACGGTGGGGAGCTGAGCTGGGCTGCTCCCTGCTGGATGTGGATCATGGTGGGGAGCTGAGCTGGGCTGCTCCCTGCTGGATGTGGATCATGGTGGGAGCTGAGCTGGGCTGCTCCCTGCTGGATGTGGATCATGGTGGGGAGCTGAGCTGGGCTGCTCCCTGCTGGATGTGGATCATGGTGGGGAGCTGAGCTGGGCTGCTCCCTGCTGGATGTGGATCATGGTGGGGAGCTGAGCTGGGCTGCTCCCTGCTGGATGTGGATCATGGTGGGGAGCTGAGCTGGGCTGCTCCCTGCTGGATGTGGATCATGGTGGGGAGCTGAGCTGGGCTGCTCCCTGCTGGATGTGGATCATGGTGGGGAGCTGAGCTGGGCTGCTCCCTGCTGGATGTGGATCACGGTGGGGAGCTGAGCTGGGCTGCTCCCTGCTGGATGTGGATCATGGTGGGGAGCTGAGCTGGGCTGCTCCCTGCTGGATGTGGATCATGGTGGGGAGCTGAGCTGGGCTGCTCCCTGCTGGATGTGGATCACAGTGGGGAGCTGAGCTGGGCTGCTCCCTGCTGGATGTGGATCATGGTGGGGAGCTGAGCTGGGCTGCTCCCTGCTGGATGTGGATCACGGTGGGGAGCTGAGCTGGGCTGCTCCCTGCTGGATGTGGATCACAGTGTTGGTCGTTGCAGTGCCTCCAGCACCAGCTCCTGGAACTGGAAGTCCCTTGGCCAGGTCTCCTGAGCAGCACCAGGAGGGAGCTTGGGAAGTGTGACCTCAGCTTGATGGAGCAGGATGAGCTTTCCCCTGTGCCCATGTCAGCCACTTCCCATTGCCCTGGGATTCAGCTCCATCTCCTTGGAGAGGCACCAACCCCAGCCACTGGCACTGATGGAGCTGGGACAGAGAGATGTAGACAGAGCTACCACCAGCCTTAGCAAGGGCTTGTGGCAAGAAGCAATGAGCAAGGCTGTAGGAACAGGAGCTGCTCTGCTTAGCCCTGCTGGGAGCAGGCTCCATAGGGCTGAGCTGGGAGAGACCCAAGCGTGGTGCCCAAGATGGCTGTGGGGGCACAGCAGGACCTCCACAGCCCAGGGAAGGATTTGGGCTGCTTGAGCCATGGCAGGATGGAGAGAAGAGCCTGCACAGGCCCTCTGAATGGAGCAAAGCTTTCTCCAGCAGGAGGAACCCGAGGGAGGCTCCGTGGCAGCTCCGCAGGCCCAGGGCAGAGCCCCGGAGCGCAGCGCCCGGCCCTGCAGATGCAGCATACATCACCCTGGGGCACAGCCTGGCACTGCAGGGTGACAACAATGGACATTCATCGAGGCTGTCACTTGGCCAGGCCCTCTGCCAGGGGCTCTTCTTGCAGGCATCCAGTCTGGAGCTTCATGCTGATCCTCTTTCTCCTCTTTCTAGGTTCAGAGGATCGGAAGTTCTGCATCCTTTACCTGGCAGAGGTGAGTGCTGCTGCTTGCCAGGGGAGCTGCCACGTGGGAGCAGGCTGCCAGCAGCTCTGCTCCTTCCTCCTGCAGCTGGCAGGGAGGGCTGGAGGGGCTAGTTGGACTCCCTTTGTCATTCATTTGGCAGAGGTCTGGAGAGGAAACATCCTGGCTGTGGCCAGAGTGTGTTAGTAAGAAGCTGCTAAAGGGAGTCTGTGGGCAGGGAGTCTGGGCAGCACAAGACAGCTCTGCTCTTCCTCTTCTCCTTCTCTTCCTCTTCTCCTTCTCTTCCTCTTCTCCTTCTCTTCCTCTTCTCCTTCTCTTCCTCTTCTCCTTCTCTTCCTCTTCTCCTTCTCTTCCTCTTCTCCTTCTCTTCCTCTTCTCCTTCTCTTCCTCTTCTCCTTCTCTTCCTCTTCTCCTTCTCTTCCTCTTCTCCTTCTCTTCCTCTTCTCCTTCTCTTCCTCTTCTCCTTCTCTTCCTCTTCTCCTTCTCTTCCTCTTCTCCTTCTCTTCCTCTTCTCCTTCTCTTCCTCTTCTCCTTCTCTTCCTCTTCTCCTTCTCTTCCTCTTCTCCTTCTCTTCCTCTTCTCCTTCTCTTCCTCTTCTCCTTCTCTTCCTCTTCTCCTTCTCTTCCTCTTCTCCTTCTCTTCCTCTTCTCCTTCTCTTCCTCTTCTCCTTCTCTTCCTCTTCTCCTTCTCTTCCTCTTCTCCTTCTCTTCCTCTTCTCCTTCTCTTCCTCTTCTCCTTCTCTTCCTCTTCTCCTTCTCTTCCTCTTCTCCTTCTCTTCCTCTTCTCCTTCTCTTCCTCTTCTCCTTCTCTTCCTCTTCTCCTTCTCTTCCTCTTCTCCTTCTCTTCCTCTTCTCCTTCCCCTCTACTCTGCCCTGGTGAGACCACACTTGGAATGCTATGTCCCGTTTTGGGCTTCCCAATTCAGGAGAGACAGAGACCTGCTGGAGAAAGTCCAACAGAGAGCCATGAGGATGTTGAAGGGACTGGGGAACATCTCTGCTGTGAGGAGAGGCTGAGAGCCCTGGGGCTGTTTAGTCTGGAGAGGAGAAGGCTGAGAGGGGATCTGATCAATGCCTATCAATAGCTGAGAGGTGGGGGACAAGATGAAGGGGCCAGACTCTTTTTGGTGGTGCCCAGTGACAGGACAAGGAGCAGGAGGTACAAGCTGGAACACAGGAAGTTCCACCTTGACATGAGGAGAAACCTCTTTGGTGTGAGGGTGACAGAGCCCTGGAGCAGGCTGCCCAGAGAGGCTGTGGAGTCTCCTTCTCTGGAGACTTCTAAGACCCATCTGGATGTGTTCCTGGGTGACCCTGCTCTGGCAGGGAGGTTGGACTTGATGATCTCTGGAGGTCCCTCCCAAGCCCTAACTTTCTGTGATTCCCCTGGGTGCATCTTCCTCCCAGCACCTCAGTCCTACCTCACCCTAGGGTTCTTTCTCTCAGGGACAGGTTTCCTTGCCACCCCTTTTGTCATTATTTTTTAGGCAGAGAATCATAGTTGGAAGGGACCCCTGAAGGTCATCTTGTCCCAACCCCTCTTGCAGTGAGCAGGGGCATTAGAGCCCCAGAGCTGGGGCTGTGCAGCCTGGAGAAGAGAGGGCTCCAGGGAGAGAGACTTTAGAGCAACCTTCCAGTACCTGAAGGGCTCCAGGAGAGCTGGGGAGGGACTCTGGCCAAGGGCTGGGAGTGCCAGGATGAGGAACAATGGCTTTGAGCTGGGAGAGGGGAGACTGAGACTGGAGAGGGGGAGGAAATCCTTGAGAGTGAGGCTGGGGAGACTCTGGCACAGGCTGCCCAGGGAGGCTGTGGCTGCCTCCTGCCTGGAGGTGTTGAAGGCCAGGCTGGATGAGGCCTTGAGCAAGCTGTGCTGGTGGGAGGTGTCCCTGCCCATGGCAGGGGGTTGGCCCTGGGTGACCTTTAGGGTCCTTTCCAACCCAAATCACTCTATGGTTCTCTGGCTCTTTAACTGGAGGAGGTTGCTCAGGGTTTCACCTTGTAAAGGATGCTCCTTTGCTTGCCTCCACCCTCAAATGAAATCAGGAAGCTCAGCCTGGAGGACATCTAATCAGAGCTCTAAGGCCACGGGTGGCTGGCACATGGGGAAGGGCTCTAACCAGATTTGGGCTCACTCAGACCTTGGCACAGTCACATTTTTGTCATGAAGCAGCTGAGGAGACTTCAGAATTGGTTCCCAGGGGCAGGGCCTCCCTCACCACTGAGTGCTGCAGCTCTGCTTTTGTTCCCCTTTCCCAGGGACCTGACTCTCTTCCTGGTTTCCAGGCTCTTGTGTTTTCCTGGGGTGGAAGTTGGGAGGTGGGAAGTATCCCCAGGGTGTGGAGGAGAAAGGCAAACATTGCTCAGCAGCACCATGGGATAATGAAGCATTGTGAGAGCTGCCTGAAGAGGCTGAGGATGAGAGCTGTTCACCTTGAGGAGCTGGGCTCGGGGCCAAGGCACAGCCTGCTGTGAGGACATTGCCTGATGAGTTCCTCTCTTGCTTTTCATTGAGTCCCAGAAGGGTAGGGCTTGGAAGGGACCTCCAGAGATCATCCAGGCCAGAGCAGGGTCAGCCAGGGCAGCTCACCCAGGAACACATCCTGATGGGTTTGGGAAGTCCCAGAGCAGTCCAACTCCCCTGCCAAAAGCAGGATCCCCCAGGGCAGGTCACACAGGAGTGCATCCAGGTGGGTTTTGAATGTATCCAGAGCAGGAGACTCCACAGCCTCTCTGGGCAGCCTGCTCCAGGCCTCCAGCAGCCTCACACCAAAGAATTCTCCCCTCATGTTGAGGTGGAGCCTCCTGGGTTCCAGTTTGTGTCACTGCCCCTTGTCCTGTCACAGGACAGCCCTGCAGAGCCTGGCCCCTTCTTGTCCCCCACCCTCCTGGGGCTGGAGCTGCCTGCCTGGGGCTGGAGCTGCCTGCCTGGGGCTGGAGCTGCCTGCCTGGCGCTGGAGCTGCCTGCCTAGGGCTGGAGCTGCCTGCCTGGGACTGGAGCTGCCTGCCTAGGGCTGGAGCTGCCTGCCTGGGGCTGGAGCTGCCTGCCTGGGGCTGGAGCTGCCTGCCTGGGACTGGAGCTGCCTGCCTAGGGCTGGAGCTGCCTGCCTGGGGCTGGAGCTGCCTGCCTGGCGCTGGAGCTGCCTGCCTGGGGCTGGAGCTGCCTGCCTGGGGCTGGAGCTGCCTGCCTGGCGCTGGAGCTGCCTGCCTGGGGCTGGAGCTGCCTGCCTGGGACTGGAGCTGCCTCCCTGGGGCTTTGCTCACTGTGTCCCAGGGGATGTCAGAGCTGTGTGGTGCCTCCTGCCCAGCTCAGGCTGTGCTGGCTGTGGGGCAGTGCCATCCCAGCAGCTGCTCAGGCAGCAGGAGCAAAGCACTTGGAGCCTGTTCCATTTCACTTAGAGGCTTGGGGCCCTCAAGTAGAAGTGACAGAGAGCTTGGCTGCCTTTCAGTGGCTCTTGAGAGGTGAAGACTCATCTGTGGCAAGCTGCTGTGAAGAGTTTTGTTTGCTCCTGAGAGGCCTCAGTGGCCCTCACAGCTCTGGTGGCTGAGGGCTGTGGCAGTCACTGCAGCTGCAGTGTAGGAGTTGGACAGAAAAGGTGCAGCATTTCCTGTCCTACACACCAGCTCCCCTCCAGGGGACAGTAGGTCTGCACTGACCATGCTCATGGGATTCTGTGAACCCCTTCTTGTTCCTCCTGTCCACCTGAGATGTTTTGGAGCAGGCCACAAGAGGGGAGGGAGCTTCCCTGGCAGGGCTGCCACATGCCCAGCCCCAGCAGTGGCTGCTCTCACCCTGTGCTGTCCCAGCCCACAGCTTTCAGGTGATGTGGGCCAAACCTTGGCTCCAAGATGGCACCCCATGCCCTCCCAGCCCCCAGGAATGCCTCTGCCACTTGGGGTAGAGCATGGGGTTGCTTTGAGGCTGGTGGTCTGCACTGAGCTGGGGAGGTCAGGCTGATATGAGACCCTGCCTGTGGGGAGGTGATGCCCCAGCTGCCTGGAGAGAAAGGAGGAGGTGGCACAGATGGAAACAGGAAGCCTCAAGGTTGAGCTTCCATCCCTGAGTCCCAGCAGACTCCAGCAATGGGCAGTTTGGGCTGGGGAGGGGAAGCTGAAGTGCAGAGAAGGGGATGTGCCTGTGAGTCAGCAGTGAGCCAGGGCAGGATGGGGCCCTCCTGACTTCCCCACTGCTGCTCTCCTGGGAAACTGGCCTGCAAGTCACACCCCCATGTGAAGCAGGTGACCAGGCTGCAAGGACATGGGCTGCTGGGCAAAGCAGGGGAGCAGAAATGATTCACTTTTGCAGTGCTGGGGCTGTGTGGCTCAGTGAAGCTCCCTCAGGGGGTGGGATGCTGTGGTGGGAGCCAGCTGGCAGGGTTTGAGCACCTTCTTGCTTCAGGAAGCTAAGTAGAGGGTGCTGGGAGAGCTGGCAGATGAGCTGCCAAGCTGCTCTCCATCATGTACCACCAGGCCTGGCTCACTGGAGAGGTCCCAGATGACTGGAAGCTGGACAAGGTGATGCCCATCCACAAGAAGGGCTGGAAGGAGGAGCCAGGGAATTCCAGGCCTGGCAGCCTGACCTCAGTGCCAGGCAAGATCATGGAACAGCTCATCTTGAGTGCAGTCACACAGCACTTACAGGATGGCCAAGGGCTCAGGCCCAGCCAGCATGGATTCAGGCAGGGCAGGTCCTGCCTCACCAACCTGATCTCCTTCCATGCCCAGGTGACTGCCTGCTGGATGTGGGGCAGGCTGTGGATGGAGTCTGCCTGGACTGCAGCAAGGCCTTTGCCACCATCCCCCACAGCAAGCTCCTGGCCAAGCTGTCAGCCCCTGGCTTGGGCAGCAGCTCTCTGAGCTGGGTTAGGAACTGGCTGGAGGCTGAGCCCAGAGAGTGGTGGTGAATGGTGCCACAGCCAGCTGGCAGCCAGGCACCAGTGGTGTGCCCCAGGGATCAGTGCTGGGCCCCAGCCTGTTCAATATCTTCATTGATGATCTGGAGGAGGGGATGGAGTCAGTCATCAGTAAATGTGCAGATGACAGCAAGCTGGGGGCAGGAGTTGATCTGTGAGAGGGTTGGAGAGCTCTGCAGAGGGACCTTGCCAGGCTGGGCAGATGGGCAGAGGCCAAGGGCAGGAGACTGAACACATCCAAGTGCCAGGGGCTGCACATTGGCCACAGCAACTCCAGGCAGAGCTATAGGCTGGGGTCAGAGTGGCTGAGAGCAGCCAGGCAGAGAGGGACCTGGGGGTAATGGTTGATGGTAGGCTGAACATGAGCCAGCAATGTGCCCAGGGGGCCAAGAGGGCCAATGGCATCCTGGCCTGCATCAGGCAGAGTGTGGCCAGCAGGAGCAGGGAAGTCCTTGTGCCCTGTGCTCAGCACTGCTGAGGCCACACCTTGAGTCCTGTGTCCAGTTCTGGGCTCCTCAGTTTAAGAAGGACATTGAGAGACTTGAAGGTGTCCAGAGAAGGGCAACAAAGCTGGGGAGGGGTCTGGAGCACAGCCCTGGGAGGAGAGGCTGAGGGAGCTGGGGTTGCTTAGCCTGCAGAAGAGGAGGCTCAGGGGAGACCTTGCTCTCTGCAACTCCCTGCAGGGAGGTTGTAGCCAGCTGGGGGTTGGTCTCTGCTCCCATGCAGCCAGCACAGAACAAGAGGACACAGTCTCCAGCTGTGCCAGGGGAGGTTTAGGCTGGAGGTTAGGAGGAAGTTTTACACAGAGAGAGTGATTGCCCATTGGGATGGGCTGCCTGAGGAGGTGGTGGAGTCACCATCATTGGAGGTGTTCAGGAGGAGGCTTGATGGGGTGCTTGGAGCCATGGTTGAGTTGATCAGATGGTGTTGGGTGATAGGTTGGACTGGATGATCTTGAAGGTCTCTTCCAACCAGGTCTGGTCTATTCTATTCTATTCTATTCTATTCTATTCTATTCTATTCCATTCCATTCCATTCCATTCCATTCCATTCCATTCCATTCCATTCCATTCCATTCCATTCCATTCCATTCCATTCCATTCCATTCCATTCCATTCCATTCCATTCCATTCCATTCTATTCTATTCCATTCTATTCTATTCCATTCTATTCTATTCTATTCTATTCCATTCTATTCCATTCTATTCCATTCTATTCCATTCCACACCTCCTGTGTAAACCCTGTGAGAGGGAGCATTCCCTGCCTGGAGGGAGCTGGTGGGCTGCCAGGGGGGCAGTGCAGGGCTGTGAGGAGGCTCAGGGCTGCACTCACAGCCTCCCTGCTCCGGAAGTGTCCTACTGCTGGGAAAGTGCAGAGCAGGGCTGCAGAGCATTGTTAGAAGGCTTTGATTCCCACCCAACACATTCAGGCTGAACTGGCTGCAAATCCAAGAGCTCAGGAAGATTTTCATTTGCACAGCACCAGCAGAAGGAGCTCTCTTGGGTTTTTTTTTCCCTCTCAGGAGGTTTTCCCCTGCAGGTTTCCCTTGGGAGCCTGCTGTGGTGGTGAGTGCTGCCACAGCCAGCTGGCAGCCAGGCACCAGTGGTGTGCCCCAGGGAGCAGTGCTGGGCCCCAGCCTGTTCAATATCTTCATTGATGATCTGGAGGAGGAGATTGAGTCCATCAGCAGTAAATGTGCAGCTGACAGCAAGCTGGGGGCAGGAGTTGATCTGTGAGAGGGTTGGAGAGCTCTGCAGAGGGACCTGGACAGGCTGGGCAGATGGGCAGAGGCCAAGGGCAGGAGGCTGAACACATCCAAGTGCCAGGGGCTGCACATTGGCCACAGCAACCCCAGGCAGTGCTACAGGCTGGGGGCAGAGTGGCTGAGAGCAGCCAGGCAGAGAGGGACCTGGGGGTGGACAGCAGCTGAACATGAGCCAGCAGTGTGCCCAGGGGGCCAAGAAGGCCAAGGGCATCCTGGCCTGCATCAGGAAGAGTGTGGCCAGCAGGAGCAGGGAAGTCCTTGTGCCCTGTGCTCAGCACTGCTGAGGCCACACCTGGAGTCCTGTGTCCAGTTCTGGGCTCCTCAGGTCAGGAAAGATGTTGAGATGCTGGAAGGTGTCCAGAGAAGGGCAACAAAGCTGGGGAGGGGTCTGGAGCACAGCCCTGGGAGGAGAGGCTGAGGGAGCTGGGGTTGCTTAGCCTGCAGAAGAGGAGGCTCAGGGGAGACCTTCTTGCTCTCTCCAACTCCCTGCAGGGAGGTTGTGGCCAGGTGGGGGTTGGGCTCTTCTCCCAGGCAAGCAGCCCCAGAACAAGAGGACACAGTCTCAAGCTGTGCCAGGGGAGGTTTAGGCTGGAGGTGAGGAGAAAGTTCTTCCCAGAGAGAGTTGTTAGCCATTGGGATGTGCTGCCCAGGGAGGTGGTGGAGTCCCCATCCCTGGAGGTGTTCCAGAGGGGCTTGGATGTGGCACTTGGAGCCATGGTTTAGTTGTCAGGAGGTGCTGGGGGACAGCTTGGACTTGATGATCTCTGAGTTCTTTTCCAACCTTATTGATTCTCTGATTCCAGCAGTGGAATCCAACAGGGGCAGCTTCTTGAGCTGCTGCTTTGGGCCCATGTAGAGAGCTGAGGGAATGGACACTGCACATCTGTGCTGGAGCTTGTTTTGCCTTGGGGATGGCACCCAGATGGCCCCCCCCATGGGCATTGCTCCTGCTGGCATTGCCAGGCTCTGTCTTGGCTGCTGGCAAGGGTACACCTTGAACAAATGCTCTTTGAAGTGGAGCACAACTGGAGTGAGGAGCAGCACTGGGGAATTCCAGCTCCTGTGGAATGTGAGGAGCTTGGGGCAGAGTGGAAGGCTGCTCAGTGGAAAAGGTTCTGGTTGAACATGAGCCAGGGGGTGCCCAGGCTGCCAAAAAGGTCAACAGCATCCTGGCCTGCATCAGCAATGGTGTGGCCAGCAGGAGCAGGGCAGGGATTGTGCCCCTGTGCTGGGCACTGGGCAGGCCACACCTCACATCCTGGGTTCAGATTTGGGCCTCTCACTCCAAGAAGGACATTGAGGGGATGGAGCAGGTCCAGAGAAGGGCAACCAAGCTGGGGAATGGTCTGGAGAAGAGGGCTGGGGAGGAGCAGCTGAGGGAGCTGGGGGTGCTCAGTGTGCAGCAGAGGAGGCTAAGGGAGACCTCATTGCCCTCTACAGCTCCCTGAAAGGAGGCTGGAGCCAGTGGGGATCAGTTTCCTCCTCCAAGGCACAAGAGGAAATGGCCTTGGCTTTGACCAGGGGAGGTTTAGGTTGCACATGAGGAACAATTTCTTATACCAACTGGTTGTGAAGTCTTGGCCCAGGCTGCCCAGGGCAGTGGTGGAGTCCCCATCCCTGGAGGGATACCAGAGCTGTGTAGATGTAGTGCTGAGGGCCCTGGTTTGGTGGTGCCCTGGCAGTGCTGGGTTAAGGGTTGGGCTTGAAGATCCAAAAGGTCTTTTCCAGCCAAAATGGTTCTGTCATTCTGTGTGGGCTGTGTTGATGTCCTCCACTCCATTGCCTTCAGTGGAGGTTTCCCAGCTTGCTCCACAGGAGTTCATCTCCACTGCTCCTGCCAGCAGTGAGCATTGGCCATGCCTCATCCCAGTGAGGAGGACTGAGGTTCCTGTCTCCACACAGCAACCCTGAGTGCTGCCACAGCAATCTGCTGGTGGTACCAGGGGATTTCAGGGCTCAGGACAAACTCTGATGTGGCACACCCACACCTGGGTGGCTCTGAAGTCAGCTCTGCTGGGCACTGCTCTGGCAGATGCAGAAAGCACTCAGATGATTTACTGCTAGGGAAAAGGCTTGGCCAGGGATGTGACATCAAACCTAAGCAATCAAGTGCTCCACAGGGCTCTGGGCAGCCTGATCCAGTGGAGGTGGCCCTGCTGACTGCAGGGGGGTGGCCTAGGTGGCCTTTGGAGGTCCCTTCCAACCCAACCCATTCTGTGTTTCTGCAAGTGCACAGCCAAAGGGAACTTAAAGTGTAATTACTAATGAAAGGGAGATGGAGCCCAGCTAGAGCAGATGTCCTGATGGGCACTTGGCTTGGTGTGACACAGCCCTTGGCCTGAAAGCCTGGAAGGAGAGGAAGTTGCTGTGGTGCTTAATAAATAGTTTAAACCCCCTGGTCTGAGACCTCAGCCTCACCTTCTGTGAGCACTGCTCCTAAGGCTGGGGAAGCCTGGCCCTGGCTGGGCTGCAGGCAGCACTGAGAGGGCAGGAGACAGCAAATTGGGGCTGATCAGAGCTGTGTGGGGCTTGGAATGTGGGGAGGTAAGGAGGATGGCTCAGTGCTGGAGCACTGGGGGCTAGCTGCTGAAGTAGGGGACAGCTGCTGATGTGTCTTCATGTGACCATGGGGAAGAGAGAGCTGCACACAGGTGTGTGAGGGTCAAGAGAATCACAGCTTGCATGGGGCTGGAAGGGACCTTCAAAGGTCATTTTTGTCCAAGCCCCCTGCAGCCAGCTGGGACACCTCCAACTAGATCAGGTTGCTCAATGTCTCCAGGGATGGAGCCTCAACCACCTCCCTGGGCAGCCTGTTCCAGGCTCTCCCCAGCCTCCCTGTGCAGAGCTTCCTCCTGATGTCCAACCTAAACCTCCCCTGCTCCAGGTTCAAACCATTGCCTCTCATCCTATCCCCACAGCCCCTTCTGAACAGTCCCTCCCCAGCCTGCCTCTGGGGTCCCCTTCAGATACTGCAATGCAGCTCTGAGGTCTCCCTGGAGCCTTCTCTTCTCCAGCCCCAACTCTCCCAGCCTGGCCCCACAGCAGAGGCTCTCCAGCCCTCTGATCATCTTGGTGGCCTCCTCAGCAGTTTGCTGTCCTTGTGTTGAGGTCCCCACAGCAGGTGAGGTCTGAGCAGAGCAGAGGGGGCAGGATCCTCTCTCTCCATCTCTGGCAATGGGCACAGGCAGCACAGAAGGCCAAGGGCAGCCCTTTGGGCTGCCCTTGGCCTTCTGTGCTGCCTGTGCCCATTGCTGCCTCCTGTCCAGCTTCTCCCCCCCAAATCCTTTCCTGCAGGGCTGCTCTCAATCTCATCACCCCCAGCCTGCATTGCTGTCAGGTCAGAAGGGACTGAGAAAAGCTTGGTGGGGGAAGGATCAGCAGCAGCCCTGAGAAGGTGGCACCAGCAAGGAGGAAAGCTTGGGCTTCAGTCAGCTTTCCCATTCCTTTGTTCTCCTGACAGCCAGGAGGGTTGCACTTGGGGCTGGATTTGTTTCCAGCCTCACTGGGATGGCTTTGGCAGGGGCCCAAAGCAAAGGAAGTTGTTACCCTCTTCCTCTTTCCCAGCACTGAGGTGGATCTGGTGCCCTGGGTTGGGCTCTGCTGCTGTTGTTGTTTCCCCCCATCCTGAGCACTCTGCCCCTTGGTGGGGCTGGAGCAGCCTGCAGAAGAGCCTTGATCCATCCTTTTCAGCTACCTCATGGTGCTGGAACACAGGCAGATGCCCACAGGATGCAGAGCCACTGCGGAGATGTGAGCTCAGAGAGCCTTGAGGCTGTGAAGGAGACATGGAGCCAAGAGCTGTGCCCACCTCTGACCCCACAGGGAGCCCCAGGAGGGGTTTAGCCAGGGCTGCTGATTCAGGAGTGCTTCAGGCTCACAGGAGCACAAGCTGCTGAATTTTGAGCCATGCTGGATGGCAGAGCAGTGCAGGGTGGAGGCACAGCTGGGGCTGAAAGCCCTGGTAAGAGAAGAGCAAGAGGCAGCTGGCACTGGGTGCTGAGTGCAGGGTGGGGGAAGGGAGAGAGGTTTGTGTGTGAGGTGAGCTGTGAGCTCTGCTGAGCTTGGGTCTCAGTTCCCTCTAATTCAAGGGCTGAGGTTTGTCACAGTTGGGGCTGGTGAGTGTCAGTGCTGGGCTTGGCCTGCACTCAGGTGAAGAACTCTTTCAGGCTGTGGTGGAGTGGCCACTGCCAACAGGGGTAGAGGTGTTGGGACCCCACCTGCAGCACTGCCTCCAGCTCTGGGGCCCCCAGCACAGGAAGGACCTGGAGCTGCTGGAGAGGGTCCAGAAGAGGCCACAAGGATGGTCAGAGGGCTGCAGACCCTCCCCTGTGGGGCCAGGCTGGGAGAGCTGGGGCTGTGCAGCCTGGAGAAGAGAAGGCTCCAGGCAGAGCTCAGAGCAGCCTTCCAGGACCTGAAGGGCTCCAGGAGAGCTGGGGAGGGACTCTGGACAAGGGCTGGGAGTGCCAGGATGAGGAACAATGGCTTTGAGCTGGGAGAGGGGAGACTGAGAGTGGAGAGAAGGAAGAAGTTGTTGAGAGTAAGGCTGGGGAGACTCTGGCACAGGCTGCCCAGGGAGGCTGTGGCTGCCTCCTGCCTGGAGGTGCTGAAGGCCAGGCTGGATGAGGCCTTGAGCAAGCTGGGCTGGGGGGAGGTGTCCCTGCCCATGGCAGGGGCTTGGAACTGGATGCTCTTGAAGGTCCCTTCCAAGCCAAACCTTCTGTGAGTCTATGAATCAGCCAAAGGATTTCAAGTAGAGGCAGCCTACACTTGCTGCTTGCTGCCACTTTCCCTGCATGAATTTGAAGCACACAGAGACCCTGACATGACCTCTCTGCCTCCCAGCCCCAGTACTATGTAGGGGAAGGTCTTCTGCAGCCTCTGTGCTGCTGGTGTTCAGGTGAAAAATCCTTTCCTGCCCTCTGATGCTTTCTTTGCTCCCTTGCAAACAGCAGCTTATTTCTGCCTGCTGGAGAGGCTCCCCAGGTGGGGCTGCATCCTGCTCTGCAGAGCACCAGCACCCATCCCCTTGGGTCACCCAGCCCAGCTAGCTCACAGGAGAGCTGAATGCTCAAGCTGCACACAGGGAAACTCTCTGCTGTGCCAAGCCTGCAGCAGCTTAACTCTTTCCTGAGCAAAGGATTCTGCTTTCCTCCATCCAAGGGGTGGCAGCTCCCAGCTGCTGGGCTTCTCTCTGTGTGATACCAAGAGGCCACAGAGGCACAGAATGGGCTGGGTTGGAAGGGACCTCCAAAGGTCATCCAGTCCAACCCCCTCTCAGCAGGGGCATCCTGCACCAGATCAGGTTGCTCAGGCTGCCCAGAGCCCTGCCCTTGCTGTATTGAGGGCTCCACACCTGGCTGCAGTACTTCAGCCTGCCAAGAAAAGTGCTTCTGAAGGATGTTGTGACCTGAACCCATGTGCAGACTGCCCCAAGTGCTGAGGCCTTCCTGAGATGCAGCCCTCCCCAGCTTCCCTACCACATGCCCTGAACTGCAGATGCAGCTCAAGTCATTGGTGACTGATTGCTGCCATGTTCCTCCTTTGAGCCAGAGAGAGCCTTCAGCTGAGCCTTCTGCAGTCCTGCTCACAAACCTGGAGCAAACAAGGGCCAAGCCTCAGGCTGATAACAAATTCTGAGCTTCCTTTCTAGCCACATTCCCCTGGAAACCTTTCCCATGGCTTTCCTCACAATGCAGCAAGGAAATTTACTTTGTTGGTTTGAATTGGTCACACTAAGTATTGGGTAAGAGGTTGGACTTGATGATCTCTGAGGTCTTTTCCAGCCTGGTTGATTCTGTGATTCCTGTCCTGTGCTCTCCTGGAGCCAGAGCAGGCAGAGGGATGGCTCTGGAGCTGGTGGCCAGGTTGCTCCTCTATGCAGAGAGGCTCCATGGCTCTGTCTCCCCTGCCAGCCTGCATTTACCCAGGTTAGATGATGTGGAGTGGCAGCAGCAGCAGAAGCCCTGGGTTGGCAGAACCCATGGCCTGGGCAGAAGGCAGCTCCTGGGCAGTGACAGCTACCAGTTTAGGTCTCTCTGGGCAGAGCAGGGAGGGCTCATGTCCCAGCAGGAGAAATTGGTGTTAGGGACATTCTGCTCCCCTGGTCTTGGGAGCCTTTGCCTGGTTCAGCCTGAATCTGGGTTCTGAGCTGACCACAAAATGTGCCTCGTGGAGCAGGAGTGCTTAATTGTTTTCCCTGTGGTCACATCCCCCAGGTGCTGGCAAGAAGAATCAGAGCATGCTCTGAAGGTCCCTCCAGTGAGCAGGGACAGCTGCAGCTAGAGCCCCAAGCAGCCTGACCAGGAATGGCTCCAGCCATGGGGCAGCTCCCAGCCCTCTGGGCAGCCTTGGGCCAGGCTCTCAGCACCCTCAGGCTCAAACATTTCTTCCTCCTCTGCAGTCTGAATCTCCCTCTTTGAGTTCAAACCATCTCCCCTTGGCCTGTCACAACAGCCCCTGCTCAGAAGTCTGGAAAGAATCTGGCCCCAGCCAGGGGCTGCAGACTTTAGTCTGGAGAAGAGAAGGCTGAGAGGGGATATGGTCAATGTCTATGAACATCTGAGGGGTGGGGGACAAGAAGGGGCCAGGCTCTTCAGGACAGGCCAAGGGGCAGTGACACAGACTGGAACCCAGGAGGCTTCACCTCTACCTGAGGAGAAAGTTGTTTGGTGTGAGGCTGCTGGAGCCTGGAGCAGGCTGCCCAGAGAGGCTGTGGAGTCTCCTGCTCTGGAGAGCTTCCAAGCCCCACCTGGCTGTGTCCCTGTGTGCCCTGCCCTGGCCAAGCCTGCTCTGGCAGTGGGGTTGGACTGGATGGTGTCTGGAGGTCCCTTCCAGCCCCTACCCTTCCATGAGTCTATCATCCTCTTGCCCCCCACAGCTCCTTTAGCTCTTGCTGAGCATTGCTCAGCTCCCCTCTGGGGCTGCTCTTCTCCAGGCTCTCAGCCCCAGGGCTCTCAACCTTTGCTCCTCACAGAGCTGCTCCAGGCCCCTCAAGAGCCCTGGGCTGTGCTGTGGTGCAGTGCTTCTGTGCACTGCTCCTCCATCTCCTCCCTCCTTAGGAGCAGCAGCATCTAAGTGCAACCAGCCTGAGCTGAGCTGGAGCTGCTGGTGGTGCTTCACTATGGTGCAAGAGGTCCACCTTGCTGGCTTGGTGTCTCTCCTGGTGTCTGCAGGACAATGAAAACCATTTCCTAAGAGCCAGCCCTTGGTGCCACAAGGAAGGATGGGCACATCTGTCCTTCACCTACCCAGCCTCCCTGGCCCAAAGACAAGCCACCCAGCACCCAGCTGAGCTGCTCTGCAGCTTGCTGTGCCCTGTGAACACCAGCTCCCTGCACATGGAATCACACAATGGTCTGGGCCAGCAGGGACCCCCAAAGCTCACCCAGTCCAACCTCCCCACAGTCAGCAGGGACATCCTCAACCAGATCAGGCTGCCCAGACCCCTGCTGAGCCTCACCTTGAATATCTCCAGGGATGGGGCCACAACCACCTCCCTGGGCAGGCTGTTCCCCCCTGGTGCAGAACTTGTTCCTCACATCCAGTCTCAGTCTGCTCTGCTCTAGTTTGAAGCCATTGCCTCTGCTCCTGTCCCTGCAGGCCTTTGCAAACAGTCTCTCTGCAGCCTTCTTTTAGCCACCTTCAGTACTGGAAGGTTGCTATGAGGTCTCCCTCTTCTCCAGGCTGAACACCCCCAGCTCCCTCAGCCTGTCCTCAGAGCAGAGCTGCTCCAACCCCCTGAGCACTTTCTGGACCCTCTCCATCAGGTCCATGTCCTTCCTGTACTGAGGGCTGCAGAGCTGCACACAGCACTCCAGCTGAGGTCTGCTCCAGCACCCATCAGATTGTCACCTTCTGGTCATCCCAGCATTCAGCAGGGCCTCTGCTGGTCCGAGTCACAGACTGCACTGGGCTGGAAGGGAGCCTCAAAGGCAGCAGGGACAGCTCCAGCTAGAACAGGGTCACACCAAGCCCGGTCTGTTGTTGCCAGTGTTTGTTCTTTGGGCACCACCGGTGTGCCCAGCAGGCCAAAATCCACAGGAAGAGAGGTGGCTCCCCCTGGCCCCCCCAGCACAGCAGACTGAACTTTCTCATCAGACCCAGCTCTGTGGCTCATGGCAGCCCCATGGAGGCAGCAGGCAGGCTCTGCCTGTGTTTTGTGCACAGGATATTCCCAGGCTTTGCTGGGAGCTGTGTGCTGCCATCTCACCTCTATTGTAGTCTGGAGCCTGCTTCCGAGGTACTTCCCCTCTGGGAGCTCTGCTGCCTTTGGCTCTGGACCAGTGCTCTGAACTGGTTGGAGGCCAGGGGCTGGGCAGAGGCAAGCTGGGCAGAGAGCCCTGTCCCTAAAGCACTCTGCAGAGGGGAGAGGCAGCTGTGCACCTCCTGCTCTGCAAGGAGACATGCACCCAAGGACCTGACCACCCCCAGGAGCATGTCCACTGGCACGGGGGTGAGGCCAGCCCCAGGCTGCTCGCTGGCCTCAAGGCTCTGCAGGTGCCAGGCTGAGGCTGGCTCCTTCTTGTTGTTTTGTCTGGATGTGTTCCTGTGTGCCCCTGCCCTGGCAGGGGGTTGGCCTGGTTGATCTCTGGAGATCCAACCTCTGCCATGCTGTGGTTCTGTGTCTCAGCTTGGCAGAGTCATCCAGAGCCACCCACGTGTGCCAGATGCTGTTGTGCTGGGTGCTGCACAGAGGAGCATGCCTGCAGTGTGGGTGCAGGGTCTGGGGACCCCTCCTTTGGTGTGGCCATGGTCTGGGAACCCCTCCTGTGGTGTGGTGCCATCCTCTGGGAGTTCCTTGGCTGAGCTATGGGCCACAGAACCAACAGTTCCTCTTTGGGGTGACCATGAGCTCTACTTGGCCAGACCCCTTGCTGTCATCTCTCCATGCTCCTAGGTGTGCCCAGGTGGCCAAGAAGGCCACCAGCATCCTGGCCTAGAGCAGCAGTGGTGTGGCCAGCAGGAGCAGGGCAGGGATTGTGCTCCTGTGCTGGGCACTGGGCAGGCCACAGCTCAAATCCTGGGTTCAGATTTGGGCCTCTCACTCCAGGAAGGACATTGAGGGACTGGAGCAGGTCCAGAGCAGGGCAACAAAGCTGGGGAAGGGTCTGGAGAAGAGGGCTGGGGAGGAGCAGCTGAGGGGGCTGGGGGTGTTCAGTCTGGCCTGAACTTGTGGCAGGGGAAGGTTAGGTTGGAGGTTAGGAGAAATGTCTGTGCTGCAAGAGTGGTCAGGGACTGGCACAGGCTGCCCAGCTGGAGTCCCCACCCCTGGAAACCTGTGGCACTTAGGGACATGGTTTCATGGCCATGGTGGTGGTGGATCAGTGGCAGGACTGGGTGGTCTTAGGGGGCTTCTCCAACCAAGACAGCTCTGTGACTCCCTGCAGTGGGGCTGGGTGGCCTTGAGGTCCATCTGCAGGAGGGAACGTTCCCTGTGGAGCAGAGAGACCTCTCCCAGCAGACAATCCCTGGCTGTCACAGGGCCTGGTCTGGGTCCTCCTCTGTGACACAGGCCCTGAGTTCTCCTCCTGCTCTCCCAGGGGCAGCACTGGCATGGGGTGCAGGGCTCAGGGCAGCTGCAGGAACATGTTTGGCCCCGGGGGGAAGCAGGCAGCCAGCGGCTGGCAGCCGCAGCAGCCGCTGGCTTTATCGGGTTGCAAAGGTCCCCTTCAGGCCATCTGCATCCTCCCTGCCCAGCACCCTGAGATTAAGCCCTCTGTGCCCCTTGCCAGCCTTGGCAGGAAAGCAGCAGCCTCCCAGAGTGAAAACAACAGTGGCAGAGCAGTTCCCAGAGCCAGCCCTGAGCTGGGCAGCCTGCACAGGGCAGGGCACAGCCCTCTGTTAGCTCTCCTGGAGTCATGCAAGGGTTTAGCTTGGAAAAGACCTTTCAGAGCATTGAGTCCAATCCTTAACCCAGCACTGCCAGCTCAGCACCAAACCATGGCCCTCAGCACCACAGCTACACAGCTCTGAAACCCTCCAGGGAGGAGGACTCCACCACTGCCCTGGGCAGCCTCTTCCAGGGCTTGACAACTCTTTTGGGGAAGAAGTTGTTCCTCATGTCCAACCTAAGCCTCTCCTGGCAAAACCTGGAGCTGTTGCCTCTCATCCTGTCCCCTGTTCCTTGGGAGCAGAGCCCAGTCCCCACCTGGCTCCAGCCTCCTCTCAGGGAGCTGCAGAGAGCAATGAGGTCTCCCTCAGCCTCCTCTGCTCCAGGCTGAACACCCCCAGCTCCCTCAGCTGCTCCTCCCCAGCCCTGTTCTCCAGACCCTTCCCCAGCTTTGTTGCCCTTCTCTGGACCTGCTCCAGTCCCTCAATGTCCTTCTTGGAGTGAAAGACCCAAAACTGAACCCAGGATTCAAGCTGTGGCCTCCCCAGTGCCCAGTACAGGAGGACAATCCCTGCCCTGCTCCTGCTGCCCACACCATTGCTGCTCCAGGCCAGGCTGCTGATGCCCTTCTTGCCCACCTGGGCACCCCCTGGTTCATCTTGATCAGCATCCTGAGATCCTTTTCCACCTTTCCAGCCACTCTGCCCCAAGCCTGGAGCACTGCAAGGGTTCCAGCTCCCTGGGGTGTGGGAGTGCTAAGCTGGGCAGCTTGGCCTCCTGGCAGGGGCTGGGCTCCACTGGTAGAGCTTCATCCCATGTCACTGTCCAGCCCTCCCTCTGCCTGGATCCCAGAGCACTTTGCAACAGCAGCCTGTGCCTTAGAGGCAGCTGGAGGTACTCAGCCTCCTCTTCCTTCAGCACAGCTGAATGCTGCTGGGGGGAGCAGGTTGATGACAGAGGGAGAAAGAGAGTTCTCCCCTTGGGAGCTGTGTGTTGGAGAGGTTAAATGTCAGTGTGAGGGGGGAAAGTGCTGAGATCTTGCTGGGGTAGCAGGGAAATGGCAGTGAAAGAGGCACAGGTGGGAGAAATGCAACTGTGCCCTCCTCAGCCTTGCCCACACCACCCAGCACACACACTGGGGTGACCTTCCCCTCTAGCTTTTGGAGCAGAGGCCTTTGGTACTCCCAGGCAGCTGGAGTCTCTCAGGCTTGCTGGGGCTGAGCAGGAGGGAGAGGAGCACTTTGCTCTCAGCAAGCAGTGCAGGCTGAGCATCACTTTGTGCTAAATTCAATCAAGGAGATGGGGACTGGAATTGAATCAGGAGGGGCTGCAGAGCAGGGGCAGGTGAGCTGTGCATCCCTCATGAGCCAGAGGACACAGATGTCCTTGGATCTGCTTCAGTCCTCATGCTGGGGATGCTGCAGAAGCTTGGTAGGGACAGGGGTGTGCAGGAGGTGCAGGAGCAGTGTGGGCTCTGGCAAAGCTCTCCTTTGGGCTCTGCAGAGTCCTTGCTGTCACTTCTGGCCCCACACTGGTGTGATGGAGAGGGGGAATCACAGAATGACAGAATGTTAAGGGTTGGAAGATCATTGAGTCCACCCCTTGCTAGAGCAGGGTCACCCAGAGTAAGTCACCTAGGAGCACATCCAGGCAGGCTTTGGATGCCTCCAGAGAAGGAGACTCCACAGCCTCTCTGGGCAGCCTGTTGTGGCTGCCCCCTCCCTGGAGGTGTTCAGGGCCAGGCTGGATGAGGCCCTGAGCAAGCTGGGCTGGTGGGAGGTGTCCCTGCCCATGGCAGGGGGTTGGAGCTGGATGAGCTTCAAGGTCTTTTCCAACCCAACCCAACCCAACCCAACCCAACCCATCCTGTGAATCCATGACTCTTTAACTAGAGGAGGTTGCTCAGGGCCCCACTAAGTTCTTCACCTTGCATGTCATCCTCCTTTCCTTGGCTGCAAACTCCCACAAATGAAATCAGGAAGCTCAAAGACATCCCACAGAGCTCTAAGGCCACGTGTGGCTGGCACGTGGGGAAGGGCTCTAACCAGATTTGGGCTCCCTCAGACCTTGGCACAGTCACATTTTTGCCATGAAGCAGCTGAGCTGAGGTCCCTTCCAACCCAACCCATCCCATGGGCCTGAGATTCTCTTCCCTGGAAGTCTCCTTGAGTGGAGCAGCACTGAGCTAGAGACCTCTTTGGCTAGAGGGGATGTGGGAGGTTGCTGTTTGCTGCTTCAGCAGGGGGGGTTTGGATTAAACATGAATGGATTAGCATCCAATGGAAACAGTGTTTTACATGGGTGACCAAAAAGCATTGCCCCTTCTAGTTGTGTTTTGTCTCTGGACTCACAAGGCTCCAAGCTCCTCAGTTCTCTCCAACCTTCCTGGGAAAAACAAGATGTTGGAGACCTGCAAGGAGATCCTAGGGGGAGAGGAGAGGCCTTGGAAAGGCCTTTGCCAGGCCTCCTTAGACTAAAATTCCTGCCTCTCCTCTCCTCTCTGAACCTCTCCTCTCCTCTCCTCTCTGAACCTCTCCTCTCCTCTCCTCTCTGAACCTCCCCTCCCTCTCCCCTCCCTCTCCCCTCCCTCTCCCCTCCCCTCCCCTCCCCTCCCCTCCCCTCCCCTCCCCTCCCCTCCCCTCCCCTCCCTCCCCTCCCCTCCCCTCCCCCTCCCCTCCCTCTCCCCTCCCCTCCCCTCCCCTCCCCTCCCCTCCCCTCCCCTCCCCTCCCCTCCCCTCCCCTCCCCTCCCCTCCCCTCCCCCTCCCTTCCCTCTCCCTTCCCTCTCCCTTCCCTCTCCCTTCCCTCTCCCTTACCTTCCCCCTTCCCTTCCCCCTTCCCTTCCCCCTTCCCTCTCCCCTACCTCTCCTCTCCCTCTCCTCTCCCCTCCCCTCCCCTCCCCTCCCCTCCCCTCCCCTCCCTCCCCTCCCCTCCCCTCCCTTCCCTCTCCCTTCCCTCTCCCCTCCCTCTCCCCTCCCTCTCCCCTCCCTCTCCCCTCCCTCTCCCCTCCCTCTCCCCTCCCTCTCCCCTCCCCTCCCTCTCCCCTCCCCTCCCCTCCCCTCCCCTCCCTCTTCCCTCCCTCTCCCCTCCCCCTTCCCTCCCTCTCCCCTCCCTCTCCCCTCCCTCTCCCCTCCCTCTCCCCTCCCTCTCCCCTCCCCTCCCCTCCCTCTCCCCTCCCTCTCCCCTCCCTCTCCCCTCCCTCTCCCCTCCCTCTCCCCTCCCCCTCCCCTCCCTCCCCCCTCCCTCTCCCCTCCCTCTCTCTCCCCTCCCCTCCCCTCCCCTCCCCTCCCCTCCCCTCCCCTCCCCTCCCCTCCCCTCCCCTCCCCTCCCCTCCCCTCCCCTCCCCTCCCTCTCCCCTCCCCTCCCTCTCCCCTCCCTCTCTCTCCCCTCCCCTCCCCTCCCCATATGTGCCCACAGAAGCAGCTGGCATGATCCAGCCATAGGCATTTCTGGACCCTTCTCGAGCAAAACCCCCATGGGGCAGCAGATGTTCCTAATGCTCAGGTTTATCAGGAGGGATGAGCAGTCTGAGGGCTGGGAGACACTTGCTGGGAGAACTTGGTCAGAAGGCTTCTTCAATGAGTGGGATTTGGCCCCAGAATAACCTGTCCCAGAGGAACAGGTCCATACCCAAAGCATGTGTGCAGGGAAGGGGCTAGGACATGAGGGGAGGAGGGCTCAGCTAGGAGGGATTCCCATCACTTCCCTTCATTCCCTCCTCACTGCATGCTGCTCACAGACAGTTTGTGGAGCATCATCCCCTAAACAACCTCTGAGTGAGGAGCAGAGCAGCCAGGCTGCTCCAGGGCTTCTCCTGAGGTCTGCCTTCCTCCAGCTGCACCCAGCCCAAAGGTGCTCCTTTGCATCAGCTCATGCCCCAGAACCTCATTCACCTTTCCATCCAGCAAAGGGCATTTTCCACCTCTGAAGCAGCTTCCCAGACAGGTTCCCACTGTGGTGGCACAGGGTGCAGGGGTGCTGATGCTCTGCCCCTGCCCTTGTTGCACCAGTACAGGTTGGGGGCTGACCTGCTGGGAAGCAGCTCCATGGGGAAGCACCTGGGAGTCCTGGGGGACAATAACTTCTCCATGGGCCAGCAAAGTGCCCTGCTGGCCAAGGAGGGCAAGGGGCTCCTGGGGAGCATTGAGTGTGGCCAGCAGGGCAAGGGAGGTTCTCCTACTCCTCTACTCTGTCCTGCTGAGACCACACCTGGAGTATTGTGTCCAGCTCTGGGCTCCCCAGTTCAAGAGGGACAGGGATCTGCTGGAGAGTGTCCAAGGAAGGCTCTGAGGATGCTGAAGGGCCTGGAAGAGCTGTGTGCTGAGGAGAGGCTGAGCCCTGGGGCTGTTAGCCTGGAGAAGAGAAGGCTGAGAGGAGATCTTACTGATGCTTGCAGCTATCTGAGGGCTGGGGGGCAAGCAGGGGCCAGGCTCTTTGTGGTGGTGTCCTGTGACAGGACAAAGGGCAATGGATACAATCTGAAGCCCAGGAAGCTCCCCCATGACATGAGGAGAAACTTCTTCAGTGTGAGGGTGCTGGAGGCCTGGAGCAGGCTGCCCAGAGAGCTTGTGGAGTCTCCTTCTGGGGAGAGCTTCCAAACCTGCCAGGATGTGTTCTGTGTGCCCTGCCCTGGGTGCCCCTGCTCTGGCAGTGGGGTTGGACTGGATGCTCTCTGGAGGTCCTTTCCAAGCCCTGTGGGTCTATGATGGAGCTCAGGCTCCTGTTCACTGCCATGTTGCAGAGAGCTGAGGGCTCTGGCAGAGGCAGCAGCAGCCTGGGCAGTGCCCTGGGTGCCCCTGCTCTGGCAGTGGGGTTGGACTGGATGCTCTCTGGAGGTCCTTTCCAAGCCCTGTGGTTCTATGATGGAGCTCAGGCTCCTGCTCACTGCCATGCTGCAGGGAGCTGAGGGCTCTGGCAGAGGCAGCAGCAGCCTGGGCAGTGCCCTGGGTGCCCCTGCTCTGGCAGTGGGGCTGGACTGGATGCTCTCTGGAGGTCCTTTCCAAGCCCTGTGGTTCTATGATGGAGCTCAGGCTCCTGTTCACTGCCATGCTGCAGGGAGCTGAGGGCTCTGGCAGAGGCACCAAGTGTGGGCACAGCAGCAGCAGCAGCAGCAGCCTGGGCAGTGCCCTGGGTGCCCCTGCTCTGGCAGTGGGGTTGGACTGGATGCTCTCTGGAGGTCCCTCCAAGCCCTGTGGGTCTGTGATGGAGCTTTGGCTCCTGCTCACTGCCATGCTGCAGGGAGCTGAGGGCTCTGGCGGAGGCACCAAGTGTGGGCACGGCAGCAGCAGCAGCCTGGGCAGTGCCCTGGGTGCCCCTACTCTGGCAGTGGGGCTGGACTGGATGCTCTCTGGAGGTCCCTCCAAGCCCTGTGGTTCTGTGATGGAGCTTTGGCTCCTGCTCACTGCCATGCTGCAGGGAGCTGAGGGCTCTGGCGGAGGCACCAAGGGTGGGCACAGCAGCAGCAGCAGCCTGGGCAGTGCCCTGGGTGCCCCTGCTCTGGCAGTGGGGTTGGACTGGGTGCTCTCTGGAGGTCCCTTCCCACCCCTCCCCTTCGGTGGCTCTACAGTTAAAGGCCAGGCCCTGCTGCTGTGCCCCTGCAGCCCTCTCCCCGCGGGGGCTGGCTGTGTGCGGCCGGGGGGCGCCGTGCGGCGGGGCCGGGCCGGTGCCGCCGGCAGTTTGCACACCCAGGCAGGGCCTGCCACAGGCAGCCGATGACCTTCTGCCTGTGTTTCCTTTACGTCAGAACTCGGAGTGCTTATTAAGTTTGGAGGCTTACTCCCAGGAGCAGAAGAAGAGGATCTGCTGGTGTCTGGCTGAGAACATCACCAAGCAGCAGCACCCCGCGCCGGCTCCCGCGGAGAGCAAGGTAAGGAGCTGGGAGCGTGGCAGGGGCTCTGCTCGGGGGATGCTCCTGCCGGGCCCTGGCAGCCCTGCAGGCTGGGGGTGAGTTGTGTTCCGGCTGTGCCTGCAGCTCCCTGCCCTGCTCGGGGAGCAGAGATGTGTCTGCAGCCGCTGCCCCGCGCCCAGGCGGCGAGAGGCTGCTCCTGCTGCCTCCCACCAGCTGTGTTTGGACAGCTGAGGCCCTGCAGCCTTCCAGGACAGGGCTGAAGGAGAGGGAGAGCTTCAGGCTCTGCTCTCTGGGTCCTGATGAAAAGGCTAAGGCCATGGGAGAGGCAATGCAGAGGCTGGTCCTGGCTGTGCACCTAGATGGGCTCAAGCTCGTGTCCCACGTCCAGGGAGGTGGTTGGGGTGCCGTCCCTGGAGGTGTTTAAGCCCAGGCTGGAGGAGGCTCTGGCCAGGCTGATCTAGTGTGGGGTGTCCCTGCCCATGGCAGGGGGGTTGGAACTGGCTGATCCTTGTGGTCCCTTCCAACCCTGACTGATTCTATGATCCTATGATCTGGACCCCACACACAACCTCAGAGCACAGAGGTTATTTGATGGGTGCTGGTTTTCTTGGCTAGCAAGGCAGCACCAGAACTTGTCCCACACCGAAGAGCTTCAGCCTGGCCCAGGAGCAGTGTCAGCAGTGCTGGCAAGAGATGTGCCCATGGTGTGGGTTGGCAGCAGTGCTGGGCACTCCTGCCCTGCGTGGATGTGGTCACCACCTCCTGCCTGCCCGGCTCTGGGGCAGAGACTTTCAGCGTGGAGCTGTCTAGGCCAGTGGCAGTCTCTGCTGGGGGCATCTCATCCCCCAGGGATTGGGTCTGGAGTGCTGCTTGGTTGGATGAGGCTTTGAGCAAGCTGGGCTGGTGGGAGGTGTCCCTGCCCATGGCAGGGGCTTGGAACTGGGTGATCTTCAAGGTGCCTTCCATCCCAACCCATTCTGTGATCCTATGATTCTGTGCCCCAGTGCGCTGTGAGAAGAGAAGTGCACTGTGCTGGGTGTTTGGAGAGCTCTGAGTGAGGCAGACATCTCGAGGGTACAATCACCTGGTCCCCTCCCCTTGGCTGCTGCCTGGTGCTGGAGCAGCTCCTGCCCCGTGCTGAGCTGTGGATGCAGCCTCGGTGCAGGCTCAGGCAGGCGACTCCCTCCCTGGCTGTGCCGGCAGGGGCAGCCAGCAGGTCTGCAGTCAGCACCATGTGGCTTTTGCTCTGCAGTGTCCCAAAGTGGGACACAAACATCTCCACAGGAGACAGAGCCTCTGGATCCCTTTCCCTGCACGTTTCCAGTGAACTAAAATAGCAACAACAGCCAAAGCCTGAGAACCTTGTTACCAAGCACAGCTCTGGAGATGCAGAGAGCCCAGGGCAGGCAGCTCAGGGGGGTGGCCCTGCCATGGCTCCTCTGTCCCTGTGGTGACTCCTGCTGGCATGACACAGAGCCTGCCCAGGGCATCCCAGGTGGCTCAGCAGGGTGGGTGACTGCCATGGGGCTGCTGCTGGGGGCTTGGCAGGACTTTGCTCCTGGCTGAGTGTGATCCAGTCACAGGCTGGGGGATCCTCTGGGGCAAAGCTGTGCAGGGATGTGGTCAAATCTGAGCATCTCAAAGAGATGCTAAAAGGGAAGGTGTTGGTGGCTCTCCATCAGGGTGTGCTGTGGTGCTGTTGGGGTGGTGTTGCTGTTGTCCCTCCCCACACCAGACTCTGTGTTCATGGCAGGGTGTGGGGTTTGGGCTCTCTGCTGGGACTTCAAACCCTGTGGCTCAGAGCAAAGCCCCAGGGAGTGTCTGCTCCACGTGCTATGGAAGGGACCTGGCTACTGAAAGGGTGGAAAAATACTCCAGAAGACAACACAAACCTTTCTGAGGCTTTTCTGTGCCCCAGGAGCCCAGAGGGTGCTCCCTGGGTGCAGCAGGGAGCCAGTGTGGCCCCTCCAAGGTTGTGACAAGGAGGTTTTGCTGCGGCTCACCAAAGCTGATGGAAATCCCACTGGTGAGACACGTGCCCAGGAGGCAGCAGAGCAACCCCCAGGCGCTTAACGGAGTTCATAGCACCATTTCCTACCCCAGCAAGGTGGGGGCTGCCCAGCATGTAACCTGAGAGCAAACCTGAGCCTGAGCTGTGAGCAGGAGCAGCATGGGGAGGAAGGGGCAGCCCCCCGTGAGGCTGCAGCTCCCGGGCAGAGGAGGATCGCGGCTGGCTCCCGGCTTGGAGCAGGGTGGGCAGCACACGGGGCTGGGCTGTGGGCCGAGCTGGAGGTGGGGCTGCTGTGGCCACTCTGCACCACAGCTGGGACACAGGTCTCTGGGGATGCTGGTGGGAAGCAGGGACTGGGAAATGAGTGGCTTTTTGCTGGGGAGAAGTGATCCATTAGCCCGGCTGTTGCTCAGCAGTCATTTGATCCTCAGGCTATTTAGGGAAACAGAGCAGTGTCTGTGCTCTGCAAACAGACAGATTAACCTGCAAATGCCAGCCCTGGCACGGCTCATTGCTGCTCCAAGCAGGAACCACAGCAGCAGAGCCTTCCAAACTGCTTCACCCCGCTGTGGGTGAGCCCAGCTGAGGGCACAGGGGCTTCACTCCCCATGGCAGGTGACCAGCACAGCCTCAGTGCCAGGCAGAGAGGTGCCTCTGCCAGCTGGGCACTGGAGCAGGAGAAAGGGATTCTGTCTGAGCAGAGGGCAGCTCCTCAGCAGCCTCTCAGCTGTTACTGCTTCTGTTAGTGCTCTCCTTGTGTCCAGCCCAGAGCAGAGGGTTGGATGGGCCAGAGGATCCCCAGCAGGGTGGGCACATGTGGAGAGAAGGGGCTGGGCTGGCCCAGCTGCCAGAGGGGCAGGAATAGTGCCAGGAATTCAGACAAATTTGGGGCTCCTGGGTTTCCAGGCCCCCTGAGCCATGCCTGGCTGGGGAAGGGTTTTCTGGTCCCAAGATGTGGCTCTGCAGAGCTGTGGCTGCCTCTGGCAGTGTCTCCAGGGAGGACAGTGTCAAGCCTGGAGGCTGCACCCTGCTCAAGGGCTGTGCTGGCATGGCTCCTGCTGCTGCTGCTGCTTTCAGAGCAGCTGCTTCAGAGCAGAGCTGCCACTTTCTGGGAGACACAAGCTTGCAGTGCAGGCAGCAGCCCCTTCTGGAGCTGCAGGAAGAGAAAATCACGAGGGAGGCAGCTGTGGTGATGCAGCCATGCTCCCAATGGCTTTTTCTGCCAGAGGCAGTGCAGGAGGAGCCCCAGGGATAAGTGCTGGCAGCGTGGTTCAGCTCTCTGGCTCTGGTGTCTGGGAGCCATGGATATGGGACTCCAGTGGCTTCTTTGCTGCCACTGTAAGACTTCCCTTGGACAAGGGAACAATGGCTTTGAGCTGGGAGAGGGGAGGCTGAGAGTGGAGAGGAGGAAGAAGTTGTTGAGAGTGAGGCTGGGGAGACTCTGGCACAGGCTGCCCAGGGAGGCTGTGGCTGCCTCCTGCCTGGAGGTGTTGAAGGCCAGGCTGGATGAGGCCTTGAGCAAGCTGGGCTGGCACTGGATGATCTTTGAGGTCCCTTCCAACCTAAACCATTCCGTGATTCTCTGAGTCTTGAACCTATCCTGGCAGCTGCAGCAGGTCACAGGAGTTGTTCTGTGGATATTTTCTCCATCTGCAGAACCTTCTCTGCTCTCATCTCAGCTCTGGGTCTGTCCTGGGAGTCTGATCCCTGCCCCTTGGCTGTGATGAGGGAGGATCTGTACAACTCATCACGAGGGTGACCCAGCTGGGTGACAGATGACCCCAGATGGGGATGTGTGGTGCTTGGAGGAGGGCTGGGGCTTGAAGAGGAAATGTGATCCCAGTACCTGAAGGGGTCTACAGGAAAGCTGGGGATGGCCTTTTGACAAGAGCTTTTAGTGCCAGGACAAGGGGCAATAGCTTTGAGCTGGGAGAGGAGAGACTGAGACTGGAGAGGAGGAAGAAATTGTTGAGAGTGAGGCTGGGGAGACTCTGGCACAGGCTGCCCAGGGAGGCTGTGGCTGCCTCCTGCCTGGAGGTGCTGAGGGCCAGGCTGGATGAGGCCTTGAGCAAGCTGGGCTGGGGGGAGGTGTCCCTGCCCATGGCAGGGGGCTGGAATTGGATCATCTTTGAGGTCACTTCCAACCCAAATCATTCTGTGATTCTATGGTTGTGGTGAGAACAGCTGTAAGAGCTGCTGCAGTTAGCCAGGCTGCCTCCTTGGGCTGAGTGGTGCAGAGCAGGGAGGGTTTGTGACCTCTCCTGGGGCAGAGCTGGGAGGGTTTGTGACCTCTCCTGGTGCAGAGCAGGGAGGGTTTGTGACCTCTCCTGGGGCAGAGCAGGGAGGGTTTGTGACCTCTCCTGGGGCAGAGCAGGGAGGGTTTGTGACCTCTCCTGGCTGCAGAGCAGGGAGGGTTTGTGACCTCTCCTGGCTGCAGAGCAGGGAGGGTTTGTGACCTCTCCTGGTGCAGAGCAGGGAGGGTTTGTGACCTCTCCTGGGGCAGAGCAGGGAGGGTTTGTGACCTCTCCTGGCTGCAGAGCAGGGAGGGTTTGTGACCTCTCCTGGCTGCAGAGCAGGGAGGGTTTGTGACCTCTCCTGGGGCAGAGCAGGGAGGGTTTGTGACCTCTCCTGGCTGCAGAGCAGGGAGGGTTTGTGACCTCTCCTGGCTGCAGAGCAGGGAGGGTTTGTGACCTCTCCTGGTGCAGAGCAGGGAGGGTTTGTGACCTCTCCCGGGGCAGAGCAGGGAGGGTTTGTGACCTCTCCTGGGGCAGAGCAGGGAGGGTTTGTGACCTCTCCTGGCTGCAGAGCAGGGAGGGTTTGTGTCCTCTCCCGGGGCAGAGCAGGGAGGGTTTGTGACCTCTCCCGGGGCAGAGCAGGGAGGGTTTGTGACCTCTCCTGGGGCAGAGCAGGGAGGGTTTGTGTCCTCTCCCGGGGCAGAGCAGGGAGGGTTTGTGACCTCTCCTGGCTGCAGAGCAGGGAGGGTTTGTGACCTCTCCTGGCTGCAGAGCAGGGAGGGTTTGTGACCTCTCCTGGTGCAGAGCAGGGAGGGTTTGTGACCTCTCCTGGGGCAGAGCAGGGAGGGTTTGTGACCTCTCCCGGGGCAGAGCAGGGAGGGTTTGTGACCTCTCCTGGTGCAGAGCAGGGAGGGTTTGTGACCTCTCCTGGCTGCAGAGCAGGGAGGGTTTGTGACCTCTCCCGGGGCAGAGCAGGGAGGGTTTGTGACCTCTCCTGGTGCAGAGCAGGGAGGGTTTGTGACCTCTCCTGGTGCAGAGCAGGGAGGGTTTGTGATCTCTCCCGGTGCAGAGCAGGGAGGGTTTGTGACCTCTCCCGGGGCAGAGCAGGGAGGGTTTGTGACCTCTCCTGGCTGCAGAGCAGGGAGGGTTTGTGACCTCTCCTGGTGCAGAGCAGGGAGGGTTTGTGACCTCTCCTGGTGCAGAGCAGGGAGGGTTTGTGACCTCTCCTGGTGCAGAGCAGGGAGGGTTTGTGACCTCTCCTGGTGCAGAGCAGGGAGGGTTTGTGACCTCTCCTGGCTGCAGAGCAGGGAGGGTTTGTGACCTCTCCTGGTGCAGAGCAGGGAGGGTTTGTGATCTCTCCTGGTGCAGAGCAGGGAGGGTTTGTGACCTCTCCTGGCTGCAGAGCAGGGAGGGTTTGTGACCTCTCCTGGTGCAGAGCAGGGAGGGTTTGTGACCTCTCCTGGGGCAGAGCAGGGAGGGTTTGTGACCTCTCCTGGGGCAGAGCAGGGAGGGTTTGTGACCTCTCCTGGCTGCAGAGCAGGGAGGGTTTGTGACCTCTCCTGGCTGCAGAGCAGGGAGGGTTTGTGACCTCTCCTGGGGCAGAGCAGGGAGGGTTTGTGACCTCTCCCGGGGCAGAGCAGGGAGGGTTTGTGACCTCTCCTGGCTGCAGAGCAGGGAGGGTTTGTGACCTCTCCCGGGGCAGAGCAGGGAGGGTTTGTGACCTCTCCTGGTGCAGAGCAGGGAGGGTTTGTGACCTCTCCTGGTGCAGAGCAGGGAGGGTTTGTGACCTCTCCTGGTGCAGAGCAGGGAGGGTTTGTGACCTCTCCTGGCTGCAGAGCAGGGAGGGTTTGTGACCTCTCCTGGTGCAGAGCAGGGAGGGTTTGTGATCTCTCCTGGTGCAGAGCAGGGAGGGTTTGTGACCTCTCCTGGCTGCAGAGCAGGGAGGGTTTGTGACCTCTCCTGGTGCAGAGCAGGGAGGGTTTGTGATCTCTCCTGGTGCAGAGCAGGGAGGGTTTGTGATCTCTCCTGGTGCAGAGCAGGGAGGGTTTGTGATCTCTCCTGGTGCAGAGCAGGGAGGGTTTGTGATCTCTCCTGGTGCAGAGCAGGGAGGGTTTGTGACCTCTCCTGGTGCAGAGCAGGGAGGGTTTGTGATCTCTCCCGGTGCAGAGCAGGGAGGGTTTGTGATCTCTCCCGGTGCAGAGCAGGGAGGGTTTGTGACCTCTCCCGGGGCAGAGCAGGGAGGGTTTGTGACCTCTCCTGGCTGCAGAGCAGGGAGGGTTTGTGACCTCTCCTGGCTGCAGAGCAGGGAGGGTTTGTGACCTCTCCTGGGGCAGAGCAGGGAGGGTTTGTGACCTCTCCCGGGGCAGAGCAGGGAGGGTTTGTGATCTCTCCTGGCTGCAGTGGGCCTGTCCCAGCCCCAGGTCAGCGCTAGTGAAGAGATGGTGAACTGCAGAGCAGGGGCAGGGAGCAGGGGCCAGCTCCAGCTGCTTTGCCTGGCAGGGCTAGGGCTAGAGGCACAGCAGCCTGCTTGTCACCACCCCGATTCTCACTGCTTGTTTCTTTGTGTCTTCCACACTCAGAACGGCTGATTACTCTTCCTGCTGGCTCCGTGACCTGACATTACCTCGGAGATGCTGGCTGGCTCTATAGATTATCCTTAAGCTAAATAATTCTGGACTCTGTGGTGTGGACTTTGGGCCGTGGGAGCCCCGTGTTTCCCGTGGGAGGTGGTGGATCCTCCGCCCGGCTGCCGGTCTCTCTCCCTCCCGTGGCTGCTGACGGTGCGAGCAGGCGTGGACCGATCCTGCCCTTCCCGGCAGCGCTGGCTCGGGGGCTGGGCAGGAGCCTCGGCGGGTGCGTGGCGGCAGGGGCCGGCCGGGCAGGAGGCGCTGGGCCCCGTCGCCGTTCACGGAGAGCCTGACGAGTGGAAGGCGCAGCGCTGTCCGCAGAGCCGGCGGGGGGCAGCGAGGCCGGAGGGGAAGCAGCGCCGCGGGCAGGCTCCGCTGGGCGCTGGCCCTGGCGCCGGCTGCCTGCCCGCGCTCAGCCCGGGCCCCCCCGGCCCTGCCTCCTTTCCCTCACCCCCCCTGCCCCCGTGCCCCCCCGGCCTGCCTTCAGCAGCGACCTCTCCCTTCACGCTGGGTCCCTTCGCGCCGGGAGGGGGGCACGGCCCCCGCGGGGGCTCTGGGGCGGCCCTGCCGAGCGCCCTGCTGTGGGAGGCTGAAGCTCTCTCTCTGCTCCAGCGTTCCTGGGGGGCTGTGCCCAGCAGGAGCACAGTCAGAGCACGAGTGGCTGTTTGCTGGGGAAGGAGGGGAGGAACTGGCACCTTCTCGCTTTGTTTGTGCCCAAAGTTCTTCCGTCCTCAGCTGGGACCCTGGTGCCCAGTCTGTGCCAGCTGTGCTGCAGAGTGTCCTGCGAGAGCCTGCTTGCACAGCCAAGGCTGCAGGGACCCAAGAGCTCCATCAGAGCCTGCTTTGCTGCCACGATGCCAATGTCAGCAGCTGGACAGGGCCAAGCACATCACAGCAGCACCCAGAGCACCAGCCTGCCCCTGGCCACCCACCCTCCCTGTGCCTCTCGTGCTGTCAGGGTGCCCACATGAAGGAGAACATCTTGAGTCCTGCTCTGCCCCAAGGAGGGTTAAAGCATCGGCTGGCAGAACCTTGTGAGCCAGCTGACAGAAGTGAAGCCAAAGTACAGTGAACACAGCTGGGAAAACTTCTTACTGAGGACAGCCCAAGGCTGCTGCAGGCACCCCATGAGTTCCAGAGGCTGTGGGGCTGGGGAGGCTGTCCCCTCTGAGTCAGGCTCCAGTTTACCTCTGCCCACTTCAATACTGGAAGACACTGTCCCTGCACCATCATAGAACCATGGGATCCCAGCTTGAGAGGGACCTCAAGGACCATCTGGTCCAACCTCTCTTGGCCAAAGCACAGCCCACACAAGCTGGCCCAGCCCTGGCCAGCTGAGTCTTAGCAGTGTCCAATGCTGAGGCCTCCACCACTGCCCTGGGGCTGCTGGTCCTTGCTGTGAAGGATTATCCTCTTGTGTCCAATCAGAATCTCACCAGCAGCACAGAATCATAGAATCCCAGAGTTGTTAGGGCTGGGAGGGACCTCAAGGATCATCCAGCTCCAACCCCCCTGCCATGGGCAGGGACACCTCACACACCTCTGAGCAGGTTGCTCAGAGCCACAACCTGTCCTCATCACCCCTCATGTTCTGTGGGATCCCCTGCACAACAGCAGCCTCCATCCTCTTTGTAGCCACCTTTAGATGCTTGAACATGGTGAGAAGGTCTCCCCTGAGCCTTCTCCAGGCTGAAGCCACCAGCAGCCCTCAGCCTTTGCTCACATTGCAGCTTCCCAGTCCTTAGATTATCTTTGTGGCCTTTCCATTTTCCACAGTGGGGACCAAAACTGCACCAAATGCTGCAGGGGTGGGCTGAGCAGTGCTGAGCAGTGCTGAGCAGGGCTCAGCAGAGTGGGACAATGACTTCTTTATGTCTGCTGGGGATGCCCTTGGTGCTGTGCCCCAGGCTCCTGCTGCCCTGGCTGCAGCAGCACACTGCTCACACACACTGAGCCTGCTGGCCACCAGCACCCCCAGCTCCCTTCCCACAGAGCTGCTCCCAGCTGGGGCTGCTCTTTCCCCTCATTATTCCCTTCTTGCTCCCCAGTTGGCTTCCAGCCCTAATCACAGCAACACAGCACAGGGCCAAGGGAGGCTGGGGCTCCCCTGGCTGTTTGTGTGGGGCTGGGTGGGATGCTGGGTTGGGGTACTGGGATCTTTAGCCCCTCCCTAGCAGGGAGCCCTGCCTCCATCACGCTCAGTTTCCAGCCCTGTTGGCTCCTGCTGCTGGCCCAGGTGCCATGGAGGTGCTGGGGGCTGCCAGCCCAGGCCAGGCCTCTTCCTTGACCCCAGTGCCACTGGCTTGCAGGGTGCCAAGTGAGCAGGAAGGGACAATGGGGCCAGCCCAGAGCCACAGCTTCAGCTGCATCTGTTCCTTTGCTGAGCTGCACTCTGAGGCCATTAGGAGAGCAGAGCCCTCCCCTCAGGCCAGCACCAGCTCCTGTCTCTCTGGCACTGGGAGCCGTTCTGCTGGCCGTGCCCGGCGGCACCAGTGCTCCTTCCCACGTGCCCCCTGAGCAGGAGGGTACCATGGTGAAGGGGGCATGGGAGCAGCCAGCACTGCCAGCCCAGCCAGAGGCATTTTCAAACCCTTGAAGGTCTGTGTCTGGTGAATCCCCAGAAGGGTGGCAAGAGGCAGCGTGCTGGCAGGAGTGGCACCAGCAGCCCCGGGGGGGTTGGGAGCGTTTGCTTGGGGTGGCCAAAGGCACAGAGTGAGGGTCTGGAGCCAGCACTGCTGGGATTTGGGGAGGGCACTGAAATGCTTTGGCACAGAGAGGGAGGGGCCTGGTTGCTCAGCTGGAGCACCCCTCTCCTGTTTGGGGTTCCTGCTGTGGGGAGCTGGCATGGTGGGGCTGTTGGGCAGGCTCTGAAGCCAAGGCCAAGGAACTCCTTTCAAAGGTGACTCAGACCCTGACATTTGTGCAAAGCCAAAGGATGTGCTCAAAATTAAACCATTCTGAAATGATTCTGATGCCATGGAATGCCAGGGGGCTCTGGGTGGTGGTGCCCAGACTGGGGTGGCAGTGGGAGGCATGGCTTCATCTTTGCCCCATGGGTCCCCTCAGCCTCCATGACCCCTGGCACCTTCCTGATGGAGTGGCAGGGCGAGGCTGGACAGCACAGCTGCAGGAGGGTTGCATTTGGCTTTGGAGCCACTGGTGTTGGGTTTGGTACCAGCTGGGACTCCTCCATTCTGTGCAAGGCTCTGGCCACAGCCCTGATGGTGCCAGGCACAGGCAGAGCTGCTCTGCCAGCTCATCTCCTCAGTGCTTGCTCCCTTACCATAGCAGCAGTGACTCCCGGTGCCCACCTCGTGGTCCTGTTGTAAGTGATGCTGGGATGAGTCCTTCACAAAGGCCTCAGCTCAGGCTCCTGCTGCCACCTCTCTCACCCTGCACAAGGACAAAGCTGTGACCCTGCCACAGCCCTGCAGAGACTCCCTGGCTGACCAGCACCACATCAGCCCTAGCAGGGAAAGGATGCTGTAGGCCACTGGCTGAATGCCAAGGATCCATTTCTGTTCCTCCTTTCCCACCCTTCTGCTTTGACACTGCCAGGGATGTCTGTGGCCCAGACATCATCTCAGGAGCCTTCAGCACCAGCCCCCACCCTGCTGACTCAGAGGGGCCTGGGCTGGGGGTGCTCTGAGCCTCAGGGCAGCTTAGCACCCCCAGTGTGGTGACATCCCTGTGTGGGCTGTGTGCCCATGTCCCACACACCTGCAGCCAGCCAGGTGCCCTCACAGAGGGGTCAGGCACAAACCCACCAGGCCCAGCTCCCTTGCCCAGTGCAGGCAGGGTGGGTGCTGACCACAGCTGCCCAGGTGGCCCTGCCATGGTGCTGCTGGCAGTGGTGGCATCGTGAAGCTGAGCTCAGCTCTGTGCCCAGTGGGACAAGGTGAAGGATTCTACTCTGCAAAGCTGTGGCTCCCTGCAAGGAAGAGCAGGCAGCACACTTCCCCTGCCCCAGCCCAGGAGCACCCACAAGCCTGCACCTGGGACATGTGTGTGCCCAGCACCCATGCTGCAGGAGAGCCAAGCACAGCTTGGCACCACCCAGCCATGATCAGTGGCCATGGTGCAGAGTGCCCAGCAAAGAGCTGTGGTGGTGGCTGGGGGGCAGCCTGCCTGGCTCAGTAAAGTGCAACACCAGGAGGAGAAATGTGCAGGGGGAGCAGCTGTGTCCCCAGCCCAGTGTGTGTGGGGGTGGCATGAGAGGACCCTCGTGGCAGCTGGTGGTGCTGGGCTGTCCCCTGGATGGAGACCCTGCATCCTCCTGCACTCTTCCCCCCTAGCCCTGCCTGTTTGGGCAGAGCCTCTTGTAGGGGACTGCAGTGTGGAGGGCAAAGCACCATGCTGCAGAGCATCTTCCACTGTGATGGGAGGGAAAGGAGCTGCCCCTGCTCCCTAGACAGCAGAGGGGGAAGACCCCAGCTGTGACCCTGCAGCAGGAGGCACCACGGTGGGGCTGTGGCTTGGGGCAGGACAGGGCAGGAGGAGGGGAGCTGAATGCAGCAGGTTTCAGGGGAGTCATAGAGCCATAGAATGGGTTGGGTTGGAAGGGACCTTCAAGATACCCAATTCCAACCCCTGCCATGGGCAGGGACCCCTCCCACCAGCACAGCTTGCTCAAGGCCTCATCCAGCCTGGCCTTCAGCACCTCCAGGCAGGAGGCAGCCACAGCCTCCCTGGGCAGCCTGTGCCAGAGTCTCCCCAGCCTCACTCTCAAGAATTTCTTCCTCCTCTCCAGTCTCAGTCTCAGCTCAAAGCATTATTGTCCTGCTTGTTTTGGGGCCCCAGAACTGGATGCAGGACCGCCGGGGGGTCCTCACGGCAGAGCAGGCTTCTCTCAGCGGCTCACAGCACCTCCAGGGCCTGCTGGCAGAGCCGCAGATAGCCCGAGGGGCCTGAGGGAGCCGTGGCCGGGGGGCTGGGTGGCTTCGGCTGCCTCCTGACACCAGATGAGTAACGGCAGGGGCAGAGCCAAGCGCTGCGCTCGGCGCCGCAGCTCCGGCGCACGTCGGGGCTGGGGCTGCCGGAGGAGATGGGAGCTCAGCCCCCGCAGCTGGGACGCGCCTGGGAGCCCACCTTTGGTAGGTTTTGCTTTCACAGGGTTCAGCCCAGGGGCCGGCCCCTGCTCTGGGCAGAGTGACCCTGGGAGGGCTGACTCCTGTTAGATCAAAGGCATCAGCTCCGCTCTGGTGCTGGTCCCCTGCCCCTCTGCGCCGGGCTGGTCCCTGCGCTCTCCTGGGGAACCTGTGGCTCCTGCCCGGCTTCGTTCGCCGGCAGGCTGGGCTTGAGGGGTCGGTAAGGAGCATCTGGGGGGAGGGAAGGGTCTGTTTGTAGCCAGGGGGACTTCGGTGAGGGTCCCTTGCAAATTCGGGCTGCGGCCAGCTGTGCCTTCTGCCGCGGCTGGCTGTGGGAGTGGCACTGCAGTGTGCCACAACGTGGCCATGCTGCTCTGGGACCCTGTGGATGCTGGCACTGGGGACTGAGCAGCAAATCCTGCTCCTACCACTGCAATCAGAGCTGTGGCCATGCCCACCATCTCAGTGGGGATGGAGGGCACTGGGCAGTGGGTTGGGGTCTGGAGATGGGACTGCCAGGGCAGTTCAGTTCAGGGCTGGCAGCTCATGGGCACGGTGGTGGCCAGGCTGTGTTAGCTCTGGCTGCTTGGCTTGGGGATGTGGCATGGGGAGGTTTTGTTCTGTGTGGTTGTACCAAAACCCAGGGTGCCAGCTCTGCCCACAGACCTGGCTCCCTCCCACATGTCCTGGTGAGACCTCACCTGGAGCATTGTGTCCAGAGGATGATGAAGGACCTGAAGCCTCTGTGCTGAGGAGAGGCTGAGCCCTGGGGCTGTTAGCCTGGAGAAGAGAAGGCTGAGAGGAGATCTTATTGATGCTTGCAGCTATCTGAGGGCTGGGGGGCAAGGGGCCAGGCTCTTTTTGGTGGTGTCCTGTGACAGGACAAAGGGCAATGGATACAATCTGATGCCCAGGAAGCTCCCCCATGACATGAGGAGAAACTTCTTCAGTGTGAGGCTGCTGGAGGCCTGGAGCAGGCTGCCCAGAGAGCTTGTGGAGTCTCCTGCTCTGGAGAGCTTTCAACCCCACCTGGCTGTGTTCTGTGTGCCCTGCCCTGGGTGAACCTGCTCTGGCAGTGGGGTTGGACTGGATGCTCTCTGGAAGTCCTTTCCAAGCCCTGTGGTTCTATGATGGAGCTCTGGCTCCTGTTCACTGCCATGTTGCAGGGAGCTGAGGGCTCTAGCAGAGGCAGCAGCAGCCTGGGCAGTGCCCTGGGTGCCCCTGCTCTGGCAGTGGGGCTGGACTGGATGCTCTCTGGAGGTCCTTTCCAAGCCCTGTGGTTCTATGATGGAGCTCTGGCTCCTGTTCACTGCCATGCTGCAGGGAGCTGAGGGCTCTGGCAGAGGCTCCAAGTGTGGGCACGGCAGCAGCAGCAGCCTGGGCAGTGCCCTGGTCAGGTCCCTTCACAATCAATTGGGGCTGACAGTAATGGAGTAATGTGATTAGCACAGCCTGCTGCCACAGGATCATTTCCTCCCTCAGAGCAGGGCTTCTCCTGACAGCCTCTCAGACATTGCAAGCCCAGGGATTTTTGGGTGGTGTGAAGGTTCAGACCCCCATAAGTCTCTCCTCAGAGGATTTCTCCACCCCCACCAGCCTGCCGTGGGGTCCTGCTGGATCCTGCTGCTGGGGGTTGCACATCCATGCCTGCTTTTGCTGTTGCACTAATTGCTCCCTATCAATTATGCATCACCTCAGTAATGAAGCAGGGAATGGGTAGGAAATGTTGCTGTGCAATGAGTCCTTGGCTCCAGTCGGCCTTGCAGCGCAGCCACAGCTCAGGCAGGACAAGGAGCAGAGCTGCCTGGGGGATGCTCTTCCAGAGTGCTGTCAGAGTGACTCCCATGGAGGTTTTCTCAGGTTTCTGTAGCTCTGCTGTGTGTTTCTGGCTCCATTTCCCTCCTCTCAGCCCTGTGCTGTGTATTGGGTGCTGCTTCCTGCAGCCCTCTGCCTGCTTGGCTCTTGGTGGTCGCTTTCCAGGGCTTGAGGTGCTCCTCATCAGTGGTTTTGGGCAGGGGTCACAGAGCCACTTAGAAGTTTGTGATCTGATGGTTCTGGACAGTTTGCCCCATGCTGTGAGCTGAAACTGTGACTGGTTTCTGCCACTCTGTGCAAAAAGCTGCTCTGGAAGGGTTGAAATTTCCCTAGGTGACTTCTGGTTGGTCTCAGTCACCTTAAAGGTCTTCTCCAACCTGCACATTTCTGTGACTCTCTGTAGCAGCTGCTTTCAGAATACAGAATTAACCAGGTTGGAAAAGACCTTTGAGGTCATCCAGTCCAACTTATCACCCAGCACCATCTGATCAACTCAACCATGGCACCAAGGGCCTCAGCCAGGCTCTTCCTAAACACCTCCAGGGATGGGGACTCCACCACCTCCCTGGGCAGCACATCCCCATGGCCAATCTCTCTTGCTGGGAAGAATTTCTTTCTAAGATCAAGCCTCAACTTCCCCCTGGCACAGCTTGAGACTGTGTCCTCTTGTTCTGGTGCTGGCTGCCTGGGAGAAGAGCCCAACCCCCCCCGGCTACAACCTCCCTGCAGGGAGTTGCAGAGAGCAATGAGGTCTCCCCTGAGCCTCCTCTTCTGCAGGCTAAGCAACCCCAGCTCCCTCAGCCTCTCCTCCCAGGGCTGTGCTCCAGACCCCTCCCCAGCTTTGTTGCCCTTCTCTGGACACTTTCAAGTCTCTCAATGTCCTTAAACTGAGGGGCCCAGAACTGGACACAGGACTCAAGGTGTGGCCTCAGCAGTGCTGAGCACAGGGCACAAGGACTTCCCTGCTCCTGCTGGCCACACTGTTCCTGATGCAGGCCAGGATGCCCTTAGCCTTCTTGTCCCCCTGGGCACACTGCTGGCTCATGTTCAGCTGCTGTCACCCAGTACCTCCAGGTCCCTCTCTGCCTGGCTGCTCTCAGCCACTCTGACCCCAGCCTGTAGTTTCCCCACATCCCATCTGGGGGGATATTAGCTCCACAGAGGGAGCACTGCCAGTAGCAAAGCTGGCTGTGTCCTCCCCAGAATCCCCCTGCAGAGGGACTTCTTCTCATTCCCACAGAGTTCAACACTTCTGGGTACAGAAGAGGCTGCTCTGAGCTAAGGTAGATTTAGAGCAGCAGCAGCCAGAGAGGTTCTTCTGTGGGACAGGTGGAGGATGGGGCTGCCACGGGCTGGGGGTGGCCTATGAGAGCAGCCCTTCAGCAGTACCTTGAGAGGTCCATGAACTCCTCCTGGAGGGGAGCACAGTCAGGGCAGCATATCCTTCACTGACCTGCTCACCTTGAGGTCCAACAGCCCAACACCTGCAAGGATTTTCCTGCTTTTCCCAGCCCCTGGTGTTGGCTGAGGAGCTGTGTGGCTGCAGGGCAGTTTAGGTGTGCTCAGCCTCCTCCTCCCCAGCACAAGAGGAAGATGCCAGGTGGAAAACCCAAGCACCAACACCAGGAGCCAGCAAAGGCTGAGTTCAGTTTTCTTCTGTCCAGATGTTACTTGAGCCACAGCAGCTCCAGGACCCCACCTGCAGCACTGCCTCCAGTTCTGGTGTCCCCAGCACAGGAAGGACCTGGAGCTGCTGGAGAGGCTCCAGAGGAGGCCACAGAGATGATCAGAGGGCTGAGACCCTCCCCTGTGGGGCCAGGCTGGGAGAGTTGGGGCTGTGCAGCCTGGAGAAGAGAAGGCTCCAGGGAGACCTCAGAGCAGCCTTGCAGTACCTGAAGGGGCTCCAGGAGAGCTGGGGAGGGACTCTGGCCAAGGGCTGGGAGTGCCAGGCTGAGGAACAATGGCTTTGAGCTGGGAGAGGAGAGACTGAGAGTGGAGAGGAGGAAGAAATTGTTGAGAATGAGGCTGGGGAGACTCTGGCACAGGCTGCCCAGGGAGGCTGTGGCTGCCTCCTGCCTGGAGGTGTTGAGGGCCAGGCTGGATGAGGCCCTGAGCAAGCTGGGCTGGGGGGAGGTGTCCCTGCCCATGGCAGGGGGTTAGCACTGGATGATCTTCCACCCCAACCCATTCCATGATTCTATGAGTCTATCAGAAACTGAGAGCCTCAACAACCTCCCTGACCTCCCAGAGCTGGGGCTTTCAGAGGGTGCCACAGACCACAGCACTCCTGGCAGCACCAGGGGAAGGCCAATGCAGGCTTCAGCTCCCGGCTGAGCTCTCTGTGGCTGGTGGTGTCCCAGCTGGGAGCCCTGGCTGTGGGCCACCAGAAAGGGCAGGCTGTGTTTGAAGAAGGGCTGCAGAAGTTGAGGCTGTGCTGGCAAACCCACATCTGCTCCTTGAAATGTGCTCTGCTGGGAAATCAGCACAGCAGCAGCTAGAAGGAAGCTGATCTAATTGCAGCCTGCAGAGCAGAGGGTTTGCAGAGCTTCTCCCCCCTCTTGGTTTCATGCAGACCTTGGAGGCATTGAGTGATTTCCAGAGGCAGAAGGAGTGCGGGAAGTGGCCACAGGTGCAGAAACTGAGGGTGCTGGAGCAGACAGGGCAATGTTTGGCTCTTGTTTTGGGGGGTGTGTTGAGGCTTGTTCAATGAGGAGATCACTGTTAGAGACTCTGCTGCTTGTGCTCTGGTCTCAGACCTATCATTTCCCTTCCCTAAATTACCCCCAGAGCCATCCTGGGGCTTGGAGGCAGCTCTGTGGTGCTTTCCCTTCCCCTTCATGGGACATGGTGCCTGAAACAGAACCTGAGACAGGGATGTGTGAGGTGCTCCAGGGGAATGCAGTAAAGCCCCAAGGCCTTCCCAGCTCAGGACAGGGAAACCCAGATGCTGGGGATGGGAAGATGCAGGTGCTGAGGACAGGGAAACTGCATCTTGAGGATAGGGACAGCCCAATGTTGAGAGCAAGGACACCCAGATGTTGAGTGAGATCAAGATGTTGAGGATGGAGATCCAGATGTTGGCTGCTGGCTCCTGACCTACTACATCTGGCCAAGGGAGAGGGAGGAGGCAGGCAGCAACAAGAGCATGGGATGGTTTGGATGAGTCTTTAGGGTGGAAGGGCAGCACTGCTTCCATCTACTGCCTCCTCCAGCAGCCCCTTGGCTGCAGTGATGATGAGCCCTGACTGCATCCCTGTCCTTGCTGTCCCAAATCATCTTTGCACAGCAAGGTGGCCCTTGGCTTCATGCTGCTGTAGTGCCTCCAGCCATGACCAGGTTTGCTGACTGGCTGTGATGGCATCACTGCCACCTTCCTTCCCTGGCTCTCCCTGACCATCCAGTGAAAAGAAGGCTCCAGGGAGACCTTAGAGCAGGGAGACCCTTGAGTACCTGAAGGGGATCCAGGAGAGCTGGAGCTTGAAAGAGAACAAACTCAATGATCAACTCAGTACAGGGAGACCTCAGAGCAGCCTTCCAGTACCTGAAGGGGCTCCAGGAGAGCTGGGGAGGGACTCTGGCCAAGGGCTGGGAGTGCCAGGATGAGGAACAATGGCTTTGAGCTGGGAGAGGGGAGACTGAGAGTGGAGAGGAGGAAGAAATTGTTGAGAGTGAGGCTGGGGAGACTCTGGCACAGGCTGCCCAGGGAGGCTGTGGCTGCCTCCTGCCTGGAGGTGTTGAAGGCCAGGCTGGATGAGGCCCTGAGCAAGCTGGGCTGGGGGGAGGTGTCCCTGCCCATGGCAGGGGGCTGGCACTGGATGCTCTTGAAGGTCCCTTCCAACCCAACCCGTTCCATGACCGTGTGATGCTCAGCAGAGCTCAGCTGCAGCCCTTGCTGGGAGGATGCTTTGACAGCCCTGGGGCTGCTCTCAGCCCCTCCGTGCCGCCCAGCAGCAGCACTCCCTGATCGAATTAGCTGAGGAGATGTAATTGAATCCCCAGATGGCTCTCATTTGGAGGGAGCCTGTTCATTTCCTCTCTGGGGCCTTATCTGATGTGGGCAAGCAGCAGGCTGCAGCAGCAGGAGGGGGCAGCGGGGGGAGCCTTGCGGGCAGCACGCTCAGCGCCCCGTGGGCTTTGCCTCTCATTATTTCAAGCACTAATGATGACAGTGATTGTGATAGCAATCAGACAGCAGCAGCATTACAGCACACGCTGGTGCCAGCAGCAGCTCTGCACAGGGGCTCTGGAAATGCCCTTGGACAAGAAGATGCCGGCGGGGAGTGAAGCAGCCCCGGGGGTGGGGCAAAATGCTTGGGGAAGAGAAGGCTCCGAGGAGACCTTACTGTGGCCTTCCAGTACCTGAAGGGGGCTACAAGGAAGCTGGGGAGGGAGTTTTGAGGGTCTCAGGGAGGGATAGGACTGGGGGGGATGGAGCAGAACTAGAAATGGGGAGATTGAGATTGGCTGTGAGGAAGAAGTTGTTCCCCATGAGGGTGGTGAGAGCCTGGCACAGGTTGCCCAGGGAGGTGGTGGCAGCCTCCTGCCTGGAGGTGTTTGCAGCCAGGCTGGAGGTGGCTGTGAGCAACCTGCTGCAGTGTGAGGTGTCCCTGCCCATGGCAGGGGGGTTGGGACTGGCTGAGCCTTGAGGTCCCTTCCAGCCCTGACAAGTCTGTGATTCTGTAAAGTGAGTGTCCCCTGCGTGCCTTGGGGATGGGGACAGGGCACATGATGGGCTCTGAATTGTCAGGAGTCTGCTGAGCTGTTGGAGAGCAGCCCTGAGGAGAAGGACCTGGGAGTGGGGTCCACCTGTGGGTGGACAGTAAATTCTCCATGGGACAGCAAAGTGCCCTGGTGGCCAATGGGCTCCTAGGGTGCATGAAGAGGAGTGTGGCCAGCAGGGCAAGGGAGGTTCTCCTTCTCCTCTACTCTGCCCTGGTGAGACCACATCTGGAGTACTGTGTCCAGTCCTGGGCTCCCCAGCTCAGGAAGGACAAAGAGCTACTGGAGAGAGTCCAGCACAGGGCCAGGGAGGTGCTGAGGGCACAGGAACAGCTCTCATGAGGAGAGGCTGAGGGCTGGGGCTGCTTAGCCTGGAGGCTGAGGGGGATCTTGTTAGTGCTATCTAAGGGTGGGGTGGCAGGAAGATGAGGCCAGACTCTTGGTGGTCCCCAGAGACAGGACAAGAGGTGCTGGGCACAAACTTGAACACAGGAAGCTCCTTCTAAACATGAGGAGGAACTTCTGTGCTGTGAGGGTGGCAGAGCCATGGAGCAGGCTGCCCAGAGAGGTGCTGCAGTCTCCATCTCTGCAAACCTCCAGGCCCCACCTGGATGTGCTCCTGTGTGCTCTGCTTTAGGTGATCCTGCTCTGGCAGGGGAGTTGGACTGGATGCTCTCCAGAGGTCCCTTCCAACCCCTGACTTTCTGTGATTTTAGTCTCCAGCCTCTCTGAGGCAGTTCTGGTGGGGCCAGGTTGCTGCCTGTGGCTAGAAGGGCACAGTGCAGGTCCTCTCTGTGCTGATGGTGAAAAGAGGACCCTTTGGTGTGACAGAAAAAGCCAAGGCCCAGGTGGCTGTGGGTGAGCTCCTCTGTGGGCTGCCAGGAGGCAGCTGGCTGTGGCACAGGACTCAGGCAGCCTTGGGGAAATCTGCCATGCTTTAGAACCATGGAGCCCTTTGGATTGGAAAGGACCTTTCAGAGCATCAAGCCCAACCCTTAGCACTGCCAGGGCACCACCAAACCATGGCCCTCAGCACCACATCTACACAGCTTTGGAATCCCTCCAGGGATGGGGGACTCCACCACTGCCCTGGGCAGCCTGGGCCAGGCCTTGGCAACCCTTCTGAGGAAGAAATTGTTTCTCATGTCCAACCTAAGCCTCTCCTGAGGCTACCTGAGGCTGTTTCTTCTTGTCACAGGATCACAAAATGGTAGGGCTTGGAAGGGACCTCAGGGGATACCTGCCCCAACCCCCCTGCCAGAGCAGCATCACCTAGAGCTTGTAACTTGAGAGAAGAGACCAAGCCCCACCTGGCTCCAGCCTCCTGTCAGGGAGTTGTAGAGGGTCTCCCCTCAGCCTCCTCCAGGCTGCTCAGCTGCTCCTCCCAGCCTGTAGCACTGCCTGGGGTTACTGTGGCCAATGTGCAGCCCCTGGCACTTGGATCTGTTCAATCTCCTGCCCTTGGCCTCTGCCCATCTGCCCAGCCTGGCAAGGTCCCTCTGCAGAGCTCTCCTACCCTCTCACAGATCAACTCCTGCCCCCAGCTTGGTGTCATCTGCACATTAACTGAGGATGGACTCAATGCCCTCATCCAGATCATCAATGAAGATGTGAAAGAGCACAGGGCCCAGCACTGCTCCCTGGGGCACACCACTGGTGCCTGGCTGCCAGCTGGCTGTGGCACCATTCACCACCACTCTCTGGGCTCAGCCTCCAGCCAGTTCCTAACCCAGCTCAGAGAGCTGCTGCCCAAGCCAGGGGCTGACAGCTTGATCTCAGCTTTCTGCCTGCTCTCTGTGCAAAGGGAGTGTTCAGACCTTAGCACTATTTCCCTTTTCACACCCAAAGGTGATTTATTGACATTCTACCACTTCCTGTTCAAGATCTGTGGAGGATTTCAAAGGTACAGCCTAAACCTGCCACAGGCTTACCCCCAGCACCCCCAGGCTGCTCCCTGGGCTGCCAGCAGCTTTTGCAGCCCCCCACCTGCATCTCTCTCCCTGGTGATGCTGGGTCACAACCCCAGCGTGCCAGCTCTGCAGGGCCAGGAGGTGCTCAGCAGCCCACTGCCTGTCCCAGGGGATGCTGGCAGGGATCTGCTCTCAAGAGATGAGACCACTGTGGGGGATACCTCCTCTGTCAGCTCCATGGATGTCTTTTCCCTGGGGGACGTGGGGCTGACTCCTGGGACTGCTGCTCTTGTTGATGCTGAAGTCAGCCTAATGCCTCTGGGGCTCTGTTGCCTCCAGCTGTCTGGCTGTGCTGGGCTCAGGAAGGTGCTGGACCTTAACTGGGAATACACAGACACTTTTTTGGGGGGTGACCTAGGGCTGGTGCTGTGCAATGCCTCCTGCCCCAGCCCTGCAGGGTCTGCCTAGCTGGGAACTGCTTCCCAGAGGGAGGATTTGTCTCCAATCTTTCTCCCCCCTGCTGAGCTGGTTTTGCCCCTTTGGTTCAGAGGAGGAAAAGGGAAAATCACAAAGGGAAAATTCCCTCTGCAAAGGGCAAATCACACAGGAGAGAGAGCCCAGCTCTGGTGGTGTTGTGTGGGAAGGATTCCCTTGGGCTGCTCCTGGCTTTTCATAGAATCAGAGAATCAAGCAAGTTGGAAAAGACCTCAGAGATCATCAAGTCCAACCTGTGACCTGTCACCCAGCACCTCCTGACAGCTAAACCATGGCTCCAAGTGCCTCATCCAAGCCTTTTTTGATCACCTCCAGGGATGGTGACTCCACCACCTCCCTGGGCAGCACATCCCAATGGCTAACAGCTCTCTCAGTGAAGAACTTTCTCCTCACCTCCAGCCTCAACCTCCCCTGGCACAGCTTGAGACTGTGTCCTCTTGTTCTGATGCTGTTTGCCTGGCAGAAGAGACCAACCCCCACCTGGCTACAACCTCCCTGCAGGGAGTTGGAGAGAGCAAGAAGGTCTCCCCTGAGCCTCCTCTTCTGCAGGCTAAGCAACCCCAGCTCCCTCAGCCTCTCCTCCCAGGGCTGTGCTCCAGACCCCTCCCCAGCTCTGTTGCCCTTCTCTGGACACCTTCCAGCAGCTCAACATCTTCAAGAGGGGATTGGATGTGGCACTTGGAGCCATGGTTTAGTCATGAGGTCTGTGGTGCCAGGTTGGACTTGATGATCTTTGAGGTCTCTTCCAGCCTTGGTGATACTGTGAGACTGTGATCTTTCCTAACCTGAGGAGCCCAGAACTGGACACAGGACTCAAGGTGTGGCCTCAGCAGTGCTGAGCACAGGGCACAAGGACTTCCCTGCTCCTGCTGGCCACACTGTTCCTGATGCAGGCCAGGATGCCCTTAGCCTTCTTGGCCCCCTGGGCACACTGCTGGCTCATGTTCAGGCAGCCCTCTGAAAGGGCAGAGCTTGCTTAGGCCTTTCCCAGCTGCAGAGGAAAGGTGGCAAAACCCAGCTTAAACCTGGGAGTGGTTGTGGCTTTGCTGAGCCCCATCTGTGCAGGGCATGGATGAGGCACTCAGTGCCAAGGTCTGGTTGGTTGGTTGGGGTTGGTGATCAGTTGGACTTGATGACCTTGGAGGTCTCTTCCAACCTGGTTGATTCTGTGGGGTGGCCATGGGCAGCCCCACAGCTGGGGCAGTGCCTGGGGAGCTGAGCTGCTGGTGGCTGTGGCTGGGCAGAGCCTGGGCAGCAACAGCCTGGCACTGCCCTTCTGCATTGAACAGCCTGGAGCTGCTGGATGAGAGCTGCTGGTTTGCTCTGCTGCTCTGCTCACCTCAGGAAGGTGTCTGCAGGGCTGAGCCCCCCCAGCAGCTGAGAGGGGCACAGTGGAGCTGTTGGGGTAAGGATGATGCTGGCTCTGTCTGTGTGCCACCAGCTCCCCTGGTTCCCTCCAAACCCCCCAGAGCTACCTGCTCTGAGGTAGGAGCTGAGTGGCTCCATCCCACTGCTGCCTCACCCCCACCAGCTCAGTGCTGCTGGAGGAAGCCAGGGATCAGCACCAGGCCTGGGTGCTGTGGCAGTGATGGGTGACCTGCCACCACCTGGGCACACGGGCACGATGCTGACCAACCCCAGCAGAGCACTGCTAGGGCTGCACAGATCGGTGCCAGCCTTGTGGTTGGGGTATTAGGAGCAGGGAGGCAGCCAGTGAGAGACCTGGGATGCCTCAGCCTTCATCCTTCTTCATCCTCTCTTCTGGGCAGATGCTGGAGACGGACACTGAGACACCAGGACAGATGCACTCGGAGGATGGGAAGAGAGCAGCAGGTGATGCTCCTCTGGCAGCAAAGGCACCGGCTCTGGCTGAGCCCTGGGAAGCTCTGGGAGCCACCCAGGGTCCTCTCCTGGCAGCAAAGCAGCCTGTGGGCACCAAGAGGGGAGAGGAGCAGCCCAGCCTGGTGCCAGCCTTCGTCATCCCTGAGCTGCGGCTCGACAGCACCTTCAGCCAGAGCGCCTCGGGCTTGGCCGGCAGCTCCGTGGACGGGGACGGGGAGGAGGAGGAGGAGGAGGAGGAGGAGGAGGAGGAGGAAGATGAGGAGGAGGAGGAGGACAGTGACGAGCAGTACCTGGAGAGGAAGGAGGCGAAGCGCAGCAGCATGATCGAGACCTCCCAGCCCGGCTACACCCTGAGCGTGCAGAGCTCCCTGCGGCGCCGCACCCACAGCGAGGGCAGCCTGCTGCAGGACACCAGGAGCCACTGCTTCACCTCTGACACCACCCTCAACTGCTCTGACAGCCACAGCACCCAGGGCCACTGGGCCCTGCCCTCCCCCAGGACCCTCAAGAAAGAGCTCACCAGAAATGGAGGCTCCATCCACCAGCTCACCCTGCTGTTCTCAGGCCACAGGAAGGTAACGCGGGGCAGCCAGCTCCTGCCTGGCAGTGGGGACTGAGGAGCTCCTGGGGTGTCCTGGCACAGAACCAGAGAGCTGGGTCAGCTGGAAAGGACCTTTAGGAGCCTGGAGAAGAGGAGGCTGAGGGAGACCTCATTGCTCTCTACAGCTCCCTGACAGGAGGTTGCAGTGAGCTGGGGGTTGGGCTCTTCTCCCTAGTCTCAGGGGATAGGAGGAGAGGAAATGGCCTGGAGTTGTGCCAGGGCAGGGACAGGTTGGAGAGGAGGAAAATTATCTATGCTTCAAGAGTGGTCAGGGATGGGCAGAGGCTGCCCAGGGAGGTGGTGGAGTCCCCATCCCTGGAAGTGTAGAAGAAATGTGTGGCCATGGCACCTGGGGATATGGTTTGATGGCCCTGGTGGGGTTGGGTTGGTGCTCAGAATGGATGATCTCCAAGGGCTTTTCCAGCCCAAACAAGTCTATGGTTCTGTGATTCTCTAACTCTAGCAAGTCTGGTGCTGGACCACCTCCCTCAGCACCACACATGGCCCCTCTCCCTATGGCCACAGCAAAACTGCTGTCTGAGGGGCCAGGAAGGTCTCTGCCGCTGGTGCTCAGCTCTGGGAGATGCTTAGCACCCAGGGGACGTCACCCAGAGCCAGTGTGGGTGGGCATCTCCCACCAGTGCAGCCAGATCCTGCAGGGTCCCACGTCCTGGAGAGCTGCTGAGACCTGTGGAATGTGAGGTGCCCCTGGGTGTCTGCACTAGCAAAGAGCTGCCCACAGCAGCGGGGACAGGAAACAGCCAGGCCCCACAGGTCCTCCAGGGACAGACAGTCCCTGATGTGCTCGGGGATGCCAGGAGCAGGGAGGCTTTCTGCCTTGCCAGCCTCTCACAGGGCTGTGACCTCCTGGGGGGGTCTGTCTCAGGAAGAGCTTGAGGTCAGCAGCGACTTCAGACCCTGACGAGCAGAGGGGAGGAGCAGCGAGGGAGGAGGAGCTCAGACCGGGGCTGGCCTCTGCTCTCCAGCCCTGAGCCCGGGGTGCTCCCTGTGCCCCCTGGGCTGTGCTCCTGCAGGAAGCCATGTGCCAGGGCACAGGCTGGGGGAGAGCAGTGTGCTGCTTCTCCTGCTCTCCCTGGCTGGGTGCTGAGGGACCTGCACCCTGCCCTGCCCAACCAAGCTCATGCCAGCTTGAGCTCTGCCAGTGGCTGTGGGCACTGCTCTGCTTGGGGCTGTATTGCTTGGTTCAGGACCTCCTTGCATGGCTCAGGACCTCATTGCATTGCCTGGGGTCATGTTGCATGGCTCAGGACCTTGTTGCATGGCTCAAGACCTCGTTGCATGGCTCAGGACCTCGTTGCATGGCTCAGGACCTCGTTGCATGGCTCAAGACCTTGTTGTATGGCTCAGGACCTTGTTGCATGGCTCAGGACTTCATTGCATTGCCTGGGATCATGTTGCATGGCTCAGGACCTCGTTGTATGGCTCAGAACCTCATTGCATTGCCCGGGATCATGTTGCATGACTGAGGACTTTGTTGCATGGCTGAGGACTATGTCATGCTGCTCAGAACCACCTTGCAGACAGAGCTCAGGACCACAGCCCATGCTGCTCCATGGCTCCTTGGCAGGAGGGGCTGGTACTAAGCCCTGCATGCCACCAAGCACAGCAGAACAGGCTGGCCAGGGGGGTGGTGGAGTCCCCATCCCTGGAGGTGTGGCACTGTGGCCAGGGTGGTGTTGGGTTGATGCTTGGACTGGATGATCTTGGAGGGCTTTTCCAACCCAAACACTTCTATGACTGTAAATCTGGGATGAAGTTACCCTCTTCCTGCCAGGCTTGTGCTGCTGGAGAGGTCACCTCTGATGCTGTTTCCTGGGGCACCTTGGGTGCTCAGGGTCCCCAGCAGGGGACCCTTGCAGGTCTGACAGGCTGATCAGATGGGACTGCTGTGCAAAGGGCAGCCCAAACCCCCTTGGAGGCTCATGCCAGTGATAGTATGCTGGGGGTGAGCCCCCTGCCCAGATCCTAGCCAGAAAGGACACCTGTGTGGCAGGGACACCCCCTCTGCCTGGCACGGAGGCAGGGGAGGTGGTGACAGCAAACTCCTGGCCAAGCTGTCAGCCCCTGGCTTGGGCAGCAGCTCTCTGAGCTGGGTTAGGAACTGGCTGGAGGCTGAGCCCAGAGAGTGGTGGTGAATGGTGCCACAGCCAGCTGGCAGCCAGGCACCAGTGGTGTGCCCCAGGGAGCAGTGCTGGGCCCCAGCCTGTTCAATATCTTGACTGATGATCTGGAGGAGGGGATGGAGTCCATCAGCAGTAAATGTGCAGATGACAGCAAGCTGGGGGCAGGAGTTGATCTGTGAGAGGGTTGGAGAGCTCTGCAGAGGGACCTTGCCAGGCTGGGCAGATGGGCAGAGGCCAACAGGATGGCATTCAACAAGTCCAAGTGCCAGGGGCTGCACTTTGGCCACAGCAACCCCAGGCAGAGCTACAGGCTGGGGGCAGAGTGGCCGAGAGCAGCCAGGCAGAGAGGGACCTGGGGGTACTGATTGACAGCAGCTGAACATGAGCCAGCAGTGTGCCCAGGGGGCCAAGAAGGCCAAGGGCATCCTGGCCTGCATCAGGAAGAGTGTGGCCAGCAGGAGCAGGGAAGTCCTTGTGCCCTGTGCTCAGCACTGCTGAGGCCACACCTTGAGTCCTGTGTCCAGTTCTGGGCTCCTCAGCTCAAGAAGGACATTGAGAGACTTGAAGGTGTCCAGAGAAGGGCAACAAAGCTGGGGAGGGGTCTGGAGCACAGCCCTGGGAGGAGAGGCTGAGGGAGCTGGGGTTGCTTAGCCTGGAGAAGGGGAGGCTCAGGGGAGACCTTCTTGCTCTCTGCAACTCCCTGCAGGGAGGTTGTAGCCAGGTGGGGGTTGGTCTCTTCTGCCAGGCAAACAGCATCAGAACAAGAGGACACAGTCTCAAGCTGTGCCAGGGGAAGTTTAGGCTCAAGGTGAGGAGAAAGTTCTTCACTAAGAGAGTCATTGGCCACTGGGATGTGCTGCCCAGGGAGGTGGTGGAGTCCCCATCCCTGAAGGTGTTCCAGAGGGGATTGGATGTGGCCCTTGGTGCCATGGTCTGGTCATGAGGTCTGTGGTGCCAGCTTGGACTCGATCTTTGAGGTCTCTTCCAGCCTTGGTGATTCTGTGGTGCTGTGACGGCAGCAGTGCATCCCGAGGGCGTCCCGTCGGAGCTGCCGGTGGCGAGGCTGCTGCAGCGAGGTCTCACAGCGCCCCCTGTGTGTGCGGCCGGGGAGTGCGCGGCTCGCAGCGCGGCCGGCACCGGGCTGGCTGCATGCTCCGCGCTGCCGCAGAGAGCCCCCAGCTGCGCTGTGGGGGCTGAGCTGGTGGGTGCCTTTCAGCAGAGGTGCTCCTCTCCCATCCAGTGCGGATGATGGACGAGGCGCTCAGCGCCACGGTCAGGTTGATTAGGTAGGGTTGGGTCATTGGTTGGACTTGATGATCCCGGAGGTCTCTTCCATCCTGGTTGTTGATTCTGATTGACGCTGTTGGGCTGTGCCTTTTGACTTGTTCAGTGAAACCCTCCACGGTTTCTGGAGCAGGAAAGTGATGTGCAGGTCTCCTGTGGATCCCCTGCAGCAGCAGCACTAAGCTGCCGAGCACCAGTGACACCTCCACGTGGAGACCTCGGCAGCAGGTCCACAGCATCCACCAGGGGGCTGGGGGGTTTGTCCCTCGGGGACCATTTCAGAGGGGCTTCTTTTGGTGGCCCTTCTAATGTCTTCCTGCCCAGCATGCCTCCCTGCCTAGCATGCCTCCCTGCTCAGCATGCCTTCCTGCTCAGCATGCCTCCCTGCTCCCCTCCTTACAAAATCACAGAATGAATGGAATGGAATGGAATGGAATGGAATGGAATGGAATGGAATGGAATGGAATGGAATAGAATAGAATAGAATTAACCAGGTTGGAAAAGACCTCAGAGATCATCAAGTCCAACCCATCACCCAGCACCATCTGATTAACTAACCCATGGCACCAAGCACCCCATCCAGGCTCTTCCTAAACACCTCCAGGGATGGGGACTCCACCACCTCCCTGGGCAGCACATTCCCATGGCCAATCTCTCTTGCTGGGAAGAATTCTTCCTAACATCCAGCCCAAACCTCCCCTGGCACAGCATGAGACTGTGTCCTCTTGTTCTGGTGCTGGGTGCCTGGCAGAAGAGCCCAACCCCCACCTGGCTACAACCTCCCTTCAGGGAGTTGGAGAGAGCAAGAAGGTCTCCCCTGAGCCTCCTCCTTACTGCTGTCTACAGCTACCTGAAGGGAGGTTGTTAGCAGTTAGCAAGGGAGAATGTTAGCAGCTGGAAGGGACTTCTGGAGATCATTGAGTCCAACTCCCCTGCCAAGGCAGGGGCACTCAGGACAGCCACACAGGACCATGTTCAGGCAGGTTTTGAATGTCTCCAGAGGTGGAGACTCCACCACCTCTCTGGGCAGACTGCTCCAGGGCTGCCCAGCACCCTCACACTCAAGAAGTTCCTCCCCATGTTTAGATGAGACTTCATATGTTCAGGTTTGAGCCCATTGCCCCTTGTCCTGAAAGAATCCTGCCCCATGCTCCTGACACCCACCCTTTAAATACTGATCAGCACTGATGAGATCCCCCTCAGGCTGCTCTTTCCCAGACTAGAAAGCTCCAATTCTCTCAGTCTCTCCTCATCAGAGATGTTGCTGTGCCCTCAGCACCTTTGCTGTACCCTCTCCAGCAAGTCCCTGTCCTGCTGGAACTGGGAAGCCCAGAACTGGACACATTGCTCCAGATGTGGCCTCATCAGGGCAGAGTGGAAGGGGAGGAGAACTTCTCCTCCCTTGACCTGCTGGCCACCTCCTTGATGCACCCTGGGATGCCTTTGGCCTTCCTGGCCATGAGGGCACATGCTGGCTCATGGGCATCCTTCTGTCCACCAGGATTCCCAGCTCCTTTTTCCTGGAGCTGCTCTCCCAACAGATCAGCTCCAGCCTGTACTGATCCATGGGGGTTAATCATTAATTAGCTTGGAAAAGATCACTGAGTCCAACCACTAACCCTACTCTACCAAGTCCACCACTAAACCCTATCCCCAGGCACCTCCTCTACAGGACTTTGAAACCCCTCCAGGAACAGTGACTCCCCCACCTCCCTGGGCAGCCTCCTCCAGTGCCTGACAACCCTTTCAGTGACAAACCATTTCCTGATGTCCACCCCAGACCTTCCCTGGTGCAGCGTGAGGCCGTTCCCCCTCGCTCCATCCCTCTCCCGCGGTCCTCGCCGGGAGGAGGCCGTTTCCAGCGCACGCCGTGGCCGCCGCGCTGGGCTCCCGGGGCGAGCTCCGCCGCTGCCTTCCGTCCCCGAGCGCGGCGGAGCCTGGCAGGACAATGGCAGGAAGCGGGCTCCGGCTGCGCGTCGCCGCGGCCAGCTCGCCCGCGGGGCCCGGGCTGCCCGGGGAAGGTGCCGTGCGAGGGCTGCATTGTTCGCGGCCCATCGGCTCCGGAAAGCCGGGCGCAGAGTGGAAGGAAGCGGCGGCAGCCTCCAGCGGGGGCCGCGGCGCTGCGCGGCAGGTTCCCACGGCACGGCCGCGGGATGGGGATCCTGGCAAGCCCCCGGCAGCCCCCAGCGGTGCTCCAGCCCAGAGCGTCTTCCAGGCTCACTCAGTGATGGTAGAATCACCTGGCTGGAAAAGATCACTGAGCCCAATCATAACCTAACCTCTCCCTGGACACAAAGTTAGACCATCGAGGGGATTGGGTTGGAAGGGACCTTCAGGATCATTCAGTGCCAACCCTCTCCCATGGGCAGGGACACCTCCCACCAGCCCAGGGTGCTCAAGGCCTCCAGGCAGGAGGCAGCCACAGCCTCCCTGGGCAACCTGTGCCAGTGTCTCCCCACCCTCACTCTAAAGAATTTCTTCCTAATATCCCAGCTTTCATCTGGGCTCCCTTCAGGTACTGAGACCATGTCCCTGAGCTCCTCATCCAAGTATCTTCTGAACCCCTCCAGGGGTGGTGGCTCCACCACTGCCCTGGGCAGCCTGTTCCAGTGCCTGATGCCCCTCTCAGTGCAGGAGTTTTTTCCTAATGTCCAACATAAACCTCCCCTGGTGCGGCCTGAGCCTCTTTCCTCTCCTCCTATCACTTATGGTGGATGAATTACTAAAGCCCAAGACCTGTGGTGGTCCCAGGATTCCCCCATGCTTGACCCCAGGCTTCATGATTTGGAGGCTGCACTGGTGCTGTCCAGAGCTCATGGTGCCTCCAAGGTCCCTTTAGTTTGCCCAGGCCATGCCAGAATGGTGGTCAGGTTGTGCAGCCCTCTGAGTGCTCCTTGGGCTTCAAAGTTGACATTACATGACTCAGTTAAGGCTGAACTGCTCTGATTTTTTTCCTTCCTGGGGTCTGCTAGGGGACCCTTGATTGATTTTGAGTGTCCAGCCTGGTTCTGGGGGGACAAGGTGCTCTGTGGGCTGTGGAGGGGTCCCTGTGCCCACTAAAGACAGCAGGAATAGGAGCATCAGGAAAGGGGATGCAGGTACCACTCAGCATCTTGGGCCTGGATGGGTACCTCTGCCCCCAGCCTGGCTGTCTCTTCAGGTGCTCCAGGGACTGGAGGTGGCAGAGGGTGGATGGGAGGAGGCAGGTTCCCATAGAATCATAGGACTCTCTTGGTTGGAAAAGGTCAAACCTTTAAACCTTGCTGGAGTGAAACTTGTCCCACGGCGTGGTCACAGCCAGCTGTGGTGGTGGGGAAGGAGCCCTGGGGAGGCTGTGGCTGTGTGGGTGAGGGGACCACAGGGAATGCTGGCAGGGCTGGTTGGTGACACTTGGGAGTGCCACTGTGGGCATGCAGTGGCATGGTGGTGCCAACACTGTGTTTCTGTTCCCTCTGCAGCTGAGTGGAGCCGACCCTGAGTGCAGCTGTGATGAAGGGGATGAGGCCTCCCGCAAGAAACAGAGCAGGAGCCTGTAAGTGTCACATCCTGCTGGCTGTTTGCTGTGCTCAGACACCTCAGCTGAGCCCTGCTGACCCTTGGGATCTTCCTGTCTTGTTCCCTCAAGCTTTTCTGGGAAGAAAGCATCAAAGACACTCAAAGACACTCATGGGATAAGGTCTCACTTCAGCCTGGACAAGAGAAGGCTCCAGGGAGACCTCAGAGCAGCCTTGAAGGGGCTGCAGGAGAGCTGGGGAGGGACTCTGGACAAGGGCTGGGAGTGCCAGGCTGAGGAACAATGGCTTTGAGCTGGGAGAGGGGAGACTGAGAGTGGAGAGGAGGAAGAAATTGTTGAGAGTGAAGAAATTGTTGAGAGTGAGGCTGGGGAGAGCCTGGCACAGGCTGCCCAGGGAGGCTGTGGCTGCCTCCTGCCTGGAGGTGTTGAAGGCCAGGCTGGATGAGGCCTTGAGCAAGCTGGGCTGGGGGGAGGTGTCCCTGCCCATGGCAGGGGCTTGGAACTGGATAACCCTTAGGGTCCTTTCCAATCCAACCCTTTCTGTGCTTCTATGATTCTGTGATGGGAGGAGTGGTGATTTTCAGGGAGGAGGGTGGGAGTTTCACTGGGTACAGCTCACAGCCCCTCTTTGCCTGGCTTTGGCAGATCATCGAACCACAGACTGGTTTGGGTGGGAAGGGACCCTTCAAGCTCACCTAGTCCAACCCCCCTGCAGTGAGGAGGGACTCCTGCAGCTAGAGCAGGGACAAAGCAGCTGGCTCTTGCTGGTGGCGTGGGGAGAAAGGTTTCCCTGGTGCCGGCAGAGCTTGACTCCAGCGGTGCTGGGGTCAGGGAGAGGACATGAAGCAGTGAAACATGAGCTGGGGGCCTCCATCCTGCTGGCCCCATGCCGGGAGGAGGAATGGGGAGGTTTCCCACCGGGGACAGGCTCCAGCCCTCCGCAGCACAGCCCGGTACAGGGGCAGCATACCCGGGGCACTGAGTGCAGGGGCCACCGAGGGACACTTGCAGCCCCTCTGCCTGCCCTGGGGTAAGGCTTTAGGGGTGCCAAAGAGTGGGTCTGGGCAAGGACAAGGCAGCCGTGGCCCTTGCTTCCCAGGAGCACAGCTGGAGAGGGCAGGTGCCGGGGCAGGGACACGGGCAGAGGTTTGGGAACAAACCTCCTCTGGCTCTGTCACGCAGGGTGCAGGTGCCACGGGCGTGGGGGTGCCGGGGGCTGGGTTTTCCCCCACTCCTCGTGTCTCGGGGCAGGTGGAGGTGGTTTGGGCAGCTGAGGGGGCGTGGGGCGGTCTGAGCCGGTGGCTGCGCACACGGGCGGGTGCCGCCTGCCAGCGAGCGGCGCTGTTGCTCCGCGCTGCCCGCTCGCCGCTGCCTATTTTTAGCGCTCGTTGTTATTTCCACCCCCTCCCCGCGACACTTGGGATTGAAATGAGTCCCTGCAGCGGGGACGTCCCCGCGTCCTGCTGCGGCGCTGAGCCGGGGGAATTCGGCTGGCGGGGGGGGGAGGCTCAGCGGGGTCAGGGGCGGTTGCAGAGGGTTTTCTCCTCACCCCCAGCCGGCAGCGGGAGCGCTGGGAGCCCTCCTGGCATCGCACCGCCCGGCTATTGGCTGCGCATCCCAGTCGCCAGCCGTCTGCGGGGAGTATTTATGGTGCCGGTGGCCAGGCTTTGGCACTCGCCTCGCTGCCTGCAAGCAGCAGGCTCTGCCAGCCCCGCTCGCAGCTGGCACCCCTCGCTGTGCCACGCCATGGTGGACTTCTCGGAGAAGTACCTGGAAAGGTAGGAGCCCGGCGTCCTGCCAGGAGGGTGATGCTCGCTGCCGGGGATGGTTCTGAAGCGGCTGGAGGTGGCCTCGGGGTTGGGTGAGGTGCCAGGGGGAGATGGCTTCCTAGGGGCAATTCCAGAGAGCAAGCAGCAGTTTTAAGTGAGAGGGGGTTTGTACTGCAGCGTTTGGTACTGCAGATGGGCAGTGCAAGGATACTGGGGGCTGCCCTGTGCCCGCAGTGGCCGCAGCCTGGTTCCCTGCCAGTTACTGGCAAGGGTATGCAAGAGATGCAGTGGGGTTTAAGTTGGGGAGGGACTTTTGCCAAGGGCTTGTAGTGATAGGACAAGGGGCAATGGCTTTGAGCTGGGAGAGGGCAGATTGAGATTGAAGATGAGGAAGAAATTGTTGTGAGTGAGGGTGGTGAGACACTGGCACAGGTTGCCCAGGGAGGCTGTGGCTGCTCCCTCCCTGGAGGTGTTCCAGGCCAGGCTGGATGAGGACTTGAGCAAGCTGGGCTGCCCCATGGCAGGGGGTTGGGACTGGATGATCTTTGAGGTCCCTTCCAACCCAACCATCCTATCATTCTATGAATCTATGAACTTCCTTGGGTGGTACCTGCTGGCACATCTGCCCCCGAGCTGCGATGAGCTGTGCACCGCAGTGCCCAGCGTGCAGCAGGGCTGGCACCGTGCGGAGGGCTCTGCGGCTGCGAGCAGCCCACGTGTGCTGGGGTCACACTCAAGGAGCTGTTAGGGCTTTGGAAGACACTCTGGGCACCAGGCTGCTGTGCTGTGGAGACACTGCTGAAGTTGTGGCTCAGGGCTGCATGGGGTGGGCTGTTCTGCGTGGCAGCTGGTCCTTGGCTGCCAGCATGGCTGGCAGTGTGGTGCGGGTGGCATGCAGCGTTTGGAGCGGCAGGCTCTGTGCTGGGATCTGCTGTTCCCACCTCAGCACTGTGCCTAGCAGCTGGCAGCAGGGGGATGTGTGTCCTGCTGGCACCACAGCCTGGGTGATGCAAAGGCAGTGAAGCCATCCATGCCCCCCACGAGGGCACCAATGGCACCAGGGGCTGGGGGGTGGTGAAAGCCTCTGAATGCCTTCCAGGGCTCAAGGTGCTCAGCACCTGTCAGGGCTGAGCCCTGGAGATACTGCTGATGTTTTTTCCCCCAGTGTGTTGCTGTATTGTACCCTTCTGGGACTGGAGAGCTGCGGGTCTAGATGGTGCCACTTGGTGTGGACTACAACCTTGCTCTGAGTCCCTCCTCTGCCCCTCATGTCCCCAGCCAGCCTGGGCATGGCTTGGCCAGGCAGAGGTGGCTCCTCCAAGCATCCTGGCATAGACCTGCTGCTGTGGGACATGTGAGGGGACAAGGGGTGGCCTGGCCATGCCACCCTGGGGCTCTGTCCACCCTGGTGACACCACCAGGCTTGGTGCAGGAGGAGCATCCCATGTCAACCCTGCATGTCCCCTGCGCGTCCCCTGCGCCCTTTTGAGCGGCGATGTCATGCAGAGGCTGTGCCACAAGGGGGCAGCATTGTCCGTGCCCGACCTCGCCCTCACCTCTGCCACCTCCTGCTCCCTGCCTTGGTCCCGGGGAGCGGGGCCCAGGCTGGGGCTGGGCTCTGGGGGGGGTCTTATTTTCCCATGGCACTTGCCAAGTATCTTCGCCCCGCATCGTCCTCGTGGCAGTTTCCGGGGGGACGCGGGAGCCCCGCGTCCGGGCGTACGTCAGTCTGTCCATCCAGGGACAGAGGATGGGGACATGCGCGGGGTGGCAGCGCGGGGTGGCAGCGCGGGGTGGCAGCGCGGGGTGTCTGTACCCCAGCACCCCTCAGCACCACGCACTACCAGCCCCAACCACCCCCTTACAGCGATGTCTCCATGCCCATTCCAGGCTGGCACCGGCGAAGTGCGAGTGGGTCCCGCGTGGGCTCCCAGCACTGTGCCTGCGGTGGGGCCATGCTGAAGGGCTCTTGGCTCTGCTGGGCTCGGCTCTGCTCTGCAGCCGCTCGGCCCCGCTGCCGGCCCCGCTGCCGTGCCCGGGACGCTCTATAAATAGCGCCGTGGATCGCGGCCGTTCCCCCGCCGCCTGCTCAAAGGCTTCACTGTCCGCCCTCCGCCAGGGTTTTTCCACCTTTCCCTGAGTTTCCCCAGCAACGGCCGAGCCGTCTGGCAGGGCCGCGGGGCTGACACAGCCCTGGCTCAGCCACGCCGCGTCCGCCCCACGCCGCATTTATAGCTTCTGGGCGCGGAACCCTCCTCCCACTTCCGCGCCGGCCGCAGGGAGCGGAGCTCGGCCCCGGGCTGGCGTCAGTCGGCACCGAGCGTCTGGCCGCGCCGGTCGCGCCGGCAGCCGCTGCGCAGCCGTCCCCGCAGCCATGCCCTTCTTTCGCGACCTCTCCAAGCCCCAGCCTCTGGAGTTTCACGCCGAGATGCTGCTGGGCGTGCAGAGACCACACAACGGCAGCCTGCAGCGCCGGCACACCATGAAGGAGTAGGTGCTGGGCACGGGACGGAGGGCGAAGCGTGGACTGAGGCTGCCGGCGGGTCCCCGGGGTGCTGGGTTGTCCCCCTCAGCCCCTCGCCTGCCTGCTAAAACTTGCTCTTCCCTCTAGAGCCAAGGACATGAAGAACCGGCTGGGGATTTTCCGGCGGCGAAACGAATCGCCGGGGGCCAACCCCTCGGGCAAACTGGACAAAGTGCTGAAATCGCTCAAGTAGGTGCCGCGGGCGGCTGGCGAGGGGATGGGAGGCTGCGGGGTGAGCTGCCGTTGGGCTGAGCATCCCCTCCCGGGAGGCAGGGATCATCCCCGGGGTAACCTGCGGGGAGGCTGGGATCACCCTGTGTGCGGAAGGTGTGGACAAACAGTTTTTGTCCCCGCAGCGGCACTGAACATTAGTTGGCTGAAAATTCCTCCCGGAGTGGGTGGGAGGTCCGTGCCTGGAATGTGGCACGGTGATGTCTCGGGCTGGAAATTTCCCTGATGGCTGCTTCCTGCCAGTGCCTGTACGTGGAATTTTAACTGGCCGGAGGATGGTTTGAATAACCACTTTGCTCTGGAGGTGCTCCAGCAGCCGGCGATCAGCCCTGCCTGCTCTTGCTCCCGGCAGCTTATCCAGCTGCTTCGGCAGGGGGGGCTGAACTCCCTGCTCTCCTGCGACCTCCTGCCTTCTGCCCGGGGCTTCTCTTCTTACTCAGACCCCCTGAGTGGCACAGCCACCCACACAGAATTCCTGGTGCTGGGTTTTCTTCCTGCCAATCTAAAGGCAGCAGAGCTGTTGTGATGCCCCTGGTGCAGAGCCTGGCTCTGCCCGTGGATGCCCTGGCAGTGCTGGAGCCAGGACTGAGGCTCCCAGCAGGGCTTTATCACCTGGCAGTGTTCTGCTCGTGCTGTGTGGTGGCAGCTCCCACAGCTTCACTTTGCCAACTCCCTGTCCTTCCCCAACAGGCCCACTCCTGAGGAAGCTCTCAAGTGGGGGGACTCCCTGGAGAAGCTGCTGCTGCACAAATGTAAGTGTCTGCCCTGCTCTTCTGCCTCTGCTCTCGGGGGAATATCCAGGCATGTGTGTGGATAAAGCTGGGATTTCCTTGGCTAATCCCTTCCAGTGCCTGGGGGGAGATGAAGAGAAATGAGGCTGCCCCTTGCCTGCACCCCTCTGCTCCTGCCTGCACCCCTCTGCTCCTGCCTGCACCAAGGAGTAATTTTGGGCTGGGGAAGGCTGTGGCATGGGCTGCAGCCCCCTTCTGTCTTGGGGAGTGCTTGGTGTTGGTGCTGGGTCCAGGGCTGTGCAGGGGGCCTATGAGGCAGGAGGTGCTTTTGCACCATTTCCCTTCCTGCATGTCACAGCTGTGCTCATGTCCTACACCCAGCCCCCAGCCAGAGGAACCAGAGGTTCCTCTTGCTGCTCCTGCTACAATCCCAGCCTTCCTCTTGGCTCTCCATGCCTGCAGCTGGGCTGGGGACCGTGGATTCAGCACACAGGTGGCTTGTGTGGGCATGCTTGGCCTGGCAGTGCCATCCCTGCCTGCTTTGTGCAGGGGTTTTTAGGGGGTGGTGTGGGAGGTGGTTCAGGTTGCACCTTTGCGAGGCCGTTGGGCCGAGGGTCTCGGGGGGCCGTTCCTTGCCCGTGAGCTGTAAGCAGAGCGGTGTCTCTGCCCCCACAGATGGCCTGGCTGCCTTCAGGGCCTTCCTGCGCACCGAGTTCAGCGAGGAGAACCTGGAGTTCTGGCTGGCCTGCGAGGAGTTCAAGAAGATCAAATCCCAGTCCAAGATGGTCTCCAAAGCCAAGAAAATCTTCTCCGAGTACATCGCCATCCAGTCCTGCAAGGAGGTGAGGGCTGCTTCCCCTCGCTGTGCGTGGCTCCGGGGCACGGCAGGCGGCCCAGGGAGCTGCTCACCGGCGCTGCTCTCTTTGCCTGCAGGTCAACCTGGACTCCTACACGCGGGAGCACACCAAGGAGAACCTGCAGAGCATCACCCGCAGCTGCTTCGACCTGGCGCAGAAGAGGATCTACGGCCTGATGGAGAAGGACTCCTACCCCCGCTTCCTGCGCTCTGACTTGTACTTGGACATCATTAACCAGAAGAAAGGCAGCTCCCCGCTGTAGAGCCCCGGGCTCCCTGGGGGCAGGCCGGGAGCTGTGTGTTTACATGAAGCTGGGCAGCGGAGGCCTTCCCGGGGGCCCGGCGGGAGCTGCCTCCCCGCTGCCGCCCGTGCCCCCAGGCCCTATTCCTGCTGCGGGCGGGCGTGGGGCGGCTGATGGCAGCGAGCAGGAGGCCGAGGAGCCAAGCAGTCTGGAACTGCTCCCTTGCCCCATCGCTGGTACGACGCCCTCGGGGTGACTCCGGCATGGACCTTAGCCAGGAGGGAAGCTCCCTCGAGACTACTGTGAAGCGCCTGAGCTGCGAGCGCCGAGTGGCCCCGGCTCGGCCAGGAGGACTTTTGTGCAGGGGGTCCGACAGCACCGCCGCGAACATCTTCCCTGGATCACAGACTTCTGAACTGGACCGGCCCCCACGATGCTGCTGCGCTTCCCCTCCTCCCGCGCCGCCGCTGCCTCCCGGCTGCCCGCAGCCAGCGTCCGGCAGGGGCTCGGCGCTCCCTTGGCTGGCGGCAGGTCCCCGCGGGAGGAGCCGAGGCTGGGTCCTTCCCCCCCCGCCTGCGCTGGAGCTGCGGAGCCGACCGCCTCCTGCTCCCCACCCCCGGTTTATTTATTGCCCCCCCGTAGCTGGACGCCTTGCTGTGTGGTAGGAAGTCCTCCTGCCCTCCCCTTTCCCCAGGTTCCAAGTGCAATATTGGCGTGCCGCGGCCGGGCTGCCCGGCGGGGCCGATGCCTTCCCCTCCCTCCCGAGCGGGATGTACCCCCTGGCAGCGGGCCGCCGGGGCAGCCTGGCTGGTTCCTGTCATGCCCTGACGAAGGAGGCTCTGGTGATGGAGACGAGCAGCTCCGTGCACCAGGTCCCCTCCTCACGCTGGATTCCCAGGCCGGAGGAGCGGAGGTTGCGCTGAGCCTGGCCGGGCTGGGGGGAGCTGCCTGCCCTCCAGGAGCCCGGCTGGCAGTGCCAAGCTTCTCTGCAGCTAGAGAAAACACATTCTTGTGGTCATAGGTAAATAAAAGGAGAATCTCATTCCTTGTAGCTGCTTTGTCTGCGTAGGTGCATAGAATGGGTTGGGTTGGAAGGGACCTTAAAGGTTCCGTGGCAGGGACACCTCCCACCAGCCCATGTGGCTCAAGGCCTCATCCAGCCTGGCCTTCAACACCTCCAGGAGGGGGAATCCACAGCCTCTCTGGGCAGCCTGTGCCAGAGTCTCCCCAGCCTCATTCTCAAGAGTTTCTTTCTCAGTCTCCCCTCTCCCAGCTCAAAGCCATTGTTCCTCATCCTGGCACTCCCAGCCCTTGTCCAAAGTCCCTCCCCAGCTCTCCTGGAGCCCTTCAGGTAGTGGAAGGCTGCTCTGAGGTCTGCCTGGAGCCTTCTCTTCTCCAGGCTGAACAGCCCCAACTCTCCCAGCCTGGCCCCATAGGGAAGGTTCTGCAGCCTCTGATCATCTTTGTGGTCTCCTCTGGAGCCTCTCCAGCAGTTTGATGTCCATGTGCTGGGGGCACCAGACCTGGATGCTGTACTGCTGCCTTGTTCCTCAGGGCTGGCAGAGCCAGGCCTCCCCTGCTTCACTGAGGAGCATACAATCCTGTTGACTGCATGGCTAAAGATGGGCAGATGGTGTTCCAAGAGTTTCTGAACTGTCAGAGCAGCTGCCAGATGCTCCTGAGGCCAGCCCCGGGGGTACCCTGCAGGAGCACAGAAAGCTTTGCCCAAAAGGAGCCCGTTCCCAGGGCCAGGGCTCCTTGTTTAAACACGGAGGGGCATCTGAAGATGGAAGTGCCCAGAAGCACAAGTGACCCAGTGTAGCTCCAGGGCCCTCTGGGGACGCAGCAAAAGAGGCAACAAGAAGCCCAGCAGTGCTATTTCAGCTCCTGGCTTCAGGACTTGGCAGGGCAGCTTCTGCCCCAGCAGCAGCAGCACTCCCCCAGCTCTGGGGCATGAGAAGAAGGTTTTGTAAAGGGCTGTTCCTGGTGAGTGTGGTGGCTGAAAGGTCCTGTGCAAGCCACCTGCTTGTGCTCGGGCTTGGGTGGCTCAGAGATGTGCTTATGGTGTCGTGGGACCATGCTGGGCCATGGGGCAGCATGGCACAGAGGTGCTGCTGCTGCCTGGGCATGGAGGTGGTGTGGCTGCCCCAGGAATCTCATCCTGGCACAGCTCCTCACAGCAGGGCTGATCTCTTCTGGAGACCTCTCTGTGTTTCCCTCTGAGGCTGGAAGCAGGCATGGTGGGGTGATGGTGTGGCTCTCCTGGGATGCTTCTGGCACCCCAGGGTTGAGGCCCATGGTCCAATGTCTCAGCTGTGGACCCCCTTACAGATCCTGGACCTGGTGAATAGCCTCTGTGTGAGTGCTGCTGTGGTCACCTCAGATGGGCTCTCCAAGCCAGACCCTCCTCTTTGTCATGGTGTTCCTGAGAGCCTTCATCTCCTCTTCTTCCTACCCAGGAAGATTTCCATTTATCCCTGCCCTCAACACAGATTTCCCTGCCCTTTCCACCCCTCTCTTGCCCAGGGAAGGGCAACCAAGCTGAGAAGGGTCTGGAGAACAGGGCTGTTGAGGAGCAGCTGAGGGAGCTGGGGGTGTTCAGGCTGGAGAAGAGGAGGCTGAGGGAGACCTCATTGCTCTCTGCAGCTCCCTGAGGTTGGAGTCAGGTGGGGGTTGGGCTCTTCTCCCAGGAAACAAACCATAGGATAAGATCAAATTGCTTCAAGTTGTACCAGGGGAGGTTTGAGTTGGATATGAGGAACCATTTCTTCCCCAGAAGGGTTGTCAAGGCCTGGAAGAGGCTTCCCAGGGAGGTGGTGGAGTCCCCAGCCCTGGAGGGTTCCAAAGCTGTGTAGAGGTGGTGCTGAGGGCCATGGTTAGGTGGTGCCCTGGCAGTGCTGGGTTCACTGTTGGAGTGGAAGATCTGAAAGGTCTCTTCCAAGCAAAATGATTCCTGATCCTATTTTCCTCTCCATCACCCACACAACCTCCACCTCCCCTCACTCACTCCCAGCCCATCAGCCTGGGACAATGTTACTACAGGGTCACTTTGTTGCCCACCACATCTCCATGTCCCTGGGCTCCCAGGGGCAGCACATGGGGCTCTTGGCTCTAGGGACTTTGTGGGGACCCTCAATGCCAGGGCCAGCAATGCCAGGTCCAGCAATGCCAGCCAGGTCCTCCTGTGGCTGTTGGTGATGGCCAGGAGCAGCCATCCCCTGTGCCCATAACAGAAGCTGCCTGGCTGATGAGGATTCTCCAAGCACATCCAGCAGGGCTGGAGCTGCTGTGGGACACATGGGGCAGGAATCCAGTGCATGGCCTTGACTAAAGGCCTCCAGCCTGCCTGCAGGCAAGGGACACAGACACTGGGGTGTGGGAAAGGCAGGGCCTGGGGTGAGCAGAAGGCAGGGCCTGGGGTGAGCAGAAGGCAGAGCCTGGGGTGTGCAGAAGGCAGGACCTGGGGTGAGCAGAAGGCAGGACCTGGGGTGAGCAGAAGGCAGGACCTGGGGTGTGCAGAAGGCAGGACCTGGGGTGAGAGAAAGGCAGAGCCTGGGGTGAGAGAAAGGCAGAGCCTGGGGTGAGCAGAAGGCAGAGCCTGGGGTGTGCAGAAGGCAGAGCCTGGGGTGTGCAGAAGGCAGGGCCTGGGGTGTGCAGAAGGCAGAGCCTGGGGTGTGCAGAAGGCAGAGCCTGGGGTGTGCAGAAGGCAGGACCTGGGGTGAGAGAAAGGCAGGACCTGGGGTGAGAGAAAGGCAGGACCTGGGGTGAGGGAAAGGCAGAGCCTGGGGTGAGCAGAAGGCAGAGCCTGGGGTGAGCAGAAGGCAGAGCCTGGGGTGTGCAGAAGGCAGGACCTGGGGTGAGCAGAAGGCAGGACCTGGGGTGTGCAGAAGGCAGGACCTGGGGTGAGGGAAAGGCAGGACCTGGGGTGAGGGAAAGGCAGGACCTGGGGTGAGAGCCCTGTGTGGGTGACAGGAATGGGAGAGTGCTGTGACAGAATTTGATCGAATCAATAAGGTTGGAAAAGACCTCAGAGCTCATCAAGTCCAAGCTGTCACCCAGCACCTCCTGACTCCTAAACCATGGCTCCAAGTGCCACATTCAGTCCCCTCTTGAACACCTCCAGGGACAGTGACTCCACCACCTCCCTGGGCAGCACATCCCAATGGCCACATTTCCTGCCCTGGCACAGCCAGGCTGCTGTGAGTCACCCTGCCAAGAGCAGCCCCTTGGGCCTGGGCCACACTTGGCTTCCTGGAGGTCTGGGCTGGCAGGTGGCAATGCCAGGTGCTGGTCCATGTTTCCCAGCATGGCAGAGTGCTCTGCAGCAGGGCAGCTCTCGTCACAGACCCTGCAGTGCCACTGCTTTGCCCTCTCTGTGCTGCAGGAGAGGCCTCAGCTGTGCCAGCCAGGGTGGTTCAGCCTGGAGAGGAGGAAGGCTGCCCAGGGAGGTTGTGGAGTCTCCTCCTCTGGAGCCTTTCCAGCCCCATCTGGATGTGTTCCTGTGTGCCCTGTGCTGGGTTCTATGCTCCTGCTCTGGCAGGGGCTTGGACTGGATGATCTCTGGGGGTCCCTTCCAACCCCTGACATCCTGTGATGGGGACAGGGAGCTGGGTTGCTGCTGAGGCTGTTCTGGGGGCACTGAGCTGACAACACAAGCAGAAGAGGGACAGAAATGTCCTTATTTAGTGCAAATGAAGGTGTTGAGGACAAAATCCAATCAGGCTGTCAGGGATGCAAAGAGGAAAAGCTGAGCTGTCCATACCAATGCAGTGACCCTGGGCAGTGAGAGGAGGAATTGGCTATTCCTAAATCCAAATTTGAGGCACAGCCTCAGGCCAGCCAGAAGTGCTGAGACCTGGAAGGATGAGCCCACAAATGATGGGGAATCACCTGGCTGGGGATGGTCCTGGGGAGGGAGAAGGAAACCATAGAATGGGTTGGATTGGAAAGGACCCCAAGGGTTATCCAGCTCCACCCCCCTGCCATGGGCAGGGACACCTCCCCCCAGCCCAGCTTGCTCAGGGCCTCATCCAGCCTGGCCTTCAACACCTCCAGGCAGGAGGCAGCCACAGCCTCCCTGGGCAGCCTGTGCCAGAGTCTCCCCAGCCTCACTCTCAAGGATTTCCTCCTCCTCTCCAGTCTCCATCTCCCCTCTCCCAGCTCAAAGCCATTGTTCCTCATCCTGGCACTCCCAGCCCTTGTCCAGAGTCCCTCCCCAGCTCTCCTGGAGCCCTTCAGGTCCTGCAAGGCTGCTCTGAGGTCTGCCTGGAGCCTTCTCTTCTCCAGGCTGCACAGCCCCAGCTCTCCCAGCCTGGCCCCACAGGGGAGGGTCTGCAGCCTCTGAGCATCTCTGTGGCCTCCTCTGGAGCCTCTCCAGCAGCTCCAGGTCCTTCTTGTGCTGGGGGCCCCAGAGCTGGAGGCAGTGCTGCAGGTGGGGGCTGAGCAGAGCAGAGCAGAGGGGCAGAATCCCCTCCCTGTGCTGCTGCTCTCCCTGCTCTGGCTGCAGCTCAGCACTCAGCTGGCTCTGGGCTGCCAGGGACCAGTGCTGGCTCCTGGGCAGGTTGTCACCAGCTGGCACCCCCAAGGCCTTCTCCTCCAGGCTGCTCTTGAGCCTCTCCTTGCCTGTATCTGAGCTTGGAATGCCATTACCTGTGCCCAAGCCACCTCCAGTGAAGCTGTGAAGCTGGTGGGTGGCAGAGGGTGATGAGTGGGAGCAATGCTGCCTGCCTTGGACTCATCCCAAAGCCTGGGGATGGCAGTGGACATTGCTGCTGCCATGTGACACAGTGGCCAGAGACAATTCCCAGGGCAGAACCTGGTCCCTTCTGGAATGTGGAGGATGCTGCTGTGGACCTTTGCTCAGCAGGGTCAGGGATTTCTCCTGGGGCTAAAAATAAGCTCAGCTGCAGGTCAGAAGTTGCCTGTGTTTGTCATGTGCAAACAGGGTAAAGTCCACCCAGGCAAGGGTGATCTGGGTGCATTGGGTGATCTGGGTGCCTTGGTGGGATGAAGATCACCACACCAAATGCAGCCCTGTGGCCAAGCCCCCCAGGGCAAGGCTTTGTATCAGCAGGGAGTGCTGGATGCGTTGTTGGGTTCAGAAAATAGCTTGGCTCCATAGGTGGAAAAGGTTAAAGCTGCTGGGAAAAACAGAGTTGTTCAGGCTGGACAAGGTCTTGAAGACCTCTGATCCAACCATTCACCCAACACCACCAACTCTGCCCCTACACCATGGCCCTCAGCACCACATCTCAAAGGCTTTTGAAGCCATTCAGGGATGGGGAACCCACCGCTGCCCTGGGCAGCCTCTTCCAGGGCTTCACAACCCTTTTGGGGTAGAAATTGTTCCTCATGTCCAAACTAAACCTCCCCTGGGGCTACTTGAGGCCCTTTCCTCTTGCTCTGCCTTTTGTTCCTTGGGAGAAGAGCCCAACCCCCACCTGGCTCCTGCCTCCTCTCAGGGAGTTGTGGAGAGCCAGAAGCTCTCCCCTGAGCCTCCTTTTCTCCAGACTGAACAACCCCAGCTCCCTCACAAGGCTTGTGCTCCACACCCCCCTTTGCTGCCCCCTCTGCTCCAGCCCTCAGTGTCCTCCCAGAGCTGAACGCAGTGCTCAAGGTGCAGCCTCATCAGTGCTGGGTCCAGGGAGAAGTCCTAAATTCCTGTGATTAGCATCATGATTTCCTCTCACCCTCAGGGATGAACCAAAAGGACTTGGGGCAGGCTGGTAAATCTGTCTGATGTCCCAAGTGACCCTTTCCTGTCCCAGGTCTCACCTTGACTCCCCCCTCAAGTTTCCCTCGGCTCAGGCTCGCTCAGGCGGCAGCCAGAGCTGGGTGCAAGGCTGGTGTGTGAGAACAGAACAGCAGCTACATGAAACCACAGCTCCAGCTGCTGAGCACCTCTTGGATGGAGACTTACCGGGAGAAGCTCATGAGCAGCCTGGGCTTGTGCCGATGAGGGCAGCCCTGGCCAGCGCCGCTCCTCATCCCCTGCAGGCTGCATCCGCAGCCTCCGGGGCAGGGTAACTCAGCGGCGAGCAGCACAGGGGTTGGAAGGGGCCTCGTGGCGGAGCTGGCCAGAAGCCCTGAGTGCAAAACCTTTCTCTCATTTCTGCAGAAAGCAGCACTTTGCCTTTTTTCCTTCCTTTTCCCCCTCCTTTCCCAGGCATGCCTCCTGCCCGGAGCCCCCCCCGCGGTGCCCAGCCTCTGCTGGGCGCTCCCAGCGCACTCCTCCTGGAGCACGGAACTTGTCCAAACAAACATAACTTTCTCCTGAGCAAAATAATTCCTTGGACCCCTGATTAGAGCAAAATGTGCTCAGAATAGCAGCGAGGCAAGGCTGCCTCGCAGCCCCAGACTAAACATAGCTCAGCGGCTCCCCGAGGAAACGGCCGGCAGCAGAATTCCCCTGCCCCGGGGAAACAGCTGACTGCCCGGGAGAGCCGCTGCACCCTGCCCGGGAGGCTGTTATCAGGAGCACTCTGAACCCTGATGTGGGCTGAGATGCCCAGAAGCTGGCCAGAGACCAGCCGCAGGGACGCTCAGTGTTGGGTCGTCTGCTCGGCGGGGTTGGGAATCTGCCTCCGGGCTTGTTTGGGGACTGCTGCTGCCAGCAGCTCCGATAAGGGCTGGAGAGATGGCTTTGAGGGCTCTCGTCCTTCCAGAAGGTGACCCTGGGGCTGGGGCTGGGCTCAGGAAAGCCGTGTGGGGTTGTGTCCAGCAGTGTCCAGCTCTGCTCTGCGCCCTGCGGGGCCTCGTCCTGCCCAAGGGAGCCACAAGCAGCGATGCCCTTCGGCTGCACCCTCGAATGGAGGCTGTGAGGACAAGTGCCACCGAGCTCTGTGGCTGGCACTAGCAATGGCACCTCCTAAACAGTCCTAGGGAGTGCAGAAGGAGAGAGTAAAACGCTGCTGAAGTAAAACTAAACCGAGCCTCACATGCTGTCTGTCAAGGAAATAAAGCAAGCCCAGCTGGGCTGCAGCCAGGGCAGGAAATCCAGCGGTGGAAAGAGTCCCCTGGGTGCTGCAGACTCATTCAGGAAGCATTGTTGTGACCCTCTCAGTGCTCATTTGCTGATTCCTCTCCACATTAGGTCATTTTTACTCAGCTCCTCCAGCTCACACATTCCCTGCTGCCGGGGAAGGAAGACAAAGCCAAAGCCACCCCCCCACCCCGGGCAGCCTTGAGCCCCTGGGGAGCTGGAGGAAGGGATGGTGGAGAGCTGCTCTTTGTTGCTGTTCAGACCTGCAGGGCACTGACATGGGGAGGACCAGGAGGACCTTCTGCTCAGAGTGCCCCCCTGCCAGCACCTCCCCACTCTGCTTTGGGCACTGCTGAGCTGTGCAGAGGCCACAGGCAGAGCTGGTGGCCACCGGATGGATTCTCACCTTGGAAAGATCTGGGACTTCTTCTCTGCCTTCAGCCCTTGGACTGCTTGGACACTGAGGGCTCCTGAGGGCTCCATGCTCCTCAGTACCTAAAGGGCTGATGCTGAGAAGTTGGTGCCCAGGGACAGGAGAAGGGGCAAGGGGCACAAACTGGAAGCCAGGAGGTTCCATCTGAACAGGAGGAGAAACTTCTTTGGTGTGAGGCTGCTGGAGGCCTGGAGCAGGCTGCCCAGAGAGGTTGTGGAGTCTCCTTGTGTGGAGAGCTTCCAAACTCCCCCTGGGCATTGTGCTCCTGGGCAAGCTGCTGTGGGTGCCCTGCTGGAGCAGGGGCTTGGGCTGGGTGAGCTCCAGAGGCCCCTTCCAACCTCCACCGTTCTTTTGTTCTGAAGAAGGAGGTAGGGAAGAGGGAGAAGAGCCAAGCAGGAGCAGGTGGGGACCAGGGCTGGGGTGTTTGCACAGGAGCCACTTGCAAGTAATTTCTTGTCCCTTGCTGAACTAATGAGGCAATTATCACAGCAGGACACACGTGTGAGGATGGAAAGTTCCACCCAGCCCCTGCTCACCTCAGCCCTGCTCTCCCTGACGCCATCACACTGCCGCCAGACAAAGGCAGGGCAGGGACCGCTCCTGGGGCTGGGGACGGCAGTGACCGGTCACAGAGCGCCAGGCACAGCTCCTGGAGCAGGGCACAGCAGCAGCTCCTGTGCTCACGTGCTGAAAGCTGATCCACAGAGCTCCACAGCAGCTCTGCTCTTTGAGGTAGCTCCTGTGCTTGACACGAGGTGCTGGGACCAGTGCATCTGGTTTTGTACCCTCTTGCCTCCAACCACATCAAGAGGGATGTGGGGAAATCAGAGGAGGTCCTGTAGAGGCTACAGAGGAGATCATGGAGACCTAATTGTGGCCTTCCAGGATCTGAAGGGGGCTACAGGAAAGCTGGGGAGGGACTTCTGAGGGTGTCAGGGAGGGATAGGACTGGGGGGGATGGAGCAAAACTAGAAATGGGGAGATTGAGACTGGCTGTTAGGAAGAAGTTGTTCCCCATGAGGGTGGTGAGAGCCTGGCACAGGCTGCCCAGGGAGGTGGTGGAAGCCTCATCCCTGGAGGTGTTTGCAGCCAGGCTGGGGGTGGCTGTGAGCAACCTGCTGCAGTGTGAGGTGTCCCTGGCCATGGCAGGGGGCTTGGAACTGGCTGAGCCTTGAGGTCCCTTCCAGCCCTGATTCTATAGACCTGTGGGGAGGGATGGGGAGGGATGGGGTCTAAGAGTATCCTACAACTGCAAATGTAATGGAGCCAAAAGCCTCTTGGTGCCAGCAGGTGACAAAGTAATGGACAGCAGACATGATGTGTGGCAAATTTCAGCAGGACAAGTGCTTTCAGGGGAAGGCTGATAGAGAACCCCAACCCCCCCCGAGAGGGTGCCTCCAGTACTGGAAGGGGTCAAGTCTTGGCCAAAGCCATGGCTGGCCTGGTTGGGTGATGAAGCAGTTCCTGGTCTGAGAGGCAGTTGGACTGGAGACCCTGGGGATGGATCCCTGGCACACTTGAGTCTGCTCTTTGCTCTGCTAGTGGACATGGGCAACATCTTTCAGGACACAGCACTGGGCCCCCAGGAGATGTGGGACAGAGGTGCAGCAGGGCAGAGCCCTCGTGGGAGCTGTGGAGCTAGGTCCTGTGCTCTTGGAATCACAGAGCTGTCAGGGCTGGAATGGACCTCAAGGCTCAGCCAGTTCCAACCCCCCTGCCATGGCCAGGGACACCTCACACTGCAGCAGGTTGCTCACAGCCACCCCCAGCCTGGCTGCAAACACCTCCAGGCAGGAGGCTTCTACCACCTCCCTGGGCAGCCTGTGCCAGGCTCTCACCACCCTCCTGGGGAACAACTTCTTCCTCACAGCCAATCTGAATCTTCTACAGGATCTTCTACACCATCTGTCTGTGGCCTGGGGCTGGGCCCATCCTGTTGATGCCTGAGCTGAGGGACGAGCTCCTTCCTCCTGCCCTCTGCCCAGGGCTGATGCTGTTTGCTTCTGGGTCAAAGAGGAGAGCTGAGCGCCGCAAGCAGGGCAGGGCTGGGCGGTGGGGTGGTGAGGTGGAAAGCAGAGGGACACCTCTGCTGTCTCCTGCTTGGGTAAAGCTCATCTCCCCAGCTGATGTGGCTGGAAGATGTTGAGCTCCAGATGGTTGTGTTTGCCAGAGAGGATTCTGCAGTGCTTCTTGGCCTCCCAGATGTGCCAAGCCCCAGCGAGCAGCACCCTGGCAACCCCGCGGGGCTCAGGTGTGGGATGGGGATCCTGGGTGGCTCCTGCAGCTATCACCCTGCACATTTCATCAGCCATTTGAAGGCAAACAATTGGCTTTAATTAACTGGATGGTCTTGGGGGGAACCAAAGCCTCCTTGCAGGTAGGAAGTGAGATAAGCTGTGACAGCCAACCTAAAATAAATAGTGAGGCAGGCAGTGGGGTGGCAGTCCTCACAAATCACGTTCTAACAGTGCCAGCTTTTATGGCTAAGCCATAAAATGGTAGCTGCTGCAGGCCTGGCACAGCAGTAATGAGCTGGGAATTATGGCCACACTCATTAGTGCAGCTTCATTACAGCCCAGGAATTGCCGGTGCCAAGGAGCGCAGAGGGCTCTGCCGTGCCCCTGCTCATCTGCTGCCAGCTGGCCACCTGCAGGCAAGGCACTTCCTCCACTGTCCACCACTGTGCTCCCCTCCAGCTGAGCTCCTGCTGGGCTGCTCCACAGATTGCATCGAGCTGGAAGAGACCCTCGAAGGCCCTCTTGTCCCTGCAGACAGCAGGGACACCTCCGACTGGAGCAGGTCGCTCAGGGGCCCATCAGGTTTGACCCTGAATGCCTCCAGGGATGGGGCCTCAACCACCTCCCTGGGCAACCTGTTCCAGTATTTCACCACCCTCACTGTGAAGAACTTTCTCCTAGTGTCAAGGTGAGGCTGGACAGGGCTCTGAGCAGCCTGATCTAGTGGAGGCTGTCCCTGCTGACTGCAGAGGGGTTGGACTGGGTGAGCTTTGGAGCTCCCTTCCAGCCCCAACCATTCTGTGATTCTATGTCCAACCTAACTCTGCCCTGCTCCAGTTTCAAACCATTGCCCCTTGTCCTGTCCCCACAGGCCCTTCTGAACAGTCCCTCCCCAGCCTGCCTCTAGGTCCCCTTCAGGCACTGAAATGCCAGCACCAGCCTGGCTCCAACCTCCTTTCAGGGAGCTGTAGAGAGCAATGAGGTCTCCTTTCAGCCTCCTCCAGGCTAAACAATCCCAACTCCCTCAGCCTCTCCCCACAAGAGATGCTCTCCAAAGCCTTGGTGTCACACCCCTGGGGACTTGTTTCCAAGCACTTTCCTCCTGTGCAGCACCAGCAGGGTCCTTGCTGTTGATTTTCAAAGCTCAGTTGTCCCTGTGGTCACCCTGAGCCTCCAGCCCCACTGCTGGAGCTGTGCTGCTGCCCAGCCTGCAGTGGGAGGCAGAAGGGGGCTGCTCCTCCTGCCTTGGTGGCATCAGCAGAAGAGATGCTCTGCTGCTGGGTTAGCAACCTGCAGGGGTGGACCCAAAGCACATGGCTGTGGGGCAGGCTTGACCTGGAGGCTTTGGCACAGCCTTGGTCTCCTTGTCCAGCTCCTCTTTCTTGACCTTCTTTCTTGGCCATCTTTTCTCCCGCTGCCTTTGGTCTGCTTCTGCTTCCTCCTCTCCACCTCTCATCTTGGTGGCTTCTCCCTGCAGCTCATCTCTGCAGTGCTCTCATCACTCTGCTCTGCACAGAGAGTCTGAATACCAAGTGATCCCTGGCATTTCTCCTCCTCTTCCTCCTCCCTGCTCCTCTTCACCCTGCCCAGCACACCCTGTTGCCCCTGCCCATCTCCCCCTCCATCCCTGCTCACACACAAGCTCAGAGCCTCAGCACAAGCTGATGAGCCCTGGTCTGGGCTGGCTGAGGACAATGCTGGACATGTGCCACAAGCTTTGGCCCTGCAGAGGTTCATCTTTAGAGCACCATGGCTGAATTTCAGGTGGGGCTCAGGACGAGCAAGCTCCTGGCTCCTGCTCTGAGGCCATCACCACCAGCAGCACTCCGACTCTGAAGCCCTGTGCTGCTGGGCAGCCCATTTGCTCCGCTGCCAGCCCACCCTCCTCCTATTCCCCACTTTTCCATGGAGTCAGCAGTCAATGCCAGGCTCTTCCAGCGTGAGGGGCAGGGATGGAAAGCCCCCCGGGTGGGGCAGGCATCGTGCAGGGCCCTGCTCGGCTGCCCCGGGCTGGCTGCTGTGGTGCTGAGCTTGGGGATTTCCAGCTGTGGCTTTTGGAAACCTTTGGTTCCTTTGCCACTTTTAGCTCTGGCAGCTCAGTGACCGCTCCTGGCAGGGTTGATGCTCCTCATCTTCTGGGAAAAATAAACCAACAAACCAACAAACCGCTTGAAATGCTCCAGAGTGTCAGAGGAGCAGCCAGCAGCCAGCCCCGGGGAGCCAGAGAGGAAAACAAACCTCCCCCCGGCCTCCCCCTCCCCTTTTTTTCCAGCTGAGCTGCAGCCTTCTTGCATTAATTCTTTCAAAGAAAAACATTTCTGCTTTTTTCCTGGATCCCTTTTTTTCCCCTTCTTTTGTGCCGAGCTCCTAAAAATAGCTCTCTGCTTGTGAATGGAGATGCAGCCCCGGGAGCAGCGCAGCCTCCCCCCTCCCCGCCACGGCCCGGCCCCGGCACATCCTGCGCCTCCAGTGGCAGCTTTGTGAGGGAAAGGGAGAGGAGAGGAGAGGAGAGGTTCGGAGAGGAGAGGAGAGGAGAGGTTCGGAGAGGAGAGGAGAGGTTCGGAGAGGAGAGGAGAGGAGAGGGGAGGGGAGGGGAGGGGAGGGGAGGGGAGGGGAGGGGAGAGGGGAGGGGAGAGGAGAGGAGAGGAGAGGAGAGGAGAGGAGAGGAGAGGAGAGGAGAGGAGAGGAGAGGAGAGGAGAGGAGAGGAGAGGAGAGGAGAGGAGAGGAGAGGAGAGGAGAGGAGAGGAGAGGAGAGGAGAGGAGAGGAGAGGAGAGGAGAGGGGAGGGGAGGGGAGGGGAGGGGAGAGGGGAGGGGAGAGGAGAGGAGAGGAGAGGAGAGGAGAGGAGAGGAGAGGAGAGGAGAGGAGAGGAGAGGAGAGGAGAGGAGAGGAGAGGAGAGGAGAGGAGAGGAGAGGAGAGGAGAGGAGAGGAGAGGAGAGAGAGGAGAGAAGAGAGGAGAAGAGAGGAGAAGAGAAGAGAGGAGAGGAGAGGAGAGAGAAGAGAAGAGAAGAGAAGAGAGGAGAGGAGAAGAGAAGAGAGAGGAGAGGAGAGGAGAGGAGAGGAGAGGAGAGGAGAGGAGAGGAGAGGAGAGGAGAGGAGAGGAGAGGAGAGGAGAGGAGAGGAGAGGAGAGGAGAGGAGAGGAGAGGAGAGGAGAGGAGAGGAGAGGAGAGAGAGGAGAGAAGAGAAGAGAGAAGAGAGGAGAAGAGAGGAGAAGAGAAGAGAGGAGAGGAGAGGAGAGAGAAGAGAAGAGAAGAGAAGAGAGGAGAGGAGAAGAGAAGAGAGAGGAGAGGAGAGGAGAGGAGAGGAGAGGAGAGGAGAGGAGAGGAGGGGAGGGGAGGGGAGGGGAGGGGAGGGGAGGGGAGGGGAGGGGAGGGGAGGGGAGAGACCTTACCTTCAAGGTCACTGCATCCAACTCATCATCCAACACCATCTAATCAACTAAACCATGGAAGGAAGAGACCTCCAAGGTCATCAAGTCCAACTGATCAACCAACCCTAACTAATCAACCAGACCATGGCACTGAGTGCCTCAGCCAGGCTCTTATTAAACACCTCCAGGGATGTTGACCCCAGCCCCTCCCTGGGCAGCACATCCCCATGGCCAATCTCTCTTGCTGGGAAGAACTTTTCTAAGAGCAAATCTAAACCTCCCCTGGCACAGCTTGAGACTGTGTCCTCTTGTTCTGGGGCTGGGTGCCTGGGAGAAGAGACCAACCCCCACCTGGCTACAACCTCCCTTCAGGGAGTTGGAGAGAGCAAGAAGGTCTCCCCTGTGCCTCCTCTTCTGCAGGCTAAGCAACCCCAGCTCCCTCAGCCTCTCCTCCCAGGGCTGTGCTCCAGACCCCTCCCCAGCTTTGTTGCCCTTCTCTGGACACCTTCAAGTCTCTCAATGTCCTTCTTGACCTGAGGAGCCCAGAACTGGACACAGGACTCCAGGTGTGGCCTAAGCAGTGCTGAGCACAGGGCACAAGGACTTCCCTGCTCCTGCTGGCCACACTGTTCCTGATCCAGGCCAGGCTGCCCTTGGCTTGGGGTGCTGGTGTAGCCCAGCAATGTTTCACCTCTTTGCCTGTAGGGTCAGCATCAGGATGTGGCAGTGCCCAAGCCTTGGGCAGAGTGTTGTTGACTTCTGGGCTTGGGCATGGGGTATTTGCTGGGCTCCAACCCACAGAAGCACAGAGCTCTTTCAGCCAGCAAAGCCCTCTAAGGTCATTGAATCCAAGCATGGCAATCAAACCATGCCCTCAGGTGCCATGGCCAAAGGTTTCTTCAGCACCTCCAGGGATGGGGACTGCACCACCTCCCTGGGCAGCCTGTGCCAATCCCTGACCACTCTTGCAGCAAAGATATTTTTCCTCATCTCCAACCCTCCCCTAATTTCAGCCCATTTCCTCTCCTTCCATCACCTGAGACTAGAGAGAAGAGCCCAACCCCCACCTCACTCCAGCCTCCTTTTAGGGAGCTGTGGAGAGCAATGAGGTCTCCCCTCAGCCTCTTGTTCCCTCAGCCTCTTCTCCAGACTAAAGCACCCCAAGTGCCTCAGGCAGCACCCAAGGGTATATGCCAGCACAGAGATATCCAACCCTTGGTTGAGCCAGTGCTAACCAGAGGATTTGATTTGGACTTGGCAGTGCTGAGGATCTGCATGTTCCAGGTGAGGAAAGGGAGGTCCCAGCCCCCCTCAGCTGCATCTCTCCTGCTTTCTATTTCATCCTCCCAACTTCCTTTCTTCTGCCCTCCAGCAGGAGTGGATAACAGCAGGGAATGGAGCATTCAATTTAAGGCCATGGAGCAGCCTCAGGTTGCCCCAGGGGAGGTTCAGGTTGGATATTAGAAGAAACTTCTTCACTGGGAGGTTTCTCAAAGCCTGGCACAGGCTGCCCAGGGAGGAGGCTGAATCCCCATCCCTGGAGGGGCTTCACAGAGACAGAGATGTGGTGCTGAGGGATCTGGTGTGGCACCAGCCTTGGCAGAGGTAGAGAATGGTTGTTCTGGATGATCTGAAAGGTCTTTGCCAACCCAAACTATTCTGTGTCCAAGCAGGAGTGCAGGAGGACAAAGTGCTGAGCTCACTGTGTCACCTCCCAGGCTCCTGCCCCCAGCTGAGGACACCATGGGAGGTGCTGCTACTCTAATGGCCCAAACCCTTCCCAACCCTTGGCCCTGCCCTTAGGGTGTCTGGGCTGCAGCAGAATTCCTCCAGAGGTGGAAAAATGCCCAGGTCAGCAGTGAGGCACAGCTGCTATCAGCCAGGGCTAGGTGGGGAAGGGAGGTCCTAGGCTCTACGTAGAGACGCTGGGGATGAGTCACAGGTGGTGCCCAGGTTCACATGGGTTTGGTGATTCAGCTCCAGGAGTCTGTGGCACTGGCTCCTGCCACGTGGCCAGGCTGGGACAGGGCATGGCAGTGTCCTTTGGCCTGCAGAGCCTTCAGCCAAGCCATGCCCAGCTCAGGTGGTGCCTGCAGGATGGGCACTGGCCAGGGCCGAGAGCAAGGGCTGGCACCAGGCTCCCAGTGAGGATGCTGAGGACTCCCAAGGGACTCCTAGAGGAGGCCCTCTCCTGACCACCCTTTGATGGGAAGCACAGACTGGGTGCTGGTTCTTTTAAAGTGCCAGGCTGTAAATGGGTGATGCCTGGCAGCAAGGCAGGGCAGAGGCCCAGGGCAGTGCTCCTGAGTGATTCCCAGGCCACTTAAGGACACAGAGTCCTGCTGGGTCCATCCTGAATGGGGCTTTGCTGTGCTGGCACCAGCACATCCTCCCAAGGCATGGCTGAGGGCAGCCTCTTCTGGCCTGCACGTGGGGGCTCCTGGTGGGATTTGGAAGGCCAAGTGCTCAGCTGGTGGAGGAGACTGTGCAGAGAGCAGCACCTTGGCCTTGGTTAGCAGAACAGAGGGGGAGGCTTGCTCAGCTGACACCACCAAGGGGCTGAGGCAGCCTCATGCTCAGAGGAAGGGAAGTGAATTCTGGGCCCTGCTCCAGGAGCTTGCAGCACCTTGTGTGCAGCCCTCAGTGGGAGGTGTTTGGCAGTGTGCTGGCTCTGTGCATGCCCTGCTGCAGGGACCTGTGCTCCAGGGGAGGAGGAGGTGATAGGGACTGCTCCAGACAAGGTGACTCACTCCCCTTTGGCCCAGCAACGTGGGCAGGACACTGCTGTTTGCTGCAGGTGACCATTGGCCCTGCTCTGGATTGCTCTGATAACAGTGCTGAGAAATGCAGCTGCTGTGGGATCCACAGGTGGAGCAATCCCAGAGGATCCCTTCCCAAGCAGCAGTGAAGCAGCAGCAGCACATGGCAGTGCTGTAAGCTGTGCAGATCTGGCTGCAGAGCAATTCCTGCTCAGAGCCATTAGCCCAAGTGCTCTACCAGGGGGGGTTGACTAGATGAGCCTCAGAGGTCCTTGGAGTGCTCTGCCAGGGGTTGGTTTAGATGATCCTCAGAGGTCCCTGAGGTGCTCTGCCAGGGGTTGGTTTAGATGATCCTCAGAGGTCCCTGAGGTGCTCTGCCAGGGGTTGGTTTAGATGATCCTCAGAGGTCCTTAGAGTGCTCTGCCAGGGGTTGGTTTAGGTGATCCTCAGAGGTCCTTAGAGTGCTCTGCCAGGGGTTGGTTTAGGTGATCCTCAGAGGTCCTTAGAGTGCTCTGCCAGGGGTTGGCTTAGGTGATCCTCAGAGGTCCTTAGAGTGCTCTGCCAGGGGTTGGCTTAGGTGATCCTCAGAGGTCCTTGCAGTGCTCTGCCAGGGGTTGGTTTAGATGATCCTCAGAGGTCCCTGAGGTGCTCTGCCAGGGGTTGGTTTAGATGATCCTCAGAGGTCCTTAGAGTGCTCTGCCAGGGGTTGGTTTAGGTGATCCTCAGAGGTCCTTAGAGTGCTCTGCCAGGGGTTGGTTTAGGTGATCCTCAGAGGTCCTTAGAGTGCTCTGCCAGGGGTTGGCTTAGGTGATCCTCAGAGGTCCTTGCAGTGCTCTGCCAGGGGTTGGTTTAGATGATCCTCAGAGGTCCCTGAGGTGCTCTGCCAGGGGTTGGTTTAGATGATCCTCAGAAGTCCCTGAGGTGCTCCAGCAGAGGTTGGTTTAGATGATCCTCAGAGGTCCTTGCAGTGCTCTGCCAGGGGTTGGTTTAGGTGATCCCCAGAGGTCCCTGAGGTGCTCCAGCAGGGGTTGGTTTAGGTGATTCCCAGAGGTCCCTGCAGTGCTCCAGCAGGGGTGCTGCACTAGATGATCCTCAGAGGTCCCTGAGGTGCTCCAGCAGGGGTTGGTTTAGATGATCCTCAGAGGTCCTTGGAGTGCTCTGCCAGGGGTTGGTTTAGATGATCCTCAGAGGTCCCTGAGGTGCTCTGCCAGGGGTTGGTTTAGATGATCCCCAGTGGTCCCTGAGGTGCTCCAGCAGGGGTTGGTTTAGGTGATCCCCAGAGGGCCTTGGAGTGCTCTGCTAGGGGTTGGTTTAGATGATCCCCAGTGGTCCCTGAGGTGCTCTGCCAGGGGTTGGTTTAGATGATCCTCAGAGGTCCCTGAGGTGCTCCAGCAGGGGTTGGTTTAGATGATCCTCAGAGGTCCTTGCAGTGCTCTGCCAGGGGTTGGTTTAGGTGATCCCCAGAGGTCCCTGAGGTGCTCCAGCAGGGGTTGGTTTAGGTGATTCCCAGAGGTCCCTGCAGTGCTCCAGCAGGGGTGCTGCACTAGATGATCCTCAGAGGTCCCTGAGGTGCTCCAGCAGGGGTTGGTTTAGATGATCCTCAGAGGTCCCTGCAGTGCTCCAGCAGGGGTGCTGCACTAGATGATCCTCAGAGGTCCCTGAGGTGCTCCAGCAGGGGTTGGTTTAGATGATCCTCAGAGGTCCTTGCACTGCTCTGCCAGGAGTTGGTTTAGGTGATCTCCAGTGGTCCCTGAGGTGCTCCAGCAGGGCTGCTGTCCCTGTCACTCCCTGCCCTGCTGGGATTCTCTGAGTGCCAAGCTGCTCCTACCTGCATCCCTCCATTTGCTCTGCCCTGCACCCTCCCCTGGCTGCTGGGGCTGCTGCTGCCCCTGGCACCTCTGCTGCAGTCCATGGTCTCACTGCCCTGGGGCTGTTCCTGCAGCCTGCTCCTGCCCTGCTCAGCTCCTTGGCCTTTCCAGGAAACAAGAGCCAGGCTGGGGAGCTTCCAGGGGGCCTCTGCAGCTTGGAGGCTTCATCACATCCTTTGCTCCTGGTCTGCTGATGGCAAGTCCCAAAGCCCTGGGAGGTGAGGTTTGTGTTTGAGTGTAACCAAAGCAACCCCTGGCAGGCTGAGGAGCCTTGTGTGTCTGCAGCCACATCTGTCTAACATCTGTTTCCAGGCAGTCTGTACCTGAGGGCTTGGGGGGGAGCTGGAGCAGGGAGCTCTGCTCTGCAAGGTCCCCTTCAGAGGGGTGGCTCCTGGGTGGGAAGCCAATGAATGGAGTCCCTCATCTGCCTCAGGGGTCAGAGCAGGTTCTGGAAAGGGAATTTACAGGAAAAGGCTGAACCCAGGCTAAGGAGAAGGTTCCAGGGAGGCCTTAGAGAAGCCCTCCAGTACTTGAAGGGCTCCAGGAGAGCTGGGGAGGGACTCTGGACAAGGGCTGGGAGTGCCAGGATGAGGAACAATGGCTTTGAGCTGGGAGAGGGGAGACTGAGACTGGAGAGGAGGAAGAAATCCTTGAGAGTGAGGCTGGGGAGACTCTGGCACAGGCTGCCCAGGGAGGCTGTGGCTGCCTCCTGCCTGGAGGTGCTGAAGGCCAGGCTGGATGAGGCCCTGAGCAAGCTGGGCTGGGGGGAGGTGTCCCTGCCCATGGCAGGGGGCTGGAACAGGATGATCCTTGAGGTCCCTTCCAAGCCATTCTGTGATTCTATGCTAGGTACAGGCAAGGGGAGCAGGCCAGGGCTGGCCTCAGGTGGCCAGGTCCAAACACCACCCACAGCAGAGCTGGGAAATTCCATGCAATGAGCTCAGGGACTCTCACCAGGGCTTGGGGTTCCCAGAATCACAGAATGTGAAGGGTGGGAAGGGACCTCCAGAGAGCATCCAGTCCAAGCCCTTGCCAGAGCAGCAGCACCCAGGGCAGGGCACACAGGAACTCAAGCAGACAGATCTTGAAAGTCTCCAGAGAAGGAGGCTCCACAGCCTCTCTGGGCAGCCTGCTCCAGGGCTCCAGCACCCTCACAGTGAAGAAGCTGAGGTGGAACCTCCTGGGTTCCAGCTTGTTCATTGTCCTACCACTGGGCACCACCAAAAGGAGCCTGGCCCCTTCCTCCTGACACCCACCCCTCATGTATGTATAGCCCTTGAGGAGATGCCCTCTCAGCCTTCTCTCCTCCAGACCACCAGCCCCAGGTCCCTCAGTCTTTCTTCCTCATCAATCCTTTCTTGGGACCCTGCAGCTCTCTTGGCAGCACTTTCCAAAAGGGATAACTTTGAGCCTTGCAGCTAAGCTCCAGCTGGGCACCAAATAAAAGTCACACTTGGGCAGGAGGCCAGCAGCAGGCTGCAGAACCTCCTCTGATGCTAACCCAGTGCATGCAGGGGAGGTGGCTGGGAAACAGCCCTGGGGTTTGGGGACTGTTTGTGGCTGGGGCCTTGTGGGAAAATCCCCTCTGGTTGCTTGGCTCACAGCAGCTTTCCAAAGGAGCTGCAAGCAGCCAAGGCAGGGACCAAATAAAGCCTGGTCCTGTGTCTGCAGGGGAGGAGGAAGCAGCTCCATTCCCCTGGCTGGTTGAGTTCCCAGCTGGAGGGAAGTGATTGAGAGCAGATGCCAGCAGCTGCAGTGGGACCTGGGGCTGCCTTCCTCCTGAGCCAGGAAGGGCTCTTTGTGCCCCCATGGGTGCAAGCTGGCAGGGAGGGACAGTCACAGAATCAGAGTCACTTGGGTTGGAAGAGATCTTTCAGATCAGTGCTGGGTGATAGGTTGGACTTGATGATCTCAAAGGGCTCTTCCAACCTGGTCTGATCTGGTCCCTTCCCTTCCCTTCCCTTCCCTTCCCTTCCCTTCCCTTCCCTTCCCTTCCCTTCCCTTCCCTTCCCTTCCCTTCCCTTCCCTTCCCTTCCCTTCCCTTCCCTTCCCTTCCCTTCCCTTCCCTTCCCTTCCCTTCCCTTCCCTTCCCTTCCCTTCCCTTCCCTTCCCTTCCCTTCCCTTCCCTTCCCTTCCCTTCCCTTCCCTTCCCTTCCCTTCCCTTCCCAGTCCAACCCTTAACCCAGCACTGCCAGGGCACCACCAAACCATGGCCCTCAGCACCACATCTCCACAGCTCAGAAACCCCTCCAGGGATGGGGACTCCACCACTGCCCTGGGCAGCCTGGGCCAGGCCTTGACAACCCTTCTGGGGAAGAAGTTGTTCCTCATGTCCAACCTAAGCCTGCCCTGGTACAACTTGAGGCAATTTCATCCTGTCCTGGCACTTGTTCCTTGGGAGGAGAGCCCAACCCCCACCTCAGTGCAACCTCCCTCCAGGGAGCTGCAGAGAGCAATGAGGCCTCCCTCAGCCTCCTCTTCCCCAGCCTGAACACCCCCAGCTCCCTCAGCTGCTCCTCCCCAGCCCTGTTCTCCAGACCCTTCCCCAGCTTGGTTGCCCTTCTCTGGACCCACTCCAGCTCCTCAGTCTCTGGTCAAGGTGACCCCCTTTGGGGGGGGGTCTGCAAGTGGGGTGCCAGGGTGGGACTGGCCTTGGCAAGCTTTGCTGCCTCCTGCAAGGAGAGCCCTCTCCAGTGGCCCCACAGCTCTGGGCAGTCTTCTCAGATCAGAATCACAGAATGGTCTGGGCTGGAAGGCAGCTCCAAAGCTCACCCAGTCCAAGCCCTCTGCAGTCAGCAGGGACAGCCTCCACTAGCTCAGGCTGCCCACAGCCCTTCAATGGCCAGGCTTGGACAGGGAGGCACAGCTCCACTCTGGGAGATCAGCAGTCAGGGATGTGCAAGCCACGCTGGGCAGGTGAGAAAAGGGCTCTGGAGAGGACCTCTTTGTGCTTCATTACCCAGCAGGGCTGCAGGCAGCAGGAGGAGGAGGAGAGCTGAGCTGATGCCCTGCCTGCCCTGTCCCACCTTGCTGAGGCTACTCCAGGGGAACCTCCTGCTTGGTCAGGTTGGCTCACTGGGATGTGGTCTCCCTTCCTGCTGCTTTTGGAAGGCTCCCTGGGATGTGCTCTGGGGAATGCTGAGGCAGAGGGAGAAATCTTTCTCTTTTGAAGGCCAGGCTGGAGGTGGCTGTGAGCAGCCTCCTGTGGTGTGAGGTGTCCCTGCCCGTGGCATGGGGGCTGGGGCTGGCTGAGCCTTGAGGTCCCTCCCAACCCTGGCAGTGCTGTGTGGTCACCTTTCCTGCTGCTTTTCAGAGGACATTTCTGGGGGTGAAGAGATCTGCAGCTACATCACCATGCCCTGGGCTGCCAGCTGGATTTGCTGGAAAGGGATGCAGGGGGCAGGGCTTGTAAGGATGGCTCCTGGGGTGGGAATGGACTTGGGACTCACAGCCATCCTCATGGGAGGAGGCCTCAGGCACTTCACAAGGGCTCATCATTGCCTTGCCACCAGCCCAGTGGGGCTGGGGGGGGTGTGCCAGCCCTGCTCCATAATCATGCTCCATACCCCACAGGAGGGAGAACAAGGAACCAGGGGCAGCAGCAGCCATGTCCCAGCAGCTCTCAGAGGTTCCTCTTTCCCTCCTCTCCAAGCCCAGGCAGAGTTCTCCAAGCAGCGCCCAGGGCAGCTGTGGCCTCCCATCAACCAAACCCCTCTGACCCAGCCCCCTCCCCCAGTCCCTTCAGAGATGTGTTTGTGCCTGATGTGAGCCAGGGCTGGAGCTGGAGCAGGACAACCACTGCAAAGCACTACTGAGGAAGGTTTACCATCCAAAACACAGGGGATAGGGGAAAGAAAGAGAAAATTGCCCTCCATGTCTTTGGGCTCCATCCCAGCTGCTGAGGCTTGGCTAGAAGCAGCCAGGACAATTCATTCTGCATCTCTCCTGAACACCCTGGATGTTCTCTTCTTCAGCAGAGACTGCAGAAGATAAGAGCCATGACCTGGCACCAGCTCTGGGAGCTGAGGAATTTCTAACCTCATTTTCTGATAAGAGCTCTGGCAAAGCCTCCCCTGGAATGGTTGGGAACAGTTTGGATGGGTACTGTGCAAGGCCAAGTGGGGGGGAGCAAGGACCATCCCCCCACTTCTGCTGGGCCAGAGGGCCTGCAGCTCCTGGGGGACACTTGGCTCCTCCTTGCTGGTGAAGCATTGTGCAGGTCCTGCTCTCCCAGGGGAAGCAGAGGGAAGGAAGGTGTTTGGAGATGTAAACCTGCTGAAGGAAATTCAGACATTAGCCCTCTGCAAGGGGGAGGGAAAGCCAACCCCAGGGTCCCCCACCCTGGGCAGGGGGAGCTGTGTTGGAGCAGAGGGATACTGGTTGGCCTTGGGCTTGAATAGAACCTGGAGACTGCAGCCTCAGAGTCCCTGGCCCCACGTGTTGTGAGCCCAACTTTGGCAGCCCCAGGAGGGGAGCAGCCTGCAGGGTGAGGACCCAGGAGTCAGCCGGGTGAGCAGAGCCGGGTGAGCGGAGCCGGCTGAACAGAGCAGGGTGAGCGGAGCCGGCTGAGTGGAGCAGGGTGAGCGGAGCAGGGTGAGCGGAGCCGGGTGAGCGGAGCAGGGTGAGCGGAGCCGGGTGAGCGGAGCAGGGTGAGCGGAGATGGCTGAGCAGAGCCGGGTGAGCGGAGCCGGGTGAGCGGAGCCGGCTGAGCGGAGCAGGGTGAGCGGAGCAGGGTGAGCGGAGCAGGGTGAGCAGAGATGGCTGAGCGGAGCAGGGTGAGCGGAGCCGGCTGAGCGGAGCAGGGTGAGCAGAGATGGCTGAGCGGAGCAGGGTGAGCGGAGCCGGGTGAGCGGAGCCGGGTGAGCGGAGCAGGGTGAGCGGAGCAGGGTGAGCGGAGCCGGCTGAGTGGAGCAGGGTGAGCGGAGCAGGGTGAGCGGAGCAGGGTGAGCAGAGATGGCTGAGCGGAGCAGGGTGAGCGGAGCCGGCTGAGCGGAGCCGGCTGAGCGGAGCAGGGTGAGCGGAGCAGGGTGAGCGGAGCAGGGTGAGCGGAGCCGGCTGAGCGGAGCCGGGTGAGCAGAGCCGGCTGAGCGGAGCAGGGTGAGCGGAGCAGGGTGAGCGGAGCCGGGTGAGCGGAGCAGGGTGAGCGGAGATGGCTGAGCAGAGCAGGGTGAGCGGAGCAGGGTGAGCAGAGATGGCTGAGCAGAGCAGGGTGAGCGGAGCAGGGTGAGCGGAGCAGGGTGAGCGGAGCCGGCTGAAGCAGAGCCGGCTGAAGCAGAGCCGGCTGAGCAGAGCTGGTTGCATGCCATCTGCTGCTGATCAAGCAGCTCATACCCAGCTCCAGCAGCCCAGGAGTGCTGCAGCAAACTGAATTGGAGAGCCACAGAGCCACAGAACCACAGAGTCACAGAGTCAAGGAACCACAGAGTCACAGAACCACAGAGCCACAGAGCCTCAGAGCCTCAGAGTCACAGAGCCTTAGAGTCACAGAGCCTCAGAGTCACAGAGCCTCAGAGCCACAGAACCACAGAGCCACAGAGTCAAGGAACCACAGAGCCTCAGAGCCTCAGAGTCACAGAGCCTCAGAGTCACAGAGCCTCAGAGCCACAGAACCACAGAGCCACAGAACCACAGAGTCACAGAGTCAAGGAACCACAGAGTCACAGAGCCACAGAGCCTCAGAGCCACAGAACCACAGAACCACAGGGCCACAGAGTCACAGAGTCAAGGAACCACAGAGTCACAGAGCCACAGAGCCACAAAGTCAAGGAACCACAGAGCCACAGAACCACAGAGCCACAGAGCCACAGAAGGGCTGGAAGGGGACCTCCAAAATGCATCCAGTCCAACCCCCCTGCCAGAGCAGGGTCACCCAGGGCAGCTCACACAGGAACACAGCCAGGTGGCTTTGGAATATCCCCAGAGAGGGAGACTCCACAGCCCCCCTGGGCAGCCTGCTCCAGGGCTCTGGCACCTCACAGGGACAAAATTCTTCCTCCTGTTTCCATGGCACTTCCTCTGCCTCAGCTTCCACCACTGCCCCTTGTGCTGGCATTGGGCATCCCCCAGCAGAGCCTGGCCCCAGCCTCTGGGCACTCCCCCTGCACAGCTTTAGCAGCAGCAAGGAGGTCACCCTCAGGCTCCTGCTCTCCAAGCTCCAGAGCCCTCAGCTCCCTCAGGCTCTTCTTGTGACTCCATGACTGGTTCCTTCAAACAGCATCTTCAGAGATGTCCTTCCTGTGCAGCTCTGTTGCAGAGCAGGGCTGACTGCTCTGGGCTCTCTCTGGGGGGGTGCTTGGGGCAGGTGGCTCACACAGAGCCTGCAGTGGCTTCGGTGGTAGCAGAGTTGTGTGCTCCAGGCATGTGCTGGGTGGCAGAGTAAAACCTTTCCTGCTGCAAGGTGCAGGAAGGAGAAGCCAGAGCAGGCAGGGCCAGCAGGACATGCCAGGGCCATGGTCACCAGGAGGGGATTCTGCCCCTCTGCTGTGCTCTGCTCAGCCCTCCCTGCAGTGCTGGGGCAGCTCTGGAGCCCTCAGCACAGCACACCCAGGGACCTGCTGGAGCAGGGCCAGAGGAGGCCACAGCAGTGCTGGCAGCCCTCTGCTGGGAGGCCAGGCTGAGAGAGTTGGGGTTCTGCAGCCTGGAGAGAGGAGAAGGCTGCAGGGAGACCTTCTGGTGGCCTTGCAGTGCTTCAAGGGCTGAGCAGAGAGCTGGGGACAGACTTCTGAGCAGGGCCTGTTGGGCCAGGCCAAGGGGGGATGGTTTGAACTAAAAGAGGGAGATTTGGATTAGGTGTTAGGAAGACATTGTTTACACTGAGGGTGGTGAGACTCTGGCCTGGGTTTCCCAGAGAGCTGGGAGCTGTCCCATCCCTGGAACCCTCCCAGGTCAGGCTGCTGGGGCTCTGAGCAGCCTGCTGTAGAATAGAATAGAGCAGGTTGGAAGAGACCTTCAAGATCACCGTGTCCAACCCCTCAACCAATCCAACACCACCCAAACAACTAACCCATGGCACCAAGCACCCCATCAAGTCTCCTCCTGAACACCTCCAGGGATGGGGACTCCACCACCTCCCCAGGCAGCACATTCCCATGGCCAATCTCTCTCTCTGTATAGAGCTTCTTCCTGACATCCATCCTAACCCTCCCCTGGCACAGCTTGAGACTGTGTCCTCTTGTTCTGGTGCTGGGTGCCTGGGACAAGAGACCAACCCCCACCTGGCTACAACCTCCCTTCAGGGAGCTGGACAGAGCAAGAAGGTCTCCCCTGAGCCTCCTCTTCTGCAGGCTAAGCAACCCCAGCTCCCTCAGCCTCTCCTCCCAGGGCTGTGCTCCAGACCCCTCACCAACTTCGTTGCCCTTCTCTGGACTCGTTCCAGCATCTCAACTGTAGTTGCAGTTGTCAGCAGGGGGATTGCACTGGATGAGCCTTAAAGGTCATTCTGTGATTCTCTGATTGCTCCCTGAGCTGTGGCACCATTGGCAGGTGCTGGGAGAATCCCCCTGGCCGGTAAGTGCCCAGCAGCTGGCTCTGCAGCCTCCTGGGCACTGTGGTTCCCATCCATTTCCCCCTGCCCACCCAGCTGCAAAAGGTCTTTGCAGCTCCACACTCATGCAGAAGCTGTGCAGCAGAGGACATAGAATACATAGAATACATAGAATAGAGCAGGTTGGAAGAGACCTTCAAGATCACCGTGTCCAACCCATCAACCAATCCAACACCACCCAAACAACTAACCCATGGCACCAAGCACCACATCAAGTCTCCTCCTGAACACCTCCAATGATGGTGACTCCACCACCTCCCCAGGCAGCCCATTCCAGTGGGCAATCACTCTCTGTATAGAACTTCTTCCTAACATCCAGCCTGAACCTCCCCTGGCGCAGCCTGAGACCGTGTCCTCTTATTCTGGTGCTGGCTGCCTGGGAGAAGAGACCAACATCTGTCTCTCTACAACCTTCCTTCAGGTAGTTGTAGAGAGCAATAAGGTCACCCCTGAGTCTCCTCTTCTCCAGGCTAAGCAACCCCAGCTCCCTCAGCCTCTCCTCACAGGGCTGTGCTCCAGACCCCTCATCAACTTTGTTGCTCTTCTCTGGACTCGTTCCAGCAAGTCAACCTCCTTCCTAAACTGAGGGGCCCAGAACTGGACACAGGGCTCCAGGTGTGGCCTAACCAGTGCAGTGTACAGGGGCAGAATGACCTCCCTGCTCCTGCTGGCCACACTGTGCCTGATGCAGGCCAGGATGCCATTGGCCCTCCTGGATGCCTGGGCACACTGCAGGCTCATGTTCAGTCTACTGTCAACCAGCACCCCCAGGTCCCTCTCTGCCTGGCTGCTCTCAGCCACTCAGCCCCCAGCCTGTAGCTCTGCATGGGGTTGCTGTGGCCAATGTGCAGCACCTGGCACTTGGATGTGTTCAATCTCCTGCCCTTGGCCTCTGCCCATCTGCCCAGCCTGTCCAGGTCCCTCTGCAGAGCCTCTCTGCCCTCCAGCAGATCAACTCCTGCCCCCAGCTTGCTGTCAGCTGCACATTTACTGCTGATGGACTCAATGCCCTCCTCCAGATCATCAATGAAGATGTTAAAGAGGCTGGGGCCCAGCACTGCTCCCTGGGGCACACCACTGGTGCCTGGCTGCCAGCTGGCTGTGGCACCATTCACCACCACTCTCTGGGCTCAGCCTCCAGCCAGTTCCTAACCCATCGCAGTGTGCATGAGGACAGGGATTCACTCACACCCCCCCTGCCCTCCCCCACACCTTCCAAACCCTTTGGTGTGGTTGTTCAAGGGCTGGGGGGAGCCCATCTGTGCCTTCACCTGCCCAGCAGCCAGGCACCCACGCCGGAGGCTCTGGTCGCAGCTTGCTGCGTGCTGGCTGAGGGCAGCTGCAAGGGGCAGCATGCAGCAGAGCACCTGGGCCCCCAGGAACGTTCTGGGAGGGCTGCAAAAGTGGCTTTGGCCCTGGCAGAGCCTTCTGCTGCACACAGGCTGCTTGCTTAGGAGCTGGTCCAGCAAAGCTCTGGAGCACAGAGGGAGCATTGAGCTGTGGGGCACCGTGCACCTCCTCACAGGAGGCACTTGTGTGGCTGGGGTGCACAGGACCTGGCTGGAGCAGGGGCTTGGGGTGTGACACAGGCTGCAGGACCCTGAAATGCTTCAGGGCTGAGCTCACTCTTGGCCCTGTGAGATGGCTGCAGATTTGCTGACATTCATCTTCATTGCTGCAGGGTGAAAAAAAAAGCCCTGAGTGGAGGGCTTGGGCCAGAGAGCAAAAAGCAGGCTCTTGGAGAGGCAGCACAAAGTGCTTCCAGAGCTGCCATCAACCTAACCAAGAGCTTCCCCCAGCCCAGGCAGCGCTCCTGCCCTAGCACAGTCCCAGCTGTGCAGCTGGGGAGAGGGTGGGCAGGACCATGGGAGGCACATCTGGAGTCAGGGCTGCCCACACAGACTGAGGCTGGGTTTGATGTGCTGCTTCCCCGGGGGGCTGGAGGCCTGGTGAGATCCTTTCACTACAGAGGAGATCCTTTCACTGCTGCTGGAGACCCTGCCAGGGGCTGCCCTGGGGAGGGGGAGGCACACCCAGAGTGCCAGGAAAAAAATCCTGTCTTGCCCTCCTGGGTGATGGACCTGGGCAGGGCAGCACCAGCCCCACGTCCTGGGCAACCTCTGCCCTCCACTGCCAGGCTTCCAAGCAGCTCAGAAGACTTTGGCCATGTGAAGTGGTGGCCTTCAATTGTGGATAGGTAAATAGGAGCAGCAAGGGGAGCCAAGGGCTGGGAAGCTGCCACTGGGAGGCTGAGAGGAAAGAAGGCTCAGGGGAGAATAGAATAGAGTAGAGTAGAGTAGAATAGAATAGAATAGAGTAGAACAGAACAGAACAGAATAGATTAGAATAGAATAGAATAGAATAGAATAGAATAGAATAGAATAGAATTAACCAGGTTGGAAGAGACCTTCAAGATCATCAAGCCCAACCTATCATCCAACACCACCTAATCAACTAACCCATGGCACCAAGCACCCTATCAAGTCTCTTCCTGAACACCTCCAGGGATGGGGACTCCACCACCTCCCTGGGCAGCACATTCCCATGGCCAATCTCTCTCTGTGTAGAACTTCTTCCTCACCTCCAGCCTAAACCTCTCCTGGCACAGCTTGAGACTGTGTCCTCTTGTTCTGGTGCTGGGTGCCTGGGAGAAGAGACCAACCCCCACCTGGCTACAGCCTCCCTGCAGGGAGCTGGAGAGAGCAAGAAGGTCTCCCCTGAGCCTCCTCTTCTGCAGGCTAAGCAACCCCAGCTCCCTCAGCCTCTCCTCACAGGGCTGTGTTCCAAGCCCCTCACCAACTTTGTTGCCCTTCTCACCAAGTCCCAGCAGTTAGAGGGTGGCTACAAGGAAGATGGAGACTCCCTTCACATGGAGAAGATGAGAGGTGGTAGGGAGAAGTTATTCCTGGGCAGATTCTGATTGGACATGAGAGGGAAACTGTTGAGAAGGACTTCAGCTGCTGGGGTGATCTCCCCAGGGCAGCACTGAACACTGCTAAGGCTCAGCTGGCCAGGGCTGGGCCAGCTGGTGTGGGTTGTGCTTTGGCCAAGAGAGGTTGGACCAGATGGTCCTTGAGGTCCCTTCCAACCTGGGATCCTGTGTCCTATGAAACAGGGTAAAGGAAGAGCTGGGAAAAGGGGAGGGGGCTGGGTCAGAGGGCTTTGGTTGATGGGAGGCCACAGCTGCCCTGGGCACTGCTTGGAGAACGCTGCCTGGGCTTGGAGAGGAGGGGAAGAGGAACCTCTGAGAGCTGCTGGGACATGGCTGCTGCTGCCCTGGTTCCTTGTTCTCCCTCCTGTGGGGTATGGAGCATGATTATGGAGCAGGGCTGGCACACCCCCCCCAGCCCCCAGCCCCACTTTGGGCTGGTGGTGAAGCTGGACTGGTGGCAAGGCAATGATGGACCTGACGCTGGAGAACAGAGCAGTGCCCAAGGGTGCTGTGGTGGATGGAGCAGGTGGTTACCAGGAGGGTGCTGTGTGTGTCCTGCAGGGCCACTCTGGCCTCCAAGGGCCCATCCTGCACCTGGCTAGCTGGGAAGGCACAAAGGGTTTGTCTGAGGGCAGGCAGAGCGGAGTGGCTGCAGGCTGTTCGGTGTCCTTGTCCTCTCCATCTGCAGGGGGCTCTGAACAGCACCCAGAACAGAAGCCCCCAGCCCCCAGCCCACTAAACATGGGGCCCTGAGAAGCCCCTGTGCTGACCCCAGCTCCTTTGGGGGGGTCCCTGCTGGCCAGCCCTGTGGTGCCCACCAGCAGCACCCCTCTGCTCCGTGCCAGCGGCAGGGCTTTGGCGACCGCCGTGAGGGCAGCTGCAAGGTGCTGCTGAAGGGCAGAGCCTGTCCCCCAGAGCCAAGGGGGCGAGGGGAGCTTTTCTCCAGGCACACAGCCCCCCAGGCCTGACATCCTGAGCAAACATCTGGAGATGCTTTGGCAGTGTCCTGCTGCTCCTGCGTGTCTGAGCGCTTGGCTCATGCCCTGCTTGTCCCCCTCCAAGGCATATTTTTAGCCTGGAGCTGCATCTGGCCCAGCTGCAGCTCTCCTTGTGAGTCCTCCCAAGCAGATAAGGCAGCAGGGAGGAAGCCAGGGTGGCCTCAGTTATTTTTGGAGATGAGAAGATCCTTCTTCCCAGCATGACTCCCTGATAAACAAAATCCCCCTTCACGCTGGGCAAGGGGAGACAATCAGGGCCTTCATCCCCTGCACTAATGAGGCTGCAGAAAGGGAGCTGTGCTGAGCAGGCAGGCAAGGGGCTGCAGAACAACAGAGCTCTTCTGGGAAGGGCAGGAAGGGCTGCAGGCTTGGCAGGCAGCTTCCTCCCCGTCCCCAGGTCTGCTCCTAGCCCCTGGTGCTGCCTCCCTGGCCAGCGAGGGGAGGGCAGAGCCTGGCTTGGAGCCCACCCACCCTTCATCACCTGGTTTGCTGCTCTGAGTGCTTTGGGGGGCTGTGCAGCCCCTCTGGCTCTCACAGAGTCAGAGAATGGGTTGGGTTGGGTTGGGTTGGAAGGGACCTGCAAAGTTCATCCAGTCCAACCCCCTGCACTCAGCAGGGACATCCTGCCCAGAGCCCTGTCCAGCCTCACCTTGAACATCTCCAGGGCTGGGGCCTCAGCCACCTCCCTGGGCAACCTGCTGCAGTGTTCCACCACCCTCATGGTGCAGAACTTGTGCCTCACATCTCTTTCCCACCCTGGCACATCACTGGAGGGAGGTTGGGATCACCAACACTGCTGCTGGCTGTGGGGTCTGCAGAGATCTCCCTGCACTGGAGGGCCTCAGCCATCCTGTGCTCCATCCAGGGCTGACTGTTGGCATGGAGAGTCCCTTGGAGCCTCATGTCAGCCATCCTGTGCCCCATCCAGGGCTGACTCTTGGCATGCAGAGTCCCTTGGAGCCTCATGTCAGCCATCCTGTGCCCCATCCAGGGCTGACTCTTGGCATGGAGAGTCCCTTGGAGCCTCATGTCAGCCATCCTGTGCCCCATCCAGGGCTGACTGTTGGCATGCAGAGTCCCTTGGAGCCTCATGTCAGCCATCCTGTGCCCCATCCAGGGCTGACTCTTGGCATGGAGAGTCCCTTGGAGCCTCATGTCAGCCATCCTGTGCCCCATCCAGGGCTGACTCTTGGCATGGAGAGTGGAGCCTCATGCCTGTGCTCACAGCCCCAGCCCCACCAGTACAGCCTTGGGTGTTGGAATGCCCATGGGGTCAGCCAGAGCTTGCCTCTGAGCTCTGCAGCTCTGCCCTGGCTTACCCAAGCCTCACTCCCTGCCCCTCTGCCTACTCAGCCTTTAGGCTGTCCTGCAGCCACCTGTGGTGGGAGGTGCAAGGACCCCAAATGCAGGAAGGGTCCAGCTCCCAGGCCTGCTGTGAGGCCAGAAGAGAGGGCACTGTGCTTGCCTGGGCACTGTGCTTGTCTGCACACTGCAGGGCACAGAGAGCCTCTGCTGCACACAGGTGCTGCAGGAGGGGCAGGCACCCTGCCCCTGACTTGTGGGACCTGACAGGGCTTGCTTGGTCCTTCTAAACAATCCCACTCAGCTCTGCAGAGAAGCACTGGGGAGTGCTGGGGGACAATCAGCTCTCCAGGAGCCAGCAATGTGTCCTGGTGACCAAGAAGGCCAAGGGGCTCCTGGGGGGCATTAGGAAGAGTGTGGCCAGCAGGGCAAGGGAGGTTCTCCTCCACCTCTACTCTGCCTTGCTGAGACCTCATCTAGAGTCCTATGTCCAGTTCTGGGCTCCCCAGCTCAGGAGACACAGGGAACTGCTGGAGAGAGTCCAGCAGAGGCTACAGAACTGCTGGGGTGCACTGAGTGTGGCCAGCAGGGCAAGGCAGCTTCTCCTCCCCTTCTGCTCTGCCCTGCTGAGACCACACCTGGAATATTGTGTCCAGCTCTGGGCTCCCCAGTTCAAGAGGGACAGGGATCTGCTGGAGAGTGTCCAAGGAAGGCTCTGAGGATGCTGAAGGGCCTGGAGCAGCTGTGTGATGAGGAGAGGCTGAGAGCCCTGGGGCTGAGAGCCTGCAGAAGAGCAGCCCCAGAGGGGAGCTGAGCAATGCTCAGCAAGAGCTAAAGGAGCTGTGGGGGGCAAGAGGCTGGGGCCAGACTCTGCTCAGTGGTGCCCAGGGATAGGACCAGGGACACTGGGCACAGACTGGAAGCCAGGAGGTTCCATCTGAACAGGAGGAGAAACTTCTTTGGTGTGAGGCTGCTGGAGGCCTGGAGCAGGCTGCCCAGAGAGGCTGCGGAGTCTCCTCTGGAGAGCTTCCAACCCCCCCTGGGCATTGTGCTGCTGGGCAAGCTGCCCTGGGTGCCCTGCTGGAGCAGGGGCTTGGGCTGGGTGAGCTCCAGAGGTCCCTTCCAGCCCCAGCCTCTGTGGATTCTGAGATTCTCTGAGGGCTGAACTTTGCTGAGCCTTCCCTGAGCAGAGCTCTGCAGTGTGGTGCAGAGGGCATGGTGACACTGGCACTGGCCAAGGAGGCTGGGGCTGCCCTCTGGTGCCATCACACCGTGGCAGGTGCCTGCTTCTGGAGGGAAGGGTGGCAGCTGTGCCCACAATGCCAGCCAGGGGTGGCAATGGGAGTGCAGGGCTGGCAGGGTTGGCTCTCTGCTTCCTGGGGCTTGAGCTGGGATTTCTGACCTGTTGGCACACACTGCTTTGCACCCCAGGAGCTGGCACAGGGGGCAAAGAAGCAGTTCCCATGTGTGCCAAAGGGCTCAGAGGACAGCCCCAAGGCTTCCCTGAGCCCTTCTGCCAGGTGGGACCACACCAGCCCCTGCTGGCTGCTGCAGACTTCTCCCAGGGCAGCAGAGCTTTGCCCCTTCTGGGATGTGCCTTGGGCACATTTGGGCTCTGCACTGGAGGCAAAGGAGGCTGGGTGGCTGCTGTGGGTGACACAGGGACATTGGGTGACTGAGGACAGGACCTCCTAAGAGGTTACCTCCCTGGCAGGCTGCTCAGCTCCCACACTTGTTGTGCTTTTAGACACTGAGGCAGCTAAAAATGATTTTCTGGCACTTAGCACAGGATCACAGAGTGCCAGGGGTGGGAAGGGACCTCCAGAGATCACTGAGTCCAAGCCCCCCTGCCAGGGCAGGGTCACCCAGGGCAGGGCACACAGGAGCACATCCAGGTGGGTTGTGAGGCTCTCCAGAGAATGAGACTCCACAACCCCCCTGGGCAGCCTGCTCCAGGCCTCCAGCAGCCTCACACCAAAGCAGTTTCTCCTCCTGTTCAGATGGAGACTCCTGGCTTCCAGTCTGTGTCCATTGCCCTTTGTCCTGTCACAGGACACCACCACAAAGAGCCTGGCCCCTGCTTGCCCCCCAGCCCTCAGATAGCTGCAAGCATCAATCAGATCTCCACTCAGCCTTCTCTTCTCCAGGCTAACAGCCCCAGGGCTCAGCCTCTCCTCAGCACACAGCTCTTCCAGGCCCCTCAGCACCCTCAGAGCCTTGCTTGGACACTCTCCAGCAGAACCCTGTCCCTCTTGAACTGGGGAGCCCAGAGCTGGACACAATACTCCAGGTGAGGTCTCAGCAGGGCAGAGTAGAAGGGGAGGAGAAGCTGCCTTGCCCTGCTGGCCACACTCAGTGCACCCCAGGAGCCCCTTGGCCAGCAGGGCACTTTGCTGGCCCATGGAGAAGTTACTGTCCCCCAGCTCTCCCCAGGTGCTTCCCCAGGGAGCTGCTTCCCAGCAGGTCACCTCTCACCTGTGGTGGTGCTGGGGGCTGCTCCTGCCCAGGGCCAGCACTCCACACTTCCTCTCGAGGAGCCTCATTCAGTGCCCAGCTCTGCAGCCTGGCCACATCTCACTGGGTGGCCACACAGCCTGAAGGTGCAGCAGGCTGGGTGCTGGGAAGCAAAGCTCAGCCCTGGCTCAGCAGGAGGCTGTGCTTGCCTGCCTTGGCCATCTGCAGGCTTCACCACACCTCCTGGGGCTTTCCTTTCCTGTGTTCCAGGGGGGACATTGTCTCCCTGGGAACAGCCCAGGGAGGGAGCACAAGGTGAGCACAGCTGAGAAATGTGTTTAGTGGTGAGGAACAGCAGCTCTGGGCTCAGGCTGCCTGGGCCTTGTTGAAGTCCCCAGGGGATGCCCTTTTGGGCAGCCTCCTTGCCCCAGGAGCCAGAGCAGCAGCAGGTGAGGTCTCTGCTCCCAGCACCTGAGTGCTGCCTGCCTCTGTCCCAGGCATGCAGGCAGTGCTGAAGGGGCACTGAAGTCTCCTCTGGAGAGCTCTTGCAGGCTCATTTCACAACACCTTCAAGGGCTCTAAGCTCTGCACTTGAAAGTGGCCCTGAGACTCCAAAGCATGGTCCTCTTGTAGGTGCATCAACTCTTTCTCTGGCCCACAGCTCAAGGTCCCCTGCCTGGTGGAGCTTCCCATCCCATCCTGGCTGCTCTGCCAGCTGATGACTGCAGTCAGAGGATGGACAATGCCCTGCAGCAGAAACTGTGCCCTGCAGCACCCAGGCTCTTCCTCAGCCCCTGAGCTCAGTGGTGGTGTCCAGGGGTGGCTGTGCTTCCTGAAGGCAGACAGACAGGAGGACAAGAGCTGTTTGTAACTGCATTTGCATGTCAGAAACAGGGCAGTGAGCTCTGGGGCTGCAGCAGGTCACAGCTTCATAGGGTGGGTTGGGTTGGAAGGGACCTTCAAGATCATCCAGTTCTAACCCCCTGCCATGGGCAGGGACACCTCCCCCCAGCCCAGCTTGCTCAAGACCTCATCCAGCCTGGCCCTCAACCCCTCCAGGCAGGAGGCAGCCACAGCCTCCCTGGGCAGCCTGTGCCAGAGTCTCCCCAGCCTCACTCTACAGTTTCTTCCCTAACCCCCAGTCTACATCTCAGCATCTTTTCTGGTGGACCAGGTAGACCCCAGGCTCCCAGGTGGGCCCCATGGCCCTGCAAGAGCCTCAGGAGGGCTCCCAGCTGTGTTGCCCAACTCATCCAGGCATATTCCACGTGCTGGTCCAATTGCTTGGGCAGGTGACAGCACTTCTGTTGGTGACCTTCTCCCACTTGGAGTCTGTGTGACATCTCCAGTGCAAGCTGGGGTCTGCCACAGTGGCTGGAGGAACAAGAGAGAGCAACAGAGACCTCAAGTAGGGCCAGAACTGTTGCCTGCTTGCATCTGCTCAGTCCTGTGCTGTTGAAGGAGTCTTAGATGTGGTTAGGGCTCTGGAGGAGGTGGGGAGAGCTGGCAGGCAGACAGTCCTGTCTGGAGCTCTGGGGATGTAGTTTCCAATCAAGTGATCCCCCACAAGCTGGGTAAACATCCTTTGAGTCAAGCAGGGCTGCAGCAGACAAAGAGATCCTCTCATTGTGCTCTGCTGGCTCAGCAGGGCCCAGCACCACCACGCTGCTGCTCCAGCTCCAGCTCAGATCACATCTGACCCTCCCAGCCAGGTCCACAGAAACAGCCTCCGGACCTCCAAGCTGCGTGGTTGGCTCCAGAGGGAAGGGAAGCTGCTCTTGGGTTTCTCCCAGAGGGGTCATGAGTGGGGAAATGGCTGCAGAAGTGTGGCTGGTGCTGTGAGGGGGCTGAGCCCCAGGGGCTCTGAGATCTCAAACCTTGTGGCCACTCAAGGGCATTGGAGGCCTTTGCCACCATCCCCCAGAGCAAACCCCTGGCCAAGCTGTCAGCCCCTGGCTGGGACAGCAGCTCTCTGAGCTGGGTTAGGAACTGGCTGGAGACTGAGCCCAGAGAGTGGTGGTGAATGGTGCCACAGCCAGCTGGCAGCCAGGCACCAGTGGTGTGCCCCAGGGAGCAGTGCTGGGCCCTGTGCTCTTTCACATCTTCATTGATCACCTGGATGAGGGCATTGAATCCATCAGCAGTAAATGTGCAGCTGACAGCAAGCTGGGGGCAGGAGTTGATCTGTTAGAGGGTGAAAAGGCTCTGCAGAGGGACCTGGCCAGGCTGGGCAGATGGGCAGAGGCCAAGGGCAGGAGACTGAACACATCCAAGTGCCAGGTTCTGGACACTGGCCACAGCAACCCCAGGCAGAGCTACAGGCTGGGGGCAGAGTGGCTGAGAGCAGCCAGGCAGAGAGGGACCTGGGGGTGCTGGTTGACAGCAGCTGAACACGAGCCAGCAGTGTGCCCAGGTGGCCAAGAAGGCCAAGGGCATCCTGGCCTGCATCAGGAACAGTGTGGCCAGCAGGAGCAGGGAAGTCCTTGTGCCCTGTGCTCAGCACTGCTTAGGCCACACCTGGAGTCCTGTGTCCAGTTCTGGGCTCCTCAGGTTAGGAAAGATGTTGAGCTGCTGGAAGGTGTCCAGAGAAGGGCAACAAAGCTGGGGAGGGGTCTGGAGCACAGCCCTGGGAGGAGAGGCTGAGGGAGCTGGGGTTGCTTAGCCTGGAGAACAGGAGGCTCAGGGGAGACCTTCTTGCCCTCTACAACTCCCTGCAGGGAGGTTGTAGCCAGGTGGGGGTTGGGCTCTTCTCCCAGGCACCCAGCCCCAGAACAAGAGGACACAGTCTCAAGCTGTGCCAGGGGTGGTTTAGGTGGAGGTGAGGAGAAATTCTTCCCAGAGAGAGTTGTTAGCCATGGGAATGTGCTGCCCAGGGAGGTGGTGGAGTCCCCATCCCTGGAGGTGTTCAAGAGGGGCTTGGATGTGGCACTTGGAGCCATGTTTTAGTTGTCAGGAGGTGTTGGGTGACAGCTTGGACCTGATGATCTCTGAGGTCTCTTCCAACCTTACTGATTCTCTGATTCTATGATTCTCATCCCTGGAAGGGCAGCTGCTTCCCAGCAGAGAGGAGCAGTGGTGGCTTGGGTACTCCTGTGCTTCTCCAGGACAGTGTCTTCTCCTAGTCCTGGTTCTGGTGTCCCCTGTCTGAAGCCTCTCAGGGTGCTGGTGGGAGCCTGACTTGCTCACCACAGAACTGCTTTGGACTGGCTGAGGTTCCAGGGTCAGGCTGTCCAGAGCTACCTCCTGGCTCTTGCAAGGTGGATCTGAGGAGGGATGAAGCTGTGACTGCCATGCAGCAGCTTCTCCTCACATTGCTGCTGCCTTCTCCACTCATAAGGGTGACATGATGCAAGCACAGGCCAGGAGGCTGAGGACAGCTCAGACACTTCCACATCCAGCAAGCAGAGCCCAGGCACCAACTGTGAGCATCCTAATGATAACCACCAGTGGTTTCTGGATGCCACATGGCAGATGAGGCCACCCCAGCAGCAGGGCACAGCAGCAGGGCACAGCAGCAGGGCACAGCAGCAGGGCTGCCTTCAAAGGAAGGGTTTCAGCAGGTCCCTGTGCTGGGCTGGAGGTTGGGTGCAGGGTTTGAAGTCAAACCTGGATGCCTCTGACCATACAGCTCAAGGAGGCCACTTCTCACCCATTTGACATCACCTTGCAGGGCAGTGCCAGGCTTTAGGGCTGGGGTGTAAGGCTGTCTGTTGTCTCAGGGCAGTTTGGATGCAGGTCTGCCCAGCCCCAAACGTGAGGCTCTCTGGGCTGTGCTCCCAGCTGAGCTCCCAAGCACGGAGCTGTGGATGCGTGGGGAAAGCCTCTCCCCTTGCTCTGCTCTCTGCTGCTCTGCCAATTAACATGAAATGAAAACAGCAGTGCCACAGAGCCTGGGAAAGATCCAGAGGAGGAATTATGAAATCATTTCCTCTGGATGTAAGCAATCAATCTCTCAGTGACACTGCTTGGAAGGCTTGGGCAATTACCCTGAATTGCATGGTGCTAAGGACCCGCTGGCAGCACATCTCCTGCCATGGCTCTGACTTGCTGCCTTTGAGCTGCACTCCTGGAATCACAGGCACAGAGAATGGTGTGGGTTGGAAAGGATCTTGAAGATCACCCAGTCCCAACCCCCTGCCTGGGGCAGGAACATCTTCCACCAGCCCATGTGGCTCAAAGCCTCACCCAAACTGGTCGCCAACACCTCCAGGCAGGAGGCAGCCACAGCCTCCCTGGGCAGCCTGTGCCAGAGTCTCCCCAGCCTCACTCTTAACAATTTCTTCCTCCACTCTCAGTCTCCCCTCTCCCAGCTCAAAGCCATTGTTCCTCAGCCTGGCACCCCCAGCCCCTGTCCAGAGTCCCTCCCCAGCTCTCCTGGAGCCCTTCAGGTCCTGCAAGGCTGCTCTGAGGTCTGCCTGGAGCCTTCTCTTCTCCAGGCTGCACAGCCCCAACTCCCCCAGCCTGGCCCCACAGGGGAGGTTCTGCAGCCTCTGATCATCTCTGTGGCCTCCTCTGGAGCCTCTCCATCAGCTCCAGGTCCTTCTTGTGCTGGGGGCCCCAGAGCTGGAGGCAGTGCTGCAGGTGGGGGCTGAGCAGAGCAGAGCAGAGGGGCAGAATCCCCTCCCTGTGCTGCTGCTCTCCCTGCTCTGGCTGCAGCTCAGCACTCAGCTGGCTCTGGGCTGCCAGGGACCAGTGCTGGCTCCTGGGCAGTTTGTCACCAGCTGACCCCCCCAAGGCCTTCTCCTGCAGGCTGCTCTAAGCCACTTCTCTCCCAGCCTGGATCTGTGCTTGGGATTGCCCTGCCCCAGCTGCAGGAGCTTGCCCTTGGCCTTGTTGAAGTCCATGAGGTTGGCTTGGGCCCAGCTCTGCAGCCTGTCCAAGCTCCCCTGGGTGGATCCCTTCCCTCCTGTGTGTCAGCAGCATCACACAGCTTGCTGCTACCTGCAGGCTTGCTGGGGTCCCAGTGTCCATGTCACTGACAAAGGTCCCAGCACCCACCCCGGGGGGACACCACTTGTCCCTGCTCTCCGTTCAGACACTGAGCTCTCAGAGTGTGGCCATCCAGCCAGTTCCTAACCCAGCTCAGAGAGCTGCTGCCCAAGGCAGGGGCTGACAGCTTGGCCAGGAGCTTGCTGTGGGGGATGGTGGCAAAGGCCTTGCTGCAGTCCAGGCAGACCACATCCACAGCCTGCCCCACAGCCACCAGGCAGGAGAAGATAAGGGTGGGAGAGCTGAGCACGGGGGGCAGGATGCTGGCCTGGGCTGGGCTGGTTCTGCTCATGTGCTGGAAAAGCAGGGTAGGAGCTAGGTGCTTTCTGCTGGGGGTTCTCTGAACTCACAGCTGCAGACAAGAGCTACATTCCCCCTGCTTGGGAATCCAATCAGCACTCTCTGCAGTGTGCAGAACAGTGGCACAGCATCACAGAACTCTCAGGGCTGGAAGGGACCTCAAGGCTCAGCCAGTCCCAACCCCCCTGCCATGGCCAGGGACACCTCACACTGCAGCAGGTTGCTCACAGCCACCTCCAGCCTGGCTGCAAACACCTCCAGGGATGAGGCTTCCACCACCTCCCTGGGCAACCTGTGCCAGGCTCTCACCACCCTCATGGGGAACAATTTCTTCCTAACATCTAATCTAAATCTCCCCTCCTCCTGCTTGGATCCATCCCCCCCAGTCCTATCCCTCCCTGACACCCTCAAAAGTCCCTCCCCAGCTTTCTTGGAGCCCCCTGCAGATCCTGGAAGGCCACAATTAGGTCTCCTTGGAGCCTTCTCCTCTCCAGACTGAACAGCCCCAACTCTCTCAGGCTGTCCTCATAGCAGAGGATATTTGGGGCAGAAGTTCCTTCCCCAGAAGGGTTGTCAAGGCCTGGCCCAGGCTGCCCAGGGCAGTGGTGGAGTCCCCATCCCTGGAGGGGTTTTGAAGCTGTGTAGATGTGGTGCAGAGGGTCATGGCTGAGTGGTGCCCTGGCAGTGCTGGGCTAGATGTGAAAGGTCTCTTCCAACCAAAGCACTTCAGTGCCAATTAACACCTCCAGAGTTGCTCTCTGGCACATCTCTCACCCTGGGCTTCCTGGGCAGAACTTCTTTTCCCCTACAGCTTTAGTTTCAACCTCTGCCCTCTGCTGAGACCAGCTGGAGGCTGAACTGAAGGAGAAAGAGGGAGCTGGGGAAGGGGAAAAGAGGGGAAATGAGTGAAACAACATCCCTGGAGCAGGGCCACAGGGGCAGCTCTGAGACCTGGGAGCAGGGAAAAGAAGGAAGAAGCTGAATCTGCCCAGAACTTATAACTGTTGATAAACAAGAGGAACAACCACCACAGGATGATATTATTATCATTACATAACTCAAGTCCTGCAGCCTCCAGCTCCAAGCCCCCTGACCTCCCAGCTGTGCTTGCATCCGTTGTGTGGCCTGTGCCAAACAGTCCTCAGTCCAAATCTCTTCTTGATGCCCTTGAAGTGCCCTTGAGCCCAGCCTCCAGGTGTGGGGATGGTCTCTCCGCTCTGCCCAGCAACATTGGCTCTGAGGCTGCATCTCATTGATCCACAGATTGCATTGGGTTGGAAGGGACCCTCCAAGGTCATCGTATCCAACCCCCCTGCAGGCAGCAGGGACATCCCACAGTGTCACAGAATCACCAAGGCTGGAAGAGACCTCAAAAGATCATCAAGTCCAACCTGGCACCACAGACCTCATGACTAAACCCTGGCACCAACTGCCACATCCAATCCCCTCTGGAACACCTCCAGGGATGGGAACTCCACCACCTCCCTGGGCAGCACATTCCAGTGGCCAACAACTCTCTCTGTGTAGAACTTTCTCCTCACCTCCAGCCTAAACCTCCCCTGGCACAGCTTGAGACTGTGTCCTCTTGTTCTGGTGCTGCTTGCCTGGGAGAAGAGACCAACCCCCACCTGGCTACAACCTCCCTTCAGGGAGTTGTAGAGGGCAAGAAGGTCTCCCCTGAGCCTCCTCTTCTCCAGGCTAAGCAACCCCAGCTCCCTCAGCCTCTCCTCCCAGGGCTGTGCTCCAGACCCCTCCCCAGCTTTGTTGCCCTTCTCTGGACACCTTCCAGCAGCTCAACCTTCTTCCTAACCTGAGGAGCCCAGAACTGGACACAGGACTCCAGGTGTGGCCTCAGCAGTGCTGAGCACAGGGCACAAGGACCTCCCTGCTCCTGCTGGCCACACTGTTCCTGATGCAGGCCAGGATGCCCTTGGCCTTCTTGGCCCCCTGGGCACACTGCTGGCTCATGTTTAGGCAGCTGTCACCCAGCACCCCCAGGTCCCTCTCTGCCTGGCAGCTCTCAGCCACTCTGCCCCCAGCCTGTAGCTCTGCCTGGGGTTGCTGTGGCCAAAGTGCAGCCCCTGGCACTTGGACTTGTTGAATGCCATCCTGTTGGCCTCTGCCCATCTGCCCAGCCTGGCAAGGTCCCTCTGCAGAGCCCTTCTGCCCTCTAACAGATCAACTCCAGCCCCCAGCTTGCTGTCAGCTGCACATTTACTGCTGATGGACTCAATGCCCTCATCCAGATCATCAATGAAGATGTTAAAGAGCATGGGGCCCAGCACTGATCCCTGGGGCACACCACTGGTGCCTGGCTGCCAGCTGGCTGTGGCACTCTCTGGGCTCAGCCTCCAGCCAGTTCCTAACCCAACACATAGCACTGCTGGCCAAGCCAGGAGCTGACAGCTTAGCAAATCCACTCATCTCAAACACTGAGGTGCAGACCCTGGTGAGAGAGCTCCAGATGAAGCTTCCCTCCCAAAGAGGAGAAGCTGGAGGTCAGTCACTTCCCCGGGCCTGCTCTGAAGGGAAGCTCTGGGTGCAGTGTCTCCTCACGGTCTGGTGGGAAAGCTTCTCTCAGAACAACTTCACTGCTCTGTGCTGAGGTTTCATCCTGAAACCCATCTTCCTCTTGATCTCTCTCTGTGGCTCCACCTGGGCCTTGGGCAGGGGTCTGAGGAGGGGAATTGGTTGACTCTCTAGTGCTGCTTCTCTTTTTGCTAGTGGTGGTCAGACTCCTCCATCCAGGCTGACTTAGCTGTGCTTGTGTGCCTCTCTAAGCCTTGGCTGAACACCACGTGCCTCCACTGCACAGCTTGGCATCTCCTCAGGCTTTAAGCAATACTGTGGTCACCTCTCACTGTCTGTTGCTTTTCTAGGGCACAGCCTGGAAGACGGAGCCATGGCCAGTGGAGGAGCAACCGCCGCAGCAAAGACATAAAGTAGTTGCCTGCCACTGCTGGGTGACAGCCCTGCTTGTCAGGCACCAAGCTTGGCAGGGTTGTTTCCCTTCTGTCCCTGGGGAAGGAGCAGCCTTCTCTTCTGGCTGCAGAGCTCAGGACTATCCCCCCAAGCTTTCAGCATCCACCCCCCCAGCCTGGGGCCACGATGTGGCAGTTCAGCTGTGTGGGTTGGCAGCAGGAGCGGCTGTGCTCACCACGGAGCAGATGAAGGCAGTGTGGACACTACAGACCTGCCTCTTCTTGCCTCTGCAAGGGCAGAGTCATGGAATCACAGAACTCTCAGGGTTGGAAGGGACCTCAAGGATCAGCCAGTCCCAACCCCCCTGCCATGGCCAGGGCAGGTTGCTCACAGCCACCTCCAGCCTGGCTGCAAACACCTCCAGGGATGAGGCTTCCACCTCCCTGGGCAGCCTGTGCCAGGCTCTCACCACCCTCATGGGGAACAACTTCTTCCTCACATCCAATCTCAGTCTCCCCATTTCCAGTTCTGTTACATCCCCCCCAGTCCTATCCCTCCCTGACACCCTCAAAAGTCCCTCCCCAGCTTTCTTGTAGCCCCCTGCAGATCCTGGAAGGCCACAATGAGGTCTCCTGGGAGCCTTCTCCTCTCCAGCCTGCACAGCCCCAACTCTCTCAGGCTGTCTCCATAGGAGAGGAGCTCCAGGTTAAGGTTGAGTCCCAGGCCAGTCAGGGCTTGCAGCAGCTCTTCTTGCAGCAGTGCTGGTCATGTGGAGGAGGATCCTGGGCTCAGCACTCGCCACTGGCAGTGGTGCTCACCAGCTGCTTTGCCAAAGGGCTTGGCTGGTTTGCTGTAAATAACTTCTGGAGCCTGCCTGTCGTGTCCAAGCCTGTGACAGCAAGAAGTGGGAACTGGCTTCCAAGCACATGACCCTCCTGGCTCCTCTCCATGGCAAAAATACCTCGTGAAGGACCCATTGATCAGGAGCTGCCCTCCATGGTTGGGTCACTTGCAGCCTGTGCAGACAAGAGCAGCCAGGCATCATCCAGCCACAGGCACTGCTGCCGAGGGCTGTCTGGAGGCCAGCACAATCCACATGACCAAGGAAGCTGAGAGCTGAGCCTGGAAGCCTGGTTTCTGCTTCAGCCTCAAGGAGCAGCCCAAAGACAGAGCCTGATGCCAGGCAGAGAGCCTTGGCCAAGGGTTGTCTGCCCTTGCTCACTCTGCCCCATCCTCTTTAACATCTTCATTGATGATCTGGATGAGGGCATTGAGTCAGTCATCAGCAAGTTTGCAGCTGACACCAAGCTAGGAGCAGATGTTGGTCAGAGGGCAGAAGGGCTCTGCAGAGGGATCTTGCCAGGCTGGACAGATGGGCAGAGGCCAACAGGATGGCATTCAACAAGTCCAAGTGCCAGGGGCTGCACTTTGGCCACAGCAACCCCAGGCAGAGCTACAGGCTGGGGGCAGAGTGGCTGAGAGCATCCAGGCAGAGAGGGACCTGGGGGTGCTGGTTGACAGCAGCTGAACATGAGCCAGCAGTGTGCCCAGGTGGTCAAGAGGGCCAATGACATCCTGGCCTGTATTAGGAATAGTGTGGCCAGCAGGAGCAGGGAGGTCATTGTGCCCCTGTACTCTGCATTGGTTAGGCCACACCTTGAGTCCTGTGTCCAGTTCTGGGCTCCTCAGTTTAAGAAGGACATTGAGAGACTTGAAGGTGTCCAGAGAAGGGCAACAAAGCTGGGGAGGGGTCTGGAGCACAGCCCTGGGAGGAGAGGCTGAGGGAGCTGGGGTTGCTTAGCCTGCAGAAGAGGAGGCTCAGGGGTGACCTTATTGCTCTCTACAGCTCCCTTAAGGGAGGTTGTAGCCAGGTGGGTGTTGGTCTCTTCTGCCAGGCACCCAGCCCCAGAACAAGAGGACACAGTCTCAAGCTGTGCCAGGGGAGGTTTAGGCTGGATGTTAGGAAGAAGTTCTACACAGAGAGAGTGATTGCCCATTGGGATGTGCTGCCCAGGGAGGTGGTGGAGTCCCCATCCCTGGAGGTGTTCAGGAGGAGACTTGATGGGGTGCTTGGGGCCATGGGTTAGAAGATTAGATGGTGTTGGATAATAGGTTGAACTTGATGATCTTGAAGGTCTCTTCCAACCTGTTCTGTTCTATTCTATTCTATTCTATTCTATTCTATTCTATTCTATTCTATTCTATTCTATTCTATCCTTAGGAGGTGCCTGCAGGAAGGGGCAGCTCAACTGGGAGGGCAGGAGACTTGTCCTGTTCTCCACCTCCCTTTGGCTGCTGAACTTCACAAATGCCAGAGCAGTTCCTTTGTCTGCAAAGAAGAGCTTGAAGAAGCCTCTGGAAGTCCATCATAGGCACTTGTAAGTCAGTGATACATAGGTCAGGGGTCTGGAGGAGGAGGAGGAGGACTGCTATGCACTGATGGAGCTGCAGGGGAGGAAGGCAGGACAGAGATGGCAGAGGGTGGCCAGGACGGAGTTAAACGCTGCTGCTGCTGGCTGAGGAGAGAGGGATGTTCCATGGTGCAGGCTTGCCCTACAGGCTGCCTGTGAGGATAATCCCTTGCTTTCAGCAGCTTCAGAAGCACACAGAGCCCTCCCCACCATGACATAATGACCAGAAAATTCAACAGCTCCAGTTCAGCCCCAGCCAAACAAACCTCACTCTGGAAACGCTGCCTCGGTTTTCCTTACGCCTCTGAGCCCAGCTCTTGATGTTGCTGGGCTGAGTCTCCTTTCCCAAGGAGCACTCCAGCCCTTCTCCCAGACTGTTTGACTCACTCTGGCCTGGGGGAACTGCCACAAGTCACTTGAGTGGCTAAAAATAGCCGAGAGGAAGCGGGACAGAAATAGCCAAATCTGCTGCCGTGGTGCTGGGCTGGGAGGGCAGGCACCGAATTGCCAGGTTCCCTTTGCTGCTGCCCTGCTGCCCAGGGAGAGCAGACCCCAGCAAGCAGAGAGCTTTGGAGGAGACTTTTTGGAAAGCTGCTTTTTAGGGGGGGGGGGGGGGGGGGGGAAGGGGTGGAAAAAAAATCACTTCTGTGTTTCAGAGCTCTGATCTCAGCTGTCTTCTGGCTCCGCAGCGCAGGGGGCTCCTGCCAGGGCGAGGGGAGCTAAGCAAGGAGAGCTCAGTGCCTTCTGAGGGCTCCTCTTGGTGGCCAGTGGCACTCTTGGTGCTCTGCCTTGGTCTTCAGAGCTGGGTGTTGTGATGTGGCAGCTGTGATGCACCTCCACCACGGGGCTGTGTGTGTCTCTGTGACCCATTCCTGCCTGGAAGATGTTGGCCCAACAGCTCTGAAGCGTGAAGCTGCTGGCAGCAAGGGGACAGGAGGGGCCTGCAGAGCCATGCCCCTGCCTCTGCTGTGTGATGGAATGGAATAGCATAGCATAGCATAGCATAGAATAGCATAGCATAGCATAGAATAGAATAGAATAGAATAGAATGGAATAGAATAGAATAGCATAGCATGGCATAGCATAGCATAGCATAGCATAGAATAGACCAGGTTGGAAGAGACCTTCAAGATCATCAAGTCCAACCTATCATCCAACACCTCCTAATCAACTAACCCATGGCACCAAGCACCCCATCAAGCCTCCTCCTGAACACCTCCAGGGATGGGGACTCCACCACCTCCCTGGGCAGCACATCCCAATGGGCAATCACTCTCTCTGTGTAGAACTTCTTCCTAACATCCAACATAAACCTCCCCTGGCACAGCTTGAGACTGTGTCCTCTTGTTCTCAGGCTGGCTGCCTGGGAGAAGAGACCAACCCCTACCTGGCTACAACCTCCCTGCAGGGAGTTGCAGAGAGCAATGAGGTCTCCCCTGAGCCTCCTCTTCTGCAGGCTAAGCAACCCCAGCTCCCTCAGCCTCTCCTCCCAGGGCTGTGCTCCAGACCCCTCCCCAGCTTTGTTGCCCTTCTCTGGACACCTTCAAGTCTCTCAATGTCCTTCTTGAACTGAGGAGCCCAGAATTGGACACAGACTCAAGGTGTGGCCTAAGCAGTGCTGAGCACAGGGCACAAGGACTTCCCTGCTCCTGCTGGCCACACTGTTCCTGATGCAGGCCAGGATGCCCTTGGCCTTCTTGGCTACCTGCGCACACTGCTGGCTCCTGTTCAGCCTACCGTAGACCAGCACCCCCAGGTCCCTCTCTGCCTGGCTGCTCTCAGCCACTCTGCCCCCAGCCTGTAGCACTGCCTGGGGTTGTTGTGGCCAATGTGCAGAACCTGGCACTTGGATGTGTTCAATCTCCTGCCCTTGGCCTCTGCCCATCTGCCCAGCCTGGCCAGGTCCCTCTGCAGAGCCTCTCTACCCTCCAGCAGATCAACTCCTGCCCCCAGCTTGCTGTCATCTGCACATTTACTGCTGATGGACTCAATGCCCTCCTCCAGATCACCAATAAAGTTGTTAAAGAGCATGGGGCCCAGCACTGCTCCCTGGGGCACACCCCTGGTGCCTGGCTGCCAGCTGGCTGTGGCACCATTCACCACCACTCTCTGGGCTCAGCCTCCAGCCAGTTCCTAACCCAGCTCAGAGAGCTGCTGCCCAAGCCAGGGGCTGACAGCTTGGCCAGGAGTTGGCTGTGGGGGATGGTGTCAAAGGCCTTGCTGAGGTCCAGGCAGACTCCATCCACAGCCTGCCCCACATCCAGCAGGCAGTCCCCTGGGCATGGAAGGAGATCAGGTTGGTGAGGCAGGACCTGCCCTTCCTAACTCCATGCTGGCTGTGCCTGAGCCCTTGGCCATCCTGTAAGTGCTGTGTGATGGGCAGCCCTGCAGGGGGGTTACCCATTTGCTGGTACCTGGGCCCTGCAATGAGTTTCCTTGTGAGTGTGGGGGGCTGATGATAGCTCTTGCCTTAGTTTAGAGGGAGGCAGATTTGCTCTTTGACCTCTTCCCAAAGCGGCAAAGGGGAAATGCTCAGACAGAGGATTGGATAGGATGGGGAAGTGTAAATGGAAAGGGTGTTCATAACTACATGAAAGAGTACAAAGCAGATAAAACACACCAAAATCCATAGGCTGGGCTTAACACAGAGGCTCATTAAGCCAAAGCTTCACACTAACCTCCCTTTGAACCAAGCCAACCAACCCAAGCCTTCACCCCCCTCCCCCAGCCCCCCCTGCCTCTCTACCCTCCATACCACACCATTGTGATGCAGCTAAAATTAGGCTTGGCAGCTCCAGCCCCCAATTAGGCTGCTCCAGGCCTAACTGGCAGCATTGCCCAGGCTGACACCAGGTCTTCCCCACAGGAGAATACAGCCTGGGCATCCTCCCAGGAGGAGAGAGGGAGGGAAAAAGGGAAAAAGGAGGAAAAGTTACTTTGCAGCCAGTTTTACAGGGATGCAGGACTTATGGGAGCGAAATACAGCTCCTGGTGCCCCTCCTGGAGCCCCTGGCCTCTGCAGGTCTTCAACTCTGTGGTTTCTTAAAGGCACTTAGCCCCTAACCCACCACAGGTCTGCACAGAGAAGCAGCTGTGGGGGTCCCCAAGGCTGCCCTATGAAGTGTGGCCAGGAAAGGAGTTCAGTGTTCTGCACATCTTCGTGGGTCCAAACCAGCCAGAAATAAACCAGGCTGTCAGGGAAATCCACTCTCCCTGTGACCCCAAATTCTCTTCCCCAGACTGGACCCAACTAGGTCCAGCAACACCCAGTCTGGGAGCAAGGGCACCTTCAGAACCAGCCACAGCTTGAAGGACTTGTGGGTTTTTAAGAGCCAGCACACTCAGGCACAGGAGACATTAGCCCAGTGCATGGCCACAGCCAGACTCCAGCTGAAGGCAGATTCCCCCTGCAATGACTTCTGTTCGCTCAGGTACCTTGGACCTGGAGCATAAGGCTGGTTTCCTCTGCTCTGTAAGAGGAGCCTGGCTGCATCACTCAGATGGAACTAGATGATCCTTGAGGTCCCTTCCAAGCCTAACAAGTCTGTGATTCTAAGGAGACATCTGCATGGGAGGTGGCTGCAGCCAGGCTGCTGGGGCTGTCCCCACACATGCTCAGGGGACCCTGTGCTGTCAAAAGGCGACGGTGTCGTCACCGCCAGCAGCCCCACGTCAGCCCTGGGAGCTTGCCAGCGCAGTGTGAAACCAAACCCAGAGACTCCAACTGTCCTACATGCTCTGGGAAATGTCTCCTAAAGTGATGAAAGGTCAGCCAGCCTCTGAAGGCTGATGCTGCATGGTGTAAACACGTTGGTGCCAACCTCTCTGGCGGAGGCTGGCCGTGGATGGGTGTCGCAGTGGCTCTCGTGCCTGCCTGCCTAGGGCCAAAGATAACACAGGCTCCCCATGCTGCCTGCTGTATATAGAACAGAGGCTGAGGCTTTATGACAGCTTGGAAGGATGTCATGTCCTAAATGGAAACTAGTTCCAGTGAAGTAGGTTGGCTGCTCTTCAACTTCTGAAGCAAGAGATGCTGAAATGCTAGGGGGAGAGCCACGGAGGCTGGGCAAAGGGGAGAAAAACAACAGTGGTTTGAGTCAGATTGCAAACAAACCAGAGAACTAAAACAAAACCAAATGGGAAGCAGTCAGATACACATCCTCCACGAGGAGAGTTCCAAACAGTAGGTCTATGGTCCAAAGCTGGCCTGGATTTGTTTGTGCTGGAAAGAGCCACATCCGAGCGGAGGCTGATTGCAGTCCCTGCCAGGAATAGCTGGAGGACACAAGCACCTAACCTCCTCACTTGTGCAAAGGTTGGAACTGCTGGACAAGGCAGAGCAGAGGTGCCCAGGCAGCCAGTGCCCTCACACTGATGTCATCAGGACTTTGGACAAGGGCTGGCAGTGCCAGGACGAGGGACAATGGCTTTGAGCTGGGAGAGGGGAGACTGAGAGTGGAGAGGAGGAAGAAATTCTTTCCATTGAGGGTGGGGAGACTCTGGCACAGGCTGCCCAGGGAGGCTGTGGCTGCCTCCTCCCTGGAGGTGTTCCAGGCCAGGTTGGATGAGGCCTTGAGCAAGCTGGGCTGGTGGGAGGTGTCCCTGCCCATGGCAGGGGCTTGGAACTGGATGTTCTTGAAGGTCCAGTTCTGGGCCACTCAGTTTAAGAAGGACATTGAGAGGCTTGAAGGTGTCCAGAGAAGGGCAACAAAGCTGGGGAGGGGTCTGGAGCACAGCCCTGGGAGGAGAGGCTGAGGGAGCTGGGGTTGCTTAGCCTGCAGAAGAGGAGGCTCAGGGGAGACCTCATTGCTCTCTCCAACTCCCTGCAGGGAGGTTGTAGCCAGGTGGGTGTTGGTCTCTTCTCCCAGGCACCCAGCACTAGAACAAGAGAACACAGTCTCAAGCTGTGCCAGGGGAGGTTCAGGCTGGAGGTGAGGAGAAAGTTCTTCCCAGCAAGAGAAATTGGCCTTGGGAATGTGCTGCCCAGGGAGGTGGTGGAGTCCCCATCCCTGGAGGTGTTCAAGAGGGGATTGGATGTGGCACTTGGAGCCATGGTTTAGTCATGAGGTCTGTGGTGCCAGGTTGGACTTGGTGATCCTTGAGGTCTCTTCCAGCCTTGGTGATTCTGTGATTGTGTCCCTGCCAACCTCACCCATTCTGTGACTCCAGGACATTGCAGGGTTAGATCTTTGAGCACAGGATACCTGGAATCTCCTTAACTTCGAGGAATTTGGGCAGATGCCTCAACAAAAGCTTGTTCCACTGTGATTTCTAGCTGATTCCACACACCCTCCCTCTTAGCTGCTGCAGTTGTTTTCTCCCCCAGGTCCCTGACCATGAGGTGAAGTCAGTGCAGCAGAGCAGCCTGCTGCATCCTGCTGCATCCTTGCTTTCTGCAAGGAAACACCACCAAACCAGAAAGCAAACCCAAAGGCCCCATTCAAGCCCTTCTGAGCCATTAGCATTTGCTTTCTTTAGGTAGTTCTTGCTTCTTTTCCCCCAGAGGCAGGCAGGAGAGGGCCCAGAGCTGCCCATCCTGCTGGTGAGCTCGGGGCCAGCTGGTGCTGGCCGGCACGCAGCCAAGGAGCCAGGCCCTGGGGTAAGCAGAACAGCAATGAGACAAGCAGGTCCAATCTGCTCACCCCACACTGGCCCATGGGACAGAGGGTTTTTTTTTCCCTTGGGAAGAGTTTATTGGGATCAAGAAGGATGCTAATGAGCTAAATGGAGACAGTCTTGCTTCCCTGGGCTGCCTGGCTCCCTTCCAGCCCAGGCTGTTATTAAATTACCCAGAAAACAAGAGGAAAGAGCCCCACATGCCAGCTTCCCTGCTGCCCTGCTCTTTGACTTGTGCCAGTCAGCCCTGAAACAAGAGGCAGGCAGTGGGACACCTCTGCTGAGCGGGAAGGGCCCACGGGGGGTCTCACTGCACGGCTCCCCAGGGCCCTGCTCCGTGGCAGGAGGCAGAACCAGATGGCAGCTGCCAGTTTCAATGCACAGAGGCCTGGCAGAGCTGCCCTGGGAGGAAGGGCTGAGAGCTGGGCTTGCTTGCTCAGCCTGGAGAAGAGAAGGCTGAGGGGAAACCTTACTGCCATGGAGCAGGACAGAAAGGGTGGCTGCCAGCAGGATGGAGACTCCCTCTTCACAAGCAGTCCCAGGGAGAAGCCAAGGGGAGATGGGGACAAGCTCCTGCTGGGGAGAGTCCCAGTGGGCTCCACAAGGAAATGTTTGCCCTTGAGAACAGTTGGAGATTGGAATCATCTCCCAAGGGAGTCCTCTCCACTGGGTAGTTTAAGGCTCATCTTGCCAGGGTGCTGGGCCAGATCCTTTCAGCTCTACTGGTTGGAGCAGATGATCCTTGGGGTCCCTTCCAACCTGGCATAACTAATAAAGACATCAAGGGTTTGCAGGTTCATCATTTGACCCTCCCATCCTTCAGGACCACTGAACCATCTGCAGGGCCACTCTTAGATACATAGAATAAACCAGGTTGGAGGAGACCTTCAAGATCATCACGTCCAACCCATCAACCAATCCAACACCACCTAAACAACTAACCCATGGCACCAAGCACCCCATCAAGTCTCCTCCTGAACACCTTCAATGATGGGGACTCCACCACCTCCCTGGGCAGCACATTCCCATGGCCAATCTCTCTTGCTGGGAAGAATTTATTCCTAACATCCAGGAGGTGAGGAGAAAGTTCTTCCCAGAGGGAGTTGTTCCCATTGGAATGTGCTGCCCTGGGAGGTGGTGGAGTCCCCATCCCTGGAGGTGTTCAAAAAAAGGCTTGGATGTGGCACTTGGAGCCATGGTTTAGTTGTCAGGAGGTGTTGGGTGACAGCTTGGACTTGATGATCCTTGAGGTCTCTTCCAACCTGATTGATTCTATGAACATTGGAAACCTGCAGCACTTGCAGGCTGGGCACTTCCCACCTCTCTGGCCACCTGCAGTGTGTCAGAGGACTGCAAGCTTCCAGCTCTGCCATTCCTGCTGAAAGTGCTGGGATAACCTTCTCAGGAAGAGGCCACTTCCCAAGGAGCTGCCTCCACATTTCTTTGTGTTCCAGAGGAAAAAGCTCTCAAACCCTTGTGCCCTTTGCTAGGGGAAGGAATCCATCAGCTTCTCCTAATGTTACAGTTTGAGCCTGGATGCCTTTTGTTTAAGGAGGGAGAGAGAAGCTCTTCACCCCTTCCCAAAGGAGCAAAGAAAACTCTCCACACAGGATGGAAAGAGCTGGAAGTTTAAATGGGAGCATGATCACAGATATGTTCAGCTTGGGAAAGAGCCTCAGGACCACCAAGTACAACCCAGAACTCTACAAGGTTCAGCCCTAAACCATAGCCCCAAGCACCACATCCAAGCCACCTTGAAGCACATCCAGGCTTGGGGACTCCACCACCTCCCTGGGCAGCACATTCCAACCCCTGACCACTCTTGATGGGAAAAAAGGTTTCCTACTCTCCAGTTCAAACCTCCCCTGTGGCAGCTGGAGGCCATTCCCTCTTGTTTCATCACTAATTACCTGGGAGGAGACCAGCAGCAGCCTCTCCACAACCTCCTGCCAGGTAGTTGTAGACAGCCAGGAGGTCTCCCCTCAGCCTCCTCTGTTTCACACTAACCATCCCCAGCTCCTTCAGTTGCTCCTCATCAGATTTATTCTCCAGGCCCTTCCCAGCTTCCTTGCCCTGCTCTGCCCTGGCTCCAGCACCTGCACATCTCTCTTGGATTGAGGTGCCCAGAACTGGACCCAACACTCAAGGTGTGGCTTCCCCAGGGCTGAGTCCCAGGGGACAATCCCCTGCCTGCTCCTCTGGACACAGCATTGCTGATCCCAGCCAGGAGGCCTTTGGCTTTCTTGGCCACCTGGGCACACTGCTGGCTCCTCTTCAGCTGCTTGTCCATCAGCACCCCCAGGTCCCTTTCTGCCAGCAGCTTTCAGCCACACTGCCCCAAACCTGCAGCCTTGCTTGGGGTTGTTGTGACCCAAGTGCAGGACCTGGCACTTGGCCTTGCTGAAGCTCCTCCTGGTAACGTTGGCCACGGATCCAATCCATCCAAGTCCCTCTGCAGAGCCTCCTTTATTCATAACTCATACAAGAGTACCCCAAAAAACCTTCATTAGGCCAAAGCTTTCCACAGCCTCCCTCCAAACCAGGCCAAAACATCAGGCCTCAAATGCATCCTCACCTCCCTCCCCCCATGGCAGAGGTAGAGAGGCTCCATGCCTCTCCACCCCCTCCCATGCCAAGCCTGAGTGACACAGCTGAAAATTCAGCTGCCAGCTCCAGGCTGCTCAAGGCTGCAACACTGAGCTCCCCTGTAACTGCAGCATGCTGAGAAGGGAGCAGAGAGGAGAGGAAAGGGCAGACCAGCTCGAGATGCCTGTGTACAGAAAGTTGCAGGACTCATGGGAATGAAATAACTTCAGTTCCACTTTCCTGTCCAGCCCTGGACCTTTCTGGTGCTCCTGGAGGTGCTCTGCTCTGTGGTTCTTAAAGCATCCAGCCTCAAACACTGACACTTACTGAACCCAAGGAACTGCCTGCCTGTTTTGCCCTTTGGCAGGTGTGAGCTGAGCACTTTCTAAGTTCTCAAATGTGCAGCCCCTTGGGGGTTTTCTTTGGTTGTTGTTTTTTCCTCCCCCTTTTCCTCTTTTATTTTGTTTTCCCCTCTCTGGACCAAAAGGTGGCTTTGAAAATTCCAACACTTGGCTGTTCTGGTGCTTTCCCCCAGGCCACAGCTCTCTGCCACCCTCCTTCTGTGGATCTCCAGTGCTGGAGAAAACACTCTGCTGGTCCTCACCCACAGTGGTACCTAAGAGAGAGCAGCAGCTGACCCCCTCAGTGCACAGTTGCCTTCTCTGCTGGAAGCCAGAGGAGAGAGAGCTCCCTGTGCTCAGCCTCTTTAGATGTCCAAACATTGTCACTGCCTGTTTGGGAAGGGAAATGCTACTGGTTTCAGTCCAAACCCTGATTTCCTGGAGGCCAAGATGGAAAGGTTTGTGATGTTGAGGATGGATGGAGGGATGGATGGATGGATGGTTGGGTGGGTGGATGGTTGGGGGGATGGATGGATGGATGGTTGGGTGGGTGGATGGATGGGGGGATGGATGCATGGGGGGATGGGGGGATGGATGGATGGATGGGTGGATGGGGGGATGGATGGATGGATGGATGGGTGGATGGGTGGATGGATGGGTGGATGGATGCATGGATGGATGGGAGGGTGGATGGATGGATGGATGGATGGGGGGATGGATGGATAGGGGGATGGAAGGATGGATGGATGGGTGTATGGATGGATAGATGGATAGATGGGTGGGTGGATGGATGGAGAGTTGAGATTGTTCACCCTGAATAAAAGAATGCTCCAGGCAGACCTCAGAGCAGCCTTGCAGGACCTGAAGGGACTCCAGGAGAGCTGGGGAGGGACTCTGGCCAAGGGCTGGGCATGCCAGGATGAGGAACAATGGCTTTGAGCTGGGAGAAGAGAGATTGAGACTGGAGATGAGGAAGAAATTGTTGAGAGTGAGGCTGGGGAGACTCTGGCACAGGCTGCCCAGGGAGGCTGTGGCTGCCTCCTGCCTGGAGGTGTTGAAGGCCAGGCTGGATGAGGCCTTGAGCAAGCTGGGCTGGGGGGGAGGTGTCCCTGCCCATGGCAGGGGGTTGGCACTGGATGACATTTAAGGTCCCTTCCAACCCAACCCATTCTATGATTCTGTGATTTCTGATGGCCAGTAGTGAATCATCATCAGAGTTGACTGAAGCATCACTCTGCTGTTTCATCCTGGACCCTGATCAGACACCAGCTGCCTCCCCTCTTTACTAAGCAGCAGTGACCAATGTGAAGAGCTTTGCACTCCTCATGCCTTGAGGTCTCTGTAACCACAAGGGATGAGGATTTTAGCCAAGGCTTCCATTTGTTCCTTTTCCCAAAGAGTGGTTAATCTATTCCTGGGGATCCAGGCAGCTTTTTGTTCTACCACCAAGAATCAGTTTAGCCATGGAAAAGACCTGGGCTGTTGAGTCTCTCCATGACTGACTGGGGGCAGCCCTCCAGCACCATTTGTCTTCTGCCTGCTCATGTGCTTGTTTTGGTGTTTTGTGATTTCTTAGCAACAGAAAGGAAACTCTTCCAGCTTTTCTTCTTTCCAATAGCACCAGAAGTGGTTTCCTGAGCCCCTGTTTGGTGGGGTGTTTTTTTAAACCCCTGACAGTGTACCATCAGCATCTGAGATATTTCCTGTCCTCAGAATGGGAAATGCCTTTTGACTGTCACCACCACCTGTGCTCAGCCTCCTGCAGCCCTTAGCCACTGCCAGGGAAAATCCAACACTGCTTCCCAGAGCATAGAATCACAAACCCTCCCTGCTCTGCCGCCAGGAGAGGTCACAAACCCTCCCTGCTCTGCACCAGGAGAGGTCACAAACCCTCCCAGCTCTGCAGCCAGGAGAGGACACAAACCCTCCCTGCTCTGCACCAGGAGAGGTCACAAACCCTCCCTGCTCTGCCGCCAGGAGAGGTCACAAACCCTCCCTGTTCTGCCCCGGGAGAGGTCACAAACCCTCCCTGCTCTGCAGCCAGGAGAGGTCACAAACCCTCCCTGCTCTGCACCAGGAGAGGTCACAAACCCTCCCTGCTCTGCACCAGGAGAGGTCACAAACCCTCCCTGCTCTGCACCAGGAGAGGACACAAACCCTCCCTGCTCTGCACCAGGAGAGGAAGAGATCATGGAGTCCAAGCTGTCACCACAGACCTCATGACTAGACCATGGCACCAAGTGCCACATCCAATCCCCTCTTGAACACCTCCAGGGATGGGGACTTTTGAGATCATCCAGTCCAACCTATCACCCAGCACCATCTGATCAACTCAACCATGGCACCAAGTATCTCATCCAGGCTCTTCCTAAAATCCTCCAGGGATGGGGACTCCACCACCTCCCTGGGCAGCACATTCCCATGGCCAATCTCTCTTGCTGGGAAGAATTTATTCCTAACATCCAACCTAAACCTCCCCTGGCACAGCTTGAGACTGTGTCCTCTTGTTCTGCTGCTGGGTGCCTGGGAGAAGAGACCAACCCCCACCTGGGTACAGCCTCCCTTCAGGGAGTTGGAGAGAGCAAGAAGGTCTCCCCTGAGCCTCCTCTTCTGCAGGCTAAGCAACCCCAGCTCCCTCAGCCTCTCCTCCCAGGGCTGTGCTCCAGACCCCTCCCCAGCTTTGTTGCCCTTCTCTGGACACCTTCCAGCATCTCAACCTCTTTCCTGACCTGAGGATCCCAGAACTGGACGCAGGACTCAAGGTGTGGCCTCAGCAGTGCTGAGCACAGGGCACAAGGACTTCCCTGCTCCTGCTGGCCACACTGTTCCTGATGCAGGCCAGGATGCCATTGGCCCTCTTGACTGCCTGGGCACACTGCAGGCTCATGTTCAGCCTACTAGCAACCATTACCCCCAGGTCCCTGTCTGCTTGGCTGCTCTCAGCCACTCTGCCCCCAGCCTGTAGCACTGCCTGGGGTTGCTGTGGCCAATGTGCAGCCCCTGGCACTTGGATGTGTTCAATCAGTGATTCTATGATTTGATTATTCTATGATTCCATATCTGCTGAGGAACCAAATAGTGAAGGTGCACCTAGTGGATGTTTCTGAGCTCATCTGGGCCTTTGGCTCAGTGTAGGAAGCAGAAGCTTTGGCCAAAACGTTTTTTTCTGTACCCAAAGCACCTGAGGGTTGGTTTAGAAGAGCTCTCTGTGGGGCATACATTGAGCAGCAGCAGCTGGCCCAGAGAGGACAGAGAGCTGGGGACACACACACTGCATCTCCCCCCTCTGCTGCAGCACGCTTTGTTCTTCAGGGAATCTTCATCTAAGGTTTTCAGTTAGGAGGAGGTTGGGTTTTGGGAGTAGACCCTTCCCATGGCCATGTCAGAGTGAAAAGTGAGGTGTTCAGGGGGAAAAAACTGTGTTCTGTGAGTTTTAACTACAGCCTGGCTCCGAGGACCCTTGGAACTGCTGCTGTGCTCTCCGCAGCCACCATGCCTCTTGCTGCCTCCAGCCATGTGCAGAAGCTGCTCTGGGGCTGCCACTCATGGCTGGAAAACCATTGGCTCAGTCAGTTCCCCACATTCCAGCTCCTGAGGTCACAGGGAGCTTCATTCCAGAGACACTGTGCACCGTGCAGCCCTGTGCAGTCCCACAGGTCCTCATGCAGACTCACACCTCGGTCCCGGCCGGAGGAGCCCCTTGGCAGAGCGTGGAGCTGCCGGGGGCGGCTCTGCCGGGCGCGGAGCTGGGGGCAGAGCGCTGGAGGGAAGCCTCGCTGCTCGCTCGGCCCCGGCGCTCCGCTTCGGCAGAGAATCCAGCCCTTTGTTTCCATCCCGACTCCTCCCTTCCTGCCTTTCCAGGCGAAACATTCCCAAAATATCCCTGCAGCCCTGCTCCTGAGCTCTTTCGCAGACACTGCTGCTCCTCCCCATGGCCTCAGAGAGTCTCCAGAGCAGCTGCGGAGCTAAGAAACCACAGCCAGATGGGAGAGCTACGCTGCTGCTGCTGCTTTTTCTCCTTCATCATCTCCTCCTTCTTCTTTTTCTTCTCTTTTTGCCCTTTTTCTTCTTTTCCTTTTTATATTTTAAAAATTTTTCTTTTTCTTTTCTTTTAGTTTTCTTTCTTTTTATATTTTTCCTTTTAATTTTTCCCTTTTTCTTTTGTCTTTATTTTTATATTTTTATTTTCTTCTTTATTTTTCTTTCTTCTTATCTTTTTCTTCTGTTTTTTTTCTTTTAGTTTTCTTTCTTTTTATATTTTTCTTTTTCTTTTCTTTTATTTTTCCTTCTTTTTATCTTTTTCGTTTTTCCTTTTTCTTTTATTTTTCTTTATTTTAATTTTCTTTTTTCTTCATCCCCTTTCTTACATTTTTTCCTTTCCCCTTTCCTTTTCCTTTTCCCTTTCCTTTTCCTTTTCCTCTTTTTTTCCTTTTTCTTCATCTCCTTCCTATTTTTTTGTTTTGTTTTCCTTTTTCTTTTCCTTTTAAGTTTTCTTCCCCTCTTATGTTTGTCTTTTTCTTTTCCTTTTCCTTTCTTTTTTTATTTCCTTTCTTTTTCTTTTTCTTATTTTTATTTTTTTTATTTCCCCTTTCCTTTTCCTTTTCCTTTTCCCTTTCCTTTTCCTTTTCCTTTCTTTTTTATTCCTTTCTTTTTCTTTTTCTTATTTTTCTTTTAAATTTTTCCTTTTCCTTTTCCTTTTCCTTCTCCTTTTCCTTTTCCTTCTCCTTTTCCTTCTCCTTCTCCTTTTCCTTCTCCTTTTCCTTTTCCTTCTCCTTTTCATTTTCTCCTTTTCCTTTTCTTTTTCCTTTCCCCCTTTTCTCCTTCTCCTTCTCCTTTTCATTTTCCCCTTTTCCTTTTCCTTTTCCCCTTTTCCCCTTTTCCTTTTCCTTTTCTCCTTCTCCTTTTCCTCTTCATCTCCTTCTTCTCCTCCATGTTATTACCATTACTACTTTCAATAACCACCACCACAACTGTAATTCTACTTGCTACAATTCCACCAGTGTTTAAAGAAGAGATTTGGAGGTTCCTCAGCTGGGTTAGCATCCAGGGGCAGAAGGCTCATGGCCATCCTTTGCCTGTGTCTCTCCCCCACCGCAGCCAGCCCCGCAAAGAGCTGCTGTAAGTCAAGGCTGGCAGCAGCAATGAGGTTTGACAGCGCCACGAGAGCCTCTCGTTGGCTCTGCAGGCTGGAAAGATGGCCCGTGGCAGGGTTTGTGTTTGTGCCTCTCCATACATCAGTTGATGTATTTACTCCTATGCTCTGAGCAGAGCCCTTGCCCAGAGCTGTGTTTTCCTTGGCCGCCCCAGGGGTCTGTCTGTGTTTGGTTTCCAAAGCACACACGTGGAAAGCGAAGGGGCAAGCTGCTGCAGCAGGAAGAGTTACTCATTTGTCAGCACAGCCTCCAACATTATTTTTCCAGGTGGATTTTATGAGAGCCACGAGGCAGGAGGGGCAGCTGAGCCTGATCTCCTGGAGTGTAGCCTTGGTCTCGAATCTGAGAGCATCACAAAGGCATCAGCTGGGTTAAAAAGTGCACCTTTGGTTTCCTTTCTGGGGCAGGGAGGATCTGAGGGGCTGCAGGAGATCTGGGGAGCTGGTCTCTGCTGGCTCTCATGGGGTGGACAGTTGGACACTGCACAGCCAGGACTGCAGTTCCTCCTGTATGTGCCTAAGGTCTCCCTGGCTGCCAGTTGTTTGGGAATGGTGCCAGGTACCTCTGAGGGCAGCAGCGTTGCCCTGAGGCCCTGGGGATGCCCCACAGGACAGCTCCCTGAGGGTGGGGAACGTGGCTGCAGTCAAAGCTCCAGGAGCATCATCTGGGAGCCAGGGGGAATCACAACCCCATGAAGATAGGTTGGATATTAGGACAAACGTCTTCACAGAAAGGGTTCTCAGGGAGGTGGTGGAGTCCCCATCCCTGGAGGTGTTTAAAAGCCTCAAGGATGTGGTGCTGAGGGATGTGGTTTAGTGGCAATGGCTTAGCAGCAGTGGTGGGACTGTGAGCTCTAGGTGAGTGGTTGGACTTGATGAGCTCAAAGGTCTCTTCCAACCTCAACAGTGCTGTGGTTCTGTGATCCTAAGACCAATGGGAATGTTGCTGTGGTTTGCACAGAGCCAAAGCTTCAGCCTCCCTCTGTGGGATGTGGCTGGGAGCCAGGGCCTGGCTCGTGGCTGTCCAAGTGATTCCCTGCAGCCCCAAACTGGGAGCTGCTGGTTTCTGAGCTGAGAGGTAAGGAGATCTGGAGTGGAGCATTTGATTGCCTCAGGGCAGGTGATCTGTGCTGCAGGGTCATGAGGCATCTGCTCAGGGCTGGGAGGAATCATTTAGAAGCTTTGCAGCTGGAAAAGCTCTCTGAGGTCATCCAGTCCAACCAGCAACCCAACCCCACCATGGCCACCAAACCCTGTCCCCAAGGACCACACATTTCTGGAACACCTCCAGGGGTGGGGACCCCAGCACCTCCCTGGGCAGCCTCTGCCAATCCCTGACCATTCCAATCCATCCTTTGGGATACCCCAGCACACCTCCAAATGCAGTAGAGGCTTATGGCTGGGCAACTCTGTCCTTTCCTGGGTGTCACTGGGCAAAGCTCAGCATTGTGGTCTGGTACCTCTCATATCCACCTTGGTTCTTTCCCAGCTTGCAGCACAAACCACCCAGCTCTGCCCTGGGCAGCCCAGCAGCATTCAGCCAGCTCCAAGCACTAACCCAGACTGACTCCAAGAGTGGCTGAAGTGCTGTGAGCTTCCCTATGGAGATGCCTGTGCTCCTCCTTTGGCTTCCTCTCCATCCTGGGCCTCCCTTTCCTCCACTGGGAAGAAGCAGGAGCAAAAGCTTCTCCTTGGACTTTTCAAGCCTGGACATCTGTCTTTAGCCTCCTGAACACCATAGTCAGGGACCTGCAAGGGGCTTGGTGCCTGGCTGGCTCTTGGCTGGCACCCAGAGCTGCTGACCAAGGCGGAGCTGTGCCACACTGGCAGCAACAGGACAGCAATCCACGATGCCAGAAGCAGGACACCCAGCCCTGTCCTTGTCCCTGCCTCCAGGACCACACACAGGCAAACCAGGTCACTTCTGCAGGCCTTCAGGATTTTTCCAGATGAGAGGCAGGGAGGCCCCCCAAGGATGCTGAGTCCCTGGGGCAAAGCAGAGGTGATTCCTACCAGACAAACCCAAACCACCTCTTTGTAAGCAGTGACCACGGTCATGGGAGCAAGAATGCAGCAGTAGAGCATTCTGAGTTCTGCTGAAGAACTGGCTCTGAAATGTCACAGAGCTGTTTGGGTTGGAAAAGGTCTCTAAGATCATCCAGTCCAAACATTCATCTACCACCACCATGGCCACCAAACCCTGGCCCCAAGAGCCATGGCCACACATCTCCTGAACACCTCCAGGCATGGGGACTCCACCACCCCCCTGGGCAGCCTCTGCCAGTCCCTGCCCACTCTGGCAGCAAACAAATGGTTCCTGATCTCCAACCTAACCCTGCCCTGGTGCAAGGTGAGGCCATTCCCTCTCCTTCTATCACCTGAGACTAGGGAGCAGAGCCCAACCCCCAGCTCACTGCAGCCTCCTTTCAGGGAGCTGCAGAGAGCAATGAGGTCTCCCTCAGCCTCCTCTTCTCCCCCAGCTCCCTCAGCTGCTCCTCCCCAGCCCTGTTCTCCAGACCCTTCCCCAGCTTGGTTGCACTTTCTTCAGAGTCAGAGAATGGTTTGGGCTGGAAGGGATCTTAAATATCATCCAGTCCTGATGCTCACCCCCACCGTGGGCAGGGACACCTCCCCCCAGCCCAGCTTGCTCAGGGCCTCATCCAGCCTGGCCTTCAGCACCTCCAGGGAAAGGGCATCCCTGGCTTCCTTGGGCAGCCTCTTCCAGTGCCTCAGCAGCCTTACTCCAAGGAATCCTTTGGTCACCACTGACTTGAACAGCCCCAAGGTCCTGGTGACTGCTGGGCAGCTGCACCAGTGCCAGGTGCAGCACCAGTGCCAGGTGCAGCACCAGTGCCAGGTGCAGCACCAGCTGGGTTCTGCTGTGGCCAAGCCACCTGCTCTGCACAGATTTACCTTCCTGAATGGTGCCATCCCCAGGGGAGCCAACTCTGCTCTCCATGTGCCATGAGGTGAATGAATCAGGGCTTGTGTTTGGGAGTAGAAGGAGCAGGGAAGGTTGTTTGGAGGAGGAGCAGGTGTGCCTGAAGCTGGTTTGCTTTCCCCCCATACACCCCAGAGAAGGGATCTCCTTTGCTCCACAGCTCCTGTGCCACCTGGACCCTTTGGCCGCCTCCCACACAGCTCTGGGAGCTGTAGGAGCAGTGCCCAGGGGGAAAGTCCTGCCCAAGTGCTTGGATGGCTGGAGAGAAACTTGCAGTCAGTGCCTGGGTTGTCCAGTGGTGGAACTCTCCTCCTGCCAGGGCAGTGGAAACAGAGAGGAAGCCACAGACTGAGCCCACAGCAATTTCTGCCCCCTGGCCTCGATGCCTGGGCACAGCACAAGGGCACAGCTTGGTGCTGGTGCTCTGACAGGCTCCTACTGGGGGAAGAATTCCCCTCCAGGGTGCTCTGCCTATGGGTGGCTCTTCCCCCTGCTGCAGGCACTGGGTGGGCTCTCTTCTGTAGTCTCACCCAGACCATCATGAGCCTTTGGCCAGCTCCTCCATTCAACCACTCCTGGTGGAGTGAGGCATCCTCCCAGCCACACAGCCCAGCCCCTAGCACCAGGGTGGATGGAGTTGATACCCTGCCTTGGATGAGCTTCTCTCTGGTGCAGTCTTTGCTCAAAGACTTGGTCCTACTGCAGGAGTAAGCAACTGACAGCAGGTCCTTCTCCTTCTGGGCTTCAGCTGTGACTCAGAGTGGCCAAGGACCTTCTCAGCAGCAAATCTCTTCACTCAGGCACATGCTCTGCTTCTTCATACCATCACAGAACACAGAATTAACCAGGTTGGAAAAGACCTTTGGGATCATCAAGTCTAACCTCTCATCCAACACCATCTGATCAACTAAACCATGGCACCCAGTGCCTCAGCCAGGCTCTTCTTAAACCCCTCCAGGGATGGGGACTCCACCACCTCCCTGGGCAGCACATCCCCATGGCCAGGTTCTCTGTCTGGGAAGAACTTCATCCTAACATCCAACCTGAACCTCCCCTGGCACAGCTTGAGGCTGTGTCCTCTTGTTGTGGGGCTGGGTGCCTGGGAGAAGAGCCCAACCCCCACCTGGCTACAACCTCCCTTCAGGGAGCTGGAGAGAGCAAGAAGGTCTCCCCTGAGCCTCCTCTTCTGCAGGCTAAGCAACCCCAGCTCCCTCAGCCTCTCCTCCCAGGGCTGTGCTCCAGACCCCTCCCCAGCTTTGTTGCCCTTCTCTGGACACCTTCCAGTGTCTCAATGTCCTTCTTGAACTGAGGAGCCCAGAACTGGACACAGGACTCCAGGTGTGGCCTCAGCAGTGCTGAGCACAGGGCACAATGAATTCCCTGCTCCTGCTGGCCACACTGTGACCTTGTTTGACAAGGTGGCAAAAGTTTTCCCATTCCCAATGCCCCAGCACTGGCTTCCCAAGGGAGCTGCAGTTTCTCACCTGCAGCTGGTCTCTGCTGGCCTCTGCTGAGGGCACAAATCCCTCCCTGCTGCTGCTCCACACATTGCCATGGGATGCTTGCATCATTTTTGACTCAGCTCTATGTAGGCCACTTCTTGTTGGTTTTGTTTTTCAGCAAAGGAGGTTCAAAGTCAAACTCCTTCCCAAAACTCCTTGCAAAGTCTGTCAAGGTGTGACCTGGTTTCTCACAGGTTCTTCAACCAGAACACTTCCCCCTCCCCATGTCCTTCTCCAGCCACCCCTCCACTGCAGCACCACAGGGAGCAGACAGCAGTCATGTCCCCATCTGCTTGGGGACCTGCTCCATCCCTCCTGCTCCCACCAAGTGACCTAATTATCAGTGTGTTGTGAGCAGGTAAGTGCTGGAGGAGATGCACTGAGGACAAGCTGGATGGGGTGACCTCCTTTTCTCCTGCCCCAGTGCTAACTGCAAAGAGCTCTTTGGCTTCTCCTGTTTCCCTGCCTTAGTGAAACTTGCCCCATGTAGAAGGAGAGCTGGCCAGGAGCTTCTGGGCTGGACATTGGCCTTGAGACACCATGGTGGGCCCTCAGAGGTGATTTGCCTCTGGCACCTGAGTGACTTAATCCTGGTGTAGGACAATGAGCTTCAGCAGAAGCTCTCCAAGAACTTCAATTGTTCTGCTCTGAGCTCCCTCCCAGCTGGTGGATGAAATAATGGCCTGACTGCACATGGAATCACAGAGCTGTCAGGGCTGGAAGGGACCTCAAGGCTCTGCCAGTTCCAACCCCCCTGCCATGGCCAGGGACACCTCACACCGCAGCAGGTTGCTCACAGCCACCTCCAGCCTGGCTGCAAACACCTCCAGGCAGGAGGCTTCCACCACCTCCCTGGGCAGCCTGTGCCAGGCTCTCACCACCCTCATGGGGAACAACTTCTTCCTAACATCCAATCTCAATCTCCCCATTCCTAGTTTTGTTCCATCCCCCCCAGTCCTATCCCTCCCTGACACCCTCAAAAGTCCCTCCCCAGCTTTCCTGCAGCCCCCTGCAGATCCTGGAAGGCCACAATGAGGTCCTCTTGGAACCTTCTCCTCTCCAGCCTGCACAACCCCGACTCTCTCAGGCTGTCTCCAGAGCAGAGCAGCTCCAGCCCTCTGCTCCTCCTCGTGGCCCTTCTCTGGACACCTTCCAGCCCCTCCAGATCCTTCCTGGCACAGAGGCTCCAGAACTGGCCCCAGAGCTGCAGCTGTGGTCTCAGCAGAGTGGAGCAGAGGGGCAGAATCCCCTCCCTGGCCCTGCTGGCCACACTTCTCTTGCTGCAGCCCAGGCTCTGCTTGGCTCTCTGAATCTACCAATCTGAATCTCTCCAGTTCTAGTTTTGCTCCATCCCCCCCAGTCCTGTCACTCCCTGACACCCTAAAAAGTCCCTCCCCAGCTTTCCTGTAGCCCCCTTCAGATACATGGAGCATCCTTGCTCTGGGTCACCCTTTCTGAAGGGACTCCATAGGCCTGAGCCCTGCTCCTCTCCACTCTTTGCTCTCAAGAAGATTCTTTACACTGTATTTAGCCCCTAACTCCTGGGTCACTACTGGTTCCTACTGTCCTGCACTGAGGCAAGAGAAGCTGTTCCAGCCCCATGGATGGGGCTTAAATCCACGCTCACCCTGGCAGCCCCTTCCTGGTCTGCACTGTGCCATTGTGCCTGACTGCCCTGAGGCACCTGAGCAGGCACCAGACAGGCAGGAATGGCCCAAGGGTAGGAAGGAACCTGCAAAGAGAGCTGTGTCCTCTTCATGCCCACCTGGGAGCAGCTCCTCTGAAGCAGCAAGAGCACATCAGGGGCTGCAGAGGCTGGAGTGCTGTTGGAGCTGGGATCCACAGCCCTGGACAGCCTCCTGGACAGCTGCTCTGGGTGGAGAATGGGCCCTGAGTGGGATGAAGCCTTGAGGCAGCCTGGGACAGCAGCTCCTGCAAAGCCCCAGCAGTGCTGGAAGTGTTTGAGCTCCTTCATTCTGCCAGGAGAGCATCTGGAGCTAGCAGGACAAGTCAGCCTAATTGGAGTGGGAGGAGGCTGCTGCTTCACAGCCTGGGCAGGCTGGCTGCTGGTGGGACCTTGCTCATTGGCTTCCCCCAGGAGCAGACAGACTCCCCCCGTGCTGCCTGCTTTGCAGTTGTGTTCTGCTCTGCTGGCCTGGTGCTGGCTCACTTAGCCGTTGGCAAAGGGCACAGAGCTGCAGCTCCCTGGGCAAACCTGAATCAAAGCAGAAGAGACCTTTCCATGTGTGGAAGCCCCCCAGCTGCCTCCCCAGAAAGTCCTGTGCCCTCCAAACCCATCCTCTAGCAGGAAGGCCTCCAGCCTCCCTGCTGCTGCTGTCCACACACAGGCACACAGGGCTGCAGCCATTCCCTCTGACAGATGCCAGCAGGTCCCAGTGCAGTGCAGAGGCAAAGTCTGACCCTGCAGCATGGAAGGCTGGTGGGATTCACCTCCTGCTTCCCAGGATGCATCCACAGCCACCTAGCAGCACTCTTGTGCCTTCCTAAGCCACCAGGACTCCAGTGAGCCCCAGTGATAGAGCCACAGAATCAGAATGGTTTGGCTTGGAAGGGAGCTCAAAGCCCATCCAGTGCCAACCCCTGCCATGGGCAGGGACACCTCCCCCCAGCCCAGCTTGCTCAGGGCCTCATCCAGCCTGGCCTTCAGCACCTCCAGGCAGGAGGCAGCCACAGCCTCCCTGGGCAACCTGTGCCAGAGTCTCCCATCCTCACTCAACAATTTCTTCCTCCTCTCCAGGCTCAGTCTCCCCTCTCCCAGCTCGAAGCCATTGCCCCTGGTCCTGTCACTCCCAGCCCCATCTGCCCAAGTGCTCCTGCAGGCTACAGAATGGACAGGAGGGAGGTCCAGCCACCAGGCCAAGGGGCACCATCTCTGGTCAGAGACCCAGAGGCTTGTCCCTAGCCCTTCCACACCGAGAGATGAGGCTCAGCCTCCAGCCAGCAGCTCCCAGGGGGCAGTCTGGATCCCACAGCCCCTTTCTGGCCGCAGCTACGTGGATTTGAGCAGGGGCCAGGCAGGGCTGCCTGAGTCTGGACATGGAGAAGATGGAATCAGGAGCAACCTCTCATGGAAAGGGACAACCTCTGTGTGGTTTTCCAGCTCTTGCTGGTGCCAGGATTAGTTTGACTTTGGTTTTTTCCCCCCATGGATCTATTTCTGTTGAGTTTCCTGGCTCCAGCAGGCTGAGCTGCACAGGGAGATCTTTCTGACTGATCTCCTCAGCCCCTGAATCTTCCCAAGGACAGCCAGAGACCTGCCCCAGGGATGTGGGACAGAATCTGTCCTCTGCAGCAGATCATCTCTGGCCACCATAAACTTCTGAGTGTGCTGAAGGCCAAGAGAAAGTGGAGCTCTTGAGCCCCCAGGGTCAGGAGCATCAGGTTCCCCTGTGCCTGCATGGAGAGGAAGATTTGTGGCTTAACCACCCTGCCTTGGGAGGGGATTTCTGGGTCCCAAGCTCTGAGATGTTTGAGTCTTTTGCAAGGTGTCTCTTCCCCTCCAGGGGCTGGGGCTGGAGGGAGCTGACTCTGAACCTGTCCAGAGAAGGGCAACAAAGCTGGGGAGGGGTCTGGAGCACAGCCCTGGGAGGAGAGGCTGAGGGAGCTGGGGTTGCTTAGCCTGCAGAAGAGGAGGCTCAGGGGAGACCTTCTTGCTCTCTCCAACTCCCTGCAGGGAGGTTGTAGCCAGGTGGGGGTTGGGCTCTTCTCTCAGGCCCCCAGCACCAGAACAAGAGGACATAGCCTCAAGCTGTGCCAAGGGAGGTTTAGGCTGGAGGTTAGGAAGCAATTCTTCCCAGCAAGAGAGATTGGCCTTTGGGATGTGCTGCCCAGGGAGGTGGTGGAGTCCCCATGCCTGGAGGTGTTCAAGAGGGGATTGGATGTGGCACTTGGAGCCATGGTTTAGCTGTCAGGAGGTGTTGGGTATCAGGTGACAGGTTGGACTTGATGATCTCTGAGGTCTTTTCCAACTTGGTTGATTCTGTGATTCCATGAACATGAGGTGAGGGACTTGGCAGTGAGGATCTGTGCAGGGGGCTAAGATCAGGAACACCTTTCAGGCCATGAGGATGAAGGAGTCCTTCAAGAGGCTGAACTGGAGCAAAGGTCTAACTCAAATTTCCACCCCTGTGGTTTCCTTCCAGTGTGCAGCTGGGGCTGCTCTGCTCTTCTGGGCCTCTCTGCTGCATGTGCTGACTCTCCTAGCCCTGACCATCACATGCCAGATACAGGAATGAGCAGCCTGGAATCATAGAGCCTTAGAACCACAGCAATGTTGAGGCTGGAGGAGACCTTGGAGATCATCAAACCCAACCACTTGCCCAGAGCTCACAATTCCACCCCTGCTGCTAAGGCAGCACCACCAACCCCCATCCCTCAGCACCACATCCACCCCTGAACTCCACCACAGGCTCCCTGGGCAGCCTGTGCCAGTGCCTGAGAACCCTTTCTGTGGAGGAATGTTTCCTAATACCCAACCTGAACCTCCCTTGGCACAATGCTGGGAGGCAAAGAGCCTGTGTGGTGTGAAACAGTGACTGCCCCTCGAAGGAGAGCTTCCTTCTGGCTCCCAGGGCTCTGGGTTTCACTCAGCCCTCCCAGATGAAGGGAAATGACTCCTGGAGGATGGCAAATCCGATCACTGACTGTTAACAGACTGTTAATGACTTGTTACCAAGTGTATTGAAGTGGCTCCAACTGAAGAGGCTGTTTCTGGTGATAGTTACAGGGATTGACCTGCTGGGAGGCAGCTCCATGGAGAAGCACCTGGGGGAGTCCTGGGGGACAATAACTTCTCCATGGGACAGCAAAGTCTCAGGGCCACATTCAAGTGCAGAGCTTAGAGCCCTTGAAGGTGTTGTGAAATCAGCCTGCAAGAGCTCTCCAGAGGAGACTTCAGTGCCCCTTCAGCACTGCCTGCATGCCTGGGACAGAGGCAGGCTTGGAACTGGATGATCTTGAAGGTCCCTTCCTACCCAACCCACCCTATGAAGCTGTGACCTGCTGCAGCCCCAGAGCTCACTGCCCTGTTTCTGACATGCAAATGCAGTTACAAACAGCTCTTGTCCTCCTGTCTGTCTGCCTTCAGGAAGCACAGCCACCCCTGGACACCACCACTGAGCTCAGGGGCTGAGGAAGAGCCTGGGTGCTGCAGGGCACAGTTTCTGCTGCAGGGCATTGTCCATCCTCTGACTGCAGTCATCAGCTGGCAGAGCAGCCAGGATGGGATGGGAAGCTCCACCAGGCAGGGGACCTTGAGCTGTGGGCCAGAGAAAGAGTTGATGCACCTACCAGAGGACCATGCTTTGGAGTCTCAGGGCCACTTTCAAGTGCAGAGCTTAGAGCCCTTGAAGGTGTTGTGAAATCAGCCTGCAAGAGCTCTCCAGAGGAGACTTCAGTGCCCCTTCAGCACTGCCTGCATGCCTGGGACAGAGGCAGGCAGCACTCAGGTGCTGGGAGCAGAGACCTCACCTGCTGCTGCTCTGGCTCCTGGGGCAAGGAGGCTGCCCAAAAGGGCATCCCCTGGGGACTTCAACAAGGCCCAGGCAGCCTGAGCCCAGAGCTGCCACCACTAAACACATTTCTCAGCTGTGCTCACCTTGTGCTCCCTCCCTGGGCTGTTCCCAGGGAGACAATGTCCCCCCTGGAACACAGGAAAGGAAAGCCCCAGGAGGTGTGGTGAAGCCTGCAGATGGCCAAGGCAGGCAAGCACAGCCTCCTGCTGAGCCAGGGCTGAGCTTTGCTTCCCAGCACCCAGCCTGCTGCACCTTCAGGCTGTGTGGCCACCCAGTGAGATGTGGCCAGGCTGCAGAGCTGGGCACTGAATGAGGCTCCTCGAGAGGAAGTGTGGAGTGCTGGCCCTGGGCAGGAGCAGCCCCCAGCACCACCACAGGTGAGAGGTGACCTGCTGGGAAGCAGCTCCCTGGGGAAGCACCTGGGGAGAGCTGGGGGACAGTAACTTCTCCATGGGCCAGCAAAGTGCCCTGCTGGCCAAGGGGCTCCTGGGGTGCACTGAGTGTGGCCAGCAGGGCAAGGCAGCTTCTCCTCCCCTTCTACTCTGCCCTGCTGAGACCTCACCTGGAGTATTGTGTCCAGCTCTGGGCTCCCCAGTTCAAGAGGCACAGGGATCTGCTGGAGAGTGTCCAAGGAAGGCTCTGGAGATGCTGAAGGGCCTGGAAGAGCTGTGTGCTGAGGAGAGGCTGAGCCCTGGGGCTGTTAGCCTGGAGAAGAGAAGGCTGAGAGGAGATCTGACTGATGCTTGCAGCTATCTGAGGGCTGGGGGGCAAGCAGGGGCCAGGCTCCTTGTGGTGGTGTCCTGTGACAGGACAAAGGGCAATGGACACAGACTGGAAGCCAGGAGGCTCCATCTGAACAGGAGGAGAAACTCCTTTGGTGTGAGGCTGCTGGAGGCCTGGAGCAGGCTGCCCAGGGGGGTTGTGGAGTCTCCTTCTGGGGAGAGCTTCCAAACCTGCCAGGATGTGTCCTGTGTGCCCTGCCCTGGGTGACTCTGCTCTGGCAGGGGGTTTGGGCTGGATGATCTCTTCCAGCCCCTGACATTCTGCAGTGCTGTGGTTCCATGAGGGCTGCAGAGTCTGACTCACAAAAGCTGGAGCACAGCAGGGGTACTGGTCCCAGTGAGAACTGCTCATGGCAGCTGGGAGAGCCAGGGGGTGAGTCAGGGCTGCTCCTGGTGCCTACAAGGTTTTCCTGAATGACAGTGGGTGCTAGAAATAGAAAACACAACGGAGGAGAGGCTGAAAGAGATAAATCACCCCCAAAGCCCTGACTCATCACTTTGCCTTGGCCATTAGCTATGTGGGAAAAATCTCCCTGGCCTCCACAGGAATCTCTCTGTGATGCAGCTTAGGAGAAACATCTGAGCCAGCAGGAGGCTCAGACAAGGCTGAGAGAGTTGGGGCTGCCCTGGGGAGACCTCTCCTGCAGGGCTGTGATATGGGATCCAAACACAAGAAGGACCTGGAGCTGATGGAGAGGCTCCAGAGGAGGCCACAGAGATGATCAGAGGGCTGCAGAACCTCCCCTGTGGGGCCAGGCTGGGAGAGCTGGGGCTGTGCAGCCTGGAGAAGAGAAGGCTCCAGGCAGAGCTCAGAGCAGCCTTCCAGTACCTGAAGGGGCTCCAGGAGAGCTGGGGAGGGACTCTGGCCAAGGGCTTCTCTCCACTGAGCTGACCCTGAGGTCAGCAGCAGCTTTTAGCCTCACTGCCATAAAGAAGAGGCAGTGACCCACAGCTGAGGTCTTGCCCATGTGGGACTCACCTCAAGCATGGGTCTGGAAGCCAGGGGTGGGAACCAGAGGTGATTGTCCTCTTGTACTCAGCCCTGGGGAGTGTTGTGTCCAGGTCTGGGCACCTCAGTGCAAGAGAGATGTGGAGGTGCTGGAGCCAGGGCAGAGCAGGGCAAGGAAGCTGAGAAGGGCCTGGAGAGTAAATCTGATGAGGAGCAACTGAAGGAGCTGGGGATGGTTAGTGTGAAACAGAGGAGGCTAAGGGGAGACCTCCTGGCTCTCTACAACTACCTGGCAGGAGGCTGTGGAGAGGCTGCTGCTGGTCTCCTCCCAGGTAATTAGTGACAGAAAAGAGGGAATGGCCTCAAGCTGCCACAGGGGAGGTTTGAACTGGAGAGTAGGAAACATTTTTTCCCATCAAGAGTGGTCAGGGGTTGGAAATTGCTGCCCAGGGAGGTGGTGGAGTCCCCAAGCCTGGATGTGCTTCAAGGTGGTTTGGATGTGGTGCTTGGGGCTATGGTTTAGGGCTGAACCTTGTAGAGTTCTGGGTTGGGCTTTGTGATCCTGAGGCTCTTTCCCAAGCTGATCACACTCCCATTTAAACATCTAATTCTTTCCACCCTGAGTGGAGAGTTTTCTTTGCTCCTTTGGGAAGGGGTGAAGAGCTTCTCTCTCCCTCCTTAAACTAAAGGCATCCAGGCTCAAACTGTAACATTAGGAGAAGCTGATGGATTCCTTCCCCTAGCAAAGGGCACAAGGGTTTGAGAGCTTTTTCCTCTGGAACACAAAGCAATGTGGAGGCAGCTCCTTGGGAAGTGGCCTCATCCTGAGAAGGGTTCTGGGTTGGTGATCCTGAGGCTCTTTTCCAGCCTGAGTGTTTCTCCCACAGAATCACCTGGTTGGAAAAGACCTCTCCTCTCCTCTCCTCTCCTCTCCTCTCCTCTCCTCTCCTCTCCTCTCCTCTCCTCTCCTCTCCTCTCCTCTCCTCTCCTCTCCTCTCCTCTCCTCTCCTCTCCTCTCCTCTCCTCTCCTCTCCTCTCCTCTCCTCTCCTCTCCTCTCCTCTCCTCTCCTCTCCTCTCCTCTCCTCTCCTCTCCTCTCCTCTCCTCTCCTCTCCTCTCCTCTCCTCTCCTCTCCTCTCCTCTCCTCTCCTCTCCTCTCCTCTCCTCTCCTCTCCTCCCTCTCCTCTCCTCTCCTCTCCTCTCCTCTCCTCTCCTCTCCTCTCTCTCTCCTCTCCTCTCCTCTCCTCTCCTCTCCTCTCCTCTCCTCTCCTCTCCTCTCCTCTCCTCTCCTCTCCCCTCCCCTCCCCTCCCCAAACCTCCCCTCCCCAAACCTCCCCTCCCCAAACCTCCCCTCCCCTCCCCAAACCTCCCCAAACCTCTCCTCTCCAAACCTCTCCTCTCTTCCAGCAGCCCATTCCTGGGGGCTTCTGAGCATGGTTCAACATAGTGTAGGGTCTGGAGGAGCCTTGCAAGAAGCAGCTGAGGGAACTGGGGTTGGTTAGTCTGGAGAAGAGGAGGCTGAGGGAGACCTCATTGCTCTCTGCAGCTCCCTGAGAGGAGGCTGCAGTGAGTTGGGGGTTTGGTCTCTTCTCCCTAGCCTCAGGTGACAGAAGGAGAGGAACTGGCCTGAAATTGTGCCAGGGGAGGCTTAGGTTGGAGATGAAGAACAATTTGTTTGCTGCAAGAGTGGTCAGGGACTGGCAGAGGCTGCCCAGGGAGGTGGTGGAGTCCCCATGCCTGGAGGGGTTGAAGAAATGTGTGGCCATGGCACTTGGGGCCATGGTTTGGTGGCCCTGGTGGGGTTGGGCTGCTGCTTGGACTGGGTGTTCTTGGAGGTCTCTTTGAACCAAAATGATTCTGTGATTCTGCTCTGGCACTGGGTGGGTGTGGAGAGCTTGGGCCTGGTTTTGCTCATAAAAGGAGGGGAAGCCATGGTGCAGACCACTTCAATCCCTGACATTTCCTCCCTGCTCTGCTTGGGAATGACCTAATCTGCACTATTGTTTCCCTCTCCACTTGAATTTCCACTCAGCCACAGCTCCATTCTTTCTGCTGAGCTTAAAATACTCACTTCAGCTGGTTTTATTTTCACCAGGAAGGAGTAAGAGCCCCAACAATGCCTTTCTTGTTCCTCCTGCCAGAGCTCATTCCTCCACAAGCTATTTCTTGTTCTGTTTATACTGAGCTTAGCACTGGGGAGAAAAATGTGGAGTTTGCTCATCCTGAGGAAAAAGCTTTCCAGATTGCAGCTTTGGCCAGCCCTCAGTCTTGGCTCTGCTGTGCACTCCTCTCTGCTGCTCCATTCCCTTTCTGCTGCTCCTTTCCTCTCTGCTGCTCCATCCCTCTCTGCTGCTCCATTCCCTCTCTGCTGCTCCATCCTCTCTGCTGCTCCATCCCTTTCTGCTGCTCCATCCCTTTCTGCTGCTCCTTTCCTCTCTGCTGCTCCATCCCTCTCTGCTGCTCCATCCCTCTCTGCTGCTCCATCCCTTTCTGCTGCTCCATCCCTTTCTGCTGCTCCATCCCTCTCTGCTGCTCCATTCCCTCTCTGCTGCTCCATCCTCTCTTCTGCTCCATCCCTCTCTGCTCCATTCCCTCTCTGCTGCTCCATCCTCTCTGCTGCTCCATCCCTTTCTGCTGCTCCATCCCTTTCTGCTGCTCCATCCCTTTCTGCTGCTCCTTTCCTCTCTGATGCTCCATCCCTCTCTGCTGCTCCATTCCCTCTCTGCTGCTCCATTCCCTCTCTGCTGCTCCATTCCCTCTCTGCTGCTCCATCCCTCTCTGCTGCTCCATTCCCTCCCTGCTGCTCCATTCCCTCTCTGCTGCTCCATCCCTCTCTGCTGCTCCATTCCCTCTCTGCTGCTCCATCCCTCCCTGCTGCTCCATCCCTCTCTGCTGCTCCATCCCTCTCTGCTGCTCCATTCCCTCTCTGCTGCTCCATTCCCTCTCTGCTGCTCCATCCCTCTCTGCTGCTCCATCCCTCTCTGCTGCTCCATCCCTCTCTGCTGCTCCATCCCTCTCTGCTGCTCCATCGCTCTCTGCTGCTCCATTCCCTCCCTGCTGCTCCATTCCCTCTCTGCTGCTCCATTCCCTCTCTGCTGCTCCATTCCCTCTCTGCTGCTCCATTCCCTCTCTGCTGCTCCTTTCCCTCCCTGCTGCTCCTTTCCCTCTCTGCTGCTCCTTTCCCTCTCTGCTGCTCCTTTCCCTCCCTGCTGCTCCATTCCCTCCCTGCTGCTCCATTCCCTCCCTGCTGCTCCATTCCCTCTCTGCTGCTCCATTCCCTCCCTGCTGCTCCTTTCCCTCTCTGCTGCTCCTTTCCCTCTCTGCTGCTCCATTCCCTCTCTGCTGCTCCATCCCCTCTCTGCTGCTCCATCCCCTCTCTGCTGCTCCATTCCCTCTCTGCTGCTCCATTCCCTCTCTGCTGCTCCATCCCTCTCTGCTGCTCCATCCCCTCTCTGCTGCTCCATCCCCTCTCTGCTGCTCCATCCCCTCTCTGCTGCTCCATTCCCTCTCTGCTGCTCCATCCCTCTCTGCTGCTCCATCCCTCTCTGCTGCTCCATCCCCTCTCTGCTGCTCCATCCCCTCTCTGCTGCTCCATCCCTCTCTGCTGCTCCATCCTCTCTGCTGCTCCATCCTCTCTGCTGCTCCATCCCTCTCTGCTGCTCCTTTCCTCTCTGCTGCTCCATCCCTCTCTGATGCTCCATCCCTTTCTGCTGCTCCATTCCCTCTCTGCTGCTCCATCCCTTTCTGCTGCTCCATCCCTCTCTGCTGCTCCATCCCTCTCTGCTGCTCCATTCCTCTCTGCTGCTCCATCCCTCTCTGATGCTCCATCCCTTTCTGCTGCTCCATTCCCTCTCTGCTGCTCCATTCCCTCTCTCCTGCTCCATCCCTCTCTGCTGCTCCTTTCCTCTCTGCTGCTCCATCCCTCTCTGATGCTCCATTCCCTCTCTGCTGCTCCATCCCTCTCTGCTGCTCCTTTCCTCTCTGCTGCTCCTTTCCTCTCTGCTGCTCCTTTCCTCTCTGCTGCTCCTTTCCTCTCTGCTGCTCCATCCCTTTCTGCTGCTCCATCCCTCTCTGCTGCTCCATCCCTCTCTGCTGCTCCATTCCTCTCTGCTGCTCCATCCCTCTCTGATGCTCCATCCCTTTCTGCTGCTCCATTCCCTCTCTGCTGCTCCATTCCCTCTCTGCTGCTCCATCCCTCTCTGCTGCTCCTTTCCTCTCTGCTGCTCCTTTCCTCTCTGCTGCTCCTTTCCTCTCTGCTGCTCCATCCCTCTCTGCTGCTCCATCCTCTCTGCTGCTCCATTCCCTCTCTGCTGCTCCATCCTCTCTGCACCAGTGCCTTCAGGGGTTGTGTGCCACTTTTGCAGCCTTGCACCTTGACAAGCTGCCCAGCTCTGGTGTTCACTGGGGCAGGGAATGTGCCCATGGTTTCCTGGGGTTCTTAATTTCCTGGTCCTCCTTTGATCCTACACAGTGGTGCAAAGTGGCTGGAAACCCCACACAGCAAGGACAGCCAGGGAAGGTGTCCAGAGAAGGGCCACGAGGAGGAGCAGAGGGCTGGAGCTGCTCTGCTGTGAGGACAGACTGAGGGAGCTGGGGCTGTTCAGTCTGGAGAAGAGAAGGCTCCCAGGAGACCTTATTGTGGCCTTCCAGTGTCCTGGATGCTGTGCTGGGCTCTGGCATGGCTCTCATTCCTGGGGCTCCCTCCAAGGGTTGCATCAAGCTGGAGAGAGAGAGATCATTTCTTCTGACACACACCACATGGAACTTTGTGGCCCAGCAGCCTGCATCACTGAGGGGCTCCTGGTCATTCCCTGAACCCAAGAGCTGTGCTTCCAGAGCCCACAGGCTTGAGGGTGCTGCTGGATGAGAAGCTCAATACAAACTGCCAGTGCACACCTGCAGCCCAGAGAGCCAAGCAGAGCCTGGGCTGCAGCAAGAGAAGTGTGGCCAGCAGGGCCAGGGAGGGGATTCTGCCCCTCTGCTCCACTCTGCTGAGACCACAGCTGCAGCTCTGGAGCCTCTGCTCCAGGAAGGATCTGGAGGGGCTGGAAGGTGTCCAGAGAAGGGCCACGAGGAGGAGCAGAGGGCTGGAGCTGCTCTGCTCTGGAAACACCCTGAGAGAGTTGGGGTTGTGCAGGCTGGAGAGGAGAAGGCTCCCAGGAGACCTCATTGTGGCCTTCCAGGATCTGCAGGGGGCTCCAAGAAAGCTGGGGAGGGACTTTTGAGGGTGTCAGGGAGGGATAGGACTGGGGGGGATGGAGCAGAACTAGAAGTGGGGAGATTGAGATTGGCTGTGAGGAAGAAGTTGTTCCCCAGGAGGGTGGTGAGAGCCTGGCACAGGCTGCCCAGGGAGGTGGTGGAAGCCTCCTGCCTGGAGGTGTTTGCAGCCAGGCTGGAGGTGGCTGTGAGCAACCTGCTGCAGTGTGAGGTGTCCCTGGCCACGGCAGGGGGTTGGGACTGGCTGAGCCTTGGGGTCCCTTCCAGCCCTGACAGTTCTGTGCTTCTATGATAATCCTTGTGGGATTGTGCAGCTGAATCCTCCTGCTCCAGCTCCCTGCAGCAGCTTCCAGATCCCCTCATGCTTTGGCAGGAGAGAGGCAAAGCAGTTGGCTTAGCATGGACACAGACTAAAGCCAGGCACTGGGGTATAAAAAGCAGGCTTCTAAATTTAAACCTCTGCTAGGAGCTAATTTTGGCAGCTGATTATGCTAAAAATGCACCTCCCCCTCCCCAATTTGCCAATTAAAAGTTAATTAAATGAGAGCTGGGTGAGCTTCAATGTGTCAGTTGAATCCAGCTGCTTCCTGCAGCTTCCTGCAGCTTCCTGCAGCCCCCTGCAGCCCCACAGCTCCAAAGCTCTGCCTGCAGTGGGAACCATTCCCTGAGCCATCTCAAGCAGCCAGATGCCCAAAAGCCCAGGGTAAAAAACCCCAAAGCTTCCTACAGCCCTGGCACAAAGAGCAGCCTCTGCCCTCTGCCCAAGCAGCTCCCAATGGATGTGGCCCTGCTGGAGATGAGGACCTTGGGCAGGCTGGCTCAGTGCTGCTGGATCCCTCCTCAGCAGCCTGCACTGTGGCTGGGGTGGCATGGAGCAGGGTGAGGGCCCAGAGAGGGAGCAGCTCAGCAGCCCTCCAAGCAGGCAGCCCTGCTGGTGGCTCTGCCCTCATGCAAACTGCTCCTTGCTCTTACCTTCACAGGTTCTGCCACAACCTCTGCCTGCAGGCAGCCAAGGAGCTCCCCTGGGTGTGTGCCACCAGCTTGAATGCAGCATGGCTGTGCTCCTGCCTCTGCTTGGTGAGCTGGTGAGCCAAGAGCCTGCACTTGGCAGCCTGGGCTGCACCAGGTGTGGCCAGCAGGTTGAGAGAGGTGATTCTGCCACTCACACAAGAGGACAGAGTCCCAAGCTCCACCAGGGGAGGTTCAGGCTGGAGCTTAGGAAGAAATTCTTCCCAGCAAGAGAGATTGGCCATGGGAATGTGCTGCCCAGGGAGGTGGTGGAGTCCCCATCCCTGGAGGTGTTTAGGAAGAGCCTGGCTGAGGCCCTTGGTGCCATGGTTGAGTTGATCAGATGGTGCTGGGTGAGAGGTTGGACTGGATGATCCCAAAGGTCTTTTCCAACCTGCTTAATTCTATTCTATTCTATTCTATTCTATTCTATTCTATTCTATTCTATTCTATTCTATTCTATTCTATTCTATCCTTTGTTCTGGTAAGACCTCACCTGCAGTTCTGTGTCTAGCCAGGGTCCCCCAAAACAAAAGAGAAATGGACCAGCTGGAGTGGGTCCAGAGGAGGCCACAGAGAGGATCAGAGGGCTGGAGAACCTCTGCTGTGGGGACAGGTTGGGAGAGCTGGGGCTGTTCAGCCTGGAGAAGAGAAGGCTCCAGGGAGACCTCAGAGCTCCATTTCAATATCTGCAGGGGACCTGTAGGCAGGCTGGGGAAGGACTGTTCAGAAGGGCCTGTAGGGATAGGAGGAGGGGAAATGGTTTGACACTGGAGCAGGGCAGAGTTAGGTTGGACACCAGGAGGAAGTTCTGCACAGGGAGGCTGGGGAGAGGCTGGCACAGGCTGCCCAGGGTGATGGTGGAGGCTCCATCTCTGGAGACAATCAGGATCAGACTAGACATGGCCCTGGGCAGCCTGATCCAGCTGGAGGTGTCCCTGCTGCTTGCAGAGGGGTTGGACAAGATGGCCTTGGAGGCTCTCTTCCAATGCGATGCAACCTGTGAATCCTGGAGGGGTCTGGAGCACAGCCCTGTGAGGAGAGGCTGAGGGAGCTGGGGTTGCTTAGCCTGCAGAAGAGGAGGCTCAGGGGAGACCTTCTTGCTCTCTCCAACTCCCTGCAGGGAGGTTGTAGCCAGGTGGGGGTTGGTCTCTTCTGCCAGGCACCCAGCACCAGAACAAGAGGACACAGTCTCAGGCTGCACCAGGGGAGGTTCAGGCTGGAGGTTAGGAAGAAGTTCTACACAGAGAGAGAGATTGGCCATGGGAATGTGCTGCCCAGGGAGGTGGTGGAGTCCCCATCATTGGAGGTGCTCAGGAAGAGACTTGATAGGGTGCTTGGTGCCATGGTTGAGTTGATTAGGTGGTGTTGGATTGGTTGATGGGTTGGACATGATGATCTTGAAGGTCTCTTCCAACCTGCTCTATCCTATCCTACCCTATCCTATCCTACCCTATCCTACCCTACCCTATCCTACCCTATCCTATCCTATCCTACCCTACCCTACCCTACCCTACCCTACCCTATCCTATCCTATCCTATCCTATCCTATCCTATCCTATCCTACCCTACCCTATCCTATCCTATCCTATCCTACCCTACCCTATCCTACCCTACCCTATCCTATCCTACCCTATCCTATCCTACCCTATCCTATCCTATCCTATCCTATCCTATCCTATCCTATCCTATCCTATCCTATTCTCCTACCTCTCACCCCCCACCCCCTGCCTGGGCCCGGGCTGGAGCTCCCTGCATGTCAGCCCCTGCATCGCTGCAGCTGCCAGCCCCATCACCTCGGGCTGGTCCCGGAGGCTGCCCCGATCCCTGTCTCGCTTTCCTCAGCTGCCCAGCGTGTCCCAGCTGCAAGTCTTCAGCTTTCTTTGTGCCTCTCCCCCCCCCCCCCCCGGCCCCTTGCTGTGGGAGCACTTTGGTTCCAGTCCCAGCTGCGTTTCTCTCTCCTGTGACCGATTTTGCCCTTTGTTTCCAAACAGCCCTGGGCTGGCCGGCTTGGCGGCTCCGGGGCTGAGTGAGTTGTGCTGCGGTGCTGAGGGGAGGGAGGCAGCTCCTGGGGATGGCTGGCATGAAGCAGAAGTGGCCACCAAGGCTGTGGTACCCCAAAGTGCCAGAGCAAACCTCCTCTGCCAGGCACAGCCGGGGCTCCCCAGCAGGTCCACTTAGCAGGGTTGCACTCACTGTAGGCTTCCTCAAGCAGCACTTCAGGAGCACCTCATGGTGTCCAGGAGCCTCCAAGTGCTCCTGTGCTCACCACTGCGTGGCCCTGGAGGCAGAGCATGGCCAGGAGCCCCCAGGTGCTCACCACACAAGAGACCTGGTCCCAACTTTTGTGCCTTTTCTCCCTTCCACTCCAGCAGTGCTTTCAAACCTCGCCCCAGGATGGTTGGAAAGGTGCTGGTGCATTTTGGGCCAGGCCTTTGGTCTCTCCCTCCAGAGGACTCTGGCAGGGGCTTGTTGCCTTCTTGCTCTTTAAGGTCTCTGCCTTGGCTACAGCCAGGGCTCCCAAGGACAAAGCCCCTGGATCTGGTACTATAGCCCAGGGGATACTCCACTGCAGGAGTGGGAAGCAGGCTGCATAGGGGGAGCTTTGGTCCTCTCCTAGAGCCAAAGCCCTTCTTTACCCCCTCACAGATGTGCCTCTGGCCTGGGTGAGCTGGTTCTGGAGCACAGCCAGGGGACAGCCAGGACCACAGGAGAAGGAACACCTCCCTGCTTGGCCACTGGGATCAGCATGGCAGGAGGGGAGGGACAGGGACACTCTGGATCAGGTCTCCAGAATGGGGCAAGGTGAAATCCTGCTGAGCTAGCAATGGATGACTGTGGTGAGCAGGACCTGGGACTAGGGAGCTCCAGAAGCTCCTCCTGGCCTGCTTTCTGTGACAGCAGCTGGGCATCAGGAGCACACTGGCAGCTGAAGCTGGCACCAGCAGCTGGTACCAGTCTGCTACCACGGGCAACATGAGCCAAAGAGGACAGCACCCCCTGAAGTGTGGTCATGGAGCAGCCCTGGGACGGTGATTCCCTGCCCATGGCTGCCCAAGGACACCTTTCTGTGTCTCAGCTGGGGCTGCAGCAGCTAGCAAGTGTGGGGAAGGGCCCAGGGGAGCCTTCTTCATGCCACAGATTGGGGGGTTTTAAGAGTGAGAAAAGCTGGAAGGGCCTGGAGTGATCAAAGCTGAAGGTCAGTGTGATGCTGGAGCCTTTCCTGTGCCAGTGTCCGTCTGTGGCTGTCGAGGGCAGCGCAGATGTCACTGCACTGCCTGCTCTGCCCCCTGCTCGTGCCTGTGGGAGAGGAGGCTCTGTGTTGTGCAAGCAAGTCTGGGCTCCTGCTGAAGTGAACATCAGGTTTTATTGACAGAGTAAGTAAATATTGACCAGTGGAAAGCTAAAGCCAATATTTACTCTGAGTTTCCCCCTCCCAAAGGTTTCTGGGGAGGGAAAGGCAGGAGCTGACCCACAGATTCCCATCTGTGATGCTGGCTGCCCCCAGGGCAGCAGGGCTGCCTCCCAGCCCAGGGCTTCTCCAAACTCTTTGCCAGACAATTCCAAAGGAGGCTTCTTTCTGAGGCTGGGGGCATGGTGCTGCCCTGGATACTAAACAAACATCTCAAGAGAGAGAGAGGGAATTAGAGCTGCAGAAAGCAGAGGCAGGAATGTGATCAATACATGAGAGAAATCCTGTGCATGGGAACTCGTGGGGGAGAGCAAATAGAGTCACAGAATGCTCTGGGTTGGAAGGGAGCTCCAAAGCTCACCCAGTCCAACCCCTCTGCACTCAGCAGGGACATCTTCCACTGGATCAGGCTGCCCAGAGCCCTGTCCAGCCTCACCTTGACTATCTCCAGGGATGGACCCCAACCACCTCCCTGGGCAACCTGCTGCAGTGTTCCAGCAGCCTCCTGGGGCAGAGCTTGTTCCTCACATCCAGTCTTTAAATTTGGGTCAGCTCTCTTAAAACCCTTTGCCAATGAGCTGGACAAGGGAACTGAGGGCATCCTCAGCATGGTTGCAGATGACACTCACTTGGGAGGCAGTGTTAGACTCATGAATCATAGAATCAATAAGGTTGGAAAAGTCCTCAGAGATCATCAAGTCCAAGCTGTCACCCAACACCTCCTGACAACTAAATCATGGCTCCAAGTGCCACATCCAATCCCCTCTGGAACACCTCCAGGAATGGGGACTGCACCACCTCCCTGGGCAGCACATTCCCATGGCCAATCTCTCTTGCTGGGAAGAATTTCTTCCTAACATCCAACCTAAACCTCCCCTGGCACAGCTTGAGACTGTGTCCTCTTGTTCTGGGGATGGGTGCCTGGGAGAAGAGACCAACCCCCACCTGGCTCCAACCTCCCTTCAGAGAGTTGCAGAGAGCAAGAAGGTCTCCCCTGAGCCTCCTCTTCTGCAGGCTAAGCAACCCCAGCTCCCTCAGCCTCTCCTCCCAGGGCTGTGCTCCAGACCCCTCCCCAGCTTTGTTGCCCTTCTCTGGACACCTTCCAGCAGCTCAACCTCTTTCCTGACCTGAGGAGCCCAGAACTGGACACAGGACTCAAGGTGTGGCCTAACCATTGCTGATCTGATTGAGGGTGGGAAGGGTCTATAAAGGGCCCTGGCCAGGCTGGATCAATAAGCCAAAGTCAATTGTATGAGGCTCAACAAGGCCAAGTGCTGGGTCCTGCACTTGGGTCATAACAACCCCATGAAGGCTCCAGGCTTGAGTGGCTGGAAAAAGCTCAGCAGAGAAAGACCTGGGGGTGCTGGGTGACAGCAGCTGAACATGAGCCAGCAGTGCCCAGGTGGCCAAGGATGTCACCAGCAGCCTGGCCTGGAGCAGCAGTGGTGTGGCCAGCAGGAGCAGGGCAGGGATTGTCCTCCTGCGCTGGGCACTGGGGAGGCCACAGCTTGAACACTGAGTTGAGTTTTGGGCTTCTCACTCCAAGAAGGACACTGAGAGGCTGGAGCAGGGCCAGAGAAGGGCAACCAAGCTGGGGAAGGGTCTGGAGCACAGGGCTGGGGAGGAGCAGCTGAGGGAGCTGGGGGTGTTCAGCCTGGAGTGGAGGAGGCTGAGGGAGACCTCATTGCTCTCTGCAGCTCCCTGAGAGGAGGCTGGAGCCAGGTGGGGACTGGGCTCTTCTCTCTAGTATCAGATGACAGAATTTCAGGCCTGATATTGTGCCAGGGGAGGCTTAGGATGGAGATGAGGAAAAATTTGTTTGCTGCAGGAGTGGTCAGGGATAGGCAGAGGCTGCTCAGGGAGGTGGTGGAGTCCCCATCCCTGAAACCTGTCCCCATCCCCACAGAAACCTGTGGCCATGGCACTTGGGGCCATGGTTTAGTGGCCATGGTGGGGCCATGGTTTAGTGGCCATGGTGGTCCTGCATTGAGGGTTGGACTGGATGTTCTTGGAGGCCTTTTCCAACCCAAACACTGCTATGATTCTATCTCCCTTCTTGCTTTCTCACTCTCCAGGCTTCTCCCAGCTTGGTAGCCTTCCTGCCTGCCTCCTTGCTATCATCAGTCCTCCAGAAGTAGTAGGCAACATCTCCATGCTGCTCAGGTCTTCAGGCCAGAGCTGCCCTGGCCCATGCTGAGGAGATGAGCCCCTTGGCTTGTCTGCTTTGCCTCCATGGGCCATTGCCCAGATGAGGAATGAGCAGCAGCCCCTGGGGCAAGCAGCGCTGGTCTGGGGACACCACAGGCTTGCTGCAGTCAAGGGTCCTGTTGTACTTCTTGCTCTTCCCATAACTCCTCACACCTGGCCAGGGCCTTTTTGCTCCTGGCAGTGTGACTCAGGGAGCTGCTGGCAAATGCCAGCCCTTGTCTCTGCCTGTGAGCAGCAGGAGCCCCACACTGATTTCCAACCCAGGTCACCACAGCTTGAGGAGTGGCCTTGCTTGTCCTTCAGAGAAGCTCAGGGGAAATTCTCCTCTAAGAATTGCCAGGAGCCCTCTGAGACAGACTCACCACAAAGTCTGCCAGAGGAGAGGGAGGGAGAATAGAGGACACAGTCTGGGGACTCCTCTCCTGGGATAAGAAGCCTTGGCCAGCAGAATCAGAGCCAAGGACACCTATTCCCTCATCTCCAGGCTGTTCTTTTCCTTCCACACATCCTTGCTGCACCCTGAGGGTAAAGCAGCAGCTTCTGAGCAATCTCTGAGGCAGAAAAGGAGCAAACAGCCTTTGAGCAAAGGTTTCTCATTGAGAAACCTCTTTGGGTGGTGTCATCATCCAGACAAGGGCAGGAGGACTTTGCTTTCTGGCTTGTGGTTTGGGCACTGCAGCCCAACTGGTTGGTCTCACACAGCAGCCAGGCAAGCCCCACATGCACTCCAGGCTGTCACACCTTGCATTCTGGCAGGGGACATCCCACAGGAGCTGCACTGTGGAGGTGCCACTGGAGGAGACTGCAGAAGAGACCTGGATGAGTCCCCAGAACACAACTTCATGCCCTCAACTGCTCACAATCAGTTATGGATGGATTCTTGCTGGCCTGGCTTACATGGCTCTTGGACATGCTGTCCTGGGGGTATGGGGTCCTCCCAACCCATACCATCCTACCACCCCCCCTCTTTCTGGCCCTCCTTTTCTTTGTGTAGGCATTGGTGACTCTTTAGACATTCCTCCACTATCTCCCTGGGCAACCTGTTCCAGGAGGCTGCTGGAACACTGCGACAGGTTGCCCAGGGAGGTGGCTGAGGCCCTAGCCCTGGAGGTATTCAAGGTGAGGCTCAACAAGGCTCTGGGCAACCTGATCTGGTGGAGGTGTCCCTGCTGACTGGGGGGGTAAGACCTTTAGGGGGTCCCTTCCAACCCATTCTGTGATTCTATGACTCTATGGTTCTGTGATTCCATAATTCCATGAGTCAGTGATTCTGTGACTCTATGATTCTATGACTCTGATTCTATGATGCTGTGAGTCTATGATCCTATGATTCTGTGAGTCTATGATTCTGTGGTTCCATGGGTCTATGATCCTGTGGGTCTATGATTCTGTGATGCTGTGACTCTGATGCTATGATCCTTTGGGTCTATGATTCTGTGTATCTATGGCTCTATGATGCTGTGACTCTGATGCTATGATCCTGTGGCTCTGTGATTCTGTGTATCTATGATTCTATGCTGCTATGACTCTGGTTCTATGAATCTCTGATTCTATGATTCCATGGTTCTATGACTCTTATTCTGTGATTCTGTGTTTCTATGAGTCTGTGGTTCCATGATCCTGTGGGTCTATGATCCTGTGTATCTGTGGCTCTATGATGCTATGACTGTGATGCTATGATCCTGTGGGTCTATGATTCAGTGTACCTGTGGCTCTATGATGCTGTGACTCTGATTCTATGATCCTTTGGGTCTATAACCCTGTGTATCTATGGCTCTATGATGCTATGACTCTGATGCTATGATCCTGTGGGTCTGTGATTCTGTGTATCTATGACTCTGATTCTATGACTCTGATGCTATGATCCTGTGGGTCTGTGATTCTGTGTATCTGTGACTCTGATGCTATGACTATGATGCTATGATCCTTTGGGTCTATGATTCTGTGTATCTATGACTCTGATGCTATGATCCTGTGGTCTATGATTCTGTGTATCTATGACTCTGATGCTATGATCCTGTGGGTCTATGATTCTGTGTATCTGTGTCTCTATGATGCTGTGACTCTGATGCTATGATCCTGTGGGTCTATGATTCTGTGTATCTATGACTCTGATGCTATGATCTTTGGGTCTATGATTCAGTGTATCTGTGTCTCTATGATGCTATGACTCTGATGCTATGATCCTGTGGTCTATGATTCTGTGTATCTATGACTCTGATGCTATGATCCTGTGGGTCTATGATTCAGTGTATCTGTGTCTCTATGATGCTATGACTCTGATGCTATGATCCTGTGGTCTATGATTCTGTGTATCTATGACTCTGATGCTATGATCCTGTGGGTCTATGATTCAGTGTATCTGTGTCTCTATGATGCTATGACTCTGATTCTATGATCCTTTGGGTCTATGATCCTGTGTATCTGTGGCTCTATGATGCTGTGACTCTGATGCTATGATCCTGTGGCTCTATGATTCTGTGTATCTATGATTCTATGCTGCTATGACTCTGGTTCTATGAATCTCTGATTCTATGATTCCATGGTTCTATGACTCTTATTCTGTGATTCTGTGTTTCTATGAGTCTGTGGTTCCATGGTTCTATGATCCTGTGGGTCTATGATTCTGTGTATCTGTGTCTCTATGATGCTATGACTCTGATGCTATGATCCTTTGGGTCTATGATTCAGTGTATCTGTGTCTCTATGATGCTATGACTGATGCTATGATCCTGTGGGTCTATGATTCTGTGTATCTATGACTCTGATGCTATGATCCTTTGGGTCTATGATTCAGTGTATCTGTGTCTCTATGATGCTATGACTGATGCTATGATCCTGTGGGTCTATGATTCTGTGTATCTATGACTCTATTATTACACCGTGTCTGCCTTGCCTCTTCCACAGATAGATTCAGCACCACTTGGGAATAAAGCCTTGCTTAAAATACATAGAATACATAGAATAAACCAGGTTGGAAGAGACCTTCAAGATCACCGCGTCCAACCCATCAACCAATCAAACACCACCCAAACAACTAACCCACGGCACCAAGCACGAATGATGATGTTATGACTCCGATGCTATGATCCTATGGCTCTATGATTCTGTGTATCTATGGCTCTATGATGCTGTGACTCTGATGCTATGACTCTGATGCTATGATCCTGTGGGTCTATGATTCTGTGTATCTATGGCTCTATGATGCTGTGACTCTGATGCTATGACTCTGATGCTATGATCCTGTGGGTCTATGATTCTGTGTATCTATGACTCTATGCTGCTATGACTCTGATGCTATGATCCTGTGGGTCTATGATTCTGTGTATCTGTGTCTCTATGATGCTATGACTCTGATGCTATGATTCTCTGGGTCTATGATTCAGTGTATCTGTGTCTCTATGATGCTGTGACTCTGATGCTATGATCCTGTGGGTCTATGATTCTGTATATCTGTGTCTCTATGATGCTGTGACTCTGATGCTATGATCCTGTGGGTCTATGATTCAGTGTATCTGTGTCTCTATGATGCTGTGACTCTGATGCTATGATCCTGTGGGTCTATGATTCAGTGTATCTGTGTCTCTATGATGCTATGACTCTGATGCTATGATCCTGTGGGTCTATGATTCTGTGTATCTATGACTCTGATGCTATGACTCTGATGCTATGATCCTGTGGGTCTATGATTCTGTGTATCTATGACTCTGATGCTATGATCCTTTGGGTCTATGATTCAGTGTATCTGTGTCTCTATGATGCTATGACTCTGATGCTATGATCCTGTGGGTCTATGATTCTGTGTATCTATGACTCTGATGCTATGACTCTGATGCTATGATCCTGTGGGTCTATGATTCTGTGTATCTATGACTCTATGCTGCTATGACTCTGATGCTATGATCCTTTGGGTCTATGATTCAGTGTATCTGTGTCTCTATGATGCTATGACTCTGATTCTATGATCCTGTGGGTCTATGATTCTGTGTATCTATGACTCTGATGCTATGATCCTTTGGGTCTATGATTCAGTGTATCTGTGTCTCTATGATGCTGTGACTCTAATTCTATGATCCTGTGGGTCTATGATTCAGTGTATCTGTGTCTCTATGATGCTGTGACTCTAATTCTATGATCCTGTGGGTCTATGATTCAGTGTATCTGTGTCTCTATGATGCTATGACTCTGATGCTATGATCCTTTGGGTCTATGATTCTGTGTATCTATGACTCTGATGCTATGACTCTGATGCTATGATCCTGTGGGTCTATGATTCTGTGTATCTATGACTCTATGCTGCTATGACTCTGATGCTATGATCCTGTGGGTCTGTGATTCTGTGTATCTATGACTCTGATGCTATGACTCTGATGCTATGATCCTTTGGGTCTATGATTCTGTGTATCTGTGTCTCTATGATGCTGTGACTCTGATGCTATGATCCTGTGGGTCTATGATTCTGTGTATCTATGACTCTGATGCTATGATCCTTTGGGTCTATGATTCAGTGTATCTGTGTCTCTATGATGCTATGACTCTGATTCTATGATCCTGTGGGTCTATGATTCTGTGTATCTATGACTCTGATGCTATGATCCTTTGGGTCTATGATTCTGTGTATCTGTGTCTCTATGATGCTATGACTCTGGTGCTATGATCCTGTGGGTCTGTGCCTCTAGGCTTCTATGGGCAGGGGTAGGCTTCCTTGGAACAGACAGATGTGATCCTGGGGTGCAGACTCTGTGTTGGGAGATGGGGGGGGGGGAGACAGCCCCGAGGCAACAACAGAGGCAGCCTCCCACCTCTTGCTTCACTCAGGCTGAGCAGTGAGGCTGAGAGGCAGAACCTGAACCCCTCTGGTTTCAAGACTGCCTGCTGAGGTGCTGCTCCTCTCTCTGGTGCCTGGGAAGTGTCACCCACAGCAGTGGCATCCCGGTGTAGCTTGTTTTCTGCTGGCTAATTGCTTCTTACCACAGTTTTTTCACGGGGAGTTTCTCTCCTTTGTTCTCATCTCGGGGAAGCCGAGACAACCAAGTGTCAAGAAGCAGCAAAACAAAAGCAAAGCCCCTGTAAATGAAGCGTTTAGGTGGCAGGGCTGACAGAAAGAGGCTGGGGAATGTGCCATTAGGGGTTTATTGCTGCTGTGAGGTCCCCTGCCTTTCAAGCTGTAGTTTCTGTGCTGTTTGCTGTTTGTTTGATTCATATTTTACACATTCTGACAGAAAAGTACACAAAATAACATCCCTGGCAATGAGCAGCCTGCTGAGCCTCCTCTCCTGTGCTTCCACTGCAGCACAATCAGAGAGCTCTGACTGAACAGCAAGAGGGCTTGCTGGGGGGTTTGGCAGAGGGGTTTCATGTGGAGGAGAGTTCCTTCTAAGTGGCTGTGGAGTCACACAATAATGGGATCACAGAGTCACAGAATGTTAGGAGCTGGAAGGGACCTCCAAAGCTCACCCAGTCCAACCCCCCCTGCCAGAGCAGGGTCACCCAGGGCAGCTCACACAGGAACACAGCCAGAGAGGGAGACTCCACAACCCCCCTGGGCAGCCTGCTGCAGGGCTCTGGCACCCTCACAGGGGAAAAATTTCTTCCTCCTGTTTCCATGGCACTTCCTCTGCCTCAGCTTCCACCCCTGCCCCTTGTGCATCCCCCAGCAGAGCCTGGCTCCAGCCTCTGGGCACTCACCCTGCACATCTTCACCTCCAGAAGGCTTCTGGTGTCCCCAGCAGAAGAGGGACACAGAGCCAGAGGAGGCCACAAGGATGCTCCAAGGGCTGGAGCAGCTCTGCTGGGAGCACAGGCTGAGGGAGCTGGGGCTGTGCAGCCTGCAGAGGAGAAGGCTCCAGGGGCACCTCAGAGCTGCTGCCAGGGCCTGAAGGGATCCTGCAGGAAGGCTGCAGAGAGACTTCTCCTGAGGGGGAATGGAGCCAGGCCAAGGGGGAATGGTTTGGAGATGAGGCAGAGCAGGGTTAGAGTGGAGCTGAGGAAGAAGTTCTTCAGTACAGGAGTGGTGAGACTCTGGCACAGGTTGCCCTGGAAGGCTGTGGCTGCCTCCTGCCTGGAGGTGCTCAAGACCAAGCTGGATGAGACCTTGAACAAGGAAGGCTGGCTGAGAGGTGTCCCTTCCCATGCCGGGGGGGGTTGTAGTAGATGACCTCTGAAGTCCCTTCCAAGCTGAGCCATTCTGTGATCTGTGTGATCCTGCACCACGGAGTGAGCAGCAAGAGCTGTCCCACCCCCCTGCTAAGCACTGGGACAGGGCAGCAGCTGGAAATGCAGCTGCAGAGAGTGTGAGACACTGCTGCAAATCCTCCTGTCTCCCCAGATCAGGAATCAGAGTGTTTGTGCTGAATGGCAGCACGAATTACAATTAGATTCAAACTGAACTCCTCAAGCATCCCCAGATGATATTTAGCCATAATCTACAACAAGGCAATGGTTAATCACAGCTAAACTTAATCCCAGCCTAATCCTTCACATCATTCCAAGACTGATTGCACCCCAGAAAGCAATTATCTGCTGGAACTGAAAAACCCAACTGCTGGAGTTTCAGCACCACCAGAAATTTAGCCTTAAATCTGATCCAACCCACAGACACCCCCAAACCCCCAAAGAGCAACCCCCCACCCTGGCTAACTACAGCTCAGCACCAAACTCAGATCTGTATCTTCATGCAGGTGAACTCCAACACTGATCCCTAACCTGCACCACAGAAGCACAGAATGGATTGGGTTGGAAGGGACCTTGAAGCTCATCCAGCTCCAGCCCCCTGCCATGGGCAGGGACACCTCCCCCCAGCCCAGCTTGCTCAGGGCCTCATTCAGCCTGGCCCTCAACACCTCCAGGCAGGAGGCAGCCACAGCCTCCCTGGGCAGCCTGTGCCAGAGTCTCCCCAGCCTCACTCTCAACAATTCCTTCCTCCTCTCCACTCTCAGTCTCCCCTCTCCCAGCTCAAAGCCATTGCTCCTCAGCCTGGCACTCCCAGCCCTTGGCCAGAGTCCCTCCCCAGCTCTCCTGGAGCCCTTCAGGTCCTGAAAGGATGCCCTGAGGTCTGCCTGGAGCCTTCTCTTCTCCAGGCTGCACAGCCCCAACTCTCCCAGCCTGGCCCCACAGGGGAGGGTCTGCAGCCTCTGCTCATCTCTGTGGCCTCCTCTGGAGCCTCTCCAGCAGCTCCAGGTCCTTCTTGTGCTGGGGGCCCCAGAGCTGGAGGCAGTGCTGCAGGTGGGGGCTGAGCAGAGCAGAGCAGAGGGGCAGAATCCCCTCCCTGTGCTGCTGCTCTCCCTGCTCTGGCTGCAGCTCAGCACTCAGCTGAACAAAGCCAGCTCCAGCAGCATGAAGTGTAGGCTCACAGGGATGACTTTGTCTCCCTGGGGGCATGAGGGAGTTCTGCTAAAGACAGAGAGGACTCCAGAGTTGCAGACTCAACACATCTGGAGACTTCCAGCAGCCACTGTGAGCATGCTGGAGGGACACAGACCTCAAAGTGAGGTTCCTAGAAGTACAAACTATTTGCTGTGAAGATCAATAAGAGACACTGAGCAAAACTCTTTCTGTTTTGAAGGCTGAGCTTGGAGGTTGGAGCATGGAGCTGCACAGGCTGCTGCCATGCCTTGTGTCAACCTCACCATGACTGAAAATCACAGCCAGCTTCCCCAGGCCACCAATACCTCCTTAACAGGATGCCAGCACCTCAGTGAGCAGATCCTGGGCTTTTACCTTCTAGTTTCTGTGTTCTCAGGTTCCTGTTTACCTCACATGTCCTATGAAGAGCTCTTCCTCCATTCTAAACATATTTTTCTTCAGCCCAAACCAAGGAACCTTCTGCACTGCTGGAGCAAAAGGGCAAACACCTCAGGGAAACAAAAGCCCTGGCCACAACCTTCACGTTTTGAAGCCTCCCAGGTTCCAGCATTTCTGATGTGGCTGTAACACAGAATCACAGAAGCAATAAGGTTGGAAAGGACCTCAGAGATCATCAAGTCCAAGCTGTCACCCAACACCTCCTGACAGCTAAACCATGGCACCAAGTGCCACATCCAATCCCCTCTTGAGCACCTCCAGGGATGGGGACTCCACCACCTCCCTGGGCAGCACATTCCCATGGCCAATCTCTCTTGCTGGCAAGAATTTCTTCCTCACATCCAACCTAAACCTCCCCTGGCACAGCTTGAGACTGTGACCTCTTGTTCTGGGGCTGGGTGCCTGGGAGAAGAGACCAACCCCCAGCTGGCTACAACCTCCCTGCAGGGAGTTGCAGAGAGCAAGAAGGTCTCCCCTGAGCCTCCTCTTCTGCAGGCTAAGCAACCCCAGCTCCCTCAGCCTCTCCTCCCAGGGCTGTGCTCCAGACCCCTCCCCAGCTTTGTTGCCCTTTTCTGGACACCTTCCAGCAGCTCAACCTCTTTCCTGACCTGAGGAGCCCAGAACTGGACACAGGACTCAAGGTGTGGCCTAAGCAGTGCTGGGCACAGGGCACAAGGACTTCCCTGCTCCTGCTGGCCACACTGTTCCTGATGCAGGCCAGGATGCCCTTGGCCTTCTTGGCCACCTGGGCACACTGCTGGCTCCTGTTCAGCTGCTGTCCACCAGTACCCCCAGGTCCCTCTCTGCCTGGCTGCTCTCAGCCACTCTGACCCCAGCCTGTAGCACTGCCTGGGGTTGCTGTGGCCAAAGTGCAGCCCCTGGCACTTGGACTTGTTGAATGGCCTCTGCCCATCTGTGCAGCCTGTCCAGGTCCCTCTGCAGAGCTCTCCAACCCTCTAACAGATCAACTCCTGCCCCCAGCTTGCTGTCAGCTGCACATTTACTGCTGATGGACTCAATGCCCTCCTCCAGATCATCAATAAAGATATTGAACAGGCTGGGGCCCAGCACTGGCCCCTGGGGGACACATTGCTGCTTGGCCTTTAGGCTAAGATGAAGTGCAGTGTGTGTAGTGACAAATGAGTCTGACTGGGAAAGCTGCTCCAAGTCCCTTTGCTCTTTTGCTGCTTCCTTCCCTCTCAGACAAAGGCTCAGACAAAGCCTTTCCCTTCCTTCAGCTGCACTTGTGGCAGCTCTGGCTAAACCCTCTCAGCTTGTTCTTGATGCTGCTGTGCAAGGGGCATCAAAATCCTGTCTGATACTTGGCTGCAGCCTGCTAAAAGGAGCTGTGCATAGTGCCCTTGGCTCTCTCCCTGTTACTCCTCTTCACTCTTTCAGAGGAGAAAGACCACCCCAGAATCACAGCATGGGCTGGGTTGGAAGGGGGCTCCAAAGCTCACCCAGTCCAACCCCTCTGCACTCAGCAGGGACAGCCTCCACTGGATCAGGCTGCCCAGAGCCCTGTCCAGCCTCACCTTGGGTATGTCCAGGGCTGGGGCCTCAGCCACCTCCCTGGGCAACCTGCTGCAGTGTTCCAGCAGCCTGCTCCTAACATCCAACCTAAATCATAGACTCATAGAACCACAGAGCTGTCAGGGCTGGAAGGAACCTCAAGGACCCTGACTACCTCCTTCCTCTCACTGTTTCCTCCTCTCCATGGACAGTTCATGAAGTGAAACAAGGCCAAGTGCAAGGCCATGCCCCTGGGCCAGGCAAATCCCAAGCACTGATTCAGGCTGGGTGCTGAGTGGCTGGAGCACAGTCCTTCAGGGAAGGCTTTGGTGGTGCTGGTTGATGAGGTGCTTGATGTGAGCTGGCAGCCCAAAAAGCCAACCATGTCCTGGGCTGCACCAGAAGAGGTCAGCTCTTTAGGGAGCTCACCTGCATCAAGCTCTGCACAGGAGCTCCCAACACAAGAAGGATGTGGAGCTGCTGGAGATGATCACAGAGCTGGGCTCCTTCTATCAGGACAGGATGAAGGAGGTCTGTTCAGCCTGGAGAAGAAAAGGCTCCAGGCAGACATTAGAGCATCCTTCCAGTGCCTGAAGGGCTCCAGGAGAGCTGAGGAAGGACAGCTCAGAAGGGGCTGTGGGGATAGGACGAGAGCAATGGTTTGAAACTGCAGCAGGGCAGTTTGCTTGGGCATCAGGAAGAAGTTCTTTACTATGAAGATAATGAGACACAGAGAAGTTGTGGGCACACAGCTTCTATCCCTGCAAGTGTGTAAGACCAGGCTGGATGAGGCCTTGACCAAACCTGGGCTGGTGGGAGATGTCCCTGCCCGTGGCAGAGGGATGGAGCTGGATGAGCTTTAAGGTCCTCTCCAAGCCAACCCATTCAGTGATTCTGTGGTGCAGGTTAGGGATCAGTGTTGGAGTTCATCTGCATGAAGACACAGATCCATGACCCTGTGACACACAACCTCTCCCATCCTCCCCAGCTGGGTATTTTGGGAAGGAAGAGAAGGTGCATTGCTGGGAAGGGATGCAGGGAGGGAGAGCATCCCCAGCCTCCATGTTCCCTCCTGGCTGGCTGGAGGCTGCTCAGTGTGGTGGGACTGATGGAGCAGGGAGCTCAGCCCTGTGTGAGGGGCAGGGCTGGGCTCCCAGTGCAGGGAGCACAGCAACTGTGCTGGGTCCCCAGGGAACCAGCTGGAATGTCAACTGACACTGATCTTGTCTGGCACTGACATGTGCAGCTCCCAGAGCCCCCACGCAGCCCCTGGCTGACCTGCCTGCAGCTGTTGGGTACATTTCAGTCTGCCTCCATGGGGACAGCTGGGGCCATCCCTGGCACCTGCCATTCAATGTTCTGATGCTGCTGACAGTGCTGGTGAGGAGGGGGCTGCTGGGGCTATGGTTAGCAGGGAGCCTGCTGGGCCCAGCCCTGCCTGTGCTTCTGATGGAGAGCTGCTGAGCTTCTGCAGGGGGAGAGAGGGGAGGGAAAGGGAGCAAAACTGCAGAGGAGGAGGGGAGAGGAGTCCTGCCTCAAGAAGAGCAGGTAAGAGCTGGTGAAGAAGCTCTTGGACCCCCTGAAGAGAGGCTAGGTGGAGGCTTCTGAGTTGAGGGGAGGATGGGTTGTAGATGTGACCTGCTCATAGTCCTGCCAGAGGTGAGTCACATCTTAGGGACAAGCTTCCAAATGAAAGAGAAATGGAATGCAGCACCTGGGTGGTTTGTGAGCTGGTGTGGGAAGCAGCTCAGTGCTGTTTGAACACAGACTGAAATCCTGGAGTACATCCATGGGATTAGGATGGTGATGGTGATGATGGTGATGGTGAGGATGATGCAGCAGCACTGTCACAACAACACAGCCCCTGTCTTGCAAACACAGCACTGGGCAGATTGTAGACTCACAGAACTGTCAGGGTCGGAAGGGAGCTCAAGGATCATCCTGTTCCAAGCCCCCTGCCCTGGGCAGGGACACCTCACACTACAGCAGGCTGCTCACAGCCACATCCTGCCTGGCCAGGGAATCTGGTCCAGTGAATCACAGCACCACTGAATGACCAAGGTTGAGAAGGATCCTTGGAGGGCTCTAGTCCGAGTTCAGTGACCACAGCACAGCAGTCTCCCAGAGCAAGCTTCCCCTGGCCAAGCCTCAGGTGCAGTCAGCTCTCTGCTGAAGTGAGCCCTGGTGCTGCTGAACAACTCCCACAGAGGAGCTGCCTGTGAGCAGGTCTGGCCACCCACGACTGGCTCTGGCACTTGGCCTGCAGGATGCACCTGGCAAATTCTTCTCCACCCACGGTTCTGCCTCTGTAGCTGCACAGCAGCTTGTAGGAGAACTGAGAGCTGGCTGAGGAGCTCTTGGCCAGGGACATCCTCCCTCTGCCACCCAGCACAGTGTGGGGAAGGGCTGGGGGTGGCTGCATCAGCCTGAGCAGCTGAGCAGCAGGAAGCACCAGGGAGGGGGTTTTCAGGCTGCAATGCCAGGAAATGAGGCTTCCAGGTATCTGACTCGTGACTTCCCCATGTGCCATTGCCCAAAGCCCAAAGATGGCTCTCTCACAGCCTCTGGGCTTCTGCATCCTCCTCCTGGCCCCGCTGCAGCCTCTCTTCAACTGCCTCTCACTTCCCTGCTGAGCTTCCTGCAGGTTTCTCTGCTTGGCCAGAAAGATTTCTTCTTGTTTCCATTCCCCTGTGCTGAGGGGAAGGGGCCAGCAGTGCCCATGCTTTTTCTGGAGAGACGTGGGGCTGCTTCCCCTGCTCCCTCTGCCCCCCTGCACAGCCTCAGGCAGGGGTCTCACCAGGGGGACTTGCTCATAACCAAGGCCAGGCTGGATGTGGCTTTGAGCAGCCTGGGCTGGTGGGAGGTGTCCCTGCCCCTGGATGCCCTTTAAGGTTCCCTCCCAACCTAAACCAGTCTCTGCTTCCATGATTCTGTGAACCCCTTAAATCCTGAAGAAAGCTGAGCTTCCTGGGGCACCCTTTTAGTGCTCTCTCAGGGTTTAGGCAGCTGAAATACTTCCAGTACAGCTGTGATTCTTGACAGTGGCTGAGAAAGGCTGCATTGCTTATGCTTTGAGAGCTGGCCCCAGCATGGTCATTTGTGCTGCATGTTTGGGGGTTTGCTGGCTGCTTAAGCCACCAAACCCAGCTGGGACATGCTGCTGTGAGGAGAGCTTATCTGCATTGCTCAGGAGGAGCTTGGCAGAGCTTTGGAAATGGTTGTCAAACCCCACAGGGTGAATCTGGGCTGTGAGGGACAGGAGCTGCAGCCCTCCTGCCACAGGCAGATGCTCACCACCAGGACAAGAATCCACAGGGTTTGCTCAGGGAACCACTTCTGCTTTGGGTTTTCTTGCTCCACGCAGCTGAATGATGCTTGGCTCACCCTGCCCTGTGAGACACTCAGCCCTGCTGTCTTTGGTTTCCCTCTGTGATGCTCCTCACCCCCCAGCCACCCCTGTGTTGCAAGGGGAGCTTGCGGGGAAGCATCAGGTGCACAGCTCACCCCTTCCATCCTGGAAGTCCTGGACAGTTCAGCTGGGAGCTGGGAATCTGGTGTGAGGTGTGAACTGCAGGTGAGTGAATGAAATCCCAGGTGCCTGAACACCCTGTGATCTGCAGAGACGCCTGAGCCCTCCCCAGCTGGAGTGGTTCTGTGAGGACATTGTGCCCAGGAGTCCCACACTGAGGAGGGGAAAGCCCTGCAGGCCCTGCAGTGATGTGATGGGTTATGCCCATCCTGGAATCAGGGTGAGGAGGGCTTGTGAGAGCTTTGCCCTCCCTGCAGGGGGTTTTGCCCCTGGGAAACTAAGTCAGCCTGTTCCACTCCCCCTCCCTGTCCAGCAAGGCTATAAAAAGGAGGACACTGCAGCCATTGGCTCTCTTGGCCTCTGTCTTTGCCTGGATGAGGACTGCTGCTGGCTCCCTGCTTCTCTGCCAGGAGCTCCTCCCTGCTCCATCTCTGCCTTTGCAAAGGACTGCTTTTGTGTTGCATATATTCTATGTATTCTATGTATTCTATATGTATTCTATTTTCCCCCATCCATCATCCTCCTTTCTCACCCTTGTGAGCCCCTCCTGTTACTGTTACACACATATATCTGTACGTACTGCTTAAAGAAGATTCTTTACCTCTCTACTTCCAAGCTGACCCCAAATTATTTCCTGGTGGATTTGCTCCTTCCCTTTCTTTTCCTCTCTATTGGGAAAGAGGAGGGGGGGAGCAGGGGAGTGATTCTCAGCCTTGCCCCCATCTGAGCTCTTGAGTCCCAGTTAAGGCCCCAACCACCACAACAGCTGCATCCCTGGAATCACAGAATGGGTTGGGAAAGCCCTCTAGGATCACCCAGTCCAACCATCAACCCAGTACCACCATGGCCCCCAAACCATGCCCCAGAGCACCATGGCCACAGGTTTCTTGAACACCTCCAGGGGTGGTGACTCCACCACCTCTGTGTGTTGCTCACAAAGGTTTTTCCTTCTCCATTTGATGCTCAAGCTGAGCCAGGCCCAAAGCTGGGCTGCCTGTTTGGTGTGGGCTCACCTCCAAGACCCTTAGGTGCTGCAAGAGATCCAGGAGATGCCCTGAGGGGTTGCCCTGTGAGGGGAGGCTGAGAGCCCTGGGGGTGTTTAGTCTGGGGAAAAGACTGAGAAGGGATTTAATCAATGTTTATCAATAGCTGAGGGCTGGGGGTCAGGAGGGAGGGGACAGGGACAAGCTCTGCTCAGTTGTGCCCTGGGATAGGACAAGGGGCAAGGGATGGAAACTGCAGCACAGGAGGCTCCAGCTCAACATGAGGAGGAACTTCTGCACTGTGAGGGTCACAGAGACCTGGAGCAGGCTGCCCAGAGAGGCTGTGGAGTCTCCTGCTCTGGAGCCTTTCCAGCCCCAGCTGGATGTGTTCCTGTGTGACCTGTGGCATCCTGGCCTGCATCAGGAACAGTGTGGCCAGCAGGAGCAGGGAAGTCCTTGTGCCCTGTGCTCAGCACTGCTTAGGCCACACCTGGAGTCCTGTGTCCAGTTCTGGGCTCCTCAGGTTAGGAAAGATGTCAAGATGCTGTTCTCTGCAGCTCAGCAGAGGCAGGGGGCTGGAGCTGGCTGATCCTTGAGGTCCCTTCCAGCCCTGACAGTTCTGTGATTCTATGATTCCCAGTCCATGAGAGGAAGGTTTCTGCTTTATATAGTGTCCAGCTCATGACCTTTGCACTTGACAACAACATCTTCCCCCATGGGATCCCAAGGAGCTCTTGTTTGTGTTCTGAGTGGGGAGTGTGTAAAAGCAGCAGGCTCTAGTGTGAGTCACAAGCTCAGGGATTGATTAATTCTTTATTTCTGACACTCTGATGAAACTAAGTGCTTGGGAGCCCCAGAGGAGAGCTCTGGTACAGGAGAAAAATAGAAGCTGTGGAACAGAGTGTAGCTTAAATGAGTGGGGCCAGGAGGAAAGGACAGAAACCATTGGTTGCTCTCAGACTGTTTCATTGCAGGGCTCACTCCTCTCAGCTTGCAGGAAGGGCATGACCTTTCCCAAGTGCCTGGGGAGAGGCAATAGAGAATGTCCAGGAGGACAGGAGGAATTCTGCCTGAGTTCCACCAGCAGTGCATCCATGGGAACATCTTCCACCCCCCTGGGCTGCAAGCTCAGAGGCACAACAGCTTCAAAGCAACAGTGCAGGGCACAGATGGACCTGTGAGACAAGGCAGCATCCAGCATGGACAAAGGCATCACTCCCAGCAGGGATGGCTCCAGTACAGAAGAGATTCTGGACAGCATCCAAGGGCTGGACCAGGTCCAGGATGACAATGAGGATAAAATTTACCTTGGGGTGAAGTCTCAGAACGTTCAATCTTCACCCTCAGCAAAGCAGCTCTCCAGCTGGGGGCAATGGCCGTGGCAGCTCAAGTGGTGCTGGTGTGTGCCAGCTGAGGCTCTGCCCTCAGGCCAGGAAAGGGCTTGAAATGGAGCCAAGGCTGCATTTTGGCCATCTGCTTGGCTGGGGCCAGGGGGCTGAGTTTGCCATTAGCGTTCCATGGAATACAAAACAAGAGTGGAGGTCGTCTCTGGGCTTCATTAACACTTTGAAATGCCAGGGGGAATATCACATTTGGCTCAGGGGCCAGCAGAAGTCAGCAGAGAGTCTAACATTTCAGTTCCCACTCAGAGCAAGCCAACAGCTTGGTTTCAGTTCTGGCTGCTCATTCCAAAGTCAACGGAGACAGCCAGCGTGGAAAGAGCCCCCTGCCAATGCAGCCATCTGAGGGCTTCACTCTGCTCCCTCTGGGGACATTCAGCCTCTCTCAGTGGTGCCCAGTTGGTGAATTTCAGGGCAGAAAGTGAGCTGCTTGAAAGCACTCCCAGTGGGCTCTGAGGGCCAAGAAGGCAAATGGCAACCTGAGTGAGGCCAGCAGGCTGAGGGAGGTTCTCCTCCCTCTGCCCTCTGCCCTAGTGACATCACATCTGGAGTGTGGCATCCAGCTCTGGGCTCCCCAGTGCAGGAGAGACAGGGAGCTGCTGGAGAGAGTCCAGCAGATGCTGAGGGGCCTGGAGCATCTCTGGGAGGAGCAGAGGCTGAGAGCCCTGGGGCTGAGAGCCTGGAGAAGAGCAGCCCCAGAGGGGAGCTGAGCAATGCTCAGTGAGAGCTAAAGGCTGGGGGGCAAGAGGCTGGGGCCAGGCTCTGCTCAGTGGTGCCCAGGGACAAGCCAAGGGGCAAGGGGCACAAAGTGGAACCCAGGAGGTTGCATCTGAGCAGGAGGAGAAACATCTTTGGTGTGAGGCTGCTGGAGGCCTGGAGCAGGCTGCCCAGAGAGGTTGTGGAGTCTCCTTGTGTGCAGAGCTTCCAGCCCGCCCTGGGCATTGTGCTCCTGAGCAAGCTGCTGTGGGTGCCCTGCTTTAGCAGTGGGCTGGTTTGGATGATCTCCAGAGGTCCTTTCAAACCTCCACCATGCTGGGAGTCTGGGATTCTGTGAGCCTTTAACTTATGAACTTCTCATAGTCTCCTATTCTTGGTACAAGATGAATGTCTCCTGTCAGCCTTAAAAGGCCATGGGATGGGTCCTTAGCCAGGGTGCCCAGCAGAACATCAGTGGCAAGACAAACATGCAGCTCTCCATGGTGCCCATGCAGCTGCACAGTGCCAGTGCTGCATTTGAATCAAGACTGATGATCTGGAGGAGGGCATTGAGTCCATCAGCAGTAAATGTGCAGATGACACCAAGCTGGGGGCAGGAGTTGATCTGCTGGAGGGTTGGAGAGCTCTGCAGAGGGACCTGGACAGGCTGGGCAGATGGGCAGAGGCCAACAGGATGGCATTCAACAAGTCCAAGTGCCAGGGGCTGCACTTTGGCCACAGCAACCCCAGGCAGTGCTACAGGCTGCGGGCAGAGTGGCTGAGAGCAGCCAGGCAGAGAGGGACCTGGGGGTGGTGGTTGACAGCTGCCTAAACATGAGCCAGCAGTGTGCCCAGGTGGCCAAGAAGGCCAAGGGCATCCTGGCCTGCATCAGGAAGAGTGTGGCCAGCAGGAGCAGGGAAGTCCTTGTGCCCTGTGCTCAGCACTGCTGAGGCCACACCTTGAGTCCTGTGTCCAGTTCTGGGCCCCTCAGGTTAGGAAGGAGGTTGAGCTGCTGTTCTCTGCAGCTCAGAGAATCATGAGACTGACTGCTTGGAGAAGACCTCAAGATCACCAAGTCCAATCACAGCCTAGCATCTCCCTCTACACAACTCTTAGACCATGTCCCTAAGCTCCTGACCCAAACACCTTTTAAATGCCTCCAGGGATGGGGACTCCACCACTGCCCTGGGCAGCCTTGGGGAAGAAATTGTTGCTCATGTCCAACCTAAACCCGCCCTGGTGCAACCTGAGGCCATTTCCTCTTGTCCTAGCACTTGTTACTGGGAAAGAGGCCATCTCCCACCTGATTCCAGCCTCCTTTCAGGCAGTTGTAGAGAGCCAGAAGGTCTCCCCTCAGCCTCCTTTTCTCCAGGCTGAGCAGCCCCAGGATCTGTGTTGAAGAGTTGGGGTCCTGCTGGCCCCACTGCTGCAGAGGGGAGAGCAGCAGGACAAAAGAAAGGCAAAGCTCCACCTGGGGCAGCTCTGCCTTCCTGCCAGAGGAAGCCTCAGGCTCTCTGGAGAAAGGAAGCACATAGCAGGCTCCCTGCTCCTGCTGTGGATTCCATCCTTCAGGTTGGAGGGGCTGGGGGACTGCAGCCCTGGGCGGGTAGGAAACCCAAAGCCCTGGCCGGAGGCTCGGACTCCTGGTCCCTCCCGGGTCCCCCACGCATTCCTGAAGCACTTTGGTTACAGCAGCTGAGAAAACAAAACAAACCCCAGCTCACCTCCATCCTGAGGGGAAGCAGGAGGGTTTCTTGGCAGGCAGAGAGCCTTTTGTCAAACTGGCTCTGCAGAGCAGCAAAGAGCCTGCTGGGAAGGAAAGTGGTGTGAAGGCTTTGGGTTGGAGCCCAAGCCTCAGGCTTGAAGAAAAAAGGAGACTTCTCTGCAGACTGACTGAGTGTCCTTGAGGTCCCCTCCGACCCTGACGGCTCTGTGATTCTCGGAAGCCTTTGCAGGGAGCCTGATGAGCCTTTGCTGGGAGCTCCTCCAGCGAGCACGGCTGCTGCCCTCTCACGGCAGCGGAGAGAGCCCCAGGGCCGGCTTGGTGCTGCAGGGGCCAGGACTGCCTGGGCTGGGCTTTCCAGACAGCAGGTTTGATGCTGGTGCTAGTGCTCCGTCCCCTCTCTGTGGGCAATTGGAAAGGCATCGCTGGGTGGGGACGAGACTTCTGGAGTGGTGCAAGAGATTCCCTCCGCCTGCTTGCCCTCGGTGGAGGACTAATGCCTCCTGGTGGCCCCAAACACCTCTCACCGACAGAGCTGCAATGGTTCTGTACACCTTCCCCTGCTGGCAAGGGCTGCTGGCTGCTGGGATACCTGAGGGAGTTCCTCTTGGCACCCAGGAGTGCAGCCGGAGATGCCTGGCTCTGAGCTGGGAATGCTCAGAAGGGAGGAGGCAAAGCAAGAAGGCAAAAGGCAAAGGCTGGGGAACGAGGAGAAGGGAAAGGCAGGGAGGTGGTGCAGGGCTGTGCATGGACTGTGGAGGCTCTCAGAGAGTTACTGAAAGCTTCAGCTCTGAAGAAAGTCTGAACACAGCTGTGAGCAGGTGAGAGGAGGATAACCACAGCAGTGTGAACCTGAAGCCTAACCAAGGAAAGCTCACAGCCCACTGCTTCACCAGGCCACACTCAGCTTGGCAGAGGGCAAGGGCATGGCTGTGGCTTCAGGACTTGACTCTTGCCATCCTGTTTCCCCCCACAAAGGAGGTGGGGGAGCAGGGCTGTGATAAGTGTGAGCCTGGAAACCCAGGCAGCATAGAACCATAGAATTGTCAGGGCTGGAAGGGACCTCGAGGATCATCCAGTCCCAAACTTCTTGCCTTGGGCAGGGACACCTCACACTACAGCAGGTTGCTCATAGCCACATCCAGCCTGGCCTTAAGAGGACAAAGACTTCTCCCTCTGCTTCAGCATTCCCCAGAGCACTGCAGGAGAGGTCCCCTGCATTCTCACCTGGAGACACATGGAGAGAAAACCTCTTCTTCAGATTAAAAACAATGGAGAAAATAAGAAGATCCTTTTCTGGAGTGAAAGCATAGAGACATAGGATCACAGAACTGCTTGGTTGGAAAAGACTTTTCAGACCATCAAACCCAGCCATGAACCCAGCACTGCCAGGGCACCACCAAACCATGGCCCTCAGCACCACATCTACACAGCTCTGAAACCCCTCCAGGGATGGAGGCTCCACCACTGCCCTGGGCAGCCTGGGCCAGGGTTCAACAGCACCTTTGGGGAAGAAATTGTTCCTTGTCTCCAACTTAAACTTCCCCTGGTACAACTTGAGGCCATTTCCTCTTATCACTTGTTCCTTGGGAGAAGAAACCAACCCATGCCTGGCACCAGCCTCCTTTCAGGGAGCTGTGGGGAGCCAGAAGGTCTCCTCTCAGCCTTCGTTTCCCCAGACTAACCAACCCCAGCTCCCTCAGCTGCTCCTCCCCAGCCCTGTTCTCCAGACCCTTCCCCAGCTTGGTTGCCCTTCTCTGGAGCTGCTCCAGCCCTCAATGTCCTTCTTGGAGTGAGGGGCCTCAAACTGACCCCAGTATTAAAGCAGTAGCACAGCATAAGATAGAGGCAGCTATGGTGGTGCAGACATCTGTGGGAGGAAAGGGCTGGAGAGATCACCAAGCAGTTGTATCAGTTCCAGCAGCATTTAACTGCTGGCCTAAGAGGAATGATGAGATTCTCAGCTCTGGTGGCAGCTATGGAATGAGCCAGCTGAGCTCAGCCAGTGCCATCCCCAGGCTGCCATCCCCAGGGACTGGGCACAGGACAGAGCTGCTGCACGATGGCCAAGGCTCCACAACATAGAGAGCTGAATAGGATAGGATAGGACAGGATAGAATAGAATAGAATAGAATAGAATAGAATAGAATAGAATAGAATAGAATAGAATAGAATAGAATTAACCAGGTTAGAAAAGACCTTTGAGACCATCAAGTCCAACCTATTACCCAGCACCATCTGATCAACTCAACCATGGCACCAAGTGCCTCATCCAGGCTCTGCCTAAACACCTCCAGGGATGGGGACTCCACCACCTCCCTGGGCAGCACATCCCAATGGCCAATCTCTCTTGCTGGCAAGAATTTCTTCCTAACCTCCAGCCTGAACCTCCCCTGGCACAGCTTGAGACTGTGTCCTCTTGTTCTGGTGCTGGCTGCCTGGGAGAAGAGCCCAACCCCCACCTGGCTGCAACCTCCCTGCAGGGAGTTGGAGAGAGCAAGAAGGTCTCCCCTGAGCCTCCTCTTCTGCAGGCTAAGCAACCCCAGCTCCCTCAGCCTCTCCTCCCAGGGCTGTGCTCCAGACCCCTCCCCAGCTTTGTTGCCCTTCTCTGGACACTTTCCAGCATCTCAACCTCTTTCCTGACCTGAGGGGCCCAGAAGTGGACTCTGCCCCTACTCTACTCTTAGGGCAAGCCAGGCTCATCTGACCCAGAAGATTGGAAAGAACTGAAGGAAAATCAAAGAGAAATTCTAAGCTTTCCTCCCAAGCCCTGTTAAAGTCCCCATCATTTACTCTGCAGACACAAAGTGGCCTTTCTTACAGCCCTTTTTCTGAGCACAAAAGCTACTTCCAATAACACAGGAAGGGAGAAATCCTGGCAAACTGGCAAGGATCAAGGAGCATCTTGCAGAAACTCTTTGTCATGAAACAAATTAGAAGAGGCTATAAATAGATGACCATTATTAGAGGCACTAACTAGGCTGGCTGCAGAGGGAATGGGCTGCTTCCCTGGCAGGCAGGGGGGAGGAGAGGCAATCAACAGGTTCGTCACAGGCTCTCCAGGACGGAGAAGAAAGCAGAGCTGAAGTCATTACCTCCTGCTTCAGGAAATGGAAGAAGCACTTGGAGGAAGAAGTTACTTAAAAGCCTGAGAAAAGTCAAACCCCCACATGGGTGCAGACCAGGGTGGACATGGCACAGGGCACTGCTGGGCTCAGATGAGAGCACAGCACCCAGGGGCAGATGGCAGGATGGGAGAATAGAATAGAATAGAATAGAATAGAGCAGAACACAACAGAATATAATGGAATGGAATGGAATGGAATGGAATGGAATGGAATAGAATAGAATAGAATAGAATAGAATAGAATAGAATAGAATAGAATAGAATAGAATAGAATAGAATGAATTGAATTGAATTGAATTGAATTAACCAGGTTGGAAAAGACCTTTGAGATCATCCAGTCCAACCTCTCACCCAGCACCATCTGATCAACTCAACCATGGCACCAAGGGCCTCAGCCAGGCTCTTCCTAAACACCTCCAGGGATGGGGACTCCACCACCTCCCTGGGCAGCACATCCCCATGGCCAATCTCTCTTGCTGGGAAGAATTTCTTCCTCACCTCCAGCCTAAACCTCCCCTGGCACAGCTTGAGACTGTGTCTTCTTGTTCTGCTGCTGGGTGCCTGGGAGAAGAGCCCAACCCCCACCTGGCTACAACCTCCCTGCAGGGAGTTGCAGAGAGCAAGAAGGTCTCCTCTGAGCCTCCTCTTCTCCAGGCTAAGCAACCCCAGCTCCCTCAGCCTCTCCTCACAGGGCTGTGCTCCAGACCCCTCCCCAGCTTTGTTGCCCTTCTCTGGACACCTTCAAGTCTCTCAATGTCCTTCCTGAATTGAGGGGCCCACAGCTGTTTCAGGGACGTGGCCATGGCACTCTGGGGCATGGTTTGATGCCATGGTGGTGTGGGGTTGCTGTTTGGTCTTGTCCTTGGAGGCTTTTCCCAGCTGAAACCATTCCATGATTCCACAATTGAAGCCTTTGATGGCTGCAGCCAACCTTTCTCTAGGATGCAAGCAAAATATTTCCTATTTGGTTTTAAACCATTGGTGCTAAACTCTCAGTATCTCTTTTGGAGCAAAGGATTGAGGGAGAACTGGAAAACAGACACATCTGGCTGAGCTTTGCCCACTCTGGACCCTGCAGTCCTGCTGGGTTTGGTTGGATGTTTCCTGCCTGGGGTGAGGCTACAGGGCTGCCCCTGGATCCCTTTGTGTGTTTGGGTTTCATGTTAGCCTAAACTGTGTTGCTGAATCTAAAACCCTCTTTAAACAGTGGAACAATTTTCCCTGGCTCTTGCTCCAAGTTCCACTCCCTGGATTAAATTATTTATTGGTTGTTTCCTGCATGACTTAAGGCCAAAATTAACCAGAGGCAGAAATCACAGAGCTGTCAGGGCTGGAAGGGACCTCAAGGCTCAGCCAGTTCCAACCCCCTGCCATGGGCAGGGACACCTCACACTGCAGCAGGTTGCTCACAGCCACCTCCAGCCTGGCTGCAAACACCTCCAGGCAGGAGGCTTCCACCACCTCCCTGGGCAGCCTGTGCCAGGCTCTCACCACCCTCATGGGGAACAACTTCTTCCTCACAGCCAATCTCAATCTCCCCACTTCTAGTTCTGCTCCATCCCCCCCAGTCCTATCCCTCCCTGACACCCTCAGAAGTCCCTCCCCAGCTTGCTTGGAGCCCCCTGCAGCTCCTGGAAGGCCACAATGAGGTCTCCTGGGAGCCTTCTCCTCTCCAGCCTGCACAACCCCAACTCCCTCAGGCTGTCTCCAGAGCAGAGCAGCTCCAGCCCTCTGCTCCTCCTTGTGGCCCTGCTCTGGACACCTTCCAGCCCCTCCAGATCCTTCCTGGAGCAGAGGCTCCAGAGCTGGCCCCAGAGCTCCAGCTGTGGTCTCAGCAGAGTGGAGCAGAGGGGCAGAATCCCCTCCCTGCCCTGCTGGCCACACTTCTCTTGCTGCAGCCCAGGCTCTGCTTGGCTCTCTGGGCTGCAGGTGTGCACTGGCAGTTTGTATTGAGCTTCTCATCCAGCAGCACCCTCAAGCCTGTGGGCTCTGGAAGCACAGCTCTTGGGTTCAGGGGATGACCAGGAGCCCCTCAGTGATGCAGGCTGCTGGACCACAAAGTTCCATGTGGTGTGTGTCAGAAGAAATGATCTCTCTCTCTCCAGCTTGATGCAACCCTTGGAGGGAGCCCCAGGAATGAGAGCCATGCCAGAGCCCAGCACAGCATCCAGGATGTTGGTTAGAAATAGGGATGGCATTCTGAGGGGTTCAGGGAAGTACAAAAGCAGATTTTCAGGAGATCCAGGGAGATACCTCCAAGCCTCCCTAAAGTAAGCAACAGAAGCTCTCTAGAGCTGCATCAAGGCAGGTCAAGAACAGAAAGAGCAAAGCCAGAAGTGGACAACCAGCCTAGTTGCAGCCCTTATGGCAGAGCTACAAAGCCTTCCCTGCATCTCTGAACACGTGTGGCATTCCCATGTGACAGAGAGATCAAAACACAACCACAGAACCACAGAGTCACAGAAACAGTCAGGCTGGAAAAGAGCCTCTGGGTCGCCAAGTCCAACCCAGAACTCTGCTCTGCAAGGTTCAGCCCTAAACCATGGCCCCAAGCACCACATCCAAGCCACCTTGAACCACATGCAGGCTTGGGGACTCCACCACCTCCCTGGGCAGAACATTCCAATCCCTGACCACTCTTGATGGGAAAGAAATGTTCCTAATAACCACTCTAAACCTCCCCAGTGGCAGCTTGAGGCCATTCCCTGTGGTTCCATCACTAATTCCCTGGGGGAAGAGACCAGCAGCAGCCTCTCCACAAATCAAAATGAAAAACACTAAAAAGTTGACAGGGATGAAGAGAAGACCTTCCCCTGCCTCATCAACACAGGCTCCAGGAGATGGATAAACTACTTCAGCCTGCATTTGAATCAAGATTGATGATCTGGAGGAGGGCATTGAGTCCATCAGCAGTGAATGTGCAGATGACAGCAAGCTGGGGGCAGGAGTTGATCTGTGAGAGGGTAGAGAGGCTCTGCAGAGGGACCTGGACAGGCTGGGCAGATGGGCAGAGGCCAACAGGATGGCATTCAACAAGTCCAAGTGCCAGGGGCTGCACTTTGGCCACAGCAACCCCAGGCAGTGCTACAGGCTGGGGGCAGAGTGGCTGAGAGCAGCCAGGCAGAGAGGGACCTGGGGGTACTGGGTGACAGCAGCTGAACATGAGTCAGCAGTGTGCCCAGGGGGCCAAGAAGGCCAAGGGCATCCTGGCCTGCATCAGGAACAGTGTGGCCAGCAGGAGCAGGGAAGTCCTTGTGCCCTGTGCTCAGCACTGGTTAGGTTGCACCTCAAGTCCTGTGTCCAGTTCTGGGCTCCTCAGGTCAGGAAAGAGGTTGAGCTGCTGGAAGGTGTCCAGAGAAGGGCAACAAAGCTGGGGAGGGGTCTGGGGCACAGCCCTGGGAGGAGAGGCTGAGGGAGCTGGGGTTGCTTAGCCTGCAGAAGAGGAGGCTCAGGGGAGACCTTCTTGCTCTCTGCAACTCCCTGAAGGGAGGTTGGAGCCAGGTGGGGGTTGGTCTCTTCTCCCAGGCACCCAGCAGCAGAACAAGAGGACACAGTCTCAAGCTGTGCCAGGGGAGGTTCAGGCTGGAGGTTAGGAAGAAATTCTTGCCAGCAAGAGAGATTGGCCATTGGGATGTGCTGCCCAGGGAGGTGGTGGAGTCCCCATCCCTGGAGGTGATGAAACCAGCAGCTGTGGCACTCTGGGACAAGCTCCAGTGGCCATGGTGGTGTGGGACAGAAGGTTGGCCATGGTGAGCCTGTGAGTCTGTGAGATTTGCCCTCCTTCCCCCTCCTGTCAAGCTCTGCCTTTGCCAAGCCCTGTTTTCAGCAGAGCAAAGGCTGATGGCTGGTTGGCACTAAGGGCTTTGGCTGGGCAGGGTCTAAGGCTCACTGTTAAAAGAGCTCTTTGCATCAGGCCCACGTTTAACCAGCAGCCTTGGTGCTGTGCTTGGTGTTCTGTGTTGCAGCAGGGTTTGTGGGGACTGGATTTTACTCCTGGAGACTAAGGGGGGCTGTAGAGGAAGAATTCAGCAGCTCACACCCTGAGCATTGGTCATTTTTTCACAGAAATGAGACTTTAACCCTTCAAAGGTTCCCTTCCATCACTGCCAGACTCAGCAAAGCTAGAAGCATGAGCCTTGGGGGAAAGGCAGCTGGAGCCACAAAGATCTTGTTTGGTGGGGTCAGGCTGGGAGAGTTGGGGCTGTGCAGCCTGGAGAAGAGAAGGTTCCAGGCAGACCTCAGAGCAGCCTTCCAGGACCTGAAGGGCTCCAGGAGAGCTGGGGAGGGACTTTGGACAAGGGCTGGGAGTGCCAGGCTGAGGAACAATGGCTTTGAGCTGGGAGAGGGGAGACTGAGAGTGGAGAGGAGGAAGAAATCCTTGAGAGTGAGGCTGGGGAGACTCTGGCACAGGCTGCCCAGGGAGGCTGTGGCTGCCTCCTGCCTGGAGGTGTTGAGGGCCAGGCTGGATGAGGCCCTGAGCAAGCTGGGCTGGGGGGAGGTGTCCCTGCCCATGGCAGGGGGCTGGCACTGGGTGATCTTTAAGATCCCTTCCAAGCCAACCCCTCCTGTGGTTCTGTGACATGCTCAGCACTGTGATGTGAAAGCAAACCAAGGAGAAGAGCTGGAATGAGGGAGAGGTCATCAGAGCTGTAGCCACAGCAGTCTAGAGGCAAATTCTCTCCTGGTGCAAGACATCTGCCCATTTCCCAGCACCTTGGGTTACAACAACAACAGCCTGGGCTGCTTGCTTAGGTTGCAGATTAATGGGAGTCCTGCTGCCTTCTGTTTCTTTACCCTCACTGTGATGTGTACAGAAGGAAGGAGGAAATACCAGCAGGTCACTACTCATGTGGAGCAAAGACATCAACCCCCCCAAAGCTGTAACAGCTCTGGGAAAACAGAGAGCTTCAAGGGAACAGGCTGGAGAGAGGGGAGCAAGGCACATTGTCCCTCCTGGCACCCAGTGTCCACCTCCACCAGGCAAAAAAGGGTTTAGGCTTTTGAGACTTCTTTTCCCCACATGGAAAAGGCCTTTTCACAATTGGCCAGGACTTGGGGGTGCTGGTTGGCAGCAGAGGATGAGGTAGCAGTGTACTCAGGGGGTCAAGAAGAGCACCAGCAGCCTGGCCTGGATCAGCAATGGGGTGGCCAGCAGGGAGGTAGGGAAGCGGTCATGCCCCTGTGCTGGGCACTGCTGAGGCCACAGCTTGAACCCTGGGGTCAGTTTTGGGCCTCTCACTCCAAGAAGGACATTGAGGGACTGGAGCAGGTCCAGAGAAGGGCAACAAAGCTGGGGAAGGGTCTGGAGCACAGGGCTGGGGAGGAGCAGCTGAGGGAGCTGGGGGTGTTCAGTCTGGAGTGGAGGAGGCTGAGGGAGATCTCATTGCTCTCTGCAGCTCCCTGAGAGGAGGCTGCAGCCAGGCAGGGGTTGGTCTCTTCTCCTTAGCCTCAGGTGATATGAGAGGCAATGGCCTGGAATTGTGCCAGGGCAGGGTTAGGATGGAGATGAGGGAAATATTCTTTGCTGCAAGAGTGGTCAGGGATAGGCACAGGCTGCCCAGGGAGGTGATGGAGTCCCCATGCCTGGAGGTGTGCCAGAAACCTGTGGCCATGGCACTTGTGGCCATGGTTTGGTGCCCATGGTGGGGGTGGGTTGCTGGTTGGCCTGGATTTGCTTAGAGGCCTTCTCCAACCCAAACAATTCCATGATTCTATGATTCTGTGTCCTTTTAGATCGCTGGTTTGGACTGTTCTGATGGAGCAAAGTCAAAGTCTATGTGAAATAGGAGCAAAGCAGTGGGAGCTGTGCTGAGGCAGAGTGTGGCAGCTCATCAGCCTGCAGTGCAGCTCCCTCACCTCAGGATGTGCAGTGGGTCCATTCCTAGCTTTTTGCCTCTTGCCTTAACAATGCTCACTTCCCATCCCTCCCAGCAGAACTCTGAAGGCAAACAATGTTCCTACTCCTCCATGAGCCATGGGTGCTGCTTTTAAAGCCAGCTCTGCAGTTATGCATCAGTAAGCTTGCAGATGACAGCAAGCTGGGGGCAGGAGTTGATCTGTTAGAGGGTTGGAGAGGCTCTGCAGAGGGACCTGGACAGGCTGGACAGATGGGCAGAGGCCAAGGGCAGGAGACTGAACACATCCAAGTGCCAGGGGCTGCACTTTGGCCACAGCAACCCCAGGCAGTGCTACAGGCTGGGGGCAGAGTGGCTGAGAGCAGCCAGGTGGAGAGGGACCTGGGGGTAGTGGTGGACAGCAGATGAACAGGAGCCAGCAGTGTGCCCACGGGGGCAAGAAGGCCAATGGCATCCTGGCCTGCATCAGGAACAGTGTGGCCAGCAGGAGCAGGGAAGTCCTTGTGCCCTGTGCTCAGCACTGCTTAGGCCACACCTGGAGTCCTGTGTCCAGCTCTGGGCTCCTCAGGTTAGGAAAGAGGTTGAGATGCTGGAAGGTGTCCAGAGAAGGGCAACAAAGCTGGGGAGGGGTCTGGGGCACAGCCCTGGGAGGAGAGGCTGAGGGAGCTGGGGTTGCTTAGCCTGCAGAAGAGGAGGCTCAGGGGAGACCTTCTTGCTCTCTGCAACTCCCTGCAGGGAGGTTGTAGCCAGGTGGGGGTTGGGCTCTTCTGCCAGGCACCCAGCCCCAGAACAAGAGGACACAGTCTCAAGCTGTGCCAGGGGAGGTTCAAGCTGGAGGTGAAGATAAAGCTCTTCCCAGCAAGAGAGATTGGCCATGGGAATGTGCTGCCCAGGGAGGTGGTGGAGTCCTCATCCCTGGAGGTGTTCAAGCAGAGCCTGGCTGAGGCACTTGGTGCCCTGGCTTAGTTGATCAGATGGTGCTGGGTGATAGGTTGGACTTGATGGTCTCAAAGGTCTTTTCCAACCTGGTTCATTCTATTCTATTCTACTGAGCTCTGGAGGCACAATTTGATTATCCTGCTGAAGAATGAGGAGGTAAAGCAGCCCTGACTGCAAACACCCAGCAGCCATTCCAGATGTGCTCAGCAGTGAGCTTCACCACCTCTGGGGGGTTCAGAAGACTTTACACTCCCCTTGGGTATTTCCTGTCTCCCCCTGCTATGCTTTTAAAATACCTTGAGGTGTTCTTCTGAGGGTTTAATCCTGAGCATTGCTGTGTCTCTGTGTTTCTCCTTGCTTGATGCAGGTGCTGTAGGGTGCTTGCTGCAGGTGCTGTAGGGTGCTTGGTGCAGGTGCTGCAGGATGCTTGCATCTCATGCAGGCTGGGATGGATGCTCCCCAAAAATGACATCAGGAAGATTTGGGCAATAAAGAAGAAAGATACAGCTCAGAAGTCAGTGCTGGCCCTTTGAGGGTTTAATCCTGACCATTGCCACCACTGTGTGTTTCTACTTGCCTGGTGCTTGGTGCAGGTGCTGCAGGGTGCTTGCATTTCATACAGACTGGGATGGATGCTCCCCAAAATTGACACCAGCAGGGTTTGGGCAATAAAGGTGAAAGACAAAGCTCAGAGGTCAGTGCAGGTCACCATGAGGTTTTAATCCTGAACTATGCTATCTCTGTGTGTTTCTACTTGCCTGGTGCTTGGTGCAGGTGCTGCAGGGTGCTTGCATTTCATACAGACTGGGATGGATGCTCCCCAAAATTGACATCAGCAGGGTTTGGGCAATAAAGGAGAAAGACAAAGCTCAGAGGTCAGTGCAGGTCACCATGAGGTTTTAATCCTGAACTATGCTATCTCTGTGTGTTTCTCCTTGCCTGGTGCTTGGTGCAGGTGCTGTAGGGTGCTTGGTGCAGGTGCTGCAGGCTGCTTGCATTTCATGCAGACTGGGATGGATGCTCCCAAAATGACATCAGCAGGGTTTGGGCAATAAAGGTGAAAGATAGAGCTCAGAGGTCAGTGCAGGTCACCTTGAGGGTTTAATCCTGAACTATGCTATCTCTGTGTGTTTCTCCTTGCCTGGTGCTTGGTGCAGGTGCTGCAGGATGCTTGCATCTCATGCAGACTGGGATGGTTGCTCCCCAAAATTACATCAGGAAGGTTTAGGCAATAAAGGTGAAAGAGCTCAGAAGTCAGTGCAGGCCCTTTGAGGGTTTAATCCTGACCATTGCCATCACTGTGTGTTTCTCCTTGCCTGGTGCTTGGTGCAGGTGCTGCAGGCTGCTTGCATGTCATGCAGGCTGGGATGGATGCTCCCCAAAATGACATCAGCAAGGTTTGGGCAACAAAGGAGAGAGATAGAGCTCAGAGGTCAGTGTAGGCCCTTTGAGGGTTTAATCCTGAGCATTGCCATCTCTGTGTGTTTCTCCTTGCCTGGTGCTTGGTGCAGGTGCTGCAGGGTGCTTGGTGCAGGTGCTGCAGGGTGCTTGCATTTCATGCAGGCTGGGATGGATGCTCCCAAAATGACATCAGCAGGGTCTGGGCACTAAACGAGAAAGTTAAAGCTGGGAGATGATTACAAAGGGCACACAGCCCCCAGGCTCCAGTGAGATTTGAACTCACGACCCCTGGTTTACTAGACCAGTGCTCTAACCCCTGAGCTATGGAGCCTCTGAGCCTGGCTGCTTTTTGCTCCGCAAACATTTCCTAGAAGCCTTTGCTGTGTTACTCCTGAGGCAGGAGCTGCACTGCCAGGCAGCGCTGCCCGCAGCAGCTTCTCAGCTGCTTCCAAACGGCACCAACCCAAACAGCAGAGGCACAGAACTAGCACCACACCAGGCCAGCCCAAAGCCGGGTTTGAGCCTCCTTCAGCTCATCCCTGCAAAGAGATCATGTTCAAGGTCTCCTCTTTCCCCAGCCAAGCAGCTTGGGAAGCTTCCAAAGCTGCAGCAATGACGTTTTGCCTCTTCCTAGTGGCTGCACCAACCTAGAGAAGAAGAAAGGTAAGCTTCTAAAAAGCCCCAAACAAACCTCTTCATAGCCCACTGGTTGCATCTGAAAGTCATAGAATCATAGAATCAATAAGGTTGGAGAGACCTCAGAGATCATAAGTCCAACCTGGCACCCAGCACCTCCTGACTAGTAAACCATGGCTCCAAGTGCCACATCCACTCCCTTCTTGAAGATGTTGAGCTGCTGGAAGGTGTCCAGAGAAGGGCAACAAAGCTGGGGAGGGGTCTGGAGCACAGCCCTGGGAGGAGAGGCTGAGGGAGCTGAGGTTGCTTAGCCTGCAGAAGAGGAGGCTCAGGGGAGACCTTCTTGCTCTCTGCAACTCCCTGCAGGGAGGTTGGAGCCAGGTGGGGGTTGGTCTCCCAGGCAAGCAGCACCAGAACAAGAGGACACAGTCTCAAGCTATGCCAGGGGAGGTTCAAGCTGGAGGTGAAGATAAAGTTCTTCCCAGCAAGAGAGATTGGCCATGGGAATGTGCTGCCCAGGGAGGTGGTGGAGTCCCCATCCCTGGAGGTGTTTAGGCAGAGCCTGGCTGAGGCCCTTGGTGCCATGGTTGAGTTGATCAGATGGTGCTGGGTGAGAGGTTGGACTGGATGGTCTCAAAGGTCTTTTCCAACCTGGTTAATTCTATTCTATTCTATTCTATTCTATTCTAAGAGGAGGCTGAGAGGAGATCTCATTGCTCTCTGCAACTCCTTGAAAGTAGGCTGGAGCAAGGCTGGGGCTGGACTCTTCTCAGGAGTAGCTAAGAACAGGACCAGAGGAAATGGCCTCAAGCTGCAGCCAGGAAGGTTGGAGATTAGGAAAAATGCCTTTGCTGCCAGAGTGGTCAGGGATTGGCAGAGGCTGCCCAGGGAGGTGGTGGAGTCCCCATCCCTGGAGGTGATGAAACCAGCAGCTGTGGCACTCTGGGACAAGCTCCAGTGGCCATGGTGGTGTGGGACAGAAGGTTGGCCATGGTGAGCCTGTGAGTCAGTGAGATTTGCCCTCCTTCCCCCTCCTGTCAAGCTCTGCCTTTGCCAAGCCCTGTTTTCAGCAGAGCAAAGGCTGATGGCTGGTTGGCACCAAGGGCTTTGGCTGGGCAGGGTCTAAGGCTCACTGTTAAAAGAGCTCTTTGCATCAGGCCCACGTTTAACCAGCAGCCTTGGTGCTGTGCTTGGTGTTCTGTGTTGCAGCAGGGTTTGTGGGGACTGGAGTTTGCTCCTGGAGACTAAGGGGGGCTGTAGAGGAAGAATTCAGCAGCTCACACCCTGAGCATTGCTCATTTTTCCACCCATCCCTGGAGGTGTTCCAGAAGGTGCCTCAGGGTGCAGTTTAGAGGTCATGTAGCTGGGCTGCAGTTGGGCTCCACCATCTTAAAGGCCTTTTCTAGCCTTAATGATTCTCTAGTCCTGCAGAGATGAGCAGCAAAGCCCAGCCTGGGGCAATATTTGTGGAGACTGTCAGCCTGCTGCAGTCTGGTAGGAGATGCTGCTTGGGCACAAACCCCTCAGGGACAGAAAAGTCTCAGGGCAGGGGTGACAAATACAGCAGCAGCTGAAGAGGACTCTGAGCTTCAGGGAGTGAGCTGGAGGATGTGCACAGAGCACACAGCAGTGTGAATGGCTGAAGGGTGACTCAGAGGGAGCCACCTTGTATCTGGTTGGGGCTTTTGTGTGTGTGAGGGGGGAAGAAAATAGCTCCCTTTTCAAAGCAATGGGAAATTAAGAGCATTCATCAGCCCCAGAGGTACAACAACTCCAACCCTCATTAGCTGGGCTGAAAAGCAATTCTCAGGCCTTTATCTGACCAGCTGAGAGCAGGATTCTGGCTGCAGCAGTGCAGGAGCAGTGATGAATTACCTGGCATGGGTTCAGGGCCTCAGCCTGCCACTGGGGGAACTCACAAAGGAGCCTGAAGGCAATCAAACAACTTCGTACAAATGCTGCTGAAAGCAGCCCCGAGAGGGCAGGCAGGGGAGGATGGACACCCCTGAAATCACCCTGCAGACAATAACCAGCCTCCCATGCAAGGACATGTGCCTGGAGAGGGGCTTACAAGCCCAGCTGGGCTGGTAGCCTGGCAGCACATGGCTGAGCCATGAGAGGCACTGGCTGGCAGAGGGAAGCAGGGGAAACAATTTGGTGCAGGCTGTTTTCAGAGGCTCTGACGTGAACAGCAATTCACTCTCAGCCTCTATTGATGCTGCAGGCACTTGGGTGAGAAGTGAAAGCTTCTGGTGATGGAAAGTGGTGGGGATGGGAGAGGCTTGCTGGTGCTGGAGAGGCTGCCTCATGGGCTGCCTGAGCGACACTCTGCTGCAGCTCCAAGTTACATTGCCTGAGATACTTGGATGCCACCTCAGGGGAGACCTGAGCTCTCTACAGCTCCCTGAAAGGAGGATGGAGGCAGGAGGGGGTCTGGATGTTCTCCAGAGGTGCCTCCCAACCCCCAGCATGATGGGGTTCTGTGAGTCTGTGAATGTGGCCACAGCACAGCTCTGGGCTGCCCAGGGAGGTGGTGGAGTCCCCATCCCTGGAGGTGTTTAGGAGGGGCCTGGATGAGGCACTTGGTGCCATGGGTTAGTTGATCAGATGGTGTTGGGGGAGAGGTTGGACTGGGTGATCTCAAAGGTCTTTTCCAACCTTCTCTTCTCTTCTCTTCTCTTCTCTTCTCTTCTCTTCTCTTCTCTTCTCTTCTCTTCTCTTCTCTTCTCTTCTCTTCTCTTCTCTTCTCTTCTCTTCTCTTCTCTTCTCTTCTCTTCTCTTCTCTTCTCTTCTCTTCTCTTCTCTTCTCTTCTCTTCTCTTCCCTTCCCTTCCCTTCCCTTCCCTTCCCTTCCCTTCCCTTCCCTTCCCTTCCCTTCCCTTCCCTTCCCTTCCCAAACCTTCCCTTCCCAAACCTTCCCAAACCTTCCCAAACCTTCCCAAACCTTCCCAAACCTTCCCTTCCCAAACCTTCCCAAACCTTCCCTTCCCAAACCTTCCCTTCCCTTCCCAAACCTTCCCTTCCCTTCCCTTCCCTTCCCAAACCTTCCCTTCCCTTCCCTTCCCTTCCCTTCCCAAACCTTCCCTTCCCTTCCCTTCCCTTCCCAAACCTTCCCTTCCCTTCCCAAACCTTCCCAAACCTTCCCTTCCCAAACCTTCCCTTCCCAAACCTTACCTTCCCTTCCCAAACCTTCCCTTCCCTTCCCTTCCCTTCCCAAACCTTCCCTTCCCAAACCTTCCCTTCCCTTCCCTTCCCTTCCCAAACCTTCCCTTCCCTTCCCTTCCCAAACCTTCCCAAACCTTCCCAAACCTTCCCTTCCCTTCCCTTCCCAAACCTTCCCAAACCTTCCCAAACCTTCCCAAACCTTCTCCAAAACTCCCTGAAAGGAGGTTGTAGGGAGGTGGGGATCAGTCTCTTCTCCCTGTTAACAAGTGCTAGGACAGAGGAATGGCCTCAAGCTGCACCAGGGGAGGTTCAGGATGGACATTGGAAGGAACTTCTTCACTGAAAGGGTTCTCACACACTGGTTTAGTCTGGCTCTGGCACCAAGCAAAAGTCATGGAGTGAAGCTTATGCAGCTTGAGGTACTCAGGTCGTTGCTAGGACAAGAGGAGACAGCCTCAGTTTGCACCAGGGGAGGGGTAGGTTGCACATGAGGAACAATTTCTTCCCCCAAAGGGTGGTCAAGCCCTGGAACAGGCTGTCCAGGGCAGTGGTGGAGTCTCCATCCCCAGAGAGGTTTCAGAGACCTGTGGCTGTGGTGCTGAGGGCCATGGTGTAGTGGTGACCTGGCAGTGGTGGGCTAAAGGTTGAACTTGATCTGAAAGATCTCTTCCAACCCAAACAGCTCTGTGATTCTGTGAGGTTTTCACCTTTTCCTTTGAGCTGTCCAGGCAGGTGAGCTGATGCCATGGGAGCTGCTGCTGCACCCCTGTGCTTCCACCTCTGAGGAGCTGCTGCTGGCCCTGGCAGCACTGTCAGAGAATGACAGAATCAATAAGGTTGGCAAAGACCTCAAGGATCATCCAGTCCAACCTCTCCCCCAGCACCATCTGATCAACTCAACCATGGCACCAAGTGCCTCATCCAATCCCCTCTTGAACACCTCCAGGGATGGGGACTCTACCACCTCCCTGGGCAGCACATTCCAGTGGCCAATCTCTCTTGCTGGGAAGAACTTATTCTGTCTGCCTCTGTCCCAGGAGGGGACTGCTGAGAGGTTTATCTGCTACACTTCTTTCCCAGTTCTCATGACTGACTTCTGCCCTGGTCATTCCCTTCACACTGGCTGGATGCTCCTGGAGGAGCCTGCCCTGCCCTTCCCCACACTTCCTCACCTGTTTCCCCCCAGCCTGCTGGAACCTTGCCTGGGCACCCTGGCAGTGCCAGTCTGGGGGCAGATGCCCAATGCTTCCTGCATACTCCAAGCACCAGAACCAAAGCCCCCTCTTCTTAGCTGGTTCCCCCCACCAGATGCCTCCTGCTCTTCTGACCCAGCCACTGGCAGGGGGTGTCCCAGTTTTACCTGTGAGCTGTGGATAAGCAGAGCTCAGAAGCTTCTGCCTCTCCCAGGAAACAAAAAGCTTCCACTCTGCTCTCTGCTTTCACCCAGAGAGCAGGGAAATTGCTGCACAGGGCACATGGTTGTGCCCAGCACACGAGGCCTCCTTGGCAGGAGTCAGAGCTGATCTGAGCAATCTGCAGCAAGACTCCCAGAGCACAGCTCCTGCCCAGGGACTCACAGGGCAGTGAGCTCCCACTGCTACCCAGAGGCCAAAGCTCAGCACCCCTTGCAACGAAGCAGCAAAGCAAAGCTGAGCTGCTTGTTTGGCAGAGCTGGGGAGGTCCAGCCTGAAGCAGCAGCCAGCTTGGGTGACATTATTTACAGAGCTCTTTGTCTGCAGCAAAAGCAGTGGTTATGTCACCTTGGGTTCCTTGCAGGCCAACAATCAGAGCCCACTGGAGCCCAGCTGCCAGTTCCAGTTGTGTAATGCTGTGGGTGGGAGACCACCTCAGATGCAGACAAAGGCTTGGCAATGGGACAGGCTCTGGGAATGGCATCGATGGTGAGGGCTGGAAGGGACCTCTGGAGCTCACCCAGTCCAACCCCCTGCTCCAGCAGGGCACCCACAGCAGCCTGCCCAGGAGCACAATGCCCAGGAGGGGTTGGAAGCTCTGCACACAAGGAGACTCCACAACCTCTCTGGGCAGCCTGCTCCAGGCCTCCAGCAGCCTCACACCAAAGAAGCTTTTCCTTACCTTCAGATGGAACCTCCTGGGTTCCAGTTTGTGCTCCTTGCCCCTTGGCCTGTCCCTGGGCACCACTGAGCAGAGTCTGGCCCCAGCCTCTTGCCCCCCACAGCTCCTTTAGCTCTTGCTGAGCATTGCTCAGCTCCCCCCTGGGGCTGCCCTTCTCCAGGCTCTCAGCCCCAGGGCTCTCAGCCTTTGCTGCTCCCAGAGCTGCTCCAGACCCCTCAGCAGCTTTGCAGCCTCCCCTGGACCCTCCCCAGCAGCTCCCTGTCTCTCCTGAACTGGGGAGCCCAGAACTGGACCCAATCCTCCAGACATGGCCTTAGTAAGGCAGAGCAGAGGGGGAGGACAACCTCCATCCACCAACTCTTTCTGATGTACCCCAGCAGCCTTCCAGGCCATGAGGAGCTGGCTCATAGCTAACCTCTTGCCCACCCACACTCCCAGGTCCTTCTCCATGGAGCTGCTTTCCAGAAGCTGGATGAGTGTAAGCTGTTAGATGGCTTGGGGTCCCTTCTGGCCTTATGATGAACCTTGGATTTGGTTTGAGCCTCCCTGGCTCTCCCTGTCTGTTGATAAAGGCAAATGTGAGGAGGATGGAGCCAGGCTCTTCTCAGGGATGCCCAAGGGGCAGTGGGGGCAGGCTGGAGCAGAGGAGCTTCCATGTGAACATGAGGAAGAACCTTCCCACTGTGAGGCTGCTGGAGGCCAGGAGCAGGCTGCCCAGAGAGCTTGTGGAGTCTCCTGCTCTGGAGAGCTTCCAAACCCACCTGGCGGCATTCCTGTGTCACCTGCCCTGGGTCATCCTGCCCTGGCAGGGGGGTTTGGACTCAAGGATCTTCCAGGTCAGAACAGAACAGAACAGAACAGAATTAACCAGGTTGGAAAAGACCTCAGAGATCATCAAGTCCAACCTATCACCCAGCACCATCTGATCAACTCAACCATGGCACCAAGTGCCTCATCCAGTCTCTTCCTAAACACCTCCAGGGATGGGGACTCCACCACCTCCCTGGGCAGCACATCCCCATGGCCAATCTCTCTTGCTGGCAAGAATTTCTTCCTAACATCCAGCCTAAACCTCCCCTGGCACAGCCTGAGACTGTGTCCTCTTGTTCTGGTGCTGGTTGCCTGGGAGAAGAGCCCAACCCCCACCTGGCTACAGCCTCCCTGCAGGGAGTTGGAGAGAGCAAGAAGGTCTCCCCTGAGCCTCCTCTTCTCCAGGCTCCAACCCCAGCTCCCTCAGCCTCTCCTCCCAGGGCTGTGCCCCAGACCCCTCCCCAGCTTTGTTGCCCTTCTCTGGACACCTTCAAGTCTCTCAATGTCCTTCTTAAACTGAGGAGCCCAGAACTGGACACAGGACTCCAGGTGTGGCCTCAGCAGTGCTGAGCACAGGGCACAAGGACTTCCCTGCTCCTGCTGGCCACACTGTTCCTGATGCAGGCCAGGATGCCCTTGGCCTTCTTGGCCCCCTGGGCACACTGCTGGCTCATGTTCAGCCTACTCTCAACCACTACCCCCAGGTCCCTCTCTGCCTGTCCCCATCCTGTAGCTCTGCATGGGGTTGTGGCCAATGTGTAGAGCCTGGCACTTGGATGTGTTCAGTCTCCTGCCCTTGAACTCTGCCCATGTGCCCAGCCTGGCAAGGCTCCTCTGCAGAGCTCTCCCACCCTCTAACAGACCAACTCCTGCCCTTCCCTTCCCGATGCTCTGTGATTCTGTGGCGCTTGTGAGCAGCCCAGCGGCAGCCTTCCCCCTGAGCTGCTGCCTTCCTTCCGAGGCCCCTCGCAAAGTCTTCTTGGAAGGCAGAAGGAGTTGCTCCAAGCTCTGGAAGAAAACCGGCCGAGGTTTGGCACAAACCTCTTGCTCCAAGGGTGCCCGTTCCGTTCCCCGTGCTGCCAGCACCAGAATTATTTCGGGACCGCAGCTGGCCCCCTTCAGGCTGCTGCGGCTGCTCCCTGCAGCCCCCGGGGAGCGCGGGGCTGGCCGCAATCTTCCCCTTGACCCGCTTCGGATCGGCGAGGAGCGGAAGGCAGCGCGCTGAGGGAGCCCGGCGGAGCTGCGGGGGCTCTGCGGGCACCAGGACTGTCCTCAGCGCTGGGGAGCACAGGCGGTGCCTGCTCCCCGGCAGCCCCGGCCAGGCCCCCGGCAGCCCCGGCCAGGCCCCCGGCAGCCCCGGCCAGGCCCCCGGCAGCCCCGGGGGCTGGGCTGCAGCTGGCAATCTGCGCTGCACAGGGGCAGCCCCCACGGGCACCACCAGCCCTCCCCTAGCACAGGGCAGCCCCCACGGGCACCACCAGCCCTCCCCTAGCACAGGGCAGCCCCCTCTGCCACGGGCACCACCAGCCCTCCCCTAGCCCAGGGCAGCCCCTCTGCCACGGGCACCACCAGCCCTCCCCTAGCACAGGGCAGCCCCTCTGCCATGGGCACCACCAGCCCTCCCCTAGCCCAGGGCAGCCCCCTCTGCCACGGGCACCACCAGCCCTCCCCTAGCCCAGGGCAGCCCCTCTGCCACGGGCACCACCAGCCCTCCCCTAGCACAGGGCAGCCCCTCTGCCATGGGCACCACCAGCCCTCCCCTAGCCCAGGGTAGCCCCCACGGGCACCACCAGCCCTCCCCTAGCACAGGGCAGCCCCCTCTGCCACGGGCACCACCAGCCCTCCCCTCAGCCAAGGGCAGCCCCCTCTGCCATGGGCACCACCAGCCCTCCCCTAGCACAGGGCAGCCCCCACGGGCACCACCAGCCCTCCCCTCAGCCAAGGGCAGCCCCCTCTGCCATGGGCACCACCAGCCCTCCCCTAGCACAGGGCAGCCCCCACGGGCACCACCAGCCCTCCCCTCAGCCAAGGGCAGCCCCTCTGCCACGGGCACCACCAGCCCTCCCCTCAGCCCAGGGCAGCCCCCACGGGCACCACCAGCCCTCCCCTAGCCCAGGGCAGCCCCCTCTGCCACGGGCACCACCAGCCCTCCCCTAGCCCAGGGCAGCCCCCACGGGCACCACCAGCCCTCCCCTAGCCCAGGGCAGCCCCCTCTGCCACGGGCACCACCAGCCCTCCCCTAGCCCAGGGCAGCCCCCTCTGCCACGGGCACCACCAGCCCTCCCCTAGCCCAGAGGCAGCCTTCTGGAGAGTGGTGCCCACCACCCAAAGGATCTGCTTGTGCCCACCACCCAAAGCATCTGCTGGTGCCCACCACCCAAAGGACCTGCTGGTGCCCACCACCCAAAGGACCTGCTGGTGCCCACCACCCAAAGCATCTGCTGGTGCCCACCACCCAAAGGACCTGCTGGTGCCCACCACCCAAAAGACCTGCTGGTGCCCACCACCCAAAGCATCTGCTGGTGCCCACCACCCAAAGGACCTGCTGGTGCCCACCACCCAAAAGACCTGCTGGTGCCCAGCACCCAAAGCATCTGCTGGTGCCCACCATCCAAAGGACCTGCTGGTGCCCTGGTCCCAGGAGCTGGCAGAGGGAGTGCCTCTGGGGAGAGCTGCCATTGTCTGGGAGCAAAAGCTCTCCTGGGGCAGCCATTAGCACCTGTCAGCACAGCAGCCCATGAGAGGGGAGGATGTTTTACAGACAGATGCCCTTAATCACAGGGAAGTTGCTAAGCTACAGCAGCTTAACCATCTCTGGGCTGCAGGAGCAAAGTGACTTCGGTGTCCTGAGTCAGCCCCAAGGCTGATCTCCATCTTGATCACAACAGGGGAAACAAGAGGAGTTTCTTGCCCTCGGGGTAAGGGGTGCAGGATGTCAGAGGTGCTCCTGCAGCAGCTGCCAGGAGAGGTTGGATGAAAGTGGAGGTGGAGATGGAATGGAATGGAATGGAATGGAATGGAATGGAATGGAATGGAATGGAATGGAATGGAATGGAATGGCATAGAAGGGAAGGGAAGGGAAGGGAAGGGAAGGGAAGGGAAGGGAAGGGAAGGGAAGGGAAGGGAAGGGAAGGGAAGGGAAGGGAAGGGAAGGGAAGGGAAGGGAAGGGAAGGGAAGGGAAGGGAAGGGAAGGGAAGGGAAGGGAAGGGCATAGCATAGAATGGAATGGAATGGAATGGAATGGAATAGAATAAACCAGGTTGGAAGAGACCTTCAAGATCATCCAGTCCAACCTATCATCCAACACCAATCAACTAAACCAAGCACCCCATCAAGTCTCCTCCTAAACACCTCCAGGGATGGGGACTCCACCACCTCCCTGGGCAGCACATTCCAATGGCCAGCGTCTCTGTCTGGGAAGAACTTCCTCCTCACCTCCAGCCTAAACCTCCCCTGGCACAGCTTGAGACTGTGTCCTCTTGTTCTGGTGCTGGCTGCCTGGGAGAAGAGCCCAGCCCCCACCTGGCTCCAACCTCCCTTCAGGGAGTTTTGCAGGGCTGCTGTGTTGTCTCCACTTCAGCAGCAGCAGAGGCAGGAGCTGTACCCCTCCTGCACTGTCAGACACAGGGGCTCAGGGGGCCAAGGAGCAAATAGCCCTGGGCAGGTAGCCCTGGGCAGCCTGGTGTAGTTGGGGATGTCCCTGCTGCCTGTGGAGGGGTCAGACTGGGTGGCCTTTGGAGGTCCCTTCTGGCCTGGACCATTCTGTGATGCCACTGGCATCTTGCTGTGCCACACATCAGACCCAGCAGAGTCAACCAAACCAACCAGAGTGTGGTGGAACTTCTGAGCTGGTTCTGCTTGCTCCCCATTGAAGGCTTCTCCAAAACACCTCAGCCTGTCAAGGCTCTGAGGAAAGGTTTGGGGAAGCACAGCACTGCTGGCAGCTCAGATGCTCCTCACAGCTTGGCAGGAAAAAGATCTCAAGCTGAGGAATGCAACCAATGCCTCCAAGTGAGTGGCAGGAAGGTGATTGAGGGCAGAAGCAACTCTGGCTGGGCATGGCAAACCCTCTGCTTCCCTGCAAAGAGAAGCTAGTAAGAAACAGAGGCAAGGAGAAGGTCAAGACCCCACCTGCATTGTGGTACCCCCAGCACAAGAAGGACCTGGAGCTGATGGAGAGGCTCCAGAGGAGGCCACAGAGATGATCAGAGGTTGCAGACCCTCCCCTGTGGGGCCAGGCTGGGAGAGTTGGGGCTGTGCAGCCTGGAGAAGAGAAGGCTCCAGGCAGACCTCAGAGCAGCCTTGCAGGACCTGAAGGGCTCCAGGAGAGCTGGGGAGAGACTCTGGACAAGGGCTGGGAGTGCCAGGCTGAGGAACAATGGCTTTGAGCTGGGAGAGGGGAGACTGAGAGTGGAGAGGAGGAAGAAATCCTTTGCAGTGAGGCTGGGGAGACTCTGGCACAGGCTGCCCAGGGAGGCTGTGGCTGCCTCCTGCCTGGAGGTGTTGAGGGCCAGGCTGGATAAGGCCTTGAGCAAGCTGGGCTGGGGGGAGGTGTCCCTGCCCATGGCAGGGGCTTGGCACTGGATGATCTTGAAGGGCCCTTCCAACCAAACCATTCTCTGAACCTATGCAGAGCTCAGCAATCTTTGGGTACTGCAGGAAGTTCCTCACCTCAGGGCTGGAAATCTCCCTCTGGAAAAGCCTCCAAGGTGAAGCTGAGGGCAGCAGCACTGATGCACTGATGACCTTCTTGTTGCTGCTCTGCAGTACCCAGTGCCAAGGAGGTCTGACACAGATGGTCCAACACAGAGCTACACCTTGTGACATGCCAAGAGACTGACCCTGGCAGCAATAGGAGGATGCTGAACTCATCCAGCTGCCTGAGGACAAGGACCTCTGACACTGTTCCATTTCCAGCTGGAGCTGCTGTGGCTGCAGCAGCACCACAGGGAACATGTGCAGAATGAGTGCTGCTTCAAGAGCAGGCTCCCAGTGTGGGCTGTGCAAGTGGCAGTGTCCTCCTCTGAGTGTGGCTCAGCCCTGGCTCAGGAGCCTGAGGCACAGGGGGGATGTGACCACAGGAGTTGGTGTGACACAGACTGCATCAGGAGACCAGCAGACAAAGCTCCAGTCTCTGCTGTGTCCTGGTGAGGGTTCAGTCACTCCTGCATGTTGATTCCTGCCTGAGCAATGCCAGTGCTGGGCAGGAGAGGAGAGAATGGAATGGAATGGAATGGAATAGGATAGGATAGGATAGGATAGGATAGGATAGGATAGGATAGGATAGGATAGGATAAACCAGGTTGGAAAAGACCTCAGAGATCATCCAGTCCAACCTGTCACCCAGCACCATCTGATCAACTCAACCATGGCACCAAGTGCCTCAGCCAGGCTCTTCTTAAACACCTCCAGGGATGAGGACTCCACCACCTCCCTGGGCAGCACATTCCCATGGCCAATCTCTCTTGCTGGGAAGAATTTATTCCTAATATCCAACCTAACCCTCCCCTGGCACAGCTTGAGACTGTGTCCTCTTGTTCTGGTGCTAGGTGCCTGGGAGAAGAGACCAACCCCCACCTGGCTCCAACCTCCCTTCAGGGAGTTGCAGAGAGCAAGAAGGTCTCCCCTGAGCCTCCTCTTCTGCAGGCTAAGCAACCCCAGCTCCCTCAGCCTCTCCTCCCAGGGCTGTGCTCCAGACCCCTCCCCAGCTTTGTTGCCCTTCATGTCAGAGTGGAGCAGGCTCAGCTTGGCTCAGCTTGGCTCAGCTTGGCTCAGTATTGGGTCTGCCAGGGCTGAGCTGAACCCAGAGGGTGCTGTGACTGAGGGGATAGTTCACTGGGCCCCATGATGGACCTTTGGGTCCTTCCTGGGCACCAAGCCAATGCAGAAGCACCGATCCCTGAGCTGGGATCCACTCTGGCTTGGAGCTGTCACTGGAGATAGCTTCTTCCCAAGTTCTTCCTGAGTCTCCAGCCAGCAGCAGGCACTGCACAGATTCTCAGATTGCATTGGGGTGGAGGGGACCCTCGAAGGGCCTCCTGTCCAACCCCCCTGCAGGCAGCAGGGACACCTCCAACCAGATCAAGTTGCTCAGAGCCACATCATGGTTGACCTTGAATGTCTCCAGGCATGGAGCCTCTGCCACCCTGGGCAGCCTGTTCCAGCCTCTCACCACCCTCATTGTACAGCTTCCTCCTGATGCCCAACCTAACTCTGCCCTGCTCCACTTTGCCTCTCCTTCTATCCCCACAGGCCCTGCAGAACAGTCCCTCCCCAACCTTCCTGTAGGTCCTGTTCAGGTATTGAATTGCAGCTCCAAGGTCTCCCTGGAGCCTTCTCTTCTCCAGGCTGCACAGCCCCAGCTCTCCCAGCCTGGCCCCACAGGGGAGGGTCTGCAGCCCTCTGCTCATCTCTGTGGCCTCCTCTGGAGCCTCTCCAGCAGGTCCATGTCATTGCTGTGCTGAAGACCTCTGTAGGATGAAGCAAGCTGCTGCCCATCCTGAATGACCAGGGTTAGGTGGAGGGAACTGTCTCAAGGGGCTGTCCCTGCCATCTGTTTCCTATCAGCCTCTCTTGCAGCAGGGAGCCTCACTTCTGGCTCTCTTGCAGTGGCTGTTGTTCATTATCTCCCAGGGCACTGCAGAGACCCTCCAGCATCTTTCCTCTTCTTGGTTTGTGCCACTCTAATGAGGCAGTTATATAAACCCCCAACTAAACAAACCCCTTCAGCACACCTGACTGGCTGGGAGGGATGAAGAGGCAGAAGGAGCTGGGGGGTTGCCTGCATTCCTCCAGTTGGTTGCTCAGGGTTCAGTGGCTTCCCACAGAATTCCTTGTTAGTCCCATCAATTAGAAGACCCCAAACTTGCAAGGCTCAGCCCAGACTTCCCATAGCTTGCTCCATGCTGTTCACACCGTTACAGCTGTGCTCCAGGGGCTCTGGCTGGTGCTCACTTGGACCAGCAACATCTGGGGGCAATTAAGTGCTGTGAACATTTGCCCTGAGCTGAGGGAATTGTCCTTCTGAGAGCTGCTTTAGGCAACGTGCTGGCAGCACCCAGTGCTTCCCCCTGGCAGCACCCAGAGCCCAGTGCTTCCCCCTGCCAGCCTCCCCTCGTGGTCTGGGTGCCTGTCAGCAGGGACCAACCTCAGGCTGGCTTTGCTCTTCTGCCCTCCCTTGTGAAGGAATACATTTAAGTTAAGTAATAAACTCATTTAGAAGGAGTCTGCTAGTAAATAAAGTCATTCTGGGGGTTTAATGAGCAAGGCATGACAGCAAATGAGATGGCTCTTGCTCAAAGTCAGCAGCAGGCTTAGCTGATGGGGAAGAGGCAGAGCATTTCCCATGTGAAAAGGCAGGGAGCACACCCTGCTCCCTGGGATGTGGCCTTGGCAGTCCTGAGCTGGGTTACCCTCTGCAAGCTGAGAGCCTTCCCCTTCTCAGCCCCCACCTTGGAGCTCTGGGGGCAGTTTCGGTCCCTGCTGTACAAAAGAGATGTGGACAGGCTGGAAAGTGCCCAGAGAAGGGGCAGGAGGATGCTCAGAGGCCTGGCAGAGCTGCCCTGTGAGGAAGGGCTGAGAGCTGGGCTTGCTCAGCCTGGAGAAGGCTTAGGAGAGACCTTACTGCCATGGAGCAGGACAGAAAGGGTGGCTGCCAGGAGGAGGGAGACTCCCTCCTCACAAGGAGTCCCAGGGAGAAGCCAAGGGGAGATGGGGACAAGCTCCTGCTGGGGAGAGTCCCAGTGGGCTCCAGAAGGAAATGTTTGCCCTTGAGAGCAGCTGGAGATTGGAATCATCTCCCAAGGGAGGCAGTGGGGATGTCCTACACTGGGCAGCTCAAGACTCATCTTGCCAGGGTGCTGGGCCAGCTCATTTCACTCTGTTGTGACCTAGAAAGGTTGGAGCAGAGGATCCTTGGGGTCCCTTCCAGGCTGGCATTCTGCTCTGTGTGATTAGAGCAGGTTCCAGCCTGGAGATGTGGGATCTCCCTTGCTGTGGGGGCAGCTCTCAGCAAGAGGCCAGGGTGGCTTCCAAATGAGTGACTGAGCTCACCAGAAGCCATCTACAGAGCAAACACTCCAGGGGCAGGCCTGGGATCAATAACTCTTCACATAAGCAAAGCAGCAGATGGTGCCTACATCAGTCACAGGCTGCTCAGAGGTGTTTGCCTGTGGTTTGCAGGGCAGGGTGATGGGCTTGCAGGGATCCTAATGTCTCTGCTGGGGCAGACCCCTGCAATGCTGGCCACGCTCACAGCTGGGATCTGGGCTGTTGCCTTGTGCACAATGAGATTAGGGCAGTGGTGACCTACCCCTGGGGATTAGCCCTGCCAGGTCTGCCAGGCAACTGCCCCCCTGCAGGGACAAAGGGGGGTGGAGGTGGTCAGCACATGGACTTGGCATGTCAGCCTCTTCATTTGGCTCCTCCTGCTTTGGGAAGGCAGCTCCAGAGTCTCCCCAGCCTCACTCTCAAGGATTTCTTCCTCCTCTCCAGTCTCAGTCTCCCCTCTCCCAGCTCAGAGCCATTGTTCCTCAGCCTGGCACTCCCAGCCCTTGTCCAGAGTCCCTCCCCAGCTCTCCTGGAGCCCTTCAGGTGCTGGAAGGCTGCTCTGAGGTCTGCCTGGAGCCTTCTCTTCTCCAGGCTGCACAGCCCCAGCTCTCCCAGCCTGGCCCCACAGGGGAGGCTCTCCAGCCTCTGATCATCTTCATGGCCTCCTCTGGACCTTCTTCAGCAGACCTTGTGCTGGGGGTTCCAGTGACACAGTGACTGTGTCTGCCAGATGTGGTTCACATCATCTGAGCTAAACCCTGGGGGCAAGTAAAAATAACACCGAGGCATCCACCCCCCCTGGGGCTGGGCTTTGGCAGCAGCTGCAAGAGCAGGCACCACGTGTGTGGCAAGGGCAGCTTGCTGTGGGGGCCACAGGGTGGTTCCTGCCATGGAGGGATGCTGTGGTGTCTGCTCCAGCTGGAGGTGGAGGCTGGGGAGGGGTCTGGAGCACAGCCCTGGGAGGAGAGGCTGAGGGAGCTGGGGTTGCTTAGCCTGCAGAAGAGGAGGCTCAGGGGAGACCTCATTGCTCTCTCCAACTCCCTGCAGGGAGGTTGTAGCCAGGTGGGGGTTGGTCTCTTCTCCCAGGCAAGCAGCACCAGAACAAGAGGACACAGTCCCAAGATGTGCCAGGGGAGGTTCAGGCTGGAGGTTAGGAAGAAATTCTACACAGAGAGAGAGATTGGCCATGGGAATGTGCTGCCCAGGGAGGTGGTGGAGTCCCCATCCCTGGAGGTGTTCAGGAGGGGATTGGATGTGGCACTTGGAGCCATGGTTGGGTTGTCAGGAGGTGTTGGGTGTTAGGTAATAGGTTGGACTGGATGATCTCTGAGGTCTCTTCCAGCCTGGCTGATTCTGTGACTCTGGAGGGTGACCTTCTGCTCTGGTGGGAGAGAGACTCTCACACTTTGAAGGAATTGCCTTACTCCCAAGTGGTGGTGGGGGAGAGCCTGCAGCCCCTTGGCTTTGTCACCAGCTCTACCACTTTGTGCTTCTCCTCCCCAGGTGTCCTCTCCTGTTTCCTTGCCTGTTCACACAGTGTGGTGGTGTCCTCCTCAGGCCAGTCACATTTGGTTCTTCTCCTTACTGCTTTGAGTAACAGTTTCTTACCACCAGTACCCCCTGGCCCTTGGCTGCTCCCTGCCTTCCCCAGGGCATGAATGTGCTGAGCAGCCCAGGCCCCACCACAGAGCCCACAGGGGCTGCTGGATGCCTCTCTGCCTCCTCTTCTCCACCTGCTATCAACTGCCAGCCCATGCCAGGACCTCCCTTGGGCCTCTGTTCTCTCAACTCCTTCAAAACCTTTGATGAGAATTCAGTAACAATCCCTTAGAAATCCAAGCAGACTTCATCAGTTGGCTCACTCTGTCCATGGGCACCCCTTTGAAGGTCCCCAGAAGGCTGATGAAGCAGAATTCCCACCTAGGGAGGCCACCTTAACTCTTCTGGAGCAGCCCCTGCTCACCAAGCTGCCCTCTCATGTCTGTCTGATCAGGTCTGAGAGGGTGGTTGGAGCCCTTCCCCTGCACAGCCTCTGCTTGGCCCCTGCACAGCCCCTGCTTGGCCCCTGCACAGCCCCTGCTTGGCCCCTGCACACTGCTGTAACACACCTGGGGGCTTGAAACAGGTCAGAGGGAGCAACCCCCTGTGCCTCTCTGAAGGCAGCTTCAAGGACAACCACTCCTGCACTCCATACATCCCCTGCAGGCTGCAGGAGGAGATTGTCACAGAGAGAGGGAGGCAGGCCAGAAGGCAGGCAGGCAGGCAGGCAGGAGTATGGAAGGAAGGGAGGAATTAAGAAGGAAGGAATTAGGAGGGAAGGAAGGAAGGAAGGAAGGAAGGAAGGAAGGGAGGGAGGGAGGAAGGAAGGAAGGAAGGGAGGAAGGAAGGAAGGGAGGGAGGGAGGGAGGAAGGGAGGAAGGAAGGAAGGGAGGAAGGGAGGGAGGGAGGAAGGGAGGAAGGAAGGGAGGGAGGGAGGAAGGGAGGAAGGAAGGGAGGGAGGGAGGGAGGAAGGAAGGGAGGGAGGGAGGGAGGGAGGAAGCGAGGAAGGAAGGAAGGGAGGAAGGAAGGGAGGGAGGAAGGAAGGAAGGGAGGGAGGGAGGGAGGCAGTGGGATGGATCTGGGGGAGGTTGTTTCTCAGCCCCTTCCCCGGGCAGCAGCCTCCCCTTGCCGCCGGCGCCTGCGGGGCGCAGCTCTGGAGGCAGCCTCAGCCCTTGCCCCAGCAGCAGGAGTTCCGCGTGGCTCGAGCGCCCTCTAGTGCCGGCCCAGCGCTGCTGCTGCTGCTGCTGAGCCCCAGCCTTGGAGCCGCTCTGCCAAACGGACCCCGAAGCTGACCCCCAGGCCCCCAAGGCGGTGACACAAAGAAGTGCGGCACAGAGGGTTGGTCTGTGAGGTGGAGTGAAATCAACAGCAGAGTTCCGAGGGTTGTCATCAGCGGCACAGGGTCGGCTTGGAGGACTGTAGCCGGTGGTGGTCCCCAGGGATCGGTAGTACCGGGGCCAGTTTTGTTCAATATCTTTATCAACGACCTGGAGGAGGGCATTGAGAGTACCCTCAGCAAGTTCCTGATGATACAAAGCCGGTGGCTGACACCTGCCAGGCTGTGCTGCCACCCAAGGAGGTCTGGACAGGCTGAGAGCTGGGTGCAGGCAGACCTCATGAAGGACAAGTGCAGGGTCCTGCACCTGGGGAGGAACAGCAGCAGGCACCAGGGCAGGTTAGGGACTGCCCTGCTGGAAAGCAGCTCCATGGAGAAAGACCTTGGAGTGCTGGTGGGCAGCAAGTTCTGCACGGGACAGCAATGTGCCCTTGGGGCCAAGAGAGCCAATGGGATCCTGGGGTGCAGTAAGAAAGTGTGGCCAGCAGGGCTGGGGAGGCTCTTCTCCCCCTCTGCTCTGCCCTGCTGAGACCACAGCTGCAATCCTGTGTCTGGCTCTGGGCTCCCCAGCTCAAGAGAGACAGAGACCTGCTGGAGAGAGTCCAACAGAGAGCCATGGGGATGCTTAGAGGCCTTGAGCATCTCCCTTGTGGAGACTGAGAGCCCTGGGGCTGTTGAGTCTGGAGAAGAGAAGGCTGAGAGAGATCTGATCAATGTCTATCGATAGCTGAGGGCTGGGGGGCAAGGGGAGGGGGCCAAGCTCTGTTGGGTGGTGCACAGGAATTAGCCAAGGACCAATGGAGACAAACATCAACAGAGAAGGTTTCAGCTCAACAGGAGGAGAAACTTCTTTCCAGTGAGGGTGGCAGAGCCCTGGGGCAGGCTGCTCAGAGAGGTTGTGGAGTCTTCTTCTCCAGACACATTCAAAACCCTTCTGGCTGCAATTCCTGTGCAGACTGCCCTGGGTGCCCCTGCTCTGGCAGGGGCTTGGACTGGATGAGCTCTGGAGGTCCCTTCCAGCCTCTGCTGTGCTGTGATGCTGTGGAACCTTAGCTGTGGGGATGGTGAGAGGGGAGGGGGACAGGGAAGAGTTGTTTCAAAGTTGTCCAATGCTTTAAAGATGAAACCCAACCAGAGATTATTTCACTCCTTCTCAAACAGGTCTGAGACTTCAGCAGCTGCAGGGAAACTTCCTGTCTGATCCTGTGTCTCCAGTTCTGCACTGGAGCTCTGGGAAGAGCACTCAGTGGGGAAAGTCACCCAGTGGGTGTCACTGGGCAGTGACAGCATCTCAGAGTGCTTTGGGTCGGAAGGGACTTCCCAATGTCACCCAGGCCAACCTCCCTGCAGCCAGCAGGGACAGCTGCAGCTACAGCAGGCTGCTCAGAGCCCCAACCAACCTGACCTGTGCATGGGATGCTCCAGGGATGGGGCAGCTCCCACCTCCCCCTGGGCCAGGGTCTCAGCATAAAAACATTTCCTTCTTCCCTGCAGACTGAATCTCTCTCTTCTAGTTTCAGTCATTCTTTGTCCTCTCACAGTAGGCCCTGCTCAAAAGTCTGTCTCCAGCTTTCTGATTGCCCTCCTTAAGTCCTGAAAGGCAACCAGAAGGCCTCACCAGAGCCTTCTCTTCTCCAGGCTGCACAGCCCCAGCTCTCCCAGCCTGGCCTCACAGGGGAGGGTCTGCAGCCTCTGCTCATCTCTGTGGCCTCCTCTGGAGCCTCTCCAGCAGCTCCAGGTCCTTCTTGTGCTGGGGCCCCAGAGCTGGAGGCAGTGCTGCAGGTGGGGGCTGAGCAGAGCAGAGCAGAGGGGCAGAATCCCCTCCCTGGGCTGGTGCTCTCCCTGCTCTGGCTGCAGCTCAGCACTCAGCTGGCTCTGGGCTGCCAGGGACCACTGCTGGCTCCTGGGCAGTTTGTCACCAGCTGGCACCCCCAAGGCCTTCTCCTGCAGGCTGCTCTCAGCCACTCCTCTCCCAGTGTATATTTCCTGCAGCCCTGGTGTTTGCAGGATGCTATCAACTGCCCACTTGTGCTGCCAGCACCACACACAGCAGTGGCCTCCAGGATGTGTGGTGGGCAAGTGCCACTGGCTTTTGGGGGTTCCAGGTTTCTTTTGCCATGCCTGTTCCAAGAGGTGGAGCTGTGAGTGGGCACTGCCAGGAAGGGGAAGACTCTAAAAGCCATGGCCCAGGCAGGCTGCAGGGAGAGGCTTTTCCTCCTGGGGACCTGTCTGAAACCATTTTCCTCTGAGCTGCAGAGGCTGACCTCAGAGTGGTGGCAGCAGATGAGTTCAGGCAGAATGAGGTAAAAGCAGCCTCCCCCCCCCAGGATGTGGCTGCTTTGTCTACAGCAATTGTGGAGGATGCCATCAGGCTGAGTTGGCTCTCAGGGCAAATGGTAATTTGCTCATGTTCCATCTTTAATCAGAGTGAATTCATAGAATCACACAAGGGGTTGGGTTGGAAGGGACCTTAAGGATCATCCAGTTCCCACCCCCTGCCATGGGCAGGGACACCTCCCACCAGCACAGCTTGCTCAAGGCCTCATCCAGCCTGGCCTTCAGCACCTCCAGGCAGGAGGCAGCCACAGCCTCCCTGGGCAGCCTGTGCCAGAGTCTCCCCAGCCTCACTCTCAACAATTTCTTCCTCCTCTCCACTCTCAGTCTCCCCTCTCCCAGCTCAAAGGATTGTTCCTCAGCCTGGCAGTATCACAGTGTCACTAAATCACCCAGGTTGGAAGAGACCTCAAAGATCACCAAGTCCAACCTGGCACCACAGACCTCATGGCTAAACCATGGCTCCCAGTGCCACATCCAATCCCCTCTTGAACGCCTCCAGGGATGGGGACTCCACCACCTCCCTGGGCAGCACATTCCAATGGTGAACAACTCTCTCAGTGAAGAACTTTCTCCTCACCTCCATCCTAAACCTCCCCTGGCACAGCTTGAGACTGTGTCCTCTTGTTCTGGTGCTGCTTGCCTGGGAGAAGAGCCCAACCCCCACCTGGCTACAACCTCCCGGCAGGGAGTTGCAGAGAGCAAGAAGGTCTCCCCTGAGCCTCCTCTTCTGCAGGCTAAGCAACCCCAGCTCCCTCAGCCTCTCCTCCCAGGGCTGTGCTCCAGACCCCTCCCCAGCTCTGTTGCCCTTCTCTGGACAACTTCAAGTCTCTCAATGTCCTTCTTGAGCTGAGGAGCCCAGAACTGGACACAGGACTCCAGGTGTGGCCTCAGCAGTGCTGAGCCCAGGGCACAATGACCTCCCTGCTCCTGCTGGCCACGCTCCTTCCAGAAGGCCACAATGCAGCTCCCCAGATGAGCCCAATTAGACTTAACAGGTTTGGCCTCCATGAAAATTGCATTTTCCCACTGGCTGCCTCCTCCTGAACTGGGGAGCATGTTAATTTTCTGGAGCAGCTAAATAGCTTCCTCTGATGATTAAGAAATGAATCTTAATAGCAGTGCCTGCCCTCCCCAGGCTCATGTAGGACTCACCAGCAAGAAATTAAACACAGTAGGAAATTCCTTGAAAGAGTCAGAAAACAAATGATTGATACCATCTCTCCCTCCCTCCCAGCTCTGTGATCTGCTTTTGGAGTGATTATTAAGCACAGCAAAATTCATTTGGTGCTGTAACATGAACAAGACAAATTACAGTCTCTGGAGCTCAGCTAATTGCTAAAGAACACAGTGACCCTCCCTGGGGTCATCAGCTCTGGCAGCTCATGGAAAGCAAAGCCAGCCCTGCCACGGGGGGCTGCAGCCCCAGGCAGCCCTCCTGCTGCAGGCACAGCCAGGGCCCCCCCCACCCCCTGCCTGCTCCTGGGGAAACCAGCCCTGAATCCTGGAACCACAGAATGCATTGGGTGGAAGAGAACCCCCCAGAGGTCGTCCTGCCCAGCCCTCTGCAGGCAGCAGGGACACCTCCAGCTAGAGCAGGGTGCTCTGAGCCTCCACACTTGCAGAGCCACAGAGTCACAGAACCAGCCAGGCTGGAAGAGACCTCAGACATCATCAAATCCAACCCATGACCTGACACCCAACCCCTCCTGACAACTAAACCATGGCTCCAAGTGCCACATCCAATCCCCTCCTGAACACCTCCAGGGATGGGGACTCCACCACCTCCCTGGGCAGCACATTCCCATGGCCAATCTCTCTTGCTGGGAAGAATTTCTTCCTAACATCCAGCCTAAACCTCCCCTGGCACAGCTTGAGACTGTGTCCTCTTGTTCTGGGGCTGGGTGCCTGGGAGAAGAAACCAACCCCCACCTGGCTACAACCTCCCTGCAGGGAGTTGCAGAGAGCAATGAGGTCTCCCCTGAGCCTCCTCTTCCCCAGGCTAAGCAACCCCAGCTCCCTCAGCCTCTCCTCCCAGGGCTGTGCTCCAGACCCCTCCCCAGCTCTGTTGCCCTTCTCTGGACACCTTCAAGTCTCTCAATGTCCTTCTTGAACTGAGGAGCCCAGAACTGGACACAGGACTCAAGGTGTGGCCTAAGCAGTGCTGAGCACAGGGCACAAGGACTTCCCTGCTCCTGCTGGCCACACTGTTCCTGATGCAGGCCAGGATGCCCTTGGCCTTCTTGGGCCCCTGGGCACACTGCTGGCTCATGTTCAGCCTACTCTCAACCACTACCCCCAGGTCCCTCTCTGCCTGTCCCCATCCTGTAGCACTGCATGGGGTTGTGGCCAATGTGTAGAGCCTGGCACTTGGATGTGTTCAGTCTCCTGCCCTTGAACTCTGCCCATGTGCCCAGCCTGGCAAGGCTCCTCTGCAGAGCTCTCCCACCCTCTAACAGACCAACTCCTGCCCTTCCCTTCCCGATGCTCTGTGATCCTGTGGTGCTTGTGAGCAGCCCAGCACCCACCTCCCCCAGGTCCCTCTCTGCCTGGCTGCTCTCAGCCCCTCTGCCCCCAGCCTGTAGCTCTGCCTGGGGTTGCTGTGGCCAAAGTCAAACGGTGTGAAAGGCTTTTCCAAAGTTCTCAGGGCCTTGTCCTGCTGTCCCAAAGGGAGGCTCAGGACTCCATGTGCAGTGTGAGCCCCTGCTGGCTCCCCTGCCAGGCACAGCCTCGTTGCCTCCTTCTGTTGGCTTCCCAGCACCTGATGCAGGGGGAGCCTGGGTGGGGAGCAGCCCCCAGCAGCCCTGCTCAGCACAGCCCTCGCTGAGCCTTTTGTCCTCAGGCTGCTCCTCTGCAGAGCATTGGATCAAGTTCCCAGGGACAATCAGGACTGGGAGGGGATTAACAAAGGGGAAAATTATGCCTTGAACATTTTGCTTGCAAAATTCACTGACTCAATTACTCAGACTCCATGTGGAAGAATAATGGAGGAAATAATTGAATAATGAAATGCCACACAATTAGTGGACTGTTCCAGGCCTGATGTTACATCTTGGTCTAATGCAGCAGAATGTGGAACAAGGAGAGGGGAGGGAGGGGGGGGGAAGATAAAAAGGGAAAAAATAGTTTGGGTTTGCTGGGGGGGGGGGGGGGGGGGGGGAAGAAGAGGAATGAATCTGCTGCTCTGACCTCTCCATCATCCTGAGCTTCTCAGGGGGCTCAGCACCACTCCTGCCTTCAGCATGGCCACTCCACATGCAAGCCTCAAACTTCCACCAATAAAACCTCCCAACAAGCAACTGAATCACCTGAGCCCCAGCCCTGGAGCTGTTCAAGGCCAGGCTGCAAGCTGGGCTGGGGGGAGCTGGCCCTGCCCGTGGCAGGGGGTTGGAACTGGATGATCTACAATGTCCCTTTCAACCCAATCCATTCTCATGATTCCATGGTTCTGTGACATGTCCTGAAGCTCCCCACCCCTTCACAGGCTCACAGGGCTTTGGAAGGGACCTCTGGAGATCATCAGGTCCAACCCCCTGCCAGAGCAGGAGCAGAGAACCCAGCACAGGGCACACAGAACACATCCAGCTGGGGCTGGAAAGGCTCCAGAGCAGGAGACTCCACAGCCTCTCTGGGCAGCCTGCTCCGGGGCTCTGGGAGCCTCACAGTGCAGAAGTTCCTCCTCATGCTGAGCTGGAACCTCCTGGGCTGCAGTTTCCATCCCTTGCACCTCTAAGGTCTCCCTGCAGCCTTCTCTTCTCCAGGCTGAACAGCCCCAGGGTAAGGGGGGGAGAGAGGGGGTTCCAAAGAGGGGATCCCTCCCTGAGGGAGGGATTTTTGTTGTGTTATTTGTCTTTGCTGTGTATTTCTGTGTATATATTGTAAATACCTGTATATATTGTGTTATATATAACCTGCTTTCCATATATGCTTGTAAATATATAGCTTTTGCTCTTCGACTGAGTTAGCTGTGGTTTCTTACTCTGTGGAGGAGGGAGAGCTAAGCCCTCTCTCAACCTACCACATATTGGAATGCAGCTAATGTCCACACAGTGCAGAGGGGGAACTCCAGCATGGCCAAAGGGCAGCATGGAGCTCAGCAATGTGAGTTTGGACTCCTGCATGGGAGAGGGGCTGCAGTCAATGTGCAGAGGTCAGCCCCAGGGAAGCCAAACCACCTCCTCTTCCTGGGGTGTCCAGTGCAGATCAGCTCAGATCTGACAGTCAGAGTGAGAAGGAAGTTGTTTCTGTCTCACTTTGATGTCCCCCTAGGCTGTGTGAACTCCTTGCACAGCAGCAGAGAGGACAATGTAGGAAGAAGGGAGTTGTGCAACCACCACTTTCCTGCTCTGCTGTTCACAGAATCACAGAAACATTCAGCTTGGGACCTACAGGCAGGCTGGGGAGAGACTGCTGAGAAGGAGCTGTGGGGATAGGATGAGGGGCAGTGGTTTAAAACTGGAGCAGGGGAGGTCTAGGTTGGACATCAGGAGGAGGTTCTGCACAGGGAGGCTGGGGAGAGCCTGGCACAGGCTGCCCAGGGAGGTGGTGGAGGCTCTGTCCCTGGAGACATTCCAAGACAAATTTGATGTGGTCCTGGGCAGCCTGCTCTAGCTGGAGATGTCCCTGCTGCCTGCAGGGGCTTGGACAAGATAACCTTTGAAGGTCCCTTCCACCCTGAACCACTCAATGATTGCATGATTCTAACCCAACCATCTCCATCTCTCCCCTTGGCATCAGTGCTGCAGCCTTGTGGATGTGGAGGTGCTGGAATCTGCATCTTGGGCACACAGAGCCTGAGCCATGGGCAGCCTGAGCCATGGACAGCCTGAGCCATGGGCAGCCTGTGCAGGGGCAGCCTGAGCCATGGGCAGCCTGTGCAGGGGCAGCCTGAGCCATGGACAGCCTGAGCCATGGGCAGCCTGTGCAGGGACAGCCTGAGCCATGGACAGCCTGAGCCATGGACAGCCTGAGCCATGGGCAACCTGAGCCATGGACAGCCTGAGCCATGGGCAGCCTGAGCCATGGACAGCCTGAGCCATGGGCAGCCTGAGCCATGGGCAACCTGAGCCATGGGCAGCCTGTGCAGGGGCAGCCTGAGCCATGGACAGCCTGTGCAGGGGCAGCCTGAGCCATGGACAGCCTGAGCCATGGACAGCCTGAGCCATGGGCAACCTGAGCCATGGGCAGCCTGTGCAGGGGCAGCCTGAGCCATGGACAGCCTGAGCCATGGGCAGCCTGTGCAGGAGCAGCCTGAGCCATGGACAGCCTGAGCCATGGACAGCCTGTGCAGGGGCAGCCTGAGCCATGGACAGCCTGAGCCATGGACAGCCTGTGCAGGAGCAGCCTGAGCCATGGGCAACCTGAGCCATGGGCAGCCTGTGCAGGGGCAGCCTGAGCCATGGGCAGCCTGTGCAGGGGCAGCCTGAGCCATGGACAGCCTGAGCCATGGACAGCCTGAGCCATGGGCAGCCTGTGCAGGAGCAGCCTGAGCCATGGACAGCCTGAGCCATGGGCAGCCTGTGCAGGGGCAGCCTGAGCCATGGACAGCCTGAGCCATGGACAGCCTGAGCCATGGACAGCCTGTGCAGGGGCAGCCTGAGCCATGGACAGCCTGAGGCATGGGCAGCCTGAGCCATGGACAGCCTGTGCAGGGGCAGCCTGAGGCATGGGCAGCCTGAACCATGGATAGCCTGAGCCATGGACAGCCTGAGCCATGGACAGCCTGAGGCATGGGCAGCCTGAGCCATGGACAGCCTGAGCCATGGACAGCCTGTGCAGGGGCAGCCTGAGCCATGGACAGCCTGAGCCATGGACAGCCTGAGGCATGGGCAGCCTGTGCCATGGACAGCCTGAGCCGTGGACAGCCTGAGCCATGGACAGCCTGTGCAGGGGCAGCCTGAGCCATGGGCAGCCTGAGCCATGGGCAGCCTGAGCCATGGACAGCCTGTGCAGGGGCAGCCTGAGCCATGGGCAGCCTGAGCCATGGACAACCTGAGCCAGGGGCAGCCTGAGCCATGGGCAGCCTGTGCAGGGGCAGCCTGAGCCATGGACAGCCTGAGCCATGGACAACCTGAGCCAGGGGCAGCCTGAGCCATGGGCAGCCTGAGCCATGGACAGCCTGAGGCACGGGCAACCTGAGCCAGGGGCAGCCTGGGGAATGGACAGCCTGAGCCACGGACAACCTGAGCCAGGGGCAGCCTGAGCCATGGACAGCCTGAGCCATGGGCAGCCTGAGCCATGGACAACCTGAGCCAGGGGCAGCCTGGGGAATGGACAGCCTGAGCCATGGACAGCCTGAGCCAGGGGCAGCCTGAGCCATGGGCAGCCTGAGCCATGGACAGCCTGAGCCATGGGCAGCCTGAGCCATGGACAGCCTGAGCCAGGGGCAGCCTGGGGAATGGACAGCCTGAGCCATGGGCAGCCTGAGCCATGGACAGCCTGAGCCAGGGGCAGCCTGAGCCATGGACAGCCTGAGCCATGGACAGCCTGAGCCATGGACAACCTGAGCCATGGGCAGCCTGAGCCATGGACAGCCTGAGCCATGGACAACCTGAGCCATGGACAACCTGAGCCAGGGGCAGCCTGAGCCATGGACAGCCTGAGCCATGGGCAGCCTGAGCCATGGACAACCTGAGCCATGGACAACCTGAGCCATGGACAGCCTGAGCCAGGGGCAGCCTGAGCCATGGACAGCCTGAGCCATGGACAGCCTGAGCCATGGGCAGCCTGAGCCATGGACAACCTGAGCCATGGGCAGCCTGAGCCATGGGCAGCCTGTGCAGGGGCAGCCTGAGCCATGGACAGCCTGAGCCATGGACAGCCTGAGCCATGGACAACCTGAGCCATGGACAGCCTGAGCCAGGGGCAGCCTGAGCCATGGGCAGCCTGAGCCATGGACAGCCTGAGCCATGGACAGCCTGAGCCAGGGGCAGCCTGAGCCATGGGCAGCCTGAGCCATGGACAGCCTGAGCCATGGACAACCTGAGCCAGGGGCAGCCTGGGGAATGGACAGCCTGAGCCAGGGGCAGCCTGAGCCATGGGCAGCCTGAGCCATGGACAGCCTGAGGCACGGGCAGCCTGTGCAGGGGCAGCTCACAACCTGGTGAGCTACAACTCATCTCCTGCACACAGAGGTTTGTGTCCAGTGAGCACAGGCTGTGCTCACCTTGTACCTGAGTCTTATAGAATAGAGTAGAATAGAATAGAATAGAATAGAATAGAATAGAATAGAATAGAATAGAATAGAATAGAGCAGGTTGGAAAAGACCTCAGAGATCATCAAGTCCAACCTATCACCCAGCACCATCTGATCAACTCAACCATGGCACCAAGTGCCTCAGCCAGGCTCTTCTTAAACACCTCCAGGGATGGGGACTCCACCACCTCCCTGGGCAGCACATTCCAGTGGCCAACAACTCTCTCTGGGAAGAACTTTCTCCTCACCTCCAGCCTAAACCTCCCCTGGCACAGCTTGAGACTGTGTCCTCTTGTTCTGGTGCTGGCTGCCTGGCAGAAGAGACCAACCCCCACCTGGCTACAACCTCCCTTCAGGGAGTTGCAGAGAGCAAGAAGGTCTCCCCTGAGCCTCCTCTTCTCCAGACTAAGCAACCCCAGCTCCCTCAGCCTCTCCTCCCAGGGCTGTGCTCCAGACCCCTCCCCAGCTTTGTTGCCCTTCTCTGGACACCTTCCAGCAGCTCAACCTCTTTCCTGACCTGAGGAGCCCAGAACTGGACACAGGACTCAAGGTGTGGCCTCAGCAGTGCTGAGCACAGGGCACAAGGACTTCCCTGCTCCTGCTGGCCACACTGTTCCTGATGCAGGCCAGGATGCCATTGGCCCTCCTGGCTGCCTGGGCACACTGCAGGCTCATGTTCAGCCCACCATCAACCAGCACCCCCAGGTCCCTCTCTGCCTGGCTGCTCTCAGCCACTCTGACCCCAGCCTGTAGCTCTGCCTGGGGTTGCTGTGGCCAAAGTGCAGCACCTGGCTCTTGGACTTGTTAAATGCCATACCATTAGACTCTGCCCATCTGTCCAGTTGGTGGAGGTCCCTCTGCAGAGCCTTTCTGCCCTCTAACTGACTAATATCTGCTCCTAACTTGGTGTCATCTGCAAACTTGCTGATGACTGACTCAACCCCCTCATCCAGATCATCAATGAAGATGTTAAAGAGCACAGGGCCCAGCACTGATCCCGGGGGCACAGCACTGGTGCCTGGCTGCCAGCTGCCTGTGGCACCATTCACCACCACTCTCTGGGCTCAGCCTCCAGCCAGTTCCCAACCCAGCACAGAGTGTTGCAGTCCAAACCACGAGCTGACAGCTTAGCTGCTGGGCTGCGGCCGCATCGCCCCTCGGTCATTTGTGGTTCGTGATGGCCCTTGGGCAGAGCCAGCAAAAGCCAGCCTGGAGCCTGTGTCCTCCAGGGATCTCTTGCTTCTGCCCAGGGGGGTCTGACTGGGTCACAGCTGGTGCCTCTGGTTAGTCTCAGTGGGTGTTTCCCTCAGCAGGTCCAAGGCTTCTGCAGGAGTGGAGCCTTGTTTGTAAAGGTTGGGCTGGGAGGAGGGCTGGGCTGGGCTGGGCTGCTGGCAGCAGGGCTGGGGGTGCTGGGATGGGTGGAGAAGGGGGGCAGGGAGACCAGGGAGATGTTTCACATGCCCCAAGGGAGGGAGACTTCTGTTCCTTTCACTTCTCTGCAAGGCTTGGCAAGGCAGTGTAAAGGTGCTGTGGGGGATTCCCTTTCCTCTTGCCTTGTCCAAACCAGAGGGACAGAACTGACAGATGGAGAGAATCCTGGGCTGCATCAAGAGCAGGGTGAGCAGTGAGATCAGGGAGGTGATGCTCTGCTGAGACCCCACCTGCAGCAGTGTGTCCAGCTCAGGTGGCCCCAGCACAGGGAGAGGCTCCAGAGGAGGCCACAGAGATGATCTGAGGGGCCAGGCTGGGAGGGTTGGGGCTGTGCAGCCTGGAGAAGAGAAGGCTCCAGGCAGACCTCAGAGCAGCCTTGCAGGACCTGAAGGGCTCCAGGAGAGCTGGGGAGGGACTTTGGACAAGGGCTGGGAGTGCCAGGATGAGTAACAATGGCTTTGAGCTGGGAGAGGGGAGACTGAGACTGGAGAGGAGGAAGAAATTGTTGAGAGTGAGGCTGGGGAGACTCTGGCACAGGCTGCCCAGGGAGGCTGTGGCTGCCTCCTGCCTGGAGGTGTTGAAGGCCAGGCTGGATGAAGCCTTGAGCAAGCTGGGCTGGGGGGAGGTGTCCCTGCCCATGGCAGGGGGCTGGCACTGGATGAGCTTGAAGGTCCCTTCCAACCCAAGCCATTCTGGGATGGTATGACCAAGGAAGGAATGCTCATTTGAAGGCTTCACACAGCATCCCTGCCAAAAACAAAGTGTTGGGACTGCAACCAAATACAACCCACATGCTCCAGGCACTCAGAGATAATGAGCTAAGCTCCCTCAGTGGGAGCCTGGTAGTTTTAGGACTCATTAAGAAAACACCAAGTGGGGATGAAAAATGCTGTTTTCCATGCAACACAGAAACTCTCTCAGTCCTGACCCTGCTGCAAGAGCTGAGCAGAGAACCCAGAGGACTGAGCAAGGAGCACGATGCAGAGAGATCTTCCTCTCTCTCTGCCTTCCAGTACCTGAAGGGGCTCCAGGAGAGCTGGGGAGGGACTCTGGCCAAGGGCTGGGAGTGCCAGGATGAGGAACAATGGCTTTGAGCTGGGAGAGGGGAGACTGAGAGTGGAGAGGAGGAAGAAATTGTTGAGAGTGAGGCTGGGGAGACTCTGGCACAGGCTGCCCAGGGAGGCTGTGGCTGCCTCCTGCCTGGAGGTGTTGAAGGCCAGGCTGGATGAGGCCTTGAGCAAGCTGGGCTGGGGGGAGGTGTCCCTGCCCATGGCAGGGGGCTGGCACTGGATGGTCTTCAAGGTCCCTTCCAAACCAACTCATTCTCTGACTCTATGAATTCCACTCCTGAGAGCCTGAGTCCTGTGTCCAGTTCTGGGCTCCTCAGTTCAAGAAGGACATTGAGAGACTTGAAGGTGTCCAGAGAAGGGCAACAGAGCTGGGGAGGGGTCTGGAGCACAGCCCTGGGAGGAGAGGCTGAGGGAGCTGGGGTTGCTTAGCCTGCAGAAGAGGAGGCTCAGGGGAGACCTTCTTGCTCTCTCCAACTCCCTGCAGGGAGGTTGTAGCCAGGAAGGGGTTGGACTCTTCTGTCAGGCAAGCAGCACCAGAACAAGAGAACACAGTCTCAAGCTGTGCCAGGGGAGGTTTAGGCTGGAGGTGAGGTGAAAGTTCTTGACTAAGAGAGTTGTTCACCTTTGGAACAAGCTGCCCAGGGAGGTGGTGGAGTCCTCACCCCTGGAGGTGTCCAAGAGGGGCTTGGATGTGGCACTTGGTGCCATGGTTTAGTCAGGAGGTCTGTGGTGCCAGGTTGGGCTTGGTGATCTCTGGTGACCCTTGGTGATTCTGTGAGAACAGATTAAAGAAATGTGTGTTTCTGAGTCATTCTTTCAGGTGGGGAAGAAGAGAGCCTCTGCTGCAGAGGTGCTGCCTGCTGAGCACTCTGGCTGCAGACACTGAAAGGGAGCATCAGCTCTTCTTAATTGAAATCAGCCAGCAGAAAGCAGACTTGCCACTTCCTGCACCGTGCACAGGACTTGGGAATCCACCTCATGCTTTGGAGCCATTAATTATGGCTTAATTAGAGCAGGGAGCATTCACAGCTCTGTGAGAGCAGCTGAGGGCTGATTCTCCTGAGAGCCATGGATCTGGGTAGAGAAATAGCAAATTCCTTGCTCAAAGGGCAGCTAATTTCCTTGGCAAGGGAAGGGAAGTGGCTGGGGGAGTGTGTGTGCTCATGGCCAGGGGATGTGGTGGTGTGGCAGAGCCACAGGAGTGCCCCTGTGCCAACACCACCCTGTGGCTTAGAGAAGGTAAGGGGAGAAGAAGGTGAGCTGCAGAGGGTCTGGGTGCTGGCACTGAACCCACTGCCCCATGGAGGATGGAGAAACCTCCTCCCCTCTTCTGGAGAATGTCCTCTGCTGAAGCTGGCACCAAGCACCTGGACCTCTGTGTAGGCATCCTGATATGGGGCAGAGATCCCCAGGCTGGGGCTGACCTCAGCCTAGGAGGTGATATGGAATAGAATAGAGTAGAGTAGAGTAGAATAGAATAGAATAGAATAGAATAGACCAGACCAGACCAGGTTGGAAGAGACCTTCAAGATCATCCAGTCCAACTGATCATCCAACACCACCTAATCAACTAACCCATGGCATCAAGTGCCTCATCAAGTTTCCTCCTAAACACCTCCAGGGATGGGGACTCCACCACCTCCCTGGGCAGCACATTCCCATGGCCAATCTCTCTTGCTGGGAAGAACTTCTTCCTCACATCCAGCCTAAACCTCCCCTGGCACAGCTTGAGACTGTGTCCTCTTGTTCTGGGGCTGGGTGCCTGGGAGAAGAGACCAACCCCCACCTGGCTACAACCTCCCTGCAGGGAGTTGCAGAGAGCAAGAAGGTCTCCCCTGAGCCTCCTCTTCTGCAGGCTAAGCAACCCCAGCTCCCTCAGCCTCTCCTCCCAGGGCTGTGCTCCAGACCCCTCCCCAGCTTTGTTGCCCTTCTCTGGACACCTTCAAGTCTCTCAATGTCCTTCTTAAACTGAGGAGCCCAGAACTGGACACAGGACTCAAGGTGTGGCCTCAGCAGTGCTGAGCACAGGGCACAAGGACTTCCCTGCTCCTGCTGGCCACACTGTTCCTGATGCAGGCCAGGATGCCCTTGGCCCTCTTGGCCACCTGGGCACACTGCAGGCTCCTCTTCAGCTTCTGTCACCCAGTACCCCCAGGTCCTTCTCTGCCTGGCTGCTCTCAGCCACACTGACCCCAGCTTGAATCATAGAGAGTTGAGGTTGGAAGAGACCTTTGAGGTCATCACATCCAACAGCTCACAGTGCCACCACTGCTGTAGACAACCATCACAAACCCCTGTTCCTCAGCACCACACCACCTGTCTCTTACATACCTCCAGGGATGGGGACTCCACCACCTCCCTCTGCAGCCTCTTCCAGTGCCTGAGAACTGCTTCTGTGAAGAAATTGTTCCTAACATCCAATAAACTGCAGCACAGGAGCTTCCAGCTCAACATGAGGAGGAACTTCTTCCCTGTGAGGCTCCCAGAGCCCTGGAGCAGGCTGCCCAGAGAGGCTGTGGAGTCTCCTGCTCTGGAGCCTTTCCAGCCCCACCTGGATGTGTTCCTGTGTGCCCTGTGCTGGATTCTCTGCTCCTGCTCTGGCAGGGGCTTGGGCTTGATGATCTCCAGAGCTCCCTAACCTCCTGTGATCTGTGACTTGTGCTCAAGCCCTTCCCCAGCTTGGTTGCCCTTCTCTGGACACACTCCAGCACCTCAATGTCCTTCTTGCAGTGAGGAGCCCAGAACTGAACCAAATATTGGAGCTGTGGCCTCCCCAGTGCCAAGTAGAGCTGCACAGCAAGGGGTTGTGATGAGGTGAATCCAGCAAGAGCAGGGAGCTTGGGTTCAGATCCATCCCTGCTCAGCTCTCAGCAGTGGTGTAAGAGAAAGCCCTTTCCACATTGTCATTCTGGGTACCCTGTGCCTCAGGCCTGGGCTGGTGATCCTGGCTCAGGTTGGCACAGAGGGCTGCTGGGGCAGGTAGTACCTAGCCCATGGCTACCCAACAGACCTGAGGCAAAGATTTGGGTCCCTGGGGCCAGCCACACCACTGCAGCCATGGGGATGTGCCTGGGCATCCTGTGGGGATGGCCCCTGGGCCATTCTCTTATAGCATGGAGATGATGTTAAGGTAACAGCTGAAGCACCTGGAGTGCTGTGTCCAGTTCTGGGCATCCCAGCTCACAAAGAACTACTGCAGAGAGTCCAGCACAAGGCCACAAAGATGCTGAGGACATCTAGGATGGGGGCTGGGACATTTAGGGTGTCAGGCAGTGATAGGACTGGGGGGCATGGAACAAAACTAGAAGTGGGGAGATTGAACTTGGATGTGAGGAAGAAGTTGTTCCCCATGAGGGTGGTGAGAGCCTGGCACAGGTTGCCCAGGGAGGTGGTGGCAGCCTCCTGCCTGGAGGTGTTTGCAGCCAGGCTGGAGGTGGCTGTGAGCAACCTGCTGCAGTGTGAGGTGTCCCTGGCCATGGCAGGGGGTTGGAACTGGCTGAGCCTTGAGGTCCCTTCCAACCCTGACAGCTCTGTGATGTCTCATGAGGAGAGGCTGAGGGCTGGGGCTGCTTAGCCTGGAGGCTGAGGGGGATCTTGTTAGTGCTTACAAATATCTAAGGGTGGGTGGCAGGAAGATGAGGCCAGACTCTTGGTGGTCCCCAGAGACAGGACAAGAGGTGTTGGGCACAAAGTTGAACATAGGAAGGCCCTTCTAAACATGAGGAGGAACTTCTGTGCTGTGAGGGTGGCAGAGCCATGGAGAAGAGGAGGCTCAGGGGTGACCTCATTGCTCTCCACAATTACCTGAAAGGTGGTTGTAGCCAGGAAGGGGTTGGTCTCTTCTCCCAGGCAGCCAGCACCAGAACAAGAGGACACAGCCTCAAGCTGCACCAGGAGAAGTTTAGGCTGGAGGTGAGGAGAAAGTTCTTCACCAAGAGAGTTGTTGGCCACTGGAATGTGCTGCCCAGGGAGGTGGTGGAGTCCCCATCCCTGGAGGTGTTCCAGAGGGGATTGGATGTGGCACTTGGTGCCATGGTTTAGTCATGAGGTCTGTGGTGCCAGGTTGGACTCGATGCACTTTGAGGTCTCTTTCAACCTTGGTGATGCTGTGAGCAGGCTGCCCAGAGAGGTGCTGCAGTCTCCATCTCTGCAAACCTCCAGGCCCCACCTGGATGTGCTCCTGTGTGCTCTGCTTTAGGTGATCCTGCTCTGGCAGGGGAGTTGGACTCCATGACCTCCAGAAGTCCCTTCCAACCCTCACCATTCTGTGAAGAGCCACTGAAATGCTCTCTCATTTGGAGTCAGCTGCAGCTGTACTCTAATTCCCAGCCTAGAGAGAACATCTCCTGAAGGAGATGAAAGCAAAACACTGTTCTTATTTATCAAAGGCAGTCCATTTAGAACTGCCTCTCTCCTGTGCAGAAGTCAGACATGGGAGTTACAGCCAAGCTTTGATTTGCTGCTTTGGAGCAGGTGTGCTTCCCTTCCCCAGGGCTCTTCAGCAGAGGGCTTTGTCCCTCCTGCCCTGCCCCTGCCATCACCTCCATCCCTCTCACAGCCATGCTTGAAGCCAGCGCTGTGTCCTATCGCCATGGCTCCTGTGAGTGGCTTTCCTCCTGCTGCTCAGGACCTTCTAACTCCTCACCAGACCTGCTCTCAGCTGCCTCTCCAGCTCTGTTCTGGCACTGCCATTGCTCTCTAGAGATCCCTTCCTGCCCTCAAGTTTACTCTCTTCAGTTTCTAAAGATCAATCGCTCCTCTTCCAGCCTTGCTTCACACACACCAAGCTTTTCATCTCCTCCTGGAGAATGTCCCTTTGTGGCACCTGCTTCAGTATCTGCTCACCCCTTTGAACTGCAGCTCTACCCAGTGTCCCAGATGGGCTCAGATCAGCAGCCTGTGCAGCAGCACTGGCACAAGGGAGCACTTCACCTGCTGCTGCCTCACACCCGCCAGAGCTCACTCGCAGCACCACAGCGGCAACGCAGTGACTGCATGGGAGGCAGCCTGGCTTGGATCAGAAGCAGGGTGAGCAGCAGGGACAGGAGGTGATTGTCCCCCTGTGCTCAGCACTGCTGAGGCCACACCTGTGCTGGAAGGTGCCCAGAGAAGGGCAACAAAGCTGGGGAGGGGTCTGGAGCACAGCCCTGGGAGGAGAGGCTGAGGGAGCTGGGGTTGCTTAGCCTGCAGGAGAGGAGGCTCAGGGGAGACCTTCTTGCTCTAGCCAACTCCCTGCAGGGAGGTTGTAGCCAGGTGGGGGTTGGGCTCTTCTCTCAGGCCCCCAGCACCAGAACAAGAGGACATAGCCTCAAGCTGTGCCAAGGGAGGTTTAGGCTGGAGGTTAGGAAGCAATTCTTCCCAGCAAGAGAGATTGGCCATGGGGATGTGCTGCCCAGGGAGGTGGTGGAGTCCCCATGCCTGGAGGTGTTTAGGAAGAGCCTGGCTGAGGCCCTTGGTGCCATGGTTGAGTTGATCAGATGGTGCTGGGGGAGAGGTTGGACAGGATGATCTCAAAGGTATTTTCCAACCTGGTCTATTCTATTCTATTCTATTCTATTCTATTCTATTCTATTCTATTCTATTCTATTCTATTCTATCCTATCCTATCCTATCCTATCCTACCCTATCCTACCCTATCCTATCCTATTGCTGTGTTCAGCTCTGGGCCCTCACTCCAGATGGTCATTGAGGGACTGGAGCCTGTCCAGAGCAGGGCAGCCAGGCTGGGCCTGGAGCCCCTGGGCTATGAGGAGGGGCTGAGGGAGCTGGGGGTGTTCAGGCTGGAGAAAAGGAGGCTGAGAGAGACCTCATTGCTCTCTACAGCTCCCTGAAGGGAGACAGCCTCTGCTCCTTGGTGACAAGGGTCAGGAGCAGAGGCAATGGTCCCAAGCTGCACCAGGGGAGGCTCAGGCTGGATCTCAGGAAATATTTCTGCACTGGAAAGGTTCTCAGACATTGCAAGAGGCTGCCCAGGGCAGTGCTGGAGCCACCATCCTTGGGGGTGTTAAGTGCCACGTGGACCTGGCACTCAGGGACATGGTTTGGTGCTGACCCTGCAGTGCTGGGCTGAGGGTTGGACTGGAGGAGCCTGGAGGCCTCTTCCAATCAGATATATTCTGTGGTTCTCTGATCTCTCTACCCCTCCTACTTCCAGCTCAAAGACAGAGACTGTTGTGGGACTGGGCCCACCAATGCCCAGCCTAAAGCCTTACTTGGGAATTTCATTCCATTATTGTTGCTCCAGTTCTCAAATTCTTTGGACATTCCACTCAGCCACCTTCCCCTTCCAGATCTGTGCCAGCAAGAATTCCATGACCTCATTCCTGCTGCCTCTGCCAAGGTCACAGGGTACCAGATCAGTCTGACCTGCTCCAAGGCTGAGCCCTGGCAGCTCCCCACTCCCCTCCCCATGCCCAGCAGTGCCCCTTGCAGCACAAGCAGAGTGTGTTTTCCCCAGCTAAGCCTTTAGCTCCTTAGCCTTGCACTAATCCCCATCTTTCCCAGATTAAATAATGATTTCCCAGGAGGCACTGTCTCAAGTACTGAAGTCCATGCTGCTGGGATCTGCATTTCTGTAGCCTGGAGTGGCTGACTGAAAGGAGGTCCTGGGTTAGGCTGTCTGGAGCTGCCTTGGCTGCATTGGTGTCTCCTTGCTTCACTTCTCTCACCTTTCACTTGAGGTTTGCTTTAAACTCCTGGGTACCAGCGGGGTCAGGCAGTGTCAGAGTATCAGTATCAGTCAGGGTTGGGAGGGACCACAAGGATCATCCAGTTCCAACCCCCCTGCCATGGGCAGGGACACCCCACACTAGAGCAGGCTGCCCACAGCCTCATCCAGCCTGGCCTTAAACACCTCCAGGGGCAGGGCCCCAACCACCTCCCTGGACAACCCATCCCAGGGCTTCACCACTCTCATGGGGAAGAACTTCCTCCTCACCTCCAGCCTCAATCTCCCCACCTCCAGCTTCATTCCATTCCCCCCAGTCCTATCACTACCTGAGAGCCTGAGCAGTCCCTCCCCAGCCTTCTTGGAGCCCCCTGCAGATACTGGAAGGCCACAATGAGGTCACCTCGGAGCCTTCTCTTCTCCAGACTGAACAGCTCCAACTCCTTCAGTCTGTCCTCACAGGAGAGGTGCTCCAGCCCTCTGCTCATCCTCCTGGCCCTGCTCTGGACACCTTCCAGCACCTCCAGATCCCTCTTGCAATAGAGGCTCCAGAGCTGGAGGCAGTACTCCAGGTGGGGTCTCCCCAGAGCTGAGCAGAGGGGCAGAATCCCCTCCCTGGCCCTGCTGGCCACACTTCTCTTGCTGCAGCCCAGGCTCTGGTTGGCTTTCCGGGCTGCAAGTGCACACTGAGAGCTCCTGGTGAGCTTCTCCTCCCCCAGCACCCCCAAGGCTCTCTCCTCAGGGCTGCTTTCCAGCCAGTCCCTGCCCAGCCTGGAGTTGTGCCTGGGATTGCCTCCACCCAGCTGCAGGACCCTGCCCTTGGTCTTGTTGAACCTCCTGAGGTTGGCTTGTGCCCTCCTCTCCAGCCTGTCCAGGTCCCTCTGGCTGGATCCCTTCCCTCCAGCTGTCTGCTGCACCACACAGCTTGGTGCCATCAGCAGCCCTGCTGAGGCTGCACTCAGTGCCACTGTCCATGGCACCCACAAAGATGTTGAACAAGCCTGGTCCAAGTGTCGTACCTGCAGTTTCCACACAACCCTTTCCAGGTCAGCAGAGCACTTTGAAAGAGTGGCTGCCAATGGCTCCATGTCCAAGGGGAGGGCAGTGACAAGTGGAGTCCCACTGGGATCAGTGCTGGGACCAGGCTTGTTTGACATCTTGCATTGAGGCACCCTCAGCACCAAGCTGTGTGGTACAGCTGACAGCTGGAGGGAAGGGATCCATCCAGAGGGACCTGGACAGGCTGCAGGGCTGGGCCCAATCCAGCATCATGAGGTTCAACAAGACCAAGTGCAAAGCAGATTTGGATCATTATTCCTGTTCCATGGTTGCTGAGCCTCGTGGCCTCAGAACCCCAGAGCAGGGGCAGGGTCCAGCTGCAGCACAGGACAGCATCTGCATGGTTCCAGACCTTCACAGAATCACAGAATGGCAGGGTTTGGAAGGGACCTCTGGAGATCAGTGAGTTCAATCACCCTGCCAGAGCAGGGTCACCCAAGGCAGGGCACCCAGGAACACATCCAGGTGGTTTGGAAGCTCTCCCCAGAAGGAGACTCCACAACCTCTCTGGGCAGCTGCTCCAGGCCTCCAGCAGCCTCACACCAAAGGAGTTTCTCCTCCTGTTCAGATGGAGCCTCCTGGCTTCCAGTCTGTGTCCATTGCCCTTTGTCCTGTCACAGGACACCACCACAAAGAGCCTGGCCCCTGCTTGCCCCCCAGCCCTCAGATAGCTGCAAGATCTCCTCTCAGCCTTCTCTTCTCCAGGCTAACAGCCCCAGGGCTCAGCCTCTCCTCAGCACACAGCTCTTCCAGGCCACTCAGCACCCTCATGGCATCGGATGGACTCTCTCCAGTGTGTCTCTGGGGAGCCCAGAGCTGGACACAACACTCCAGCTGTGGTCTTACCAGGACAGAGCAGAGGGGGAGGAGAACCTCCCTTGCCCTGCTGGCCACACTCTTCTTAGTGCACCCCAGGAGCCCCTTGGCCTTCTTGGCCACCAGGGCACTGTGCTGTCCCATGCTCAGCAGCAGTCCCAGGCCCTTCACCATGGAGCTGCTTCCCAGCAGGTCTGCTCTCACTCTGCTGGTGCCTGGTGTGGGTCCTGCCCAGGTGCAGCACTCTGCACTGATGCTTGTGGAACTGCAGCTGGTTCCCCTTTGCACAGTCATAGCACTGCTTCATTTGTTAAAGTCCTCTAAGACCATCAGGTCCAACTGTCAGCCTAAGGGCACCCTGGCCATTAAACCATGTCCCAAAGTGCCATGGCCACATGGTTTTGAGGAAAGAGACAACACTGGAGGCAAGGTGGTGTGACAGCCTCCCTGCAAAGGGCTCAGGAGCTGGAAGGGGGAGGGCTGGACCCAAAGGATGTATCTGTGGGCATCTTCATGGCCAACCCATCAGCCCCACACACATGGAAGCTGGACTGGTGGACCTGATGGACAGGGTGCAGAGGAGGGCCATGGAAATGATCAGGGGTTGGAGCACCTCTGCTATGAGGAGAGGCTGAGGGAGCTGGGGGTGTTCAGCCTTGAGAAGAGAAGGCTCCAAGCAGACAGAATAGAAGAGAATGGAATGGAATGGAATGGAATGGAATGGAATGGAATAGAATAGAATGGAATGGAATAGAATAGAATGGAATGGAATGGAATGGAATGGAATGGAATAGAATGGAATGGAATGGAATGGAATGGAATGGAATGGAATGGAATGGAATGGAATGGAATGGAATAGAATTAACCAGGATGGAAAAGACCTCAGAGATCATCCAGTCCAACCTATCACCCAGCACCATCTGATCAACTCAACCATGGCACCAAGTGCTTCATCCAGGCTCTTCCTAAATACCTCCAGGGATGGGGACTCCACCACCTCCCTGGGCAGCACATCCCCATGGCCAATCTCTCTTGCTGGGAAGAATTTCTTTCTAACCTCCAGCCTGAACCTCCCCTGGCACAGCCTGAGACTGTGTCCTCTTGTTCTGGTGCTGGTTGCCTGGGAGAAGAGACCAACCCCCACCTGGCTACAACCTCCCTGCAGGGAGTTGGAGAGAGCCAGAAGGTCTCCCCTGAGCCTCCTCTTCTGCAGGCTAAGCAACCCCAGCTCCCTCAGCCTCTCCTCCCAGGGCTGTGCTCCAGACCCCTCCCCAGCTTTGTTGCCCTTCTCTGGACACCTTCAAGTCTCTCAATGTCCTTCTTGAGCTGAGGAGCCCAGAACTGGACACAGGACTCAAGGTGTGGCCTAAGCAGTGCTGAGCACAGGGCACAAGGACTTCCCTGCTCCTGCTGGCCACACTCTGCCTGATGCAGCCCAGGATGCCACTGGCCCTCTTGGCCCCCTGGGCACACTGCAGGCTCATGTTCAGCTGCTGTCAACCAGTACCTCCAGGTCCTTCTCTGCCTGGCTGCTCTCAGCCCCTTTGCCCCCAGCCTGTAGCTCTGCCTGGGGTTGCTGTGGCCAATGTGCAGCACCTGACGCTTGGATGTGTTCAGTCTCCTGCCCTTGGCCTCTGCCCATCTGCCCAGCCTGGCAAGGTCCCTCTGCAGAGCTCTCCAACCCTCTCACAGATCAACTCCTGCCCCCAGCTTGCTGTCATCTGCACATTTACTGCTGATGGACTCAATGCCCTCCTCCAGATCATCAATAAAGATATTGAACAGGCTGGGGCCCAGCACTGCTCCCTGGGGCACACCACTGGTGCCTGGCTGCCAGCTGGCTGTGGCACCATTCACCACCACTCTCTGGGCTCAGCCTCCAGCCAGTTCCTAACCCAGCTCAGAGAGCTGCTGCCCAAGCCAGGGGCTGACAGCTTGGCCAGGAGTTGGCTGTGGGGGATGGTGGCAAAGGCCTTGCTGATGTCCAGGCAGACTCCATCCACAGCCTGCCCCACATCCAGCAGGCAGTCCCCTGGGCATGGAAGGCGATCAGGTTGGTGGGGCAGGACCTGCCCTGCCTGAATCCATGCTGGCTGGGTGTCCCTGCTGCCTGCAGGGATGCCGGACTGGCTGACCTTTGGAGGTCCCTTCTGGCCTGGACCATTCCATGCTTCCATGCTTCTGTGATGAGAGCTGCAAAATCCTCGCAGCTTGGAACTCTCTGCTCGGCTTCGGGCCGCTAGAGGGAAGTGGCTGAGCTGCTGCGAGCGCCGAGCCCGGCGAGGGCTGCTGTGACTTTAAAGCGTTTGTAGATAACATGAAAACATCAAACAGGAACTCGAATCCGTGCTACTAGGCTGACAAATGGCAAATGAAATAGAAAATAAAAGCTGTCAACTGACAAATGTGCTGCTGAGGGTATGGAGAGCTAGGGAGGGAGCCAGGCGGGGAGGGGAAGGCTGTGGGCGCAGCCCTGCTGCTGGGTGGTGGTGGGGAGGCAGCAGGGGAGGGGAAGGGAGGCAGATTTTAAACAGCAAAGGGGCCCAGTGCCCTAAAGTCCTCTGCAAATTCCACTTCCTAGGATGCCTGCTCTCAAGCACCCTCCAAGCCCCTTGCATCCCCTGAGACATGGCAGCAAAGCTGCCCCCCGGGGCACCAGGCTGGGGTGGGCTCGTGGGGTGGCAGGGGGGCTGCCAGGGGGCTGCAAGGCTGTGCTGACTTGTGGGAGCAAGTGGACTGCTGGCCAGGCTGGGACAGCAGCACCTGCAGGAAAATTATTTGGGTTACTGCATTTCCCCCAGCACTGAGTGCAGCAAATCTGGGGAGAAAAAGTGTAAATGTGATGGCAAACTGCCCAGGAGCCAGGAAAGGTCCCTGGCAGCCCAGAGCCAGAGGAGTGCTGGGCTGCAGCCAGAGCAGGGAGAGCAGCAGCACAGGGAGGGGATTCTGCCCCTCTGCTCTGCTCTGCTCAGCCCCCACCTGCAGCACTGCCTCCAGCTCTGGGGCCCCCAGCACAAGAAGGACCTGGAGCTGCTGGAGAGGCTCCAGAGGAGGCCACAGAGATGAGCAGAGGCTGCAGAACCTCCCCTGTGGGGACAGACTGGGAGAGTTGGGGCTGGAGATGAGAAGGCTCCAGGGAAACCTCAGAGCAGCCTTGCAGGACCTGAAGGGCTCCAGGAGAGCTGGGGAGTGCCAGGCTGAGGAACAATGGCTTTGAGCTGGGAGAGGGGAGACTGAGAGTGGAGAGGAGGAAGAAATTGTTGAGAGTGAGGCTGGGGAGACTCTGGCACAGGCTGCCCAGGGAGGCTGTGGCTGCCTCCTGCCTGGAGGTGTTGAGGGCCAGGCTGGATGAGGCCCTGAGCAAGCTGGGCTGGGGGGAGGTGTCCCTGCCCCTGGATGATCTTGAAGGTCCCTTCCAACCCAAACCATTTTATGATTCTAAGGAGAGGAAGAGCAAGGTGGACTGCACTGAGATGGGCCAAGGAGAACTTGTGCTTATGGAGAACAAGTCTCAGACTTCAAATGTGCTGTGGGGAAGGAATGCTCTGGTGTGGCACCTGCCCCCCCTGTTTCCTTAGCCTGCTTAACCCTCCTGCTCCTGTGCTTTACCTCCTCCAGCATTTGGCTGTGTCCCTGTCCCTGTGCAAGCCCTGGGGGTGCCAGGAGCGTGGAGGGAACCTGGGTGCTGCTGTCAGCTGCTGCCTGCCCCATCCATCCCCACAGCCCTTCCTTGTCTGTCACTTTGTTGTGGGGGATGTAGAGCAATTAGCAGCTCACACTCCTGCCTGTTCCCTGGCTTTTGCTTTTTCTTTCATATATTATTCATTTTTCCTGCTTGTATTCCATGTTTGTAAAGCCTTCCTGCTTTGAGCTGTGCAGAGAGCATTGGGCTTGAAATGCTTGATGGTGGTGACACCCTGGGTTTTTTTTCTGCTGGTGTTTGCTTGAGCAATTTCGTGTCTGAAAGTGGAACTGATCAGCCAGGAGGAGAGGAGTGGGAGCTGTGATCAGGCAGCAGCCCTGGCTCCCGCTGCAACACAACCCAGGAGGCTGGTCCCAAAGCCCTGCCCAGGCCAGGTCTGCCTCAGGGAGAGTGAGGAAAAATGAGGCTTGACTGTTTTTAGCTGCCTAAGAAGCTTTGGTGTACTTTCTGGAAGGTGCCTGTCCTAAAAGGCTTCTTTGAATGCCAAATACCCAAGCTTTGCTCACCAGAAATGCAAACAGCTGAACTCTGTCTTCTGTCTCTATCTGTGGGCATGGCCCCTGAGCATGTAAGCTCCTGCAGCTGGGGCAGGGCAGTCCCAGGCACTGACATAGGCTGGGCAGGGCCTGGCTGGAGAGCAGCCCTGAGGAAAAGACCTGGGGGTGCTGGGGGAGGAGAAGCTCAGCAGGGAGCACCTGCAGCCCAGAGAGCCAAGCAGAGCCTGGGCTGCAGCAAGAGAAGTGTGGCCAGCAGGGCCAGGGAGGGGATTCTGCCCCTCTGCTCCACTCTGCTGAGACCACAGCTGCAGCTCTGGGGCCAGTTCTGGAGCCTCTGTGCCAGGAAGGATCTGGAGGGGCTGGAAGGTGTCCAGAGAAGGGCCAGGAGGATGAACAAAGGGCTGGAGCTGCTCTGCTCTGAGCACAGCCTGAGAGAGTTGGGGTTGTGCAGGCTGCAGAGGAGAAGGCTCCCAGGAGATCTTCTTGTGGCCTTCCAGGATCTGCAGGGGGCTCCAAGAAAGCTGGGGAGGGACTTTTGAGGGTGTCAGGGAGGGATAGGACTGGGGGGATGGAACAAGACTACAAACAGGTAGATTCAGATTGGATGTTAAGAAGTTGTTCCCCAGGAGGGTGGTGAGAGCCTGGCACAGGTTGCCCAGGGAGGTGGTGGCAGCCTCCTGCCTGGAGGTGTTTGCAGCCAGGCTGGAGGTGGCTGTGAGCAACCTGCTGTAGTGTGAGGTGTCCCTGGCCATGGCAGGGGGGTTGGAACTGGCTGATCCTTGTGGTCCCTTCCAGCCCTGACTGATACTGATACTGATCTCTGGAGGTCTCTTCCAACCTCCCATGTGCTGTGATCCTGTCCCTGCTTGGGACACCAGAACTGGAGGCAGTATGGGAGGTGGGGTCTCCCCAGAGCACACCCCCAGGCAGGATGGTGGAGAAGCACATTGCCAGACTTCAAGGCCAAGGCTCAGATGATAGCAGGAGCAATATTGCCAGCAGAGACTCCAGCTCCTCCTTGGGAGCCGGCAGGCAGTGATCCGAGGGCGCAGATCCGAGCAGACCTCTGCCTCTCAGCCTCCACACAGCGATGGTAAATCACTTCACACATCAGTGGCAGTGTCTGGGCACAGGACCTGGCATCTCTTTCACTTGGAGCTGCAAGTGCTGAGCTCCTGTGAACACAGGGCCTCAAGAGCAGAGCTGTCCACAAGCAGATGAACAACAGTCTCCCTCTGTGTGGTGGGTTGAAGTTACCCCCAAAATAACACTGCCAGAGCAGCTCAGGGGGAAGCCAAGGAAGCTCCAGCTCCAAGCAAAACTCCAGCCTAGAAATGTGGAATGCCATGAGTGTGGGCAGTGGACAGGCTGCCCAGGGAGCTGGTAGAAGCCTCATCCCTGGAGGTTTAAAGGCCAGGCTGGATGTGGCTCTGAGCAACCTGATGTAGTGGGAGGTGCTCCATCTGAACAGGAGGAGAAACACCTTTGGTTGAGGGTGCTGGAGGCTGCCCAGAGGGGTTGTGGAGTATCACAGTCTCACAGTATAACTAAGGTTGGAAGAGACCCCAAGGATCATCAAGTCCAACCTGTCCCAACAGACCTCACAACCAGACCATGGCACCAAGTGGCATGTCCAATCTCCCCTTGAACACCTCCAGGGCTGGGGACTCCACCACCTCCCTGGGCAGCACATCCCAATGATGAACGACTCGCTCGGTGAAGAACTTTCTCCTCACCTTGAGTCTAAACCTCCCCTGGCACAGCTTGAGTCTGTGTCCTCTTGTTCTGGTGCTGGTTGCCTGGGAGAAGAGACCAACCCCTTCCTGTCTACAACCACCTTTCAGGTAGTTGTAGAGGGCAATGAGGTCTCCCCTGAGCCTTCTCTTCTCCAGGCTCAGCAACCCCAGCTCCCTCAGCCTCTCCTCACAGGGCTGTGCTCCAGACCCCTCCCCAGCCTTGTTGCCCTTCTCTGGACACCTTCAAGTGTCTCAATGTCCTTCTTGAACTGAGGGGCCCAGAACTGGACACAGGACTCAAGGTGTGGCCTAACCAATGCAGAGTACAGGGGCAGAATGACCTCCCTGCTCCTGCTGGCCACACTGTTCCTAATACAGGCCAGGATGCCACTGGCCCTCTGTCAGCTTTTTAGAGTCTCCTTCTCTGGAGAGCTTCCAAACCCCCCTGGCTGTGTTCCTGTGTGCCCAGCCCTGGGTTACCCTTCTCTGGCAGGGGGGTTGGAACTGGATAATCCTTGAGGTCCCTTCCAACCCTGACAGCTCTGTGATGCTGTAACAGGCAATACTTACATAGAGGTACAATTTATTAACAACACAAGAACCTCCCTGGCCAAAACCAGGAGCATACCAATAGCTTCTCCCTCTCCCCCTCCTGGACAAGGGAAACAGAAAGAGGAGAAAAGCAGAGAGATGCTTGTTAGTACTTAGCCACAGCAAAGAAATGCAGCCAAGGTCAGCAAGAGCCAAGCAAAAGCACCCAGCTGGTGTATGCTAGAGCAAGCTGTGCCAGGGGAGGTTCAGGCTGGATGTTAGGAAGTTCTTCCCAGCAAGAGAGATTGGCCACTGGGATGTGCTGCCCAGGGAGGTGGTGGAGTCCCCATCCCTGGAGGTGTTTAGGAAGAGCCTGGATGAGGCACTTGGTGCCATGGTTGAGTTGATCAGATGGTGCTGGGTGATAGGTTGGACTGGATGAGCTCAAAGGTCTTTTCCAACCTGGTTATCACTGGAGGTGTTCAGGAGGAGAATTGACAGGGTGCTTGGTGCCATGGTTTAGTTGATTAGGTGGTGTTGGATGATAGGTTGGACTCAATGATCTTGAAGGTCTCGTCCAACCTGGTTTGTTCTATTCTATTCTATTCTATTCTATTCTATTCTATTCTATTCTATTCTATTCTATTCTATTCTATTCCATTCCATTCCATTCCATTCCATTCCATTCCATTCCATTCTGAAGCTTTTAGACAAGGAATGGGAGGTCAGAGCTGCAGAACTTGTCTGACACTTCAGAAGAACCAAACCAAATTGCTGCAGATGACCTTTTCATACAGCACTGAATTTGATCAGAACAGAACAACATCCACACTCCAGGGCTTTCCTTCAGTAATAGTACTGGCAGGGCTTGTTCCTGGAAATAGAATCATGGAATACCTTCAGTTGGAAGGGACATTCAAGGACATCCAGTTCCAACCCCCTGCCAGGGGCAGGGACACCTCCCCCCAGCCCAGCTTGCTCAAGGCCTCATCCAGCCTGGCCCTGAACACCTCCAGGCAGGAGGCAGCCACAGCCTCCCTGGGCAGCCTGTGCCAGGCTCTCCCCAGCCTCACTCTCAACAATTTCTTCACTCTCAACAATTTCTTCCTCCTCTCCACTCTCAGTCTCCCCTCTCCCAGCTCAAAGCCATTGTTCCTCATCCTGGCACTCCCAGCCCTTGTCCAAAGTCCTTCCCCATCTCTCCTGGAGCCTCTTCAGGTACTGGAAGGCTGCTCTGAGCTCTCTGGAACTTTCCTTCTCCTCTGCAGGCTGCACTATCGATGATGTTCATGGTACCAGTGGTTTTTCACAAGACAAGAGTGGCTTCCTCCATTCCTACTAAGATTTGGGTTAATGCATTCAGGTCTGATGGTCTCATTTGTTGTGTCCCCAAAACCTCCCCCAGGGAAGAACTGATTCCTGGAGACAGTTGTGGAGAAATCCCACAAGCCACTCCCTGCACACTGATTGGAGAGACACCCCCAGGGACCTTGCTTTGGTTAGATCACAGTCTCACAGTATCACTAAAGTTGGAAGAGACCTCAAGCATCATCAAGTCCAACCTGTCTCCACAGACCTGATGACCAAACCATGGCACCAAGTGCCACATCCAATCCCCTCCTGAACACCTCCAGGGATGGGGACTCCACCACCTCCCTGGGCAGCACATTGCAATGACGAACGACTCTCTCAGTGAAGAACTTTCTCCTCACCTCGAGTCTAAACCTCCCCTGGCACAGTTTGGGATTGTGTCCTCTTGTTCTGGTGCTGGCTGCCTGGGAGAAGAGACCAACCCCCACCTGGCTACAACCACCTTTCAAGTAGTTGTAGAGAGCAAGAAGGTCTCCCCTGAGCCTCCTCTTCTGCAGGCTAAGCAACCCCAGCTCCCTCAGCCTCTCCTCCCAGGGCTGTGCTCCAGACCCCTCCCCAGCTTTGTTGCCCTTCTCTGGACACCTTCAAGTCTCTCAATGTCCTTCTTAAACTGAGGAGCCCAGAGCTGGACACAGGACTCAAGGTGCTGCCTAAGCAGTGCTGAGCACAGGGCACAAGGACTTCCCTGCTCCTGCTGGCCACACTGTTCCTGATGCAGCCCAGGATGCCCTTGACCTTCTTGGCCCCCTGGGCACACTGCAGGCTCATGTTTAGGCAGCTGTCAATCAGCATCCCCAGGTCCCTCTCTGTTTGGGAGCTCTCAGCCCCTCTGCCCCCATCCTGTAGCTCTGCCTGGGGTTGCTGTGGCCAAAGTGCAGCCCCTGGCACTTGGATGTGTCCTGAAGGAAGCCAGATTTCAAAGCAGGTCAGATTCTGTCATTTGGGATGGACTGAGGTGCAAGACTGGGGTCTGGGGTTGGGGTTGGGGTTGGGTTTTTTCCTTGGCCATTCCACTCAGGCTCAGCCCTGTGGGGAGCCCCAGTGGGGGGCAGCCTGACTGGCTGGTGCCAGCAGGCAGGTTTGGAAGCAGTGAATATCAGAGGGCTTTGAGGGAGCTCAGTTTTCCATCCACCACTTGTCCAGATGCATTTTAGTAGAGTTGCTTTGCAGCTCTGCAGGAACTTTCCGTGGGCTGGAAGCTGGAAGGACCTGGCAGTGGTGGTTAACGTGGGAGCTGGGACTCAGCTGTGTGAGAAAGCAATCACAAAGCATCTCAGCTCTGTCTGCAGCAGTCTGCAGGCTTGGGATAATGCTGTTCAAAGGTCTGAAACAGCAATAGAGCTCTGAGCCTTTGCATCCACCCAAGAACCAAGGAGGAGGAAGAGATGGCCTAAATAGAACAAACCCAAACCCAGGCCCAAAAAATAGAATCACAGAATGTTAGGGGCTGGAAGGGGCCTCCAGAGATCATAGAATCATAGAATCAGTAAGGTTGGAAGAGACCTCAAACATCATCCAATCCAACCCCCCTGCCAGAGCAGGGGCACCCAGGGCAGCTCACACAGGAACACATCCAGGTGGGGTTGGAAGCTCTCCACACAAGGAGACTCCACAACCTCTCTGGGCAGCCTGCTCCAGGCCTCCAGCAGCCTCACACCAAAGATGTTTCTCCTCCTGTTCAGATGGAACCTCCTGGGTTCCACTTTGTGTCTGCATTTCCACAGAACAATCTGCATACAGTGATGAGACCAACAAGGGGAGAAGTTTAAAGGCATCCTGTGATGGAGGGCTGAGGAGGTTTGGCCACTGCTGTGCAATCAATGGACAAACCTCTTCTACATCACTTCTCTGTGTGCAGAGTCACAGAATCACCTTGGCTGGAAGAGGCCTTTCAGATCATTGAGTCCAACCATTAAAGCAGCCCTGCCAGGGCACCACCACCTTCAGCACCACATCACCACAGCTCTGAGACCTCTCCAGAGATGGAGACTCCACCACTGCCCTGGGCAGCTTGGGCCAGGGCTTCACAACCCTTTGGGGGAAGAAATTGTTCCTCATGTCCAGCTTAAACCTCCCCTGGTGCAACTTGAGGCCATTTCCTCTTGCCCTGTCAGCTGTTCCTAGGGGGAACAGACTGACACATCCCTGGCTCCAACCCCTCCACTTAGGTAGTTGTAGAGAAGTATTTTACAACCTGGTGGTCCTCACAAGTTTGGTCTTTGCCCTGCTTGAAGGGGTCCTGCACTGTCCAAACTGGAAGTGGTTCCTGTCCTGTTGGGGTTGTACTCATGTCAAAGGACATTTCCTGACCTTCAGTTTCACACAGCAGATCATGACCCTATTTGTCACCATCTGCAGTGACAGCCAATGTGATGGAGAATCACAGAAGCTTAGAATGGTCTGGGCTGGAAGGGACCTCCAAAGCTCACCCAGTCCAACCCCCTGCAGTCAGCAGGAACATCCTGCACTGGATCAGGTTGCCCAGAGCCTTGAATATCTCCAGGGATGGAGCCCCAACCACCTCCCCAGGCAACCTGTGCCAGTGTTCCACCACCCTCATAGAATCATGGAATCAATAAGGTTGGAAAAGACCTCAGGGATCATCGAGTCCAACATTTCACCCAAGACCTCCTGACTAGACCATGGCACCAAGTGCCACATGCAATCCCTTTTTGGACACCTCCAGGGATGGGGACTCCACCACCTCCCTGGGCAGCACATTCCCATGGCCAATCTCTCTTGCTGGGAAGAATTTCTTCCTAACATCCAACCTGAACCTCCCCTGGCACAGCTTGAGACTGTGTCCTCTTGTTCTGGTGCTGGCTGCCTGGGAGAAGAGACCAACCCCCACCTGGCTACAACCTCCCTGCAGGGAGTTGCAGAGAGCAAGAAGGTCTCCCCTGAGCCTCCTCTTCTGCAGGCTAAGCAACCCCAGCTCCCTCAGCCTCTCCTCCCAGGGCTGTGCGTGAGGCCTCTCCCCAGCCTCGTTGCCCTTCTCTGGACACCTTCAAGAGTCTCAAGAGAAACCCAGGAACATCTCCAAGCTTGAAAGTCCTCAAATCAGAGGAGCAACTCAGCACCAGGAATGATTCAAGGGCAACTTTCCCATCGTTGGGAGAAGTCTGAAGAGGAAAATCTGCCTTTATCCAAAGGGGTTGGCTTGCTTTGAGCTCTGGCATGGACCCATGGCCTCCAATCGATCACAGAAACAATAAGGTTGGAAAAGACCTCAGAGATCATCAAGTGCAAGCTGTCACCCAACACCTCCTCACTACTAAACCATGGCTCCAAGTGCCACATCCAATCCCTTTTTGAACCCCTCCAGGGATGGGGACTCCACCACCTCCCTGGGCAGCACATTCCCAAGGCCAATCTCTCTTGCTGGGAAGAACTTCTTCCTAACATCCAACCTGAACCTCCCCTGGCACAGCTTGAGACTGTGTCCTCTTGTTCTGCTGCTGCTTGCCTGGGAGAAGAAACCAACCCCCACCTGGCTCCAACCTCCCTTCAGGGAGTTGGAGAGAGCAATGAGGTCTCCCCTGAGCCTCCTCTCCTGCAGGCTAAGCAACCCCAGCTCCCTCAGCCTCTCCTCCCAGGGCTGTGCTCCAGACCCCTCCCCAGCTTTGTTGCCCTTCTCTGGACACCTTCCAGCAGCTCAACCTCTTTCCTGACCTGAGGAGCCCAGAACTGGACACAGGACTCAAGGTGTGGCCTAAGCAGTGCTGAGCACAGGGCACAAGGACTTCCCTGCTCCTGCTGGCCACACTGTTCCTGATGCAGGCCAGGATGCCCTTGGCCCTCTTGGCCCCCTGGGCACACTGCTGGTGTGAGGTGTGGGGGCAGGAACAGCCTCTCCTCTGCTGGGGGAGCCCAGATCTTTTAGTAGGAATAATTGTAGAGGCTTGGTACTCAGTACAGACAGAAAGAGCCTCAGGGAGTTGCAAGGTGTATAAAGCAATAGATATATAGAAATCTATAAACCCCCACATTACAAAGTGTCCAAATTGGAGTGATTTAGAGTGAGTTACAAAAGAAAAGGGGGGGGGGGGGGAGGGGAATTCGAGAATAGACCTGCTGTAAATGTCTGCAATGCTGATTTCAGTGCCTCCAAATGTGAGGAGCAGGTATTTGTGGAGTCAGAAGTAGGTCAGTTATTTTTGTCCCTCATTACTGCCGGTGGAAGGTGTGGGTGGCACAGGCAGCCCCGCGCCTGCCGCACCCGATGTGGGACGCGGCTCCTCCTGCCTGCGGCTTTTGGGGGTCTCTCTCCCTCTCTCCCTCTCTCTTTCTCTCTCTCTCACAGTCTCACAGTGTCACCAAGCTTGGAAGAGACCTCAAAGATCATCGAGTCCAACCTGGCACCACAGACCTCATGACTAGGTCGTGGCACCAAGTGCCACATCCAATCCTCTCTGGAACACCTCCAGGGATGGGGACTCCACCACCTCCCTGGGCAGCACATCCCAATGGCTAACAACTCTCTCTGGGAAGAACTTTCTCCTCATCTCCTGCCTAAACTTTCCCTGGTACAGCTTGAGACTGTGTCCTCTTGTTCTGGGGCTGGGTGCCTGGGAGAAGAGACCAACCCCCACCTGGCTACAACCTCCCTGCAGGGAGTTGCAGAGAGCAAGAAGGTCTCCCCTGAGCCTCCTCTTCTGCAGGCTAAGCAACCCCAGCTCCCTCAGCCTCTCCTCCCAGGGCTGTGCTCCAGACCCCTCCCCAGCTTTGTTGCCCTTCTCTGGACACCTTCAAGTCTCTCAATGTCCTTCTTAAACTGAGGAGCCCAGAACTGGACACAGGACTCAAGGTGTGGCCTAAGCAGTGCTGAGCACAGGGCACAATGACCTCCCTGCTCCTGCTGGCCACACTCTTCCTGATGCAGGCCAGGATGCCCTTGGCCTTCTGGCCCCCTGGGCACACTGCTGGCTCATGTTTAGGCAGCTGTCAATCAGCACCCCCAGGTCCCTCTCTGTTTGGCAGCTCTCAGCCACTCTGCCCCCAACCTGTAGCTCTGCCTGGGGTTGCTGTGGCCAAAGTGCAGCCCCTGGCACTTGGACTTGTTGAATGCCATCCTGTTGGCCTCTGCCCATCTGTCCAGCCTGGCAAGGTCCCTCTGCAGAGCCCTTCTGCCCTCTAACTGACCAACATCTGCTCCTAACTTGGTGTCAGCTGCAAACTTGCTGATGACTGACTCAACCCCCTCATCCAGATCATCAAGATGTTAAAGAGCATGGGGCCCAGCACTGATCCCTGGGGCACAGCACTGGTGCCTGGCTGCCAGCTGGCTGTGGCACCATTCACCACCACTCTCTGGGCTCAGCCTCCAGCCAGTTCCTAACCCAGCTCAGAGAGCTGCTGTCCAAGCCAGGGGCTGACAGCTTGGCCAGGAGTTTGGTGTGGGGGATGGTGGCAAAGGCCTTGCTGAGGTCCAGGCAGACTCCATCCACAGCCTGCCCCACATCCACCAGGCAGTTGCCTGGGCATAGAAGGAGATCAGGTTGGTGAGGCAGGACCTGCCCTTCCTCAATCCATGCTGGCTGGGCCTGAGCCCTTGGCCCTCCTTCAGGTGCAGTTATTGCTGCCAGGATAATCTGCTCCATCACTTTCCCTGACACTGAGGTCAGGCTGCCAGGCCTGGAGTTTCCAGGTTCCTCCATCCGACCCTTCTGGTGGCTGGGGACCACCTTGGCCAGTTTCCAGCCACACAGGGGGATGCAGCTGTTAACTAGGACTGATATGCCATGGGATCCTGTCTCTTTAGAGAGATGTGATGGGAAGGACTTTCCACCCAAGTTTCCATGGTTGAAATTTATTTGCTCTTATTTTCTTTTGGTAGACCCAAAGATTTCCTCACTGAGTCCTGAGATGTCAGTCAGTAACTCTGCCTCACAATCACTTTCTATTCTCTTCTGCTCTACCACCATGCAATCACAGAACCATAGATGTGTTAGGGTTGGAAGGGACCTCAAGGGTCATCTAATTCCACCCCCCCCTGCCATGGGCAGGGACACCTCACACCAGATCAGGTTGCTCAGGGTCATGTCTGGCCTGGCCTTGAAAACCTCCAGGGATGGAGCTTCCACCACCTCCCTGGGCAACCTGTGCCAGGCTCTCACCACCCTCCTGGGGAAGAACTTCCTAACATCCAATCTGAATCTCCCCATGTCTAGTGTGGTTTTTTCCCCATTGCCCCTAGTCCTGTTCTAGTCCTAGCTTTATTTTCTTCCCAGTCCTGCTAGACCAATGTGGTCTTCCATTTGAGAGAGCTGATTGCTCTCAGTCCTTGGACTTGCACTGATTGTGTTTGCCCAGATGCCTGGGGAGCAGGTGCACTATGTCCATACAGAAAGGCTTGAGCCAACACTCCCTGCTACCTCTCAGGCTCCAGACTCACCATTGGTGCTTTTCCCACCATGCTAAACAGGCTGTGAATGTCTGTGCCTGCAATTTGCTTGCCTGCCTCTTCAGCTTTCAGGGCAGGCAGTGGGCATTGTAGGAGGCAGAGCAGGTTTTTTAGTCTTCTATGAGCGGGGGCAAGCTTCTAGGGCTACACAGACCCATACTCGAAATCTCAAAGCCATTATCCAGTGGGGTGTGCATGTCCAGTGGAGCAGGATGAGTTTAGATGAAAATGTGTGTGCAGCTAGAGACTTTGTCCCAGGGGGAAACTCTCAGGTTTCCCAGGTGGAAGTCTCTCTCCCCAGAGAGAGTTGTTAGCCACTGGGATGTGCTGCCCAGGGAGGTGGTGGAGTCGCCGTCCCTGGAGGGGCTCAAGAGGGGATTGGATGTGGCACTTGGAGCCATGGTTTAGTCATGAGGTGTTGGGTGACAGCTTGGACTTGATGATCTCTGAGGTCTTTTCCAACCTTATTGATTCTTTGATTCTAAGATGAAAGCAGAGCAGGCTGATTCCAGAGCTGATTCCTGGCTTCCAGGCCGGGTTTGCCTTCGCTGCGGCTTTACCAAACCCTCTTCTAATAACTGAGCTGAACCTTCAGCCTGTGACCTCTCACATCACATTGCATCAGTCAAATTGTGTTACATCCCATGAGAAACCTCTGCAACTGATGTTAGCCAAGGTGACAAGCTGAAGAGAAACCCTGGGCTGGAGAATTCAAAGCAAAGAGCAGCTCTGGGAAGCCAGGATCTTAAAAATACCTCAGCTGCTTTTGATGGTGATTCTTAGATTCATCCTGAAGGCTAAAGGCCTTGGAGGGATTGGACTGGCTGGGAGCAGGAAATCTTCCTCTAGACAGTTTGGAGGATGTGTGCCCTGGGATTGCTTTTCAAACAAACTGCAACTCCAAATAGGCTACAGAAATTGTAGCTCCTGGTGGGAAGGGGGCAGTGGGGGAACAAGGGGGAAACTCCCTCTGGAAGTTCACAGAATCACAGAATCACCAAGGTTGGAAGAGACCTCAGAGATCATCGAGTCCAACCTGGCACCACAGACCTCATGGCTAAACCATGGCTTCAAGTGCCACATCCAATCCCCTCTGGAACACCTCCAGGGATGGTAGAATAGAATAGAATAGAATAGAATAGAATAGAATAGAATAGAATAGAATAGAATAGAATAGAATAGAATAGAATAGAATAGAATAGAATAGAATAGAATAGAATAGAATAGAATAGAATTAACCAGGTTGGAAGAGACCTTCAAGACCATCAAGTCCAACCTATTACCCAACACCCCCTAATCAACTAAACCATGGCACCAAGCACCCTATCAAGTCTTCTCCTGAACACCTCCAGGGATGGTGACTCCACCACCTCCCTGGGCAGCACATTCCCATGGCCAGTCTCTCTCTCTGTGTAGAACTTCCTCCTAACCTCCAGCCTAAACCTCCCCTGGCACAGCTTGAGACTGTGTCCTCTTGTTCTGGTGCTGGGGGCCTGGGAGAAGAGACCAACCCCCACCTGGCTACAACCTCCCTGCAGGGAGTTGGAGAGAGCAAGAAGGTCTCCCCTGAGCCTCCTCTGCAGGCTAAGCAACCCCAGCTCCCTCAGCCTCTCCTCCCAGGGCTGTGCTCCAGACCCCTCCCCAGCTTTGTTGCCCTTCTCTGGGCACCTTCAAGTCTCTCAATGTCCTTCTTAAACTGAGGAGCCCAGAACTGGACACAGGACTCCAGGTGTAGCCTAACCAGTGCTGAGTAGAGGGCACAATGACCTCCCTGCTCCTGCTGGCCACACTGTTCCTGATGCAGGCCATTCTTGATGCAGGCCAGGCATTAATCATTCATAGAATGGATTATGTTGGAAGGGCCCTTCAAGATCATCCAGTGCCAGCCCCCTGCCATGGGCAGGGACACCTCCTACCAGCACAGCTTGCTCAAGGCCTCATCCAGCCTGGCCCTCAGCACCTCCAGGCAGGAGGCAGCCACAGCCTCCCTGGGCAGCCTGTGCCAGAGTCTCCCCAGCCTCACTCTCAACAATTCCTTCCTCCTCTCCACTCTCAGTCTCCCCTCTCCCAACTCAGAGCCATTGTTCCTCTCCTGGCACTCCCAGCCCTTGTCCAGAGTCCTTCCCCAGCTCTCCTGGAGCCCTTCAGGTCCTGGAAGGCTGCTCTGAGTTCTCCCTGGAGCCTTCTCTCCTCCAGGCTGCACAGCCCCAGCTCTCCCAGCCTGTCCTCTCATTGTCTGAGGCCATAAAGCCTTTCCCACAGTGGTGTTTCCAGATGGGGTGCTGGGGCCATAAGGATTTTGTACAAGAAGTCAGGAGTCATTCCAAGGCCAAATCCTATTAAACCTCAGCATTTTTGACTCCTGCAATGAAACACAAATTGGAAACCCTCGAATTTTGCACTCCCTCAGTCTGCTTCCCGGAGGCTTTGAGATGAACCAAAGCCCTCTCAAGTTGCACCTACTCCTAGCATTTTTGTGTTCATGGTGGGGAGGTTGGGCTGGGCAGGAATCTCACTTGGTGCAGGCAGTGTTTGTTACCCTTTTTCTTCCACACCCAAAGAGAAAAGAGATTGATTGAGCTGAAATCTGAAGCCCATCTCAGGGGATTAGTTTCATATTCACTTAGTTTCCTGCAAAGCTTCAGCATTTAGAGTTCTTTTGCTTTGCAGCAAAGCTCAGCTGAAGGTTGAAAGCCATTAGCAATAACTCACTTGGATTGTAACTCATTCTGATGTTTACTTATTTTGATCTTAATGCACTCTGATATCCTTCTGCCATTTCCTGGAATGTTGCCATGTAGCCAAGGAGCTGAATTGTTCCTCTGTGCAGTGCTGCAAGGGAGGAGGAATTCTCAGGATTGTCAGGGTTGGAAGGGACCTCAAGGACCATCCAGTTCCAACCCCCCCCTGCCATGGCCAGGGACACCTCACCCTACAGCAGGTTGCTCACAGCCACCCCCAGCCTGGCTGCAAACACCTCCAGGCAGGAGGCTTCCACCACCTCCCTGGGCAGTGGCCAATCCCTCTTTCTGGGAAGAACTTTCTCCTCACCTCCAGCCTAAACCTTCCCTGGCCTTCTCTCCTCCAGACTCAACAGCCTCAGTCTCTCTTCACAGGGGAGATGCTCAAGTCCCCTAAGCATCCTCCTGGCTCTCCCTTGGACTCTCTCCAGCAGGTCTCTGTCTCTCCTGAACTGGGGAGCCCAAAACTGGACACAGGATTGCAGCTGTGGTCTCAGCAGGGCAGAGCAGAGGGATGGAAGAACCTCCCCAGACCTGCTGGCCACACTTTTCTTGATGCACCCTTCTGGCCTTGGTGAGGAAGACTCTGAAAGCTGTGGCTGCTGTCATGCCCTGTGAAGAGTGATGGTCTCCTCCCTCCTTTACCCAAAGCCTGCTGGAAAGGATCCTCAGCTGCTGGGCTGGCAGAGAAGGCAAACTCAGCACTGCCCTGCTGAGATGCAGGGGAATCTGCTTGTGGCCACCATCAATGCTGACAGTGTTGATGTTAAGCCACAATGTCCCCAGACAAATCCCCACTGCTGTCCCTGGTGGATCAGCTGGGTGAGGGCTGTCCCTGTGCTTCCCATGCTGTGGTCTCCCAGCAGTTCTGGCTCTCAAGGGAGCTTGAGGGTTTCTCCACTGCCTTACTGCTGTGCCTGGGGCTGGCTTCACCACTCTGCTCCAGAGGAGAGGCAGAAGAGGCTTTCTCTTAGTGCCAGGAGGGCTTGAGGAGGACTGACAGAAACAGCACATCTCCTCCACTCCTCACACACTCACCCTGCTCAGCTCTCCCACAGGTTTTCTACAGGTCTGCCTGCAGTCTGCCTGTGCTCAGGGCTCCTTCCACTGCATGTAAGAGGTGAGGGCATGCATGTGGCTCATGTATGCATCCATCCATCCATCCATCCATCCATCCATCCATCCATCCATCCATCCATCCATCCTTCCACCCATCTACTCATCCCTCCCTCCCTCCCTCCCTCCCTCCATCCATCCATCCATCCATCCATCCATCCATCCATCCATCCATCCACCCCTCCATCCCTGCCCCTCTGTCCCTTTCCCTCAGCCAGAACCAGAAGCTGGAGAAAGTGCATCCTGGATCCATGCACATGCCCAGCATGCAGCCTCACACACAGCTCCACTGAGTCTTTCATACTCAGAAGAGTAAAACCCATTCCCAACACACCCTGGCACCTGAGCACAGCCATGTGGGCACACCCCCCTCCTCCAGTGACTCACTCCCAGGCCTTATCCCCAAGCTGGCCTGACAAAGAGGAACTTCAAGCCAGCCTGGACCTGTTCCTGTGTGCCCTGCCCTGGGTGCTCCTGCTCTGGCAGGGGGGTTGGACTGGATGAGCTCTGGAGGTCCCTTCCAACCCTTAGCATTCTGTGATTCTGTGAACCTCCATCTCTGGAGCTGTCATTCACTTGGAAGACTGTTCACAGGTTACTGGTTGAGGGCAGGGCAGGGAGGTTGATCTGCTGCTCTGTGGCCTCAAGGCACTCAGAACCCATTCTCAGACACTGCTGTGCTGTGCTCAGATTGCTTTGTTCATGGCACATTTCTTGTGACTTCGTGGCTGAGGTATCCAGCTGGCAGCCAGGCACCAGTGGTGTCCCCCAGGGATCAGTGCTGGGCTCCAGCCTGCTCAATATCTTCATTGATGATCTGGATGAGGGCATTGAGTCTATCAGCAGTAAATGCAGAAGATACCAAGCTGGTTAGGCCACACCTTGAGTCCTGTGTCCAGCTCTGGGCTCCTCAGCTTAAGAAGGACATTGAGAGACTTGAAGGTGTCCAGAGAAGGGCAACAAAGCTGGGGAGGGGTCTGGAGCACAGCCCTGGGAGGAGAGGCTGAGGGAGCTGGGGTTGCTTAGCCTGCAGGAGAGGAGGCTCAGGGGAGACCTTCTTGCTCTCTGCAACTCCCTGCAGGGAGGTTGTAGCCAGGTGGGGGTTGGTCTCTTCTCCCAGGCACCCAGCAGCAGAACAAGAGGACACAGTCTCAAGCTGTGCCAGGGGAGATTTGGGCTGGAGGTGAGGAGAAAGTTCTTCCCAGCAAGAGAGATTGGCCATGGGGATGTGCTGCCCAGGGAGGTGGTGGAGTCCCCATCCCTGGAGGTGTTTAGCAAGAGCCTGGCTGAGGCACTTGGTGCCATGGGTGATAGGTTGGACTGGATGATCTCGAAGGTCTTTTCCAACCTGGTTAATTCTGAGCTCTGATCAGCCTCCCCCAGAGCTGAGGGAGTGGGGCTGGGTCTCACTCACCTAAAATTTGTCACAGTGCCCTGCTCAGGCTGTGACAGCAGAGCAGGTTGGGGCTTGACAGCAGCAGCAGCACAATGCAATGAGGTTTCCCAGCATGAGAAGCCAACTGGATCACAGAATCAGAGTGTTGCAGCTGGAGAAGCCCTCTGAGGCCATGCAGTCCAACCAGCAACCCAACCCCACCATGGCCACCAAACCATGGCCCCAAGTGCCAGGGCCACAGGTTTCTTGAACCCCTCCAGGCATGGGGACTCCACCACCTCCCTGGGCAGCCTCTGCCAGTCCCTGAAAGAATATTTTCCTCACCTCCAACCCAACCCTTTCCCTGGCACAATTTCAGGCCAGTTCCTCTAATTCTATCACCTGAGACTAGAGAAAATAAACCAACACCCACCTGGCTCCAACTTCCTTTCAGGGAGCTGCAGAGAGCAATGAGCTCTCCCCTCAGCCTTCTCTTCACCAGCCCAAACACCCCCAGCTCCCTCAGCTACACCTCCCCAGCCCTGTTCTCTTAAGGGGAGACTGCAAGCAGAGAGTGAGAAGCTGTCTAGAGCTGTCTGGGGGTTTGCTGGCTGCAGAATCACAGGATGTTAGCAGCTGGAATGGACCTTGAAAGCTCATCCACTCCAACCCCCCCTGCCCCAGCAGGGTCAGCCAGGGCAGAGCACACAGGAGCACATCCACAGACTCACAGGAGGTTAGGGCTTGAATAGGACCTCCAGAGGTCATTGACTCCAAGCCCCTCCAGCACAGGTCACAGAAGAGCACATCCAGATGGGGCTGGAAGGGCTCCAGAGAAGGAGGCTCCACACCTCCCCTGGGCAGCCTGCCCCAGGGGACTTAGATTTCGCTCTGAAGCTCAGGCTCGTGTTGGGTGTGAGAATGCAGCACAGGGTCCCAGCCTGGGGCACAGCCTCTCAACGGTCTCTGCCAACCAAAGCTGCTCTGTGGTGCCAGGCTGGCAGTGCAGCTTGCAGAATGGAATGGAATGGAATGGAATGGAATGGAATGGAATGGAATAGAATAGAATAGAATAGAATAGAATAGAATAGAATAAGGGGAGAGGTTTGGGGAGGGGAGGGGAGGGGAGGGGAGGGAAGGGGAGAGGTTTGGGGAGGGGAGGGAAGGGGAGAGGAGGGGAGGGGAGAGGTTTGGGGAGGGGAGGGGAGGGGAGGAGAGGAGAGGAGAGGAGAGGAGGGGAGGGGAGGGGAGGGGAGGGGAGGGGAGGGGAGGGGAGGGGAGGGGAGGGGAGGGGAGGGGAGGAAGAATAGAATTAACCAGGTTGGAAAAGACCTCAGAGATCATCAAGTCCAACCTGTCACCCAGCACCATCTGATCAACTGAACCATGGCACATGACCCCTCCCCAGCTTTGTTGCCCTTCTCTGGACACCTTCCAGCATCTCAACATCTTTCCTAACCTGAGGGGCCCAGAACTGGACACAGGACTCAAGGTGTGGCCTAAGCAGTGCTGAGCACAGGGCACAAGGACTTCCCTGCTCCTGCTGGCCACACTGTTCCTGATGCAGGCCAGGATGCCCTCGGCCTTCTTGGCCCCTGGGCACACTGCTGGCTCATGTTCAGCTGCTCTCAATCAGCACCCCCAGGTCCCTCTCTGCCTGGCTGCTCTCAGCCACTCTGCCCCCAGCCTGCAGCACTGCCTGGGGTTGCTGTGGCCAAAGTGCAGCCCCTGGCACTTGGATGTGTTCAGTCTCCTGCCCTTGGCCTCTGCCCATCTGCCCAGCCTGATGCTGTAGATCTACAAAACTCTGCTGCTGTCACTTCTTTCCCTGCTTGTTTCTGGAGCCACATATTGAGGGCAGACCCTACCCTGTGATATTTATCTTCCTGCAGTCACTGCTTTTGCTCTTCCTCCACGAGCAAATCCCTTCAAAGTTATTCTCCCCCCACCCCCCCAGTTTTTGTTTCCCTTCCCTGAGCTTATCAGGTCATTGCAGTGTGCAGAAGCCTTGTCCTGAACATTTTGTGCTTTGACCTTCACTGTGAAAAGCTTGAAAGAAGCTTCATTTTCCCAGGGAAAAAAAAGAAAAGGGGGAGAAAAACCCCAGGAACAATTCAGCCACAGAGCCAAAGCAAAGGCATCAGGTTTGCCTGGCATGATTTGCTTTTTAGCAGCCCTGCTCTTCATTCCTTATTGATGCTGGCTGCTGCATTCTGGTGTCCTCCCCTGTCTCCCACAGGCAGTGCTGCAGACAATAACCCCAGGCAGGGTAGCACTGTGGACATACCAAGCTGGAGAGGGTTTCTGAGGCTGTGGGATAGGCTGAGGACACAGCTCTGTGTGCTCTGCAGAGCATGCCTCAGCTCTCTGGCCATCTCCAATTGAAGAGGGGCTAATTGCCTCCACACTGCCTGCAGACAGCCACACACAGCTCTGCTGGCCAGCAGTGCTGCTTCAGTAGCTGTGAAAGCTTTGAGAGCTGTTTGCTGCCACCAGAGCACTTGGAAATGAGAAGGACTATGGGCAAGAAAGGTTTGTTGCCTGCTTGGAATGGAGGAGGCCAGCAGGTCACAGGAGGGGATTCTGCCCCTCTGCTCTGCTGAGACCTCACCCTTCACAGGCATGAAGATTAATCACAGAGCAACTGAGTTGTTTAGGTTGGAAAAGCCCTCTGAGATCATCCAGTCCAGCCCTCCACCCACCCCCACCATGGCCACCAAACCATGCCCCAAGTGCCATGGCCTCACCATTCTTGAACACCTCCAGGGATGGGAACTCCACCACCTCCCTGGGCAGCCTGTGCCAATCCCTGACCACTCTTTCCTCATATCCAACCCTCCCCTGCTGCAGCCTGAGGACATTTCCTCTTCTTCTGTCACCTGATATTAGGGGGAAGAGACCAACTCCCACCTGGCTCCAGCCTCCTCTCAGGGAGCTGCAGAGAGCAATGAGGTCTCCCTCAGCCTCCTCTTCACCAGACCAAACACCTCCAGCTCCCTCAGCTGCTCCTCCCCAGCACTGTTCTCCAGACCCTTCCCCAGCTTGGTTGCCCCTGAGGACAGCTGGGGCAGAATGTGGCTCTGCCAAGACAGCTGCTGCCCTTGCTTTGAGCAGCTGTGGGTTAGGCAATCCCAGTATGGACCTGCTTGGGCTGACTTCTAAAGGCTCTTAACTCAGCCTCTGAGGGTGTCAGGAAACTGAACAGGAGCCCCAAAGCATCTCACAAAGAGGCAAGAGTCTGATTTTCCCAGACTGGAGGTCTGCCACCATCTCCCTGAGGAGCACTGATCAAGTGATACATAGAATCCATAGGATAAACCAGGTTGGAAGAGACCTTCAAGATCATCGAGTCCAACCTATCAACCAATCCAACACCACCTAAACAACTAACCCATGGCACCAAGCACCACATCAAGTCTCCTCCTGAACACCTCCAGTGATGGCGACTCCACCACCTCCCCAGGCAGCACATCCCAATGGGCAATCACTCTCTGTATAGAACTTCTTCCTAACATCCAGCCTGAACCTCCCCTGGCGCAGCCTGAGACTGTGTCCTCTTGTTCTGGTGCTGGCTGCCTGGGAGATGAGACCAACATCTGTCTGTCTACAACCTCCCTTCAGGTAGTTGTAGAGAGCAAGAAGGTCTCCCCTGAGCCTCCTCTTCTGCAGGCTAAGCAACCCCAGCTCCCTCAGCCTCTCCTCACAGGGCTGTGCTCCAAGCCCCTCACCAACTTCATTGCTCTTCTCTGGACACCTTCCAGCAGCTCAACCTCCTTCCTAACCTGAGGGGCCCAGAACTGGACACAGGACTCAAGGTGTGGCCTAACCAGTGCAGTGTACAGGGGCAGAATGACCTCCCTGCTCCTGCTGGCCACACTGTTCCTGATGCAGGCCAGGATGCCATTGGCCCTCTTAGCCACCTGGGCACACTGCAGGCTCATGTTCAGTCTACCATCAACCAGCACCCCCAGGTCCTTCTCTGCCTGGCTGCTCTCAGCCACTCTGCCCCCAGCCTGTAGCTCTGCCTGGGGTTGCTGTGGCCAAAGTGCAGCCCCTGGCACTTGGATGTGTTCAATCTCCTGCCCTTGGCCTCTGCCCATCTGCCCAGCCTGTCCAGGTCCCTCTGCAGAGCCTCTCTGCCCTCCAGCAGATCAACTCCTGCCCCCAGCTTGGTGTCAGCTGCACATTTACTGCTGATGGACTCCATCCCCTCCTCCAGATCATCAATAAAGATATTGAACAGGCTGGGGCCCAGCACTGCTCCCTGGGGCACACCACTGGTGCCTGGCTGCCAGCTGGCTGTGGCACCATTCACCACCACTCTCTGGGCTCAGCCTCCAGCCAGTTCCTAACCCAGCTCAGAGAGCTGCTGCCCAAGCCAGGGGCTGACAGCTTGGCCAGGATTTTGCTGTGGGGGATGGTGGCAAAGGCCTTGCTGAGGTCCAGGCAGACCACATCCACAGCCTGCCCCACATCCAGCAGGCAGTCCCCTGGGCATGGAAGGAGATCAGGTTGGTCAGGCAGGACCTGCCCTTCCTAAACCCATGCTGGCTGTGCCTGAGCCCTTGGCCATGCTGTGAGTGCTGTGTGACTGCACTCAGGATGACCTGTGCCATAACCTTGCCTGGCACTGAGGTCAGGCTGCCAGGCCTGGAATTCCCTGGCTCATCCAACCAGCCCTTCTTGTGGATGGGTACCACGTTGGCAGCTTCCAGTCACCTGGGATGTCTCCAGTGAGCCAGGACTGATGGAGATCTACCTGCAGGCATCCTGAACTCCTCACAGATGTTGCAAGAGAAGAGACCAAAATTCTGCAATGAATCCTTTGCTGCTGGCAATGTGCCACCAGGTGACCTGGGAGTCCTGGGATCTTTCCAGACAGGAAGAATGAGTTGATCCTCTTTGGGATTCCAGCCTGGGTTTGAGCTGCCATCACTTCACAGGAGAAGCAAAGCACCCAAGCACCCTCCCAGCTCCTGGGGCTGTGCTGGACACCATCAAGAGTCTCAAGGTCCTTCTTCAATTGAGGAGCCCAGAACTGGACACAGGACTCCAGGTGTGGCCTAAGCAGTGCTGAGCACAGGGCACAAGGACTTCCCTGCTCCTGCGGGCCACTCAGGAAGGGGGAGTGGAATAGGCTTTGCCCTGGGGACCCCTCCCCCTGAGAGGAGGCCAAGTCTCTCTGCCCACCTGGCTCAGGTTTCTTTGCCCACCTGGGGCTGGGTTCTTTTCAGGTCACCCCCTCCTGGGCTGGGCATCGCCTGGCACTCTGGGCCAGCCACTGAACAAGTGGGAGATGATCTCTCTGAACCCTTCCCCCTCCCCACAGCAGGACATGTGCTGCTTCTCTTTAGCTGGTCTCACAGAGCCCCAGAATGCCAGGTTGGAAGGGACCCCAAGGGTCATCTGCTGCATCCTTTCTAAGCAGCAGTGTGGTTGGAATGAGCTGGCCCAGCACCCTGCCAAGCTGAGCCTGAAAGCTGCCCAGTGTGGGGGAATCCTCTGCTTCCCTTGGGAGCTGATTCCAAGAGAGAGGTCTCATAGGAGAGTGGCTTCTCTTAATGGCTTCCACCAGATCCATTTGAGAGAAGAGCAGAACTGGCACCTTCTGACCTTCAGCTCTCCCCTACCCCACAGAGTTAAGCTCCTCAGAGCATCCCCTGTGTCCAGCAGGGAGGGGACTGTCCCCTGGCACTCAGCTCTGGGGAGGCTACACCTCAAGGGTTGTGTCCAGTTCTGGGCACCTCAATGCAAGAGAGATGTGGAGGTGCTGGAGCCAGGGCAGAGCAGGGCAAGGAAGCTGGGAAGGGCAAGGGGAATAAATCTGATGAGGAGAGACTGAAGGAGCTGGGGCTGGTTAGTGTGAAACAGAGGAGGCTGAGGGGAGAGCTCATTGCTGTCTACAGCTCCCTGAAAGGAGGCTGTGGAGAGGCTGCTGCTGGTCTCTTCTCCCAGCTCATTAGTGGTAGAACCAGAGGGAATGGCCTCAAGCTGTGACTGGGGAGGGTTAGACTGGAGAGTAGGAAACATTCTTCCCAGCAAGAGTGGTCAGGCACTGGCACAGACTGCCCAGGGAGGTGCTGGAGTCCCCAAGCCTGGCTGTGGTTCAAGGTGGTTTGGATGTGGTGCTTGGGGCTCTGGTTTAGGGCTGAACCTTGTGGAGTTCTGGGTTGGACTTGGTGATCCTGAGGCTCTTTCCCAAGCTGAATGTTTCTGTGGAGACAGTCAGCTCTTCAGTGTCCTCCTTGGATACTCCATGGAAGAAGAGGCTTCCCCCTCAGGATCCCCCAGCTTTGGGCTGACTCTAACAGGGGTGGAAGGGAATTAGCTCTTTGTCCATGCTGTTCTAACTCAAACCAGGATGAGCAGCTCTCAGGGATGATCCATGGCTGCCCCAAGGAGCCAGCAGCCTTTCTGCCAACTGTGTTCTTAACAGGACCTCGTCCTGAGGTTAGGAAGGCTTGGAGGATGTGGCTGCAGGACGTGCACTGTTTGTTCTCTGTCACTGCAGCTGAGGGTTGGTGAAAGGTTTGAGGCTTTCCTGATGCTGCTGGTTCAGCAGGACAAGAGCTTTGCTCCAGGTGAGGTCCAAGGGATGTGATGTTTCCCAGGCCCTGCTGCCTGTGCAGGCTCAGCTCACTGGTGGGTACAAGTCTGGTCCAGATCAAGCATGGGCACTGATCACATTCCTGTTGGATTAAGCAGGCCATGTGACATTGCAGTAATGCCAACTTGTGGCTGGCAGAGGGATGGGCAGAGGGAGTTGGGGCTCTTGAGCTTGGAGCAGGGGAGCCTGGGGGCTGTCCTCAGTGCTGGGGATAAAGATGTGCAGGGTTGGAGCCAGGCTCTGCTCAGGGATGGCCAAGCACAGCACAAGGGGCACTGGGGGCAGCTGGAGCAGAGGAGGTGCCAGGGGAACAGAAGGGGAAGCTTTGTCCCTGTGAGGGTGCCAGAGCCCTGGAGCAGGCTGCCCAGGGGGGTTGTGGAGTCTCCTGCTCTGGGGACATTCCAGCCCCACCTGGCTGTGTTCCTGGGTGAGCTGCCCTGGGTGCTCCTGCTCTGGCAGGGGGTTGGCCTGGATGAGCCCTGGAGGTCCCTTCCAAGCTGAACCATTCTGTGTCTTTACCTTGGCACCAGACCCCTGGCTCTGCCTGCAGGCTGTACTGAAGCTGCAGGAGCTGCCCCCACAGCTGGCCAGAGCTCCCAGTTTGATGCCTCAGTGGTTTGTTGCTGCTCTGAGCTGCAGCAAGGCCAAGTGCTCAGATTTCTTCTGTGAACTGCCAACATCCTGAGGGGTTTGTTTGTGGCATTAGGCTCTGGGGCAAACCCAAACAGGTTCTGTTCTCACCTCTGTCACATCAGGGCAGATGCAGCAGGGCTCACTTGTTCCTGGTTCCAGGTGAATGAAGCTCCTGAATGCCTTCTCTGAGGTGACAGAGCTCATCCTCATCCCAGCATGGCCTAGGCTCTGTTAGCAGTGGGGTTTGTTGCACCCTGAGCTGCCCCTGGCAGTGACAGCCACCCTTGCATACACTTTGGCTGCAACTGATCCCATTTGAGAGGCTCTCACAGGGCTTCAGCCTCCCTCATGCCTGTTGCTCATGCCCAAGCAACAAAGCAAAGTTAACACTGATGCTGCTGCCCACAAAAGTGTGCAGACATCTTTAGCTTCACCTGCTGGAGCCTCTGGCTGTGCATACTGCATCCTGGCCTGCATCAGGAACAGTGTGGCCAGCAGGAGCAGGGAGGTCCTTGTGCCCTGTGCTCAGCACTGCTGAGGTCGCACCTGGAGTCCTGTGTCCAGTTCTGGGCTCCTCAGGTTAGGAAGGAGGTTGAGTTGCTGGAAGGTGTCCAGAGAAGGGCAACAAAGCTGGGGAGGGGTCTGGAGCACAGCCCTGGGAGGAGAGGCTGAGGGAGCTGGGGTTGCTTAGCCTGCAGAAGAGGAGGCTCAGGGGAGACCTTCTTGCTCTCTGCAACTCCCTGCAGGGAGGTTGGAGCCAGGTGGGGGTTGGGCTCTTCTCCCAGGCACCCAGCCCCAGAACAAGAGGACACAGTCTCAAGCTGTGCCAGGGGAGGTTTAGGCTGCATGTTAGGAATAAGTTCTTCCCAGCAAGAGAGATTGGCCATGGGAATGTGCTGCCCAGGGAGGTGGTGGAGTCCCCATTCCTGGAGGAGTTCAAGAGGGGCTTGGATGTGGCACTTGGAGCCATGGTTTAGTTGTCAGGAGGTGTTGGGTGACAGCTTGGACTTGATGATCTCTGAGGTCTTTGCCAACCTCATTGATTCTCTGATTCTCTGAATAACTTTGTCCAAAAGCCTCTCAGGACCAAAGAGAGAGGCTGCAAGGAGAGGAGGAAAGGAGTGGGAATGAATGGATGGATGGATGCAGGAGGTCTCTCCCACCCTTTGGGATGATTCTGTGCTGTGGGGCATCAGTGCCAGGTGTGGGTCAGTGGTTCAGGCTGGATGTTAGGAAGAAATTCCTCATAGAAAGAGAGATTGGCCACGGGAATGTGCTGCCCAGGGGGGTGGTGGAGTCACCATCCCTGGAGGTGTTTAAGAAAAGCCTGGGTGAGGCCCTCAGTGCCATGGTCTGGTTGATTAATTAGGGTTGGGTGATCAGTTGGACTTGATGATCTTGAAGGTCTCCTCCAACCTGGTTTATCCTGTGACCCTGTGATTCATCCTAGGTCAGGGCACTTGGTCACAAACACCTAACTCCAGAGGCTTCCTGCTGCTGCCCAGGGCAGGACAGGTTGAATCCCTCCTGAGACAGGCCCAGGGCTGGAAACCACAGTCTCACAGTCTCACAGAATCACCAAGCTTGGAAGAGACCTCAAAGATCATTGAGTCCAAGCTGGCACCACAGACCTCATGACTAACCCATGGCACCAAGTGCCACATCCAATCCCCTCTTGAGCACCTCCAGGGATGGGGACTCCACCACCTCCCCGGGCAGCACATTCCAGTGGCCAACAACTCTCTCTCTGTATAGAATTTCTTCCTAACCTCCAGCCTAAACCTCCCCTGGCACAGCTTGAGACTGTGTCCTCTTGTTCTGGTGCTGGGTGCCTGGGAGAAGAGACCAACCCCCACCTGGCTACAACCTCCCTTCAGGGAGTTGCAGAGGGCAAGAAGGTCTCCCCTGAGCCTCCTCTTCTGCAGGCTAAGCAACCCCAGCTCCCTCAGCCTCTCCTCCCAGGGCTGTGCTCCAGGCCTCTCCCCAGCCTTGTTGCCCTTCTCTGGACACCTTCAAGTGTCTCCTGCAGGTCAGTGGGGGTGTGCTGGTTTGTGGATCTACAGAGTGGACATATTTGGGTGTGGTGGGTTGAAATTCTCCCCAGCATACAGCTGCCAGAGCAGCTCTGGGAACGGTTGCAGAGGCATAGCCCAAACCCACCACAGGAGCAAGGGAAGCTCTGCTGACAAGCAGCCTAAAGCCCAGAGATATGAAAGGCAATGAATATGCACAGCCTCTGCACTATTTACATGTATTTGCAATTTATGAGCAGCACAGGAACCCCCCTGCACCAAACCAGGGGGCTACTCATAGCTTCCCCCTCCCTGCTCCCTTCCCCCACCCCATACAAGGTAAAAGAGAGAGAGGAGATGAGCAGAGGGCAGCTTGTGAGTACTGAGCCACAACAAGGATGCAGCCAAGGTCAGCAGCAGCCAAGCAAAACCTTCCAGAGCCTCACTGCAAGAAAGATCTTGAGGTGCTGGAGCAGGTCCAGAGGAGAGCAACCAGACTGGGGAAGGGACTGGAGGGAAAGGCTGATGAGGAGAGGCTGAGGGAGCTGGGGGAGTTCAGCCTGGAGGAGACTTGGGGAACCTTAGCCTGGAGAAGAGGAGGCTCAGGGGAGACCTCATTGCTCCCTGCAACTACTTGAAGGGAGGTTTTAGAATAGAATAGAATAGAATGGAATGGAATGGAATGGAATGGAATGGAATGGAATAGAATAGAATAGAATAGAATAGAATAGAATAGAATAGAATAGAATAGAATAGAATAGAATAGAATAGAATAGAATGGAATGGAATGGAATGGAATGGAATGGAATGGAATAGAATAGAATAGAATGGCCCAGGTTTGGGCCAGGTGTGGGTCAGGCTCTTCTGCCAGGCAGCTTGTGACAAGAGGAGAGGGCATGGCCTGAGGCTGTGGCAGGGCAGGGTTAGGTGGGATATTAGGAAGCACTTCCTGAGGGAAAGGGGAATTAGAGACTGGGATGGGCTGCCCAGGGAGGCAGTGGAGTTGCCATCCTGGAGGTGTTTAAGGCAAGATTGGATGTGGCACCTAGTGCCATGTTGTGGTTGGTGTGGTGGTGTTAGGTCACAGGCTGGACCTGATGATCTCACAGTCTCACAGTATCACAGTATCACCAAGGCTGGAAGAGACCTCAAAGATCATCGAGTCCAAGCTGTCTCCACAGACCTCATGACTAAACCATGGCACCAAGTGCCACATCCAATCCCCTCTTGAACTCCTCCAGGGATGGGGACTCCACCACCTCCCTGGGCAGCACATTCCAAAGGCTAACAACTCTCTCTGGGAAGAACTTTCTCCTCACCTCCAGCCTAAACCTCCCCTGGCACAGCTTGAGACTGTGTCCTCTTGTTCTGGTGTCATCCCCACCCCCGTGTGGCTCAGTTGGTAGCACATAAGACCTTTAATGGGAAGGTCGTGAGTTCAAGACTGCAGTGGGCAGTAGTGACAGGTTGGACTCGATGATCTTTGAGGTCTCTTCCAACCTTAGTGATACTGAATACTGCTTGCCTGGGAGAACAGCCCAACCCCCACCTGGCTACAACCTCCCTTCAGGGAGTTGGAGAGAGCAAGAAGGTCTCCCCTGAGCCTCCTCTTCTGCAGGCTAAGCAACCCCAGCTCCCTCAGCCTCTCCTCACAGGGCTGTGCTCCAGACACAAGTTAGAGCTGCTCCAGAGTGTGACCCTGGGTGTAGGACCAGATCCCTGTGGGCAGGGTGATGAAGCTGGGGGGGGGTCCCACTGCTGCTGGGCCAGAAGTGTCTCTCTGGCACTTCTCCTTGCACTCCTCCTCCTCCTGACACTTTTCTGGAGCAGAATGCTGGGAGCAGGATGGAAATCAGGTCCTTGGTAGGAGTGGGGCTGGTCCTTGAAGGCTCACCCAGCTGAATCCAGGCAGGGCTTGGAGCAAAGGACTTTCACCCAAACCAGCTCTGACCTCCAGGCTCAGCAACCCCAGCTCCCTCAGCCTCTCCTCCCAGGGCTGTGCTCCAAACCCCTCCTGCTCCTTAAAGAAGAACCCAAACAAACAAAAGCAAGCCCAAAACTCCCCCAAAACCCTGAGAGGGGCCTGTGGGAGAGCTGCTGCAGGGTGGCATTCACACAACAGCTGCTCCAAGCAGACCTGCAAAGCAAAATAAATCTGTTCTCCACAGGATTTGGGGAGTGCTGTGGGCTTGCTCCTCCTGAGCCTTCTGTTTCCATTCTACACTCAAAAGGCAAATCCTGTGAGCCCCCCAGAGCCTCTGGGGAGCTTGGGAAGAGCTCTGGGGAGGGCTGCAGCCCGGGGAATGGGAGGTGAGTGGTCAGGAAGAGAGGCTGGAAGTGGGGTTCTGGGTGTGCAGATACACTGAGCACTGAGCCTTCAGAGCAGGCAGGAGGGGAGGCTGGGCTCTGGCCAAAACAGGTCCAAAAAAGCCTCCTGTGACTGTTCAGAGTGAGCCTGAAGGGAAGAGCTTGGGGGTGCTGGTGGGGGAGAAGCTGGGCAGGAGCCAGCAATGGGCACTGGCAGCACAGAAGGCCAAGGGCAGCCCAAAGGGACCTTCAAGATCACCCAGTGCCAACCCCCTGCCACGGGCAGGGACACCTCCCACCAGCACAGCTTGCCCAAGGCCTCATCCAGCCTGGCCTTCAGCACCTCCAGGCAGGAGGCAGCCACAGCCTCCCTGGGCAACCTGTGCCAGAGTCTCCCCAGCCTCACTCTCAACAATTTCTTCCTCCTCTCCACTCTCAGTCTCCCCTCTCCCAGCTCAGAGCCATTGTTCCTCATCCTGGCACTCCCAGCCCTTGGCCAGAGTCCCTCCCCAGCTCTCCTGGAGCCCTTCAGGTACTGGAAGGCTGCTGTGAGGTCTGCCTGGAGCCTTCTCTTCTCCAGGCTGCACAGCCCCAGCTCTCCCAGCCTGTCCTCTCAGGAGAGGTTCTGCAGCTCTCTGATCGTCTCTGTGGCTTCCTCTAGAGCCTCTTCAACAGCTCCAGGTCCCCACACATGGGACCCATGGACCCATGGAGAGCTCCAGCCAGGACCTGCTCCAGAGGGGCAGTGCCCAGGCCCTCACCCTGTGCCACTGTGTGTGTGATCTGAAACACCAAAGGGCAGATGCTGCAGCACAGCTTGGCCTTGGCACTCAGTTGGCTAAATGACTGATGGCAGCCTGCAAATCATTATTGATGATTGACTCTGGGCTCCTCCACACAGGAGGGACAGGGACCTGCTGCAGAAGGTCCGGAGGAGGTCATGGAGATGGTCAGAGGCTGGAGCACCTCTCCTACAAAGACAGGATGGGAGTGTTGGGGCTGGAGAAGAGAAGGCTGCCCAGGGGGGTGGTTGGGGCTCCACCCCTGGAGATATTCAAGGTGAGGCTCCTCAGGGCTCTGGGCAGCCTGCTCCAGTGGGGCTGTCCCTGCTGACTGCAGAGGGGGGTGGACAGGGTGAGCTTTGGAGCTCCCTTCCAACCCAGACCATTCTGTGATCCTATGAAGGTTCCAAGGAGCCCTCAGAGCTGCATTGCAGTATCTGAGGGGGGGCTGCAGGCAGGCTGGGGAGGGACTGCTCAGAAGGGGCTGTGGGGACAGGATGAGAGGCAATGGTTTGACACTGGAGCAGGGCAGAGTCAGGTTGGACATCAGGAGGGAGTTCTGCACAGGGAGGCTGGGGAGAGCCTGATACAAGCTGCCCAGGGAGGTGGTGGAGACTCCATCCCTGGAGCCATTCAAGATCAGACTTGCTGTGGGCAGCCTGCTGTGGCTGGAGCTGTCCCTGCTGCCTGTAGGGGGGTTGCACAAGATGCCCTTGAAGGCTCCCTCCCAGCCCAGTGCAGTCTGTGACTCAGAGGAGGGAAGGAGCAGTGGGGCTGCATGCTGGGCTGGCTGTGTGTGTGGAGCAGTGGGGCTGCATGCTGGGCTGGCTGTGTGTGGTGCAGTGTAGCTGCATGCTGGGCTGGCTGTGTGTGTGGAGCAGTGGGGCTGCATGCTGGGCTGGCTGTGTGTGTGGTGCAGTGGGGCTGCATGCTGGGCTGGCTGTGTGTGTGGTGCAGTGGGGCTGCATGCTGGGCTGGCTGTGTGTGTGGAGCAGTGGGGCTGCATGCTGGGCTGGCTGTGTGTGTGGAGCAGTGGGGCTGGATGCTGGGCTGGCTGTGTGTGTGGAGCAGTGGGGCTGGATGCTGGGCTGGCTGTGTGTGTGCTGCAGTGGGGCTGCATGCTGGGCTGGCTGTGTGTGTGGTGCAGTGGGGCTGCATGCTGGGCTGGCTGTGTGTGTGGAGCAGTGGGGCTGCATGCTGGGCTGGCTGTGTGTGTGCTGCAGTGGGGCTGCATGCTGGGCTGGCTGTGTGTGTGGTGCAGTGGGGCTGCATGCTGGGCTGGCTGTGTGTGTGGAGCAGTGGGGCTGTGTGTGTGCTGCAGTGGGGCTGCATGCTGGGCTGGCTGTGTGTGTGGTGCAGTGGGGCTGCATGCTGGGCTGGCTGTGTGTGTGGAGCAGTGGGGCTGCATGCTGGGCTGTGTGTGTGGTGCAGTGGGGCTGCATGCTGGGCTGTGTGTGTGGTGCAGTGGGGCTGTGTGTGTGGTGCAGTGGGGCTGCATGCTGGGCTGGCTGTGTGTGTGGTGCAGTGGGGCTGCATGCTGGGCTGGCTGTGTGTGTGGTGCAGTGGGGCTGTGTGTGTGGTGCAGTGGGGCTGCATGCTGGGCTGGCTGTGTGTGTGGTGCAGTGGGGCTGCATGCTGGGCTGGCTGTGTGTGTGGTGCAGTGGGGCTGCATGCTGGGCTGGCTGTGTGTGTGGAGCAGTGGGGCTGCATGCTGGGCTGGCTGTGTGTGTGGTGCAGTGGGGCTGCATGCTGGGCTGGCTGTGTGTGTGGAGCAGTGGGGCTGCATGCTGGGCTGGCTGTGTGTGTGGAGCAGTGGGGCTGCATGCTGGGCTGGCTGTGTGTGTGGTGCAGTGGGGCTGCATGCTGGGCTGGCTGTGTGTGTGGTGCAGTGGGGCTGCATGCTGGGCTGGCTGTGTGTGTGGTGCAGTGGGGCTGCATGCTGGGCTGGCTGTGTGTGTGGAGCAGTGGGGCTGCATGCTGGGCTGGCTGTGTGTGTGGAGCAGTGGGGCTGCATGCTGGGCTGGCTGTGTGTGTGGAGCAGTGGGGCTGCATGCTGGGCTGGCTGTGTTTGGAGCAGTGGGGCTGCATGCTGGGCTGGCTGTGTGTGTGGAGCAGTGGAGCTGCATGCTGGGCTGGCTGTGTGTGTGGTGCAGCCCTTGCTGTGCACTCCAGCACCTGAGGCTCTCTCATTTCCCTCAGCCCAGCATGCAAACATGTGTGTCTGCTGCACTCCTGTTCAAACAGAGCTACTGGAACTATAAACACAGGGCTCAGTCAATAGTTCAGCATCCAGTGCCTCCTATAGCCTCAGCTTTAAGAAGATGAACATTCAGCCCTGGGAGGACCAAAACCATTTCATCACTCCCAAGGAATTCTTCAAAGGGGAATCTCTCCCCAGCAGGTTCCTTCCAAAGAGGAGAATGAACTTCCAGGTGCTGGGAGCTGTATTTAGCTTAATCAAAACCAGGCAGTTGAAAGAGAGAGAATAATCAGTGAGGTCATTATGAAGGGAGATAAGGACTTCTGAATGAATGCTCTCATTAATCTCATTAGCACATGGCAGGCTGTGACTAATTAGGGGCTTCAGTGGCTCACTGAAATGTCAGGCTGGAGCCACTGACCCACGCCTGGCACTGATGCCCCACAGCATAGAATCATCCAAAGGCTTTGGGTGGGAGAGCCCTCCTGCATCCATCCATCCATCCATCCATCCATCCATCCATCCATCCATCCATCCATTCCCACTCCTTTCCTCCTCTCCTTGCAGCCTCTCTCTTTGGTCCTGAGAGCCTTTTGGACAAAGTTATTCAGACAATCAGAGAATCAATAAGGTTGGCAAAGACCTCAGAGATCATCAAGTCCAAGCTGTCACCCAGCACCTCCTGACAGCTAAACCATGGCTCCAAGTGCCACATCCAATCCCCTCCTGAACACCTCCAGGGATGGGGACTCCACCACCTCCCTGGGCAGCACATCCCAATGGCTAACAACTCTCTCTGGGAAGAACTTTCTCCTCACCTCCAGCCTAAACTTCCCTGGCACAGCTTGAGACTGTGTCCTCTTGTTCTGGTGCTGGGTGCCTGGCAGAAGAGACCAACCCCCACCTGGCCACAACCTCCCTTCAGGTAGTTGTAGAGGGCAATGAGGTCTCCCCTGAGCCTCCTCTTCTGCAGGCTAAGCAACCCCAGCTCCCTCAGCCTCTCCTCCCAGGGCTGTGCTCCAGACCCCTCCCCAGCTTTGTTGCCCTTCTCTGGACACCTTCCAGCAGCTCAACATCCTTCCTAACCTGAGGAGCCCAGAACTGGACACAGGACTCAAGGTGTGGCCTAAGCAGTGCTGAGCACAGGGCACAAGGACTTCCCTGCTCCTGCTGGCCACACTGTTCCTGATGCAGGCCAGGATGCCCTTGGCCTTCTTGGCCCCCTGGGCACACTGCTGGCTCCTGTTCAGCTGCTGTCCACCAGCACCCCCAGGTCCCTCTCTGCCTGGCTGCTCTCAGCCACTCTGCCCCCAACCTGTAGCTCTGCCTGGGGTTGCTGTGGCCAAAGTGCAGCCCCTGGCACTTGGACTTGTTGAATGCCATCCTGTTGGCCTCTGCCCATCTGTCCATAGAATTGTTTGGTTTGAAATAGCCCTCTGAGCTCATCCAGTCCAACATCAACCCAGCACCACCATGGCCACCAAACCATGGCCCCAGGTGCCATGGCCACAGGTTTCTGGCACCCCTCCCGGGATGGGGACTCCACCATCTCCCTGGGCAGCCTGTGCCAGTCTCTGACCTCTCTTGCCCCACACAAATTTTTCTTCATGCTCTAAATCATTCTCTCCAAACTGGAGAGCTGTGCATCTGATGGGTGGACTGTTGAGTGGACCAGGAATGGGTTGGATGATCTCAACAAGGGGCAGTGGCTCAGTGTCCAGGTGGGTGACAAGTGGTGTCCCTCAGGGGTCTGTACTGGGACCAGTGCTGTTCAGTGACTTCATCACTGATGCAGAGAATGATGAGGCACCCTCAGCAAGTCTGCAGGTGGCACTAAAGTGAGTGGGGTGGTTGGGATGGCATCCAGGGGGACCTAGACAGGTCCTGGGCTGTACTAAGAGTGTGACCAGCAGGTGCAGGAAGGTTCTCCTCTCCACCCTGGCAAAGTGACATCTGGAATCTTATGTCCAGCTCTGGGCTCCCCAGTTCAAGAGGGACAGGGAACTGCTGGAGAGAGTCCAGGGGAGGCTGCAAAGCTGCTGAGGGGCCTGGAGCAGCTCTGGGAGGAGCAGAGGTTGAGAGCCCTGGGGCTGAGAGCCTGGAGCAGAGCAGCCCCAGAGGGGAGCTGAGCAATGCTCAGCAAGAGCTGAAGGAGCTGTGGGGGGCAAGAGGCTGGGGCCAGGCTCTGCTCAGTGGTGCCCAGGGACAGGACAAGGGGCACTGGGCACAAACTGGAACCCAGGAGGTTCCATCTGAACAGGAGGAGAAACTTCTTTGGTGTGAGGCTGCTGGAGGCCTGGAGCAGGCTGCCCAGAGAGGCTGTGGAGTCTCCTTGTGTGGAGAGCTTCCAACCCCCCCTGGGCATTGTGCTCCTGGGCAGGCTGCTGTGGGTGCCCTGCTGGAGCAGGGGGGTGGACTGGGTGAGCCCCAGAGGTCCCTTCCAGCTCCCACCCTGCTGGGATTCTGTGTTAAATTGTTTGTGGTTCTGCTCTAAAGCCTTCATCCTGCACACAGGGCTTGCTGCCCCCCTCACCTCCTCTCCCTGCTGCTTGCAAGCAAGGTCAGCTTGGAGCAGACAAGTTGCCCTTGCAGCTCCCCCTGCCACAGCTCAGTGACTGCCCCAGCACTGCTGGGAGAGAGTGAGGCTGGGGAGACTCTGGCACGGGGAGACTCTGGCACAGGGAGGCTGTGGCTGCCTCCTGCCTGGAGGTGTTGGAGGCCAGGCTGGATGAGGCCTTGAGCAAGCTGGGCTGGGGGGAGGTGTCCCTGGCCATGGCAGGAGCTTGGAAATGGATGATCTTCATGGTCTCCATGGAGCCTTCTCTTCTCCAGGCTGCACAGCCCCAACTCTCCCAGCCTGGCCCCACAGGGGAGGTTCTGCAGCCCTCTGATCATCTCTGTGGCCTCCTCTGGACTCTCTCCTGGAGAAGAGGAGGCTCAGGGGAGACCTTGCTCTCTCCAACTCCCTGCAGGGAGGTTGTAGCCAGGTGGGGGTTGGTCTCTTCTCCCAGGCAAGCAGCACCAGAACAAGAGGACACAGCCTCAAGCTGTGCCAGGGGAGGGTTAGGCTGGAGGTGAGGAAGAAATTCTTCCCAGCAAGAGAGATTGGCTGTGGGGATGTGCTGCCCAGGGAGGTGGTGGAGTCCCCATCCCTGGAGGTGTTTAGGAAGAGCCTGGCTGAGGCACTTGGTGCCATGGTTTGGTTGATCAGATGGTGCTGGGTGATAGGCTGGACTTGAAAGTCTTTTCCTACCCAGTTAATCCTTCCCCTCCCCTCCCCTCCCCTCCCCTCCCCTCCTTTCCTCTCCTTTCCTCTCCTCTCCTCCCCTCCATCTCCAGGTGCTTCCTGCACTGGGGGTGCTGTATCTGGACACAGCCCTGCAGGGGGGTCTCAGGAGCAGCTCTGGTGTGTTTGCTGTCATGCTGAGTTTCTCCCCCTGCAGTGGGTGTGGGTCTGCCAGCTGAAGGGTGAGGCAGTTAAGCCAAAGCAGAGCAGCCAGCACTACCAAACCTGCCTCCCTTCTCCACAGCAGGCAGGGCTGCTGCTGGCTGTTTGGCCTGGGGAAAGGCTCTCTGGGTTAAAATTAACATCACCTCCAGCTTCACTGCAAGCTCCTAATTAAGCAGGCTGGGTCTCCAGCCAGCTCATTCCCCAAGAGTTAGCCATTAGCTCTTCCCAGCTGGGGCTGCTGCTGCTGCTGCTGCTGGCAGGCTTTGCCTCACAAACACTTCCACTGACTGCCAGCGGTGCCCACGGCTCTGCCTCCTCAGGAGGGGCTGCTGGAGCTGGGCAGACAGTTTGACACTTGACATCCACATGTGGGCAGAGAGGAGGCTCAGCCACAGCCCCAGAGAGGGCTTCTAATTGCAGCAGCCTCCTGGGCTGAGCACACAGCTCCAGGTCACAGCTGCCTCCTGCCAGCCCAGCGCCCACCTCCCGAGCTCAGAGGAGAGCTGCAGGGAAAGCAAGCAGCAGCATCACAGCTTCAGAGAGCCACAGACCTCATGGGGTTGGAAAGGAGCCTCAAAGGGCATCTTGTCCAACCCCCCCTGCAGGCAGCAGGGACAGCTCCAACTAGATCAGGGTGCCCAGGGCCACACTGAGTCTGACCTTGAATGTCTCCAGGGATGGAGTCTCTACCAGCTCCCTGGGCAGCCTGTGCCAGGCTCTCCCCAGCCTCCCTGTGCAGAACTTCCTCTGGTGTCCAAACTAACTCTGCCCTGCTTCACTTTCAAACCATTGTCCCTTGGCCTATTACTGTAAGCCTTTCTCAGCAGTCCCTCCCCAGCTCTCCTGTAGCCTTCTTCAGGTACTGGAAGGTTGCTCTAAGGGCTTCCCAGAGCCTTAGCCTTTCCAAGCTGAACAGCCCTAACTCTCTTGTCCTGGCCCCACAGCAGAGGTTCTCCAGCCCTCTGAGCATCATCATGGCCTCCTCTGTTCCCTGTCCAGCAGGTCCATGGCCTTGTGTTGGGCTCCCATAGCTGCTCTGCTCTGGGGAGAACTCAGCTGCAGTGCTGTGTCCAGGTCTGGAGCCCTCAATACAGGAAGGACCTGGAGCTGGATGTTGCAGGTCCAGAGGAGGGCCATGGAACTGTTGAGGGGGCTGGAGAACCTCCACTATGAGGATCTGGGGAACAGCTTCCTGGTGAGCTGTGGTCCTTGGGAAGGCACCAGCTTGCCTGGTCCAAAGGTCCTGCAACCCTTGAGGATGAGCCCCAGAGCTGGGGGGGAACTGGCTGCTGTGAGGGACTGAGACAAGAAAACCAGCAGGGACTGGAAAGCATCTCAAGCAAATGAATCTCAGCACAAAATGATGTGGGGGGCTGGAGCAGCTCTGCTGTGGGGACAGGCTGAGGGAGCTGGGGGAGTTCAGCCTGGAGAAGAGAAGGCTCTGAGGAGACCTAATGGTGACCCTCCAGCACCTGAAGGGGCCCACAAGAAGGCTGCAGAGGGACAGCTTCCAGAGGCCTGCAGTGACAGGACCAGGGGCAATGGCTTCAAACTAGAGCACAGCAGATTGAGATTGGATGTGAGGACCAAGCTCTGCACCAGGATGCTGCTGGAACACTGCAGCAGGTTGCCCAGGGAGGTGATTGAGGTCCCAGCCCTGGAGATATTGAAGGTGAGGCTGGACAGGGCTCTGAGCAACCTGATCTGGTGGAGGATCACAGAGTCACCAAGGTTAGAAGAGACCTCAAAGATCATCAAGTCCAACCTGTCACCACAGACCTCATGCTCCAGACCCCTCCCCAGCTTTGTTGCCCTTCTCTGGACACCTTCCAGCATCTCAACATCTTTCCTAAGCTGAGCAGCCCAGAACTGGACACAGGACTCCAGGTGTGGCCTCAGCAGTGCTGAGTATGAGGTCTCCATATCAGAAACACTCTAAGTAGCCACAAATCTGACAAGGAGGTTGGGACTGGATGATCCTTGAGGTCCCTTCCAACCCCAAACATTCTCTGATTCTCTGATTCTCTGACCAAAAGCTTTGCTCCAGTATCAGTAATTGAGGGCCCTGCACTCCTTTACTGAGGAAAGCACTTTTTGCTCCAAGCCATCAAGTTAGTCTTGCACCTTTGAGCTCAATAAACCCACACTGAGCTCTTCCCATTTATCCCACAGCTTTCATTCTTCCCTGCCCAAATTGGCTCGAAGAGCCTGGGGACCACAGGGATCTAACTGGCCCTGGGAACTCCCCTGCCCACCCTTTGTTCCTCCAGTGCCACCCTCAGCTCAGCAGATCTGTTTGAAGCAATCTTTTCTGGACCTGCAGCTGGGTGTTTTGTTGTTTTCAGATGGCTGGGGCAGAGCCCCTCAGCCCCCCTGGCTCTCCTGCACTGAGTCATTCAGAAGCAGCTTCTCCACGGGGGTGACCAGGCCTGCTTCCATGCCCTGCTGCACAGCATCCTCCTCCTCCTCTCATCTCTGCATTCAGCATTTTCCTTGTTGCTGAAGACTGGCACACAAAAACATCTGTGGAGCTCTGGGGGAACATGCAGGAGATCTTTAATCTTCCCTGCTCCTGAGCAGCAAACCTTCCTCTTTCTTCTCTTTTTCCTCCTGGCATGAATGAGTCCTTTACAACCTACTTCAGTTCTGTCTCAGCTTGGCTCCCACCACTTCTCACGTTCTGAGCTTCCTGCTGTAGGTTTATTTGCTGCCCAGCTCTTTCCTCCTGTCCTTGCAGTCTCTCTGCTTCATCCTAAGAGGCTTCAGGCTGAAGCTATTCAGAGAGTCATAGGTTTGGGTTGGAAAAGCTCTCTGAGATCATTGAGCCCAAGCATCAACCCAAGCCCACCATGGCCATCAAACCATGTCCCCAAGGGCCATGGCCACAGGTCTCTGGAACACCTCCAGGGGTGGGGACTGCTCATTGTGGTGAACCTAGAGCCCAACCCTCCAGGATTTCCCCACTTGCTCTGCAAACCCAAGGCAGCTGCAAACCCAAGGCAGCTGCTCTTGCCCGCCCCATGCCAGTGCTCTTGCAGTGTCACTGCTTCCTTGCTGCTGTCCCTGAGCTGCTCAGGACAATCATCTTCAAGGATTTGGTTTATTATCCTCTGCCCCTGGAAATCAAGACCTTTACTTGCAGCTAGCAGAGTGAGTCCTGCCTGTGTCTGAACTCAAATAATTCGAGACAAAGTGGCTGCCTGTGCTGATCAATCCCCAGTGTGCTGCTGGAGCTCTCCCTCGTGGGAAAAGGGTTGTGGAGATGTTTGGTCACTTCATAGATTCATAGAGTGGTTTGGCTTGGGTTGGGAGGAACCTTCAAGCTCATCCAGTTCCAACCCCAGGTCTGCCCTGCTGGAGAGGCCAAGGTTCATAGAACCAAGAGATTCATAGATTCACAGAATGGATTGGGTTGGAAGGGAGCTCAAAGCTCAGCCAGCTCCAACCCCTGCCCTGGGCAGGGACACCTCCCCTCAGCCCAGCTTGCTCAAGGCCTCATCCAGCCTGGCCTTCAACACCTCCAGGCAGGAGGCAGCCACAGCCTCCCTGGGCAGCCTGTGCCAGAGTCTCCCCAGCCTCACTCTCAACAATTCCTTCCTCCTCTCCACTCTCAGTCTCTCCTCTCCCAGCTCAAAGCCATTGTTCCTCAGCCTGGCACTCCCAGCCCTTGGCCAGAGTCCCTCCCCAGCTCTCCTGGAGCCCTTCAGGTCCTGCAAGGCTGCTCTGAGGTCTGCCTGGAGCCTTCTCTTCTCCAGGCTGCACAGCCCCAACTCTCCCAGCCTGTCCCCACAGGGGAGGGTCTGCAGCCTCTGCTCATCTCTGTGGCCTCCTCTGGAGCCTCTCCAGCAGCTCCAGGTCCTCCTTGTGCTGGGAGCAGCAGAACTGGGGGCAGTGCAGGGCTGCCTGCTGCCCATGGAGTGCAGTCACTGAGCCACTGCTTCCCATTTATGCAGGAAAATTCAGATCACAGAAATTTGTTCTCTGTCTTCAGCTTCCTGATCTTTCCTAACCTTTCCTAACCTTTCCTATCTCTCTAGGGTCTCTCCTGCCCTGCTCTGAGGTCTGCCTGGAGCCTTCTCTTCTCCAGGCTGAACAGCCTCAACTCTCCCAGCCTGTCCCCTCAGGGGAGGTTCTCCATCTTGGTGGCCTCCTCTGGAGCCTCTCCATGTGGCTCTTGTGTTGGGGTCCCAGATCTGGACACAGCCCTGCAGGTGAGGTCTGAGCATAGCAGAGCAGAGCAGAGGGGCAGGATCCTCTCTCTCCATCTCTGGTGATGCTACCCTTGGCATTCTGTGCTGCCAGTGCCCATTGCTGCCTCCTGTCCAGCTTCTTCCCCCCCACAGCACCCCCAAGTCCTCCTCTGCAGGGCTGCTCTCAATCTCATCACCCCCAGTCTGGATTGATAGTGAGGGCTGCCCTGTGCAGGACTGAACCTCATGAGAGCCCACCTCTCCAGCCTCTCCAGGTCCCTCTGGATGGCTCCCATCCCATCCTTCAGTCTTATCAACCACACCACTCATCAGCTGCAGGCTTGCTGAGGCTGCCCCCAGCCTCACTGTGTCATTGAGGAGGATACTGAGCAGCTCTGGTCCAGCACAGACCCCTGAGTGACAGCACCTCACCCACCCCATCTAAACAGCTACCTATTGACCTCTACCCTTTGGATGCAGTCATCCAACCACTTCCCTACCCACTGGACACCCACCCAGCAAACCCACAGCTCTCCAGCTCAGAGAGAAGGACCTTGTGGGGGCCTGTGTTGGATTTCCACCTGAGCCAATTCCTCTCAGCTTCCTGCACCAACAGCTCAGGACCACAAACCATCAGCAGCTTCTTATCTCAAGACAGCCCTCTCAGGAACTTCCCTCTGCTTTCTCTGCCTTCCTCCACTGAGGAATGAATGTGGCTGTCAACAAGTGCCCCTCCATGCACCCTCTGCTTGTTTGGTTTCAGATGAAGGAATCTGCCCCAGGGAGCAGGGGAAGAGCAGTGTGCTGTGTGGCAAGCTGAGGGAATACTCTGTTCAAATGCTCATTCCTCTGCTTCTCTTCTAATCCTCCTGAGACTCTTTTCCAGGGAGTTTCAGCTGCCAGCTGCCTTCCCTTGCATCAATGTTGAATTAAGCCTTTGCAGCTAGGACCCAGCCCCTGACACAGAATCACAGAATGGGCTGGGTTGGAAGGGAGCTCCAAAGCTCATCCTGTCCAGCCCCCTGCAGGCAGCAGGGACATCCTCTCTCTCCTTGTGAGGAGAGGCTGAGGGAGCTGGGGTTGCTTAGCCTGCAGAAGAGAAGGCTCAGGGGAGACCTTCTTGCTCTCTCTAACTCCCTGCAGGGAGGTTGGAGCCAGGTGGGGGTTGGTCTCTTCTCCCAGGCAAGCAGCACCAGAACAAGAGGACACAGTCTCAAGCTGTGCCAGGGAAGGTTTAGGTTGGATGGTAGGAAGAAATTCTTCCCAGCAAGAGAGATTGGCCATGGGAATGTGCTGCCCAGGGAGGTGGTGGAGTCCCCATCCCTGGAGGTGTTTAGGAAGAGCCTAGCTGAGGCACTTGGTGCCATGGTTGAGTTGATCAGATGGTGCTGGGGGAGAGGTTTGACTTCATCTGAGAGGTCTTTTCCAACCTGGTTAATTCTATTCTATTCTATTCTATTCTATTCTATTCTATTCTATTCTATTCTATTCTATTCTATTCTATTCTATTCTATTCTATTCTATTCTATTCTATTCTATTCTATTCCAGCATCTGAAGGGGACCTACAGGCAGGCTGGGGAGGCACTGTTTAGGTGGGCTTGTGGTGATGGGGTGAGAGGGGATGGTTTGAAACTGGAGCAGAGCAGATGCAGGTTGGACAGCAGGAGGAAGTTCTGCACAGTGAGGCTGGGGAGAGGCTGGAACAGGTTGCCAAAGGATGTGGTTGAGGCCCCACCATGGAGACACTGAAGATCAGACTGGTTGTGGCCTTGGCAGTCTGATCTACTTGGGGACTCAGAGAATGGGTTGGGTTGCAAAGGACCTATAAGCTCATCCAGTTCCAAGCCCCTGCCATGGGCAGGGACACCTCCCCCCAGCCCAGCTTGCCCAAGGCCTCATCCAGCCTGGCCTTCAACACCTCCAGGCAGGAGGCAGCCACAGCCTCCCTGGGCAGCCTGTGCCAGAGTCTCCCCAGCCTCACTCTCAAGAACCTCTTCCTTCTCTCCACTCTGAGTCTCCCCTCTCCCACTCCCCTCTCCCAGCTCAAAGCCATTTCCCCTCAGCCTGATCTAGTGTGAGATGGAATAGAATAGAATAGAACCAGGTTGGAAGAGACCTTCAAGATCATCAAGCCCAACCTATCATCCAACACCCCCTAATCAACTACCCCATGGCACCAAGCACCCTATCAAGTCTCCTCCTGGACACTGCAGGGATGGTGACGGTGTCCCAGCCCATGGCAGGGGTGTTGGACCTGGGTGATCTTTGAGGTCCCTTCCAAGCCTGGCAATTCTGTGATCCCAGCACTCTCAGGTTTGATTCAAATCCACACCCTGGGCATTCAGAGGCAAGTAAAGAATTGCCCAGGTCTGTGCATGAAGCTTTGCTTGTTTGACAGAATCCTTTGGGTTGATGTTTCCAACTCAGCATTTGTGGGCAGGGAGAAAGAGCAGAGGGAGGGGAGAGAAGATGCCCTCAGACTGTTCACCCCCGTGCTGAAGCAGCTGCAGTGTGGATCTTGGCCCCTGGTTTGTCTCTGGGGATATTCTCTCCTCATTGAAAGAAGCAGAAACAATTAATTAACCAATTAATTAAGCTTCCTTTGCTTTCTCTTGCATGCAGTTCAGCTGGCAAATCTGAAACTGGCATCAGAGCCAAGATGAAGGTGATGAGGAAGGCTCAGGCATGGGGGGGGGGGGGGGGAATTTCAAGATGATCTTTGTGGCTGAGGGAGAGGTAAAATTCCACCAGAGCCCCTGAGCTGCTTCATCTGAGCCAGGGCAGCCTGAAGTGCCTGCAGCCCTGCAGGATGGGGACCAGATCTACCCTTCTGCAGAGAGGCTCAGCAGAGCTCCATGCAACACAGTGGGTGTGCTCCTGCATCCCAGCTGAGACCTGCACATCACCTGCACCTGCTCAGCCAGGACTGGGTGGCACATTCCTCTCAGCTGGGCTCTGGGAGGGTGAACCAGACCCTGAAAGCTTCATTTCCACCTCTTGCAATTGGTTCCACAAACAAATGTTAACCTCTCTTCTTGCCATAAGTGATTGAAACCTTTTTGGATGCAGGAGGGAAAATGAATCATAGGATCACAGAGTGGTTTGGGTTGGAAGGGACCTTAAATGCCATCCAGTTCCAATGCCCTACCATGGGCAGGGATACCTCCCACTAGCTCAAGGCCTCATCCAACCTGGACTTGACCTCCTTTAGGCAGGAGGCAGCCACAGCCTCCCTGGGCAACATGTTCCAAGCTCTCCCTACCCTCACTCTCAACAATTTCTTCCTCACCTCCCTCATTTCTTCTTTCATTTCTCCCTCATTTAATCCTCATCTTTCTCATTTCTTCCTCAGTCTCCCCTCTCCCAGCTCCTCCTGCTCATCCCTTGGAAGGAGGATCTCCTGTGTTGGAGCATGACAGAGTGCCTCTGTTTGTTTAACTTCCCCACTGGGCTCTTTCTTTCACAGCTCTGCCACTGCATCCTCACCTGCCATGAAATGGCCCTGAGGCAATCACCTTCTGGTTCATGCATTGATGGAATGGGTTTGGCTTGGGTTGGGAGGGAGCTTCAAGATCATCCAGTGCCAGCCCCCTGCCATGGGCAGGGACACCTCCCCCCAGCACAGCTTGCTCAAGGCCTCATCCAGCCTGGCCCTCAGCACCTCCAGGCAGGAGGCAGCCACAGCCTCCCTGGGCAGCCTGTGCCAGAGTCTCCCCAGCCTCACTCTCAACAATTTCTTCCTCCTCTCCACTCTCAGTCTCCCCTCTCCCAGCTCAAAGCCGTTGTTCCTCATCCTGGCACTCCCAGCCCTTGGCCAGAGTCCCTCCCCAGCTTTTCTGGAGCCCCTTCAGGTGCTGGAAGGCTGCTCTGAGATGATCAGGGGGCTGGAGCAGCTCTGCTACAAGGACAGGTTGAGGGAGCTGGGGGTGTTCAGCCTGGAGAAGAGGAGGCTCCAAGAAGACCTGAAGGGGATACAGGAAAGATGCAGACAGACTGTTGACAAAGGCCTGCAGGGACAGGACCAGGGGCAATGGCTTCAAACAGGGAAGGGCAGATTGAGATTGGATGTGAGGAACAAGTTCTGCACCAGGAGGCTGCTGGAGCACTGCAGCAGGCTGCCCAGGGAGGTGGTTGAGGTCCCAGCCCTGGAGATATTGAAGGTGAGGCTGGACAGGGCTCTGGGCAACCTGCTCTGGTGGAGGATGTCCCTGCTGAGTGCAGGGGGTTGGACTGGATGAGCTTTGCAGCTCCCTTCCAGCCCAGCCCATTCCATGATGCTGTGACACAGGAGGGGCTGGGCTGGCTGGGCAGTGATGTGCTGAGGTCATCCTGCCAAGCCCCTCGGGGTGCTGGGGGAGCTGCTGGCAGGGCAGGGCAGGGGCTGGGGCTGCAGGGGTGCACAGGCTGCCACACACAAGGTGTGCTGGGGGGGGGGGGTGTGGTGTTGAGCTGCAGCTCCTGGAGGACTGACCCTTTGCATCTGGGAAGCTCAGAGCCACTCATTAGAGTTTTCCTTTCTGCATTTGGCTTTGGGAAGGGAAAAAAAAAAGAAAAGGAAAAGAGAGAGAAGATGAAAAATGTATAAGGCCCTGGGTAGTGCCCATGTATATTTTATTGCTGGGTAATTGGGATCTTCATTAGCTCCCTGGGAAGGGAAGTGACAGCCTTTTCATGTGCTGCAGCCTGAGCTCCTGAGCTCCCTTTTGTTGTTGTTTTCTTCCAAGCTGCTCCTTCCCAGACGCTCCTGGACCTGCCGGGGGAAGGCTCTCGACGGCAGCCCCGGGGGAAGGCAGGGCTCTGCCCGCAGCCCCGGGGGAAGGCTCTCGACGGCAGCCCCGGGGGAAGGCAGGGCTCTGCCCGCAGCCCCGGCGGAAGGCTCTCGCCGGCAGCCCCGGCGGAAGGCAGGGCTCTGGCCGGCAGCCCCGGGGGAAGGCAGGGCTCTGCCCGCAGCCCCGGCGGAAGGCAGGGCTCTGCCCGCAGCCCCGGGGGAAGGCAGGGCTCTGCCCGCAGCCCCGGCGGAAGGCAGGGCTCTCGACGGCAGCCCCGGCGGAAGGCAGGGCTCTGCCCGCAGCCCCGGCGGAAGGCAGGGCTCTCGACGGCAGCCCCGGGGGAAGGCTCTCGACGGCAGCCCCGGGGGAAGGCAGGGCTCTGGCCGGCAGCCCCGGGGGAAGGCAGGGCTCTCGACGGCAGCCCCGGGGGAAGGCAGGGCTCTGCCCGCAGCCCCGGCGGAAGGCAGGGCTCTGCCGGCAGCCCCGGGGGAAGGCTCTCGACGGCAGCCCCGGCGGAAGGCAGGGCTCTGCCCGCAGCCCCGGCGGAAGGCAGGGCTCTGCCCGCAGCCCCGGGGGAAGGCTCTCGACGGCAGCCCCGGGGGAAGGCAGGGCTCTGCCCGCAGCCCCGGCGGAAGGCAGGGCTCTGCCCGCAGCCCCGGGGGAAGGCAGGGCTCTGCCGGCAGCCCCGACGGAAAGCAGGGCTCTGCCCGCAGCCGAAGCCAGGCTGGGAGACGGAGACTGCACCGGGGGTGCTAATCCCGAGCCCCGGGGCGGTAATTGCTGCCGCTGCTCGCCAACAAAACGTTGCTTTCATCGCGATGGCTGAAGTGGGAGCAGCTCCATCGGGTTTGATTCGGGGCTGGTGCTCCTGAGCAGGCAGCACAGAGCCGGGCTGCCAGGGGCCAGCCCACTCCTCAGCCCTTTGCTGCCAAGGTTTGCCCCGCTCCAGAGGGAGCTCCTATCCAGCTCCATCAGAGACAGGAGGGAGAGATGAGGGTGGAGGAAATGTCTAGGAGGAAGGCTGTTGAGGGCTGATAGACTCATGGAATCATAGAATCAATAAGCTTGGAAAAGACCTCAGAGATCATCCAGTCCAAGCTGTCACCCAACACCTCCTGACAACTAAACCATGGCTCCAAGTGCCACATCCAGTCCCCTCTTGAACACCTCCAGGGATGGGGACTCCACCACCTCCCTGGGCAGCACATCCCAGTGGCCAATTACTCCTTCTGGGAAGAACTTTCTCCTCACCTCCAGCCTAAACCTCCCCTGGCACAGCTTGAGACTGTGTCCTCTTATGAGGAGCAGCTGAGGGAACTGGGGTGGTTTAGCCTGCAGAAGAGGAGGCTGAGGGAAGACCTCATTGCCCTCTGCAACTCCCTGAGAGGAGGTTGGACTGAGGTGGGGGTTGGGCTCTTCTCACCTGCAACAAGACAGAGGACAAGAGGAAATGGCCTCAAGTTGCACCAGGGGAGGTTTAGGTTGGATATTAGGAGCAATTTCTTCCCAGCAAGGGTTCCCAGGCACTTGAAGAGAGCAAGAGGAGCAGGCTGCTCAGAGAGGTTGTGGAGTCTCCTTCCCTGGAGCCTCTCCAGCCCCATCTGGCTGTGTTCCTGTGTGACCTGTGCTGGGTTCTATGCTCCTGCTCTGGCAGGGGGGTTGGACTCAATGGTCTTTGGAGGTCCCTTCCAACCTCCTCTGAGCCTGGGATCTTCATTGTACTGGCTTCCACTTTTCCTTGTTAAAGGGCAGGCTTCCCACCTGACAGCTTTCCACAGCTCCCCTTCCACTCATTGGAATAAAGTGGAAAGAAAACTTCCACCTCCTGCTGCCTGCTGCCTGGGCAGGTCGCAGTGACAGACCTCCCAGCACAGTTATGAGGCTGGAACTGCATTTTTTCCACTCCTTCACAGCTCTTTGGCAAATCCCACCTGCTCCTGGTGAATTCTTATTATCCAGTTCTTAATTTGCAGCCTAAAATCCAAACCAGCTCCTCCTGCTCATCCCTTGGAAGGAGGATCTCCTGTGTTGGAGCATGACAGAGTGCCTCTGTTTGTTTAACTTCCCCACTGGGCTCTTTCTTTCACAGCTCTGCCACTGCATCCTCACCTGCCATGAAATGGCCCTGAGGCAATCACCTTCTGGTTCATGCATTGATGGAATGGGTTTGGCTTGGGTTGGGAGGGAGCTTCAAGATCATCCAGGGCCAGCCCCCTGCCCTGGGCAGGGACACCTCCCCCCAGCACAGCTTGCTCAAGGCCTCATCCAGCCTGGCCCTCAGCACCTCCAGGCAGGAGGCAGCCACAGCCTCCCTGGGCAGCCTGTGCCAGAGTCTCCCCAGCCTCACTCTCAAGGATTTCTTCCTCCTCTCCACTCTCAGTCTCCCCTCTCCCAGCTCAAAGCCATTGTTCCTCAGCCTGGCACTCCCAGCCCTTGTCCAAAGTCCCTCCCCAGCTCTCCTGGAGCCCCTTCAGGTCCTGGAAGGCTGCTCTGAGATCTGCCTGGAGCCTTCTCTTCTCCAGGCTGCACAGCCCCAGCTCTCCCAGCCTGGCCCCACAGGGGAGGGTCTGCAGCCTCTGCTCATCTCTGTGGCCTCCTCTGGAGCCTCTCCAGCAGCTCCAGGTCCTTCTTGTGCTGGGGGCCCCAGAGCTGGAGGCAGTGCTGCAGGTGGGGGCTGAGCAGAGCAGAGCAGAGGGGCAGAATCCCCTCCCTGTGCTGCTGCTCTCCCTGCTCTGGCTGCAGCTCAGCACTCAGCTGGCTCTGGGCTGCCAGGGACCACTGCTGGCTCCTGGGCAGTTTGCCACCAGCTGGCACCCCCAAGGCCTTCCCCTGGGCAGCAAATGCTACCAGGAGTCTTTATGTCCTTAGCAAGTCCTTATGTCCTTAGCTCAGACACGTTTGGGGCCCATGGCAATGTGGTTTTACATTAACTTGACAGAGTTCATTTCCCTCTTTTGAAAGCTATCTTTTTAGTTCTAGTTGCTTCTTTTATGCTGCTGGATAACCATGGCCAGAATCATTTTGGTCCATTTCAAGTTCTGTAACAATATTCCAGAGCTCCTAATGAATGTCTGTCCCAATACCCTCACCACTTGCAATCATTTTCCCCTTCTGGCCATTCCCTTCAAATTCCCTTTTAAGTCTCTCCTCATTTTCCCTCTACTTTCCCTTTAAACTTTATCAGAGTGATTTCTGCTCTGCCCCCTCCCCTCCTGTGGAGCACTGAACTCCAGTCTATTACAGGCACTCTTCTGGAGCCCCTTTGTGATGCTCAGACCTTGAACCAGGTCTCCTGGACCACTCCACACTAAATCAAACACAGCTTCTCCTCTTCCCTACCCTCCACTGCAGCAGTCACTTAGGCTGCCTGAACATGGAGTCCCAGCCCCTCAGCCCTTTGGAGGCCACTCAGCACCATGGGGGACTCCAAGCCTGCTTTTATGTTCCTGTTTTAATTTTCTAGTGTGGGGTGTCCCTGCCCATGGCTGGGGGGCTGGAACTAGATGATCCTTGTGGTCCCTCCCAACCCTGACTGATACTCTGATGCTATGATTTTCAGCCCTGAGAGACCAACTCAGATCCCTCAGTGCTGGTGACCCTGTGCACCTCCACAGAGTTCACAGATCCACAGACTCACAGAATGGTTATGGTTGGAAGGGACCTCAAAGAGCAGCCAGTGCCAAGCCCCTGCCGTGGGCAGGGACACCTCCCCCCAGCCCAGCTTGCTCAGGGCCTCATCCAGCCTGGCCTTCAACACCTCTCCTCACAGGGCTGTGCTCCAGACCCCTCCCCAGCTTTGTTGCCCTTCTCTGGACACCTTCAAGTCTCTCAATGTCCTTCTTAAACTGAGGAGCCCAGAACTGGACACAGGACTCAAGATGTGGCCTAAGCAGTGCTGAGCACAGGGCACAAGGACCTCCCTGCTCCTGCTGGCCACACTGTTCCTGATGCAGGCCAGGATGCCCTTGGCCTTCTTGGCCCCCTGGGCACACTGCAGGCTCCTGTTCAGCTGCTGTCCACCAGCACCCCCAGGTCCCTCTCTGCCTGGCTGCTCTCAGCCACTCTGCCCCCAGCCTGTAGCTCTGCCTGGGGTTGCTGTGGCCAAAGTGCAGCCCCTGGCACTTGGACTTGTTGAATGCCATCCTGTTGGCCTCTGCCCATCTGTCCAGCCTGGCAAGGTCCCTCTGCAGAGCTCTTCTACCCTCTCACAGATCAACTCCTGCCCCCAGCTTGCTGTCATCTGCACATTCACTGCTGACTGACTCAGTGCCCTACTCCAGATCATCAATGAAGATATTGAACAGGCTGGGGCCCAGCACTGATCCCTGGGGGTCACCACTGGTGCCTGGCTGCCAGCTGGCTGTGGCACCATTCACCACCCAATATTTTCTCCCAGTAAAAGCTAATTTAGCAGCCCAGCAAACTCTGTGCTATTTCTAACACTTCCCTGAAGCTCAGAACCCTGGGAGAACTCACTTTTCTTCTGCCTCTATTTTTATACCTCAATACCTCTATTTTAATCTCTTCATATCTCTGTTTTATGGGTTTTTTATATTAGGAAATGAACTTTTGTCTTCCCTGTTCCAAGTCACCAAGGAATAGAGTTCAAGGATGGACAGCAAGTTCCAGCAACTGGTCTGGTGTAGAGATGACTTCCTCCTGCTGCAAGGACCACAAGAGGATCAGATGTAGTGGAGATGGAAAGGAAATAGATTCCCAGGGAGGCTGAGGAAGAGGGAAATGATGTCCTTAAAGTGGATATAGGAACCTGGAAACTCCAGGCCTGGCAGCCTGACCTCAGTGCCAGGGAAAGTGATGGAGCAGATTACCCTGGGGGCAATGACTGCACCTGCAGGATGGCCAAGGGCTCAGGCCCAGCCAGCATGGATTGAGGAAGGGCAGGTCCTGCCTCACCAACTTGATCTCCTTCCATGCCCAAGGGATTGCCTGGTGGATGTGGGGCAGGCTGTGGATGGAGTCTGCCTGGACCTCAGCAAGGCCTTTGCCACCATCCCCCACAGCAAACTCCTGGCCAAGCTGTCAGCCCCTGGCTTGGGCAGCAGCTCTCTGAGCTGGGTTAGGAACTGGCTGAAGGCTGAGCCCAGAGAGTGGTGGTGAATGGTGCCACAGCCAGCTGGCAGCCAGGCACCAGTGGTGTGCCCAGGGATCAGTGCTGGGCCCCAGCCTCTTTAACATCTTCATTGATGATCTGGAGGAGGGCATTGAGCTAGTCAGCAGCAAGTTTGCAGATGACACCAAGCTGGGGGCAGGAGTTGATCTGTTAGAGGGCAGAAGGGCTCTGCAGAGGGACCTGGCCAGGCTGGGCAGATGGGCAGAGGCCAACAGGATGGCATTCAACAAGTCCAAGTGCCAGGGGCTGCACTTTGGCCACAGCAACCCCAGGCAGGAAGGCTGCTCTGAGGTCTGCCTGGAGCCTTCTCTTCTCCAGGCTGAGCAGCCCCAACTCTCCCAGCCTGGCCCCACAGGAAAGGTTCTCCAGCCCTATGTGATCATCCTTGTGGCCTCCTCTGGAGCCTCTCCATCAGCTCCAGGTCCTTCTTGTGCTGGGGGCCTCAGAGCTGGAGGCAGTGCTGCAGGTGGGGGCTGAGCAGAGCAGAGCAGAGGGGCAGAATCCCCTCCCTGTGCTGCTGCTCTCCCTGCAGCCCAGCACATGGTTGCCTTGTGAGACAGAGCCACCACAAGGACACACAGGACACATCCCCACGCTCCAGCAAGGCCAAAGCAGACCCTCAGAGGAGGGTTTGCACATCCCAGCAAAGCACAAAGAGCCAGGGAAGGACCATGCCCAGCAGCCCCAACTCTCCCAGCCTGCCTGGTATCTCTGTGGCCTCCTCTGGACCCTCTCCAACAGCTCCAAGTCCTTCTTGTGCTGTGGTCACCAGAAGTGGACACAGTGCTGCAGGTCTCACAAGAGACATCCCTGCTAGTGGCTACAGAAGCTGGAGATGCACTGAGGCTCTGGCAGCACAACAGCAAAGACACAGCTTGGGCAATGAAAGCTTTTCTTCAGCAGCAAACCATTTCAGTGCTGGCAGAGTGGAGCTGAGAGGGGTCACCAAAGGAAACCATGAACAGGATGGAATTTAGCTCTGCAGTCAGTGTGGATGAGCTCAGTTCAGTCCATGGCCAGGTCACTGCACTGGGGCTGGTCCTGCACCTGAGACCTGGCCTTGGGAGGGGAATGTGTTCACCTTCTTGTAGAGTTCAGGGAGAAATACAGCATCAGAGCACCACCAAATGCTGCTGAGTGAAAGGATGAACCTCCCTGTAAAGCCTGGCAGTGCTGAGCTGGAGCAGGACTGGCAATGAGAGAGCTTTCAGGGCAACTGTGTGGCCTCAGGCACTGAGCTGCACCACTCCATCGGAGACCCTGGGCTGGCAGCTCCCCAGCCACCCCCACAAGCCCTGGGGACCCAAATGTGGCATTCCAACACCTTGAAGCCCCTTTGCCCTTGGCACATCCAGGGGGGAAGGCTGAGCAGAAGCTATCAGGAGACAGAGGACACTCACCTGCCCCCAGGACTTTGTGCTAGTGTCTAATCACCTCCATTGTTAGAACCTTGTTGCTCAGTTAGTCTGAATTTCCCCAGCTCCAGCTCCCAGCCATTAGCTCTCATTATGCCTTTCTCCAGTAGATTAAAGAGCCCTCCAGTCCCTGGGCTTTTCTCCCCATGCAGGTACTCACACACTAATCAAGTCACCTCTCACTCCTGGCCTCTGCAATCTAAACACATTGTGCTTTTAAAGATCATTCACTGCAGAGCATTTGCAGGGAGGGATAGGGCTGGGGGGCATGGAGCACAACTAGAAAGTTGTCACAGTCACCAGTGGCATCCCCAGGGAGCAGTGCTGGGCCCCAGCCTGTTCAATATCTTCATTGATGATCTGGAGGAGGGGATTGAGTCCTTCATCAGCAAATGTGCAGATGACAGCAAGCTGGGGGCAGGAGTTGATCTGTTAGAGGGCAGAAGGGCTCTGCAGAGGGACCTTGCCAGGCTGGGCAGATGGGCAGAGGCCAACAGGATGGCATTCAACAAGTCCAAGTGCCAGGGGCTGCCCTTTGGCCACAGCAACCCCAGGCAGAGCTACAGGCTGGGGGCAGAGTGGCTGAGAGCAGCCAGGCAGAGAGGGACCTGGGGGTGCTGGTTGACAGCAGCTGAACAGGAGCCTGCAGTGTGCCCAGGGGGCCAAGAAGGCCAAGGGCATCCTGGCCTGCATCAGGAACAGTGTGGCCAGCAGGAGCAGGGAAGTCCTTGTGCCCTGTGCTCAGCACTGCTGAGGCCACACCTGGAGTCCTGTGTCCAGTTCTGGGCTCCTCAGGTCAGGAAAGAGGTTGAGCTGCTGGAAGGTGTCCAGAGAAGGGCAACAAAGCTGGGGAGGGGTCTGGAGCACAGCCCTGTGAGGAGAGGCTGAGGGAGCTGGGGTTGCTTAGCCTGCAGAAGAGGAGGCTCAGGGGAGACCTTCTTGCTCTCTGCAACTCCCTGCAGGGAGGTTGTAGCCAGGTGGGGGTTGGTCTCTTCTCCCAGGCACCCAGCACCAGAACAAGAGGACACAGTCTCAAGCTGTGCCAGGGGAAGTTTAGGCTGGAGGTGAGGAGAAAGTTCTTCACAGAGAGAGTTGTTAGCCATTGGGATGTGCTGCCCAGGGAGGTGGTGGAGTCCCCATCCCTGGAGGTGTTCAGGAGGGGATTGGATGTGGCACTTGGTGCCATGGTTTAGTCATGAGGTCTGTGGAGACAGTTTGGACTTGATGACCTTTGAGGTCTCTTCCACCCTTGGTGATACTGTGAGACTCTGAGATGGGGAGACTCAGATTAGATGTGAGGAAGAAGTTGTTGCCCATGAGGGTGGTGAGAGCCTGGCACAGGCTGCCCAGGGAGGTGGTGGCAGCCTCCTGCCTGGAGGTGTTTGCAGCCAGGCTGGAGGTGGCTGTGAGCAACCTGCTGTGGTGTGAGGTGTCCCTGGCAGGGGGCTGGGACTGGCTGATCCTTGAGGTCCCTTCCAAGCCTGACCATTCAATGATTCTGTGCCCCAGGTGTCATTAGCTTTGTGCCACAGCTGTGAGCTGTGGGTGCCCCCTGGCCACGTTTGGATGTGCCCCATCCCATAGGTCCAGCTGTCAGGGTTCTGTCTTACCAAAGGGAGAGCACTGAAGCCAGCCAAGCAGTCAGGCAGCTTGCCTTGTGCTCACCCTGTGTGATAGTTTTAGGCTATGCCTTTAAGGCTTTTCCCCAGCTCTTGAACAGCAAAGCAGTCAAATGCAAACAACTCTCTCCTGGCTGTGGACAGGAAATAAAGGTCATTCTCCACAATCCACTGGAAGAGATAAGGGACTGAAACCAGCTGTCCCAGAACAATTTCTCTCTTTCTCCTCTCTTCTTCACTCTGGGAGACACTGCCTTGCTTCTGCTTGACCTTGGCTGCATTGTTCAGGCTGGGTCTAACATCTCTCTGCTCCTTTCTCTTGTCCCTTTGGTCCAGGGGGGTCAGGGGGAGGCAAGGAGGGAGAACCAAGTAGCTTCCCCTGGTCTTTGAGCAGGGGGATCCTTGTGCTGCTCATGACTTGTAAATGTATGTAAATGCATGTAAATATTGTGTATCTTGCACACATTCACTGCATTCCACTCTAGATTGTAGTTCTGCCTCTGAATACAGCTTCATTTGCCTCCAGCTGAGCTGGGCTGCCCAAGTTCATGTTGGGAGGCAAATTTCAACCCAGCACAGCCACACAGCAGCAAGAGCCAAGTGCTGCCTGGGTGGAACCTGCTCCAGCAGACCAACAGCTTCACCCAGGCCTTGCACCTGCACCAAGGCAGAAAGGGGAAAAGCTCCAAGAGAACTGAAACCCAGCAGAGGCTACAGCCTGGCAAGGGAGCACACAGGAGAGAGCAGCCCCCAAGCCCTCTCTGAGGCAAGGACTGCTTGAATCACAGCCACAGCAGCTGGGAAGATACCAGAGAGGGGAGCAAGCTGTGAGTCCCCAGCTGACCTGCCACAGGATCCATCTGTGGCACACAGCACCCAGCTGGGGGTGGGAGTTGATTTGTTGGCCCTGCTGGCCACACTGTTCCTGATGCAGGCCAGGATGCCCTTGGCCTTCTTGGCCCCCTGGGCACACTGCTGGCTCCTGTTCAGCTGCTGTCAACCAGCACCCCCAGGTCCCTCTCTGCCTGGCTGCTCTCAGCCCCTCTGCCCCCATCCTGTAGCTCTGCCTGGGGTTGCTGTGGCCAATGTGCAGCATGTGGGGATGGCTCTCTGACATCTGGGCCAAGCCAGGTGCTTGGCATCCCCAGCAGCCCCTTGTAAAGCCTCACTCCTCAATGGCAAATGCAGAAGGTGGATCATATTCTCCTGGCAGTTCCCAGCTGCTCTGTCACACAGGGTCACTGCTCTGGCACCCTCCTGCTGAGCCTTCCTGAGGTGCTGCTGCCAGGACATTGATTATTTAACAGCAGAGCAGGGTCTGGGGTTCCCTGAGGCAGGGCTCTGAAGGGTGACAGTTCCTTCTGCAGCCCAGCTGAGGAGAGCTGCAGAGGGACAAAGAGCAGGCAGCCCTCCTGCAGCAGGCACTGCCACAGCCTGCCCCAGGACTGCAGCTTCAGGGAGGGCTGAAGAAAAGGAGGTGCTCCAGCACTGGCCTGGCAGTCACCCACCCCTCAGGCTGGCACAGACCACAGCTCCTCTCTGCTTCTCTCAGCTGCAGCCTGGTGACCTCTGCCTATGCTAAAGCTCAGCATGAAGCAAAGGATGCTGCCAGGCAGCTACACAGAGGGCTGGAGCTGCTTGGCATTGCTCTAGGCAGCAGGGCAGGAGGAGGGGACCCCACTCAGTGGGCACTACTGCTGTTGCTGTTGCCATGGGGCACTGCTGTGCACACAGGCTGCTAGGGGAAAGGACCTGGGGGTGCTGATCGACAACAGGATGCCCAGGAGCCAGAGATGTGCTCCTGAGGCCAAGCAGGCCAAGGGCATCCTGGGCTGGATTAGAAGGGCTGTGGTCAGTAGGTCAAGAGAGGATCTGCTCCCCCTCTGCTCTGCCCTGGGGAGGCCACATCTGGAATGTTGTGTCCAACTCTCAGACCCTCAGTTCAAGAAGGACCTCAGGGAACTGCTTGGAAGAGTCCAGCACAGAGGCACAGAGCTGCTGCAGGCAGTGGAACATCTCCCTGTGAGCACAGCCTGAGGCAGCTGGGGCTTGGGGCTGGGAGCAGAGCAGCCTGAGGGCTGCCCTCAGTGCTGGGGATAAAGATGTGCAGGGCTGGGGCCAGGCTCTGCTCAGGGCTGGCCAAGCACAGCACAAGGGGCACTGGGTGCCAGCTGGAGCAGAGCAGCTGCCAGGGGAACAGGAGGGGAAACTTTGTCCCTGTGAGGGTGCTGGAGCCTGGATCAGGCTGCCCAGAGAGGCTGTGGAGTCTGCTCTGGAGAGCTTCCAACCCCCCCTGGATGTGTTCCTGTGTGAGCTGCCCTGGGTGCCCCTGCCTGGGCTGGGGCTGGACTGGCTGAGCTCTGGAGGTCCAGATCCCTAACATTCTGTGATGCCCTGGAGGGCTGTCCTGGAGTGCCTGCCCACCAGCATCTCCCCTTGCTGCTGCCAGCCCAGGCCTCTCTCCCAGGGTGCAGCCATGCTGCCAGGCTGGGGGAGATCAGCTCTGTCAATGTGCAATGCAGGTGAAAGCAGCACAGCCCCAGGGCCTGTGGGGCTGGGAGCTGTGGAGGTGGCCCAGCACCCCCAGGGCCCCCTGAGCAGTGTCCCAGCAGCTCTGGCAAGCTTGCTGCCTCCTCCTTGTCCCATGGCTCCCTCAGCTTTCCCCCTGCACAATGCTGTGACCTTGAGGCAGCTCTGTGCCCTGCAAGGAGCCTGCAGTCTAGAAGAGATCCTGAGCCAGGGAGTTCTGGGGTCTCTTGATGTGCTCCCATCATTACATGCTTAGGGGCTGGTATCTCTCCTTGGGATCCTGTTTCCTCATTCCAAGGAGGTGTTAAGGTCATTATGTGAGGGTCAAGGTCCCTTTGCAGGATCCTGTACTGAGGGTTTTAGAGCACCTCACACTCCTGCAGGAGGGGGAAAAGGAGGGGGGGGGGGGGGGGAAGGGGAAATATTCATCTCCAGTTTTGCATCTACCTCATTTCAGGAGCTTTTATAACTGAATGTTTGGTTGCCCTGGCAAATAGGAGCAGCAAACCCTTGTCACCATGAAAACAATCCTATCCCATCTGCCTGCTCTGCTGGGGAGGAATGAAAACAGCTTCCCATGGGGCTTCTGAAAGAGCCAAGGGATGACTTGCCCATGCTGGAGGAGCAGATGGGAGTTGTGCCTCCCAATATACTCAGAGAGCCTGGAGCATGCACATCTTCCTGCACTGCTGCATGGGGCTCTGTGACAGCAGCAAGAGTGGCCAAAGCCTCCCAACAGCTCCCAGCCAGGACTCAAACCAGAGCTGCAATCATGGAATCACAGAATGGTCTGGGATGGAAGTGGCCTCTAAGGGTCATCCAGTCTGACCTCCCTGCAGCCAGCTAGGTTAGGAAGGAAGGAGGTGCTGAGTGAGAAGCACAGTGGTCCTCATGGGGACTCTTCTTGTTGTCCCACAGCACTCCCAGGTCCTCCTCCTGCAAACTCCAGGCCTGGAAGCCTGACCTCAGTGCCCAGAACAATTATGGAGCAGATCATCCTGGGACAATCACTGCAAACCTGCAGGATGGCCAAGGGCTCAGGCCCAGCCAGCATGGATTCAGGCAGGGCAGGTCCTGCCTGACCAACCTGATCTCCTCTATGCCCAGGTGTCTGCCTGGGGGATGTGGGGCAGGCTGTGGATGGAGTCTGCCTGGACTGCAGCAAGGCCTTTGACACCATCCCCCACAGCCAACTCCTGGCCAAGCTGTCAGCCCCTGGCTTGGATGAGAGCACACTGCAATGGGTTAGGAACTGGCTGGAGGCTGAGCCCAGAGAGTGGTGGTGAATGGTGCCACAGCCAGCTGGCAGCCAGGCACCAGTGGTGTGCCCCAGGGAGCAGTGCTGGGCCCTGTGCTCTTTAACATCTTCATTGATGATCTGGAGGAGGGCATTGAGTCCATCAGCAGTAAATGTGCAGCTGACAGCAAGCTGGGGGCAGGAGTTGATCTGCTGGAGGGTTGGAGAGCTCTGCAGAGGAACCTTGCCAGGCTGGGCAGATGGGCAGAGGCCAACAGGATGGCATTCAACAAGTCCAAGTGCCAGGGGCTGCACTTTGGCCACAACAACCCCAGGCAGAGCTACAGGCTGGGGGCAGAGGGGCTGAGAGCAGCCAGGCAGAGAGGGACCTGGGGGTGCTGGTTGACAGCAGCTGAACAGGAGCCTGCAGTGTGCCCAGGGGGCCAAGAAGGCCAAGGGCATCCTGGCCTGCATCAGGAACAGTGTGGCCAGCAGGAGCAGGGAAGTCCTTGTGCCCTGTGCTCAGCACTTCTTAGGACACACCTTGAGTCCTGTGTCCAGTTCTGGGCTCCTCAGGTCAAGAAGGACATTGAGAGACTTGAAGGTGTCCAGAGAAGGGCAACAGAGCTGGGGAGGGGTCTGGAGCACAGCCCTGGGAGGAGAGGCTGAGGGAGCTGGGGTTGCTTAGCCTGCAGAAGAGGAGGCTCAGGGGAGACCTTCTTGCTCTCTGCAACTCCCTGCAGGGAGGTTGGATCCAGGTGGGGGTTGGTCTCTTCTCCCAGGCAAGCAGCCCCAGAACAAGAGGACACAGTCTCAAGCTGTGCCAGGGATGTTTAGGCTGGAGGTGAGGAGAAAGTTCTTCCCAGCAAAAGAGATTGGCCATGGGCATGTGCTGCTCAGGGAGGTGGTGGAGTCCCCATCCCTGGAGGTGTTGCAGAGGGGATTGGATGTGGCACTTGGAGCCATGGTTTGGTTGTCAGGAGGTGCTGGGTGACAGCTTGGACTTGCTGAGCTCTGAGGTCTTTTCCAACCTTCTTGATTCCATGATTCCATGGAGCTGCTTCCAGCAGGTCAGCTCTCCTGCAGTGCTGCTGGGGGCTGCTGCTGCCCAGGGGCAGGACTCTGCTCTCATTCCCTGGGGCTGGGGGGGGGGGGGGGGCAGGGGCAGGGTGGCCACAGGGCTGGGCCAGGAGCAGTCTGCAGGCCTCTGCCAGGGTCCTCATGGTTAAACTGAAACGCTGCTGCTGCTCCAGCAGCTTTAATCCATTCAGTGGAGTTCAGAAGCTGCTGATAATAAAAGCTACTTTCTAATTAGGCTTTATCAGCAATCAGTTCATTTCCAGGCCCCTAATGCTGGGGAAGGTATTTCAGAGGCTTTGCTGTTGACATCAGGGAGCTTAATGCCCACAGACAGCCAGAGCCCAAGGAGCACATCCCAGGGGCATCCTGCTCTGGAGCTGCTCCAGTTCCTGCCTTCAGATGCCATGCAGGGGGGGTGCCTCACTCAGACACATCAGCAGCAGCCTGCTGGTCACCTTCCCTGGGCCTTTAGCCAGCAGGGATCTCCTGGGGGCTTCCAGAGGTCTGATGTGTGCTCAGGGGTCTCACACAAGGGAAGGGAAGATGCTGGTGGGGAGGGATGCAGCCAAGGCTGCATAGAATTGCAGGCTGAGAGCAGCCCCAGAGGGGAGCTGAGCAATGCTCAGCAAGAGCTAAAGGAGCTGTGGGGGGCAAGAGGCTGGGGCCAGGCTCTGCTCAGTGGTGCCCAGGGACAGCACAAGGGGCACTGGGCACAAACTGGAACCCAGGAGGTTGCATCTGAACAGGAGGAGAAACTTCTTTGGTGTGAGGCTGCTGGAGGCCTGGAGCAGGCTGCCCAGAGTTGTTGTGGAGTCTCCTTGTGTGGAGAGCTTCCAATGCCCCCTGGGCACTGTGCTCCTGGGCAGGCTGCTGTGGGTGCCCTGCTGCAGCAGGGGGTTGGACTGGGTGATGCCCAGAGGTCCCTTCCACCTCCCCCACCACTCTGTATCTCCCCTGTAGTTAGTCATTAAATGAGAGAATTGTTTCAGCTGGAAAAGACCTCTCAGCCCTTCAGGTGCAGCTCCCAGCCCAACCCCTCCATGCTCACTACACCAGGTCCCAAAGGGCCATCTCTGCACAGTGTTTTTGCACCTCCAGGGATGGTGGCTCCAGTGCCCCCCTGGGCAGATGGCATCTCTCACCTGGGTGGTGACAGACATCACCTCCAAGCCTCAACCAACAGCCTGTGGAGAGCCACAGAGAGTTTCTCACAGGCCTTGGGTCTGAGGGTTCCAACATTGCCAGCCTGGATCAGTGGAAGTTCCCAGCTGCTGGGATAGGATGGGATGGGATGGGATAGGATAGGATAGGATAGGAATGGATAGGATAGGATAGGATAGGATAGGATAGGATAGGATAGGATAGGATAGGATAGGATAGGATAGGAATGGATAGGATAGGATAGGATAGGATAGGATAGGATAGGATAGGATAGGATAGGATAGGAATGGATAGGATAGGATAGGATAGGATAGGATAGGATAGGATAGGATAGGATAGGAATGGATAGGATAGGATAGGATAGGATAGGAATGGATAGGATAGGATAGGATAGGATAGGATAGGATAGGATAGGATAGGATAGGAATGGATAGGATAGGATAGGATAGGATAGGAATGGATAGGATAGGATAGGATAGGATAGGATAGGATAGGATAGGATAGGATAGGATAGACCAGACCAGACCAGGTTGGGAGAGAGATTGCTGTGGGAGCTGCTGCCTGCATTCCCACATTGCTCCAGCCTTTCCTGCAGCCACATCACCCTGCAGCCCCACCTCCCTCAGCTCTCCCCGTGCTTCCAGACCTTTCACAGAGTGAGTTGGCTTGGAAGGGACCTTAAAGGTCATCCAGTTCCAAGCCTCTGCCATGGGCAGGGACACCTCCCACCAGCCCAGCTTGCTCCCAGCCTGGCTTTGCACACCCACAAGCTCTCTGGGCAGTGCTGACTCTTTCCACAGCTCTGACTCCAGGTTTCTCACCCAGGTCTCATCTCCCTCCAAAGCAGAGAGAAAAAGCCAGGTCAAACTCTGTCTCTCTAGCCCCCTTCAAACCTCACTGCTGTCCACTCAGCCTTGTTTGTCTCCCAGCTGAAGCACAGCCCACAGCCCCTCCTGCTGGACTTGCTTTCAGAGTGCTGAGAAGGATGCTAAGACCATGCCCAGGCCCTGAGGAGCCCAGCCTGGCACCTTGCAGTGCAGTGCTCTCCTCAGCTGTCATTTCTCCAGCCCTTAAGCCCTCTGAGAGCTCCCAGCCAACCAGTTTCAATTAAATTTCAATTAACATCTCTGAGCAGAGTGTTCCATGCTCCAAGGCTGCCAGGAGGGCTGGATTAAAGCCCAGGCACCAGCAGCTCACCCCAAGGCAGTGGCTCCTGGGACTGTGGGGCCACAGGAGGAGCTCCCTTGGCTCTGGCAGCCATGGCTGCCCATGGCAGGCTGTGAGGGTAGAGCTGGTGGGAGCTGGAAGGAGTCACCATCCCACCAGGGTTCAGCCTGGAGAGAAGAAGGCTTCAGGGAGACCTCAGAGCTGCATTTCAACATCTGAAGGGCACCTAGAGGAAGGCTGGGAAGGGACTGTTCAGAAGGGCCTGTGGGGATAGGACAAGGGGCAATGGTTTGGAACTGGAGCAGGGCAGAGTTAGGTTGGACATCAGGAGGAAGTTCTGGTGAGACACTGGCACAGGCTGCCCAGGGAGGTGGTTGAGGTCCCATCCCTGGAGACATTCAAGATCAGACTCAATGTGGCCTTGGGCAGCCTGATGGAGCTGGAGGTGTCCCTGCTGCCTGCAGGGGGCCTGGACAAGATGACCTTTGAGTGTCCCTTCCAACCCAATGCAATCTGAGACCCTGGGACCACCTAGCCTGCAGAGGCCCTGGGCCAGCACATGGGGTGGTGCTGCCTGGTATGGCACAGCCCAGCCCTGCCCTTGCTCCCTGGGCCTGCAGAGCCCTGCAGGGGCACTCAGCCTTGGTCCACATTCTCCAACACATCCCTCCAGCTCCTTGGCTTCCCTTTGGGTCTGCCTTGGGAGTGCCTCCCTCACCATTTTATTCCTTCTCCTGAAACTCCCCTTGTGAAGAGAGCTTTTATGAAGTCCTTCAGGGTCTCAGCTCCAGCAGCTGTAAGACATCATCCATTCCATCTTCCTTCCACAGCCTCTGCCTTCCCCACTGTCCTCCTCTCAGCCCACCAGCCCACAGGGTATTTCTCCTCTCCACCTGTGCAATGGCAGCCCAGCTCCTGCTGCTCTTTTCCAGCCCTGCCTTCCCCCTTGGAGCTCCACCATTCCTTGCCCTCATCCCTTCCACTCCTCAGCCCACTTCCTTGGCAGGTTTCCTTTTCCCCTCACATCTAGGAGCTGCCTTTTCCTGCTGCCACATGAGCTGGCTCTCCTCACATGGCAGAGCTCCTCCTGGCAGAGGAGCTGCAGCCTGTGGTGCTTTAATTAAAGAGCATCAGTAGTGGCATGTTATTGATTTACTACAGGTTTGCACCAGCTGAGTACTTTACTCTCTTATCTGATGGGCAGAGGGTTGGGGAGGGTGCTCTGAGCTTCTCCTTGTGGAGCACCAAGGGGGGATGCAGAAGGCCCTGCTGGGTCGAGCTGCAGAGCCCTGGCTGGTTGGCAGCAGCTTCTGTTAATGCCAGCCACAAGCCCAGCTGGTAATGCAGGAGGCTCCAGCACCAGGGCTGCTCAGCCTGGCAGGACCTGCCACTCAACACCTGCTTCATGCTTCTGTCTTCATTGCCCTGCTTGCAGCACCAAAAGCTTCTGCCCCACCTGCAGGGTGGAGACAACCCTGCACAGCAAAGTGCACAGCAAGCTGCCAGCCTGCAGCAGGGCCAGGGAAGGGCAACCCAGCTGGGGAAGGGTCTGCAGAGCAGGGCTGGGGAGCAGCAGCTGAGGGAGCTGGGGGTGCTCAGGCTGGAGAAGAGGAGGCTGAGGGAGGCCTCATTGCTCTCTGCAGCTCCCCCAGAGGAGTGAGGCTGGTGTTGGTCTCTTCTCCCTAGTACCAAGTGACAGGAGAAGAGGAAATGTCCTCAGGTTGTCCCAGGGGAGGTTTAGGTTGGACATTAGAAGAAACTTCTTCCCTGAAAGGGTTCTCAAAGACTGGCACAGGCTGCCCTGGGAGGAGGCTGAAGCCCCATCCCTGGAGGTGTTTGGAAGAGGCAAAGATGTGGTGTTGAGGGCTTGCCCATGGTGGGGGCCAGGGCTTGCCCATGATGGGGGCCAGGGCTTGCCCATGATGGGGGCCAGGGCTTGCCCATGATGGGGGCCAGGGCTTGCCCATGGTGGGGGCCAGGGCTTGCCCATGGTGGGGGCCAGGGCTTGCCCATGATGGGGGCCAGGGCTTGCCCATGGTGGGGGCCAGGGCTTGCCCATGATGGGGGCCAGGGCTTGCCCATGATGGGGCTCAGGCCTTGCCCACGATGGAGGTCAGGGCTTGCCCATGATGGGGGCCAGGGCTTGCCCATGGTGGGGGTCAGGGCTTGCCCATGATGGGAGCCAGGGCTTGCCCATGGTGGGGGCCAGGGCTTGCCCATGGTGGGGGCCAGGGCTTGCCCATGATGGGGGCCAGGGCTTGCCCATGGTGGGGGCCAGGGCTTGCCCATGATGGGGGCCAGGGCTTGCCCATGATGGGGCTCAGGGCTTGCCCATGATGGGGGCCAGGGCTTGCCCATGGTGGGGGCCAGGGCTTGCCCATGGTGGGGGCCAGGGCTTGCCCATGGTGGGGGCCAGGGCTTGCCCATGATGGGGCTCAGGGCTTGCCCATGATGGGGGCCAGGGCTTGCCCATGGTGGGGGCCAGGGCTTGCCCATGGTGGGGGCCAGGGCTTGCCCATGGTGGGGGCCAGGGCTTGCCCATGATGGGGGCCAGGGCTTGCCCATGATGGGGCTCAGGGCTTGCCCATGATGGGGGCCAGGGCTTGCCCATGATGGGGGCCAGGGCTTGCCCATGGTGGGGGCCAGGGCTTGCCCATGATGGGGGCCAGGGCTTGCCCATGGTGGGGGCCAGGGCTTGCCCATGATGGGGGCCAGGGCTTGCCCATGGTGGGGGTCAGGGCTTGTCCATGATGGGGGTCAGGGCTTGCCCATGGTGGGGGCCAGGGCTTGTCCATGATGGGGGTCAGGGCTTCCTCATGATGGGGGCCAGGGCTTGCCCATGATGGAGGTCAGGCTACCAGAAGAGCTCCACAAGGGACCTCAGCTGATCAGAATCATAGCATGATAGAACAGTTTAGGTTGGAAAAGATCAGTGAGACCATTGAGTCCAGCCATGAACCCAACACTACCAAACTCACCTCTAACCCATGGCCTCCAGCACCTCAGCTCCACACCTTCTCAATCCCTTCAGGGCTGGGGACTCCACCACTGCCCTGGGCAGCCTGGTCCAGGCCTTGACAACCCTTCTGGGCAAGCAATTGTTCCTCATGCCCAACCTAAACCTCCCCTGGGGCAACTTGTGGCCAATCCCTCTCATCCTATCAATGACCTGAGTACCTCAAGCTGGGTGAGCTGCACTTCACAGCTGTTGCCTGCTGTCCCCTGTGCCACTCAGCCAAGCTGGCAGCCCTGGCCACTGTGGGATGTGTCTGCAGTGCACAGCTGCTGGGAGTCTGTGGTGGGGCCTTAGGAAAACCTGGGAGGAAAAGAGAGGAACTCTGCAGACAGTAGTTGTGTAGCTTGGCTGAGACACCTGAAGGCTGTGAGGCCACTCAGTGAGACCTGGAGAGACTGGGAGCTGGGCAGAGAGGAACCTGATGAGGTTCAAGAAGGACAAATGCAGAGTCCTGCACCTGGGCAGGGAGAACCAACTGCAGCAGTGCAGGCTGGGAGGGGATCTGCTGCAGAGCAGCCCTGTGGAGAAGGACCTGGGAGTGCTGGTGGGCAGCAAGGTCTGCATGGGACAGCAAAGTGCTCTGGTGGCCAGTGGGGTCCTGGGCTGCATTCAGGGGAGTGTGGCCAGCAGAGCCAGGGAGGTTCTCCTCTCCCTCTGCCCTGCCCTGCTGAGACCTCACCTGGAATATTGCATCCAGCTCTGGGCTGCCCAGCTCAGGAGGGACAGGGATCTGCTGGAGAGAGTCCAGGGGAGGCTGCAAGGATGCTGAAGGGCCTGCAGCACTGCCTGGGGAGGAGAGGCTGAGAGCCCTGGGGCTGTTCAGTCTGGAGAGGAGAAGGCTGAGAGGGATCTGATCAATGGCTAACAATAGCTGAGGGCTGGGGGTCAGGAAGGGACAGGGACAGGCTCTGCTCAGTTGTGCCCAATGATAGGCCAAGGGGCAATGGATATAAACTCCAGCCCAGGAGGTTCCAGCTCAGCATGAGGAGGAACTTCTGCACTGTGAGGCTCCCAGAGCCCTGGAGCAGGCTGCCCAGAGAGGTTGTGGAGTCTCCTTCTCTGGAGCCTTCCCAGCCCCAGCTGGATGTGTTCTGTGTGCCCTGTGCTGGGTTCTGTGCTCCTGCTCTGGCAGGGGCTTGGACTGGATGATCTCCAGAGCTCCCTTCCAACCCCTAACCTCCTGTGAGCTGTGACCCTACGATCCTAGGACCGTTGCCTACTCATGAAGGTGCTGGCTGCCCACAGGGGCAGTGAGGCCCCTGCTTGGCAGCAGGCTCCCCTGGGGTGTGGGTGGCTCTGGTTGCCAGGGGTGCCCCTGAGTTGGTATAGTGGGGGTGGACTTGGTGATCCTCAGAGGACCCTTCCAACCCCTGAGATTCTGTGATTCTGGGCTCTGACTGCTTTGCTACACAGCTCACAGCAGCTGCAGCAGCTTCCCTCTGTCTAACTGAGCAGAGGGCTCAAGCATTTCAATGTTCCTCCCTTCCTGACTCTTCTGAGCATCTGAGCAAGGCTCTGAAGATCTTTGCAAGTATCAGCAGTGAAACCACAGCTGCCTGCTTGTGCAGAGCCTGGGATTCCCCCTGCTTCAGCTAGCAAGGCAGCTTCCCTGAAAAGTACCCCTGCCCAGAGTGATGGAATCAGAGATTGGGCTGGGTTGGAATGGATCTTAAAGTCCCAACCCCCTGCCATGGGCAGGGACACCTCCCCCCAGCCCAGCTTGCCCAAGGCCTCATCCAGCCTGGCCTTCAACACCTCCAGGCAGGAGGCAGCCACAGCCTCCCTGGGCAGCCTGTGCCAGAGTCTCCCCAGCCTCACTCTCAAGGATTTCTTCCTCCTCTCCACTCTCAGTCTCCCCTCTCCCAGCTCAAAGCCATTGTTCCTCATCCTGGCACTCCCAGCCCTTGGCCAGAGTCCCTCCCCAGCTCTCCTGGAGCCCTTCAGGTACTGGAAGGCTGCTCTGAGGTCTGCCTGGAGCCTTCTCCTCTCCAGGCTGCACAGCCCCAGCTCTCCCAGCCTGGCCCCACAGGGGAGGGTCTGCAGCCTCTGCTCATCTCTGTGGCCTCCTCTGGAGCCTCTCCAGCAGCTCCAGGTCCTTTCTGTGCTGGGGGCCCCAGAGCTGGAGGCAGTGCTGCAGGTGGGGGCTGAGCAGAGCAGAGCAGAGGGGCAGAATCCCCTCCCTGTGCTGCTGCTCTCCCTGCAGCCCAGCACATGGTTGTCTTGTGAGACAGAGCCACCTCAAGGACACACAGGACACATCCCCACACTGACAGCTCCAGCAAGGCCAGAGAAGACCCTCAGAGGCAGGTCTGCACTTCCCAGCAAAGCACAAAGTGCCAGGGAAGGACCATGGCCATGGGCTGCAGCTCTGGGGCAGGAGCCAAACACTCAGCCCCTGCCTATATGAGCTCATGGCCCAAGAGCTGCACTAAACCTCATGCTGGCTGAGTAGAATCTTGTGCTCAGGTCCCCACTGACCTTGCATAGAGAAGACAACCTTCCATTGATCTGCCTGGACAGCATGGCCATGATCACCCTGCCCCTCAGCACAGGAAGGGTCCCCAGTCCTTGTGTGAACCACCTTAGCCACTTGTGGTCTCTAGATCCAAGGCACAGAGGGTTTGTGGCTGCTCTGGGGGCAGAGCCCAGCTCTTCAGACACACTCTGGTGCAGCACCCCTGCCTTTGGTCTGAGCCTGGCATTCCCTCCAAGAGCAAAGCTGAGGAGCTGACAGCTTCAGATCTCCAGGGTTTCAGATGCACTTTCTGCCCTGGGTGGGGGGAAAGCAGCAGGAGGAGTGAACCCTACCCTGCTGGGAAACCCCAGCACACCTTGGGAAGCCCCACAGGAAGGGTACCTGCAAAAAGGCTTCTGGAGCTGCCCATGCACTGGCTCCTGAAGAGTCTGCTCTGCCCTCTTGCCTGGAGGGAGACCTGCCCACCCTGGGCAGCCTCTTGCCCCCCCACATCCATGGCACTTCCACACCTGCCCTCTGCCAGTGCCCAGCTGAGCAAGCAGAGGCCTCAAGCAGTGTCCTGAGCCTGCTCCTCATGCCCTGAGCAGAGTCCTGGCCAGCTCTGTGACCCCAGTGGAAGGGGATGGGAGATGTTGCCCAGCCAATGGCACTCCACAGCATCACAGAACTGTCTGGGTCAGAAGAGACCTTTCAGACCAAGTCCAGCCATGCCCCCAGCACTGCCAGCCCACCACCAAACCATGGCCCTCAGCACCACAGCCACAGGGCTTTTAAACCCCCCAGGCACAGGCTCTCCACCACTGCCCTGGGCAGCCCAGTCCAGGGCTTGATAAACCCTTTTGGGGAAGAAATTATTCCTCATGTCCAACCTAAAGCTCCCCTGCTGCAATCTGAGGCTGTTACCTCTTGTCCTGCTGCTTGTTCCTCGGGGCAAGAGCCCAACCTGGCTCCAGCCTCCTCTCAGGGAGCTGCAGAGAGCAATGAGGTCTCCCTCAGCCTCCTCTTCCCCAGCCTGAACACCCCCAGCTCCCTCAGCTGCTCCTCCCCAGCCCTGTTCTGCAGACCCTTCCCCAGCTTGGTTGCCCTCCTGGCCCTGCCCCAGCCCTCAATGTCCTTCTTGCAGTGAGGAGCCCAAAACTGAACCAAGCAGTCAATCTGTGGCCCCTCCAGTGCCCAGCACAGAAGGACAATCCCTGCCCTGCTCCTGCTGCCCACACCATTGCTGCTCCAGGCCAGGCTGCTGGTGGCCTTCTTGGCCACCTGGGCAGCCCCTGGCTCATCTTCAGCCTTCTCATCTTCAGCCTCTCCAGCCACACAAACTTTGTGGCTAAATTAGTCACAATCAGACACCTTCCTGCCCCCCACAAAGATGTTCTGCTGCTCTTAGGCAGACCTTTGGGAACCCTAAGGTCTCCTGCTTGCCCACCTAGAGCTTCCTCACAGCTTGGACATCTCATCCCCGTGGCTGGAGCCCCAGCTGGCTGCACTCCTCCCCCCTTTTGGAGGCTGGTCAGTGCAGGTCCAACTCCAGCTGGTCTGCAGCACCAGCAGCTGAGTGATGATATCCAAATGCTCTGGGAGCTGTGCTGAAACAAATCTTGGGGGCAATTCCACACAAACCTGAAATGAGGAGGAGCTGGTCTCCCCTGATCTCAGCAGGTTCTCTGCAGCCACCTGTGCCAGCAGCAGGTTTGTGACTGGAGGCTGTTTCAGCAGCAGCCCCAGGTGAGCTAAAGGAGTCATGCTCTGCTCTCTGTGACCCTTGTGGCAGCTCTGTGAAGCATTTGGGGGGTCAGAGTTATCTAAACATGTTTACAAGGGCTGGGAGTGCCAGGCTGAGGGACAAAGGCTTTGAGCTGGGAGAGGGGAGACTGAGAGTGGAGAGGAGGAAGGAATCCTTGAGAGTGAGGCTGGGGAGACTCTGGCACAGGCTGCCCAGGGAGGCTGTGGCTGCCTCCTGCCTGGAGGTGTTGAAGGCCAGGCTGGATGAGGCTTTGAGCAAGCTGGGCTGGGGGGAGGTGTCCCTGCCCATGGCAGGGGGCTGGGACTTTAAGATTGTGGCCGTTTGACGCTGTGCCTTTAAGGAAGGGGCACACTGGCTAAATGTTTGTAAAATATTTTGGTTTTCTAAACGAATTTCATTGGTAGGATTGTGGGAGGAGAGATTGGACCCAGGGGAGTTGGGAACTTTCTCTCAGTATTCCTTCCTTCACTGTCCCTCTCGGCTGGATCTGCTTCTGGGCTTCTTGCCAAAAGATAAGATACTAACTCCCTGTGCAAGGCCTTTATTCCTTTCCTGCCCTGTTAACTGTCCTCGTCTCTTCTTCTACCTCTTTTGGGGGAGAAGGGAGGTAGGGGGTTGAAGGGGGCACAGGGGGAAGCCCCCTCTGTGGGGGGTCTGGTTTCTGGTTGAGTTCATTTGCTGTATATTCCTGTATATACTGTAAAATACCTGTATTTGTTGTGTTACATAGAATCTGTTTCCTTGTAAAATATAATCTCATTTCTCCGACTGGGTTTAGCCGTGGTCTCTTTCTCAGTGGGGGAGGGAAAGCAGAGCCTTTCCTTTCAAACCACCACACTCTTTTTTTTATTGGCGCCCAACGTGGGGCCAACTGCAGCTCGGATTGCAAAAGATGGAGAGTTTAAATTTAGTTCTGGGCGTCGGTTTGGGTTTGGAAAGTTGGGGCTCAGGTTTTGTGTTGCCGGGGCGACTGTGTGAACTCCTGTGGGCTGCAGAAGGATAGCTGGTGCGTGGCTGATGGCATGGAAGCCCCTACTGTTGTTTGGGAACAGCGAGGGGTGGCTCTTTCTGTGACTTTCTGCCCAGGGTAGCTTAAGAATGCTCGAGTAGCCTAAGAAGGCGAGACCTGCCTTCTCCTCGTTCTCTGCGGAGCGGCGGGGAGCGGAGGAGGGGCAGCGGCAAGCAGAGCGTGGTCGGCCCGCGGCCGCTGCGGGGAGCGGACACCCGCGGCGAGCGGGCAAGCGACTACTGGACTTGGACTCTGCATCGCGGCGACAGAGACGGCGGGGGCCGGGCCGCGTTCAAGCGGCGGCGGCGGTACCGCCCGAGCCGGGCTGCGTTCAGGCGGCGGCGGCAGCTGTAAATCTTTCCCTGGTGTTTTCGGACGTGTTCCGAAAATGGCGCCGAGCACCTGGCTCCGCCTCCCTGCTTCTTCAGTGAGCTGTGGCGCAGCTCCTCCCTCTTCCGGGGGTGGAGGTTGTGCAGCCGGATGCTGTCCTGCCTCGGTACGCGAGCGCCCAGCCGGGGGGTGCGGAGTGCCTCTGACATGCATCCGTGTAGCTTTGGTCCGCGTGAAAGCGGTTGGCTGCGGCACCCTGGATGGATTGAAAAAGGCAGTCGTGGAGCTAGATTGTTCCGACTGGCCTGCCCCAGGGGTGGAGAATTTGCCGCTGAATAGGAGAGTAAAGGCTTGGCTGAGAAGTTGTGAGGTATTTCCAGGTGACCAGGATGTCCCAAGGAGTCCACAAGGAATTCACACTGCAGGAGAAGGACTGCGTCGCTGGGAGGTTCCATCACATGAGGAAGAACAACTGGAATGGACTGATGCTTGAGCCTGAATGAGAGACTGTTTGAGTGGACGCCCAGATGAAGATATGGACTCTGCCGGACATGTCATCAGAAGTTTTCTGATCTGATGATGTGTTTGGGTGCAAAGATTATGGTATGAAATACAGGGGTGGCATGTTGCAGTTTGAGCTGGGTGCCCCCCTGGTGCATTCACTTCCTGTGTCCAGAAGTCCAGCCCAGAGGGATGGACACAGGAAATTGTGTATTTCCTACCATAATTCTTTGCACCACTATAAGATCCAGTGCGGAGTCTGGCACTTCCTCTTTCCTTCCCTCTCCGAGACTTGGTAACTGGGGGAGAGATCTCCCGGCCATGGGCCTGATTGGGCCCAAGGCCACAGGGGGATGGGCAGTCTCAGGCCTGGCCAGCTGAGACTAGCCCAGCAGAGGGAGGGGGAAGAGGGAGCCCTGGGGGTTTTGCATGCACCCTCAGGTGGGGATGGGATCTTTCTTTGTCACTGCGCTTTGGGTTTTCTGTAACATTCACTGCTTTCTATTTAAACTTTCATCACCTTTGCAATCCGTTTGTCTGAGTCGTTATTTCTGCCTGTGGTGGGGAGGGGACCTGCCCCAACCCATTACAAAGATCCATTCCAACCCAGCCCAATCTCTGATTCCATCACTCTGGGCAGGGGTACTTTTCAGGGAAGCTGCCTTGCTAGCTGAAGCAGGGGGAATCCCAGGCTGCACAAGCAGGCAGCTGTGGTCTCACTGTTGATACTTGCAGAGATCTTCAGAGCCTTGCTCAGATGCCCATAGCAGGAGGTTGGAACTGGATGCTCCTTAAGGTCCCTTCCAACCCAACCCACTCTAGCATTATGATAGTGCTGTGCTCAGCCTCTCAGCACAGAGAATCTGAGGGAGGCTATGAGGATGCTGCTGTGTGATGAGGAGAGGCTGAGAGCCCTGGGGCTGTTAGCCTGGAGAAGAGAAGACTAAGAGGAAATCTTGTTGATGATTACAAATGTCTGAGGGGTGGCTGTCAAGCAGAAGGGGCCAGGCTCTTTTCACTGGTGCCCTGTGATAGGCCAAAGGGCAAGGGGCACAAACTGGAACCCAGGAGGTTCCACCTCGACATGAGGGTAACTTGTTTGGTGTGAGGCTGCTGGAGGCCTGGAGCAGGCTGCCCAGGGGGGTTGTGGAGTCTTCTTCTCTGGAGAGCTTCCAACCCCCTCTGGCCATTGTGCTCCTGGGCAAGCTGCTGTGGGTGCCCTGCTGGAGTAGGGGGCTGGTTTGGATGGTGGTGGAGTCCCCATCCCTGGAGGTGTTTAGGAAGAAACTGGATGAGGCACTTGGTGCCATGGTTGAGTTGATCAGATGGTGCTGGGGGAGAGGTTGGACTGGATGAGCTCAAAGGTCTTTTCCAACCTGGTCCCTTCCCTTCCCTTCCCAAACCTTCCCCTCCCTTCCCTAACCTTCCCTTCCCTTCCCTAACCTTCCCTTCCCTTCCCTTCCCTTCCCTTCCCTTCCCTTCCCTTCCCTTCCCTTCCCTTCCCTTCCCTTCCCTTCCCTTCCCTTCCCTTCCCTTCCCTTCCCTTCCCTTCCCTTCCCTTCCCTTCCCTTCCCTTCCCTTCCCTTCCCTTCCCTTCCCTTCCCTTCCCTCATCTGAAGGGGACCTACAGGCAGGCTGGGGAGGCACTGTTTAGGTGGGCTTGTGGTGATGGGGTGAGAGGGGATGGATTGAAACTGGAGCAGAGCAGATGTAGGTTGGACATCAGGAGGAAGTTCTGCACAGTGAGGCAGGGGAGAGCCTGGCACAGGTTGCCAAAGGATGTGGTTGAGGCCCCACCATGGAGACCAGAGGTCCCTTCCAACCCTCACCCTGCTGGATCCTGTGAGAGGAAGCTCTTACACTTCAGCCCTCAGCTGGCCACTGTGCTGCTGAGATCTCTGCCTTGTGCTGATCTGCTTGGGAAATGCCCTCCCTTGATTCCCATCACCTTCAGTCTGTGATCCCATTCAGGGACATTCCCTACCCTGATTTCCATCCCTGCCTCTCACAGGCCACGAGCCACAACTCTTCTACCTCAAGCTCCTATTGCAGCCTCCATGAGAAGTCTTCCAGAAGTTGGACCTTTTCCCCAGATTCTGGCTGTTTACAGAGCAAGCTGGAGGGAAATGAGTTTGGCCACATCTGCATTAGGAGAGAAGAGAGGAAACTCTCCACTTGCCTGCCTTGGATGAGATCAAACCCCATCACCCTCCACACAACGCCAACAGCTCTCAAGTGCTGGCAATCTGCATTCTGCCAGAGCCACCTCAGGTGACAGAAGGAGAGGAAATGGCCTGGAATTGCCCCAGGGCAGGGTGAGGAAAAGTTTCTTTGCTGCAAGAGTGGTCAGGGACTGGCAGAGGCTGCCCAGGGGGGTGGTGGAGTCCCCACCCCTGGAGGTGTTCCAGAAACCTGTGGCCATGGCACCTGGGGCCGTGGTTTGGTGGCCATGGTGGGGGTGGGTTTCTGGCTGGACTGGGTGACCTTGGAAGACTTGTGCAACCCAAGCAGTTCTGTGATTCTGTGATGGGGAAGGTGCTGTGGTGTGTGGAGGTGGAGAGGCACCGAGAGGAACCCCTAAGGGGACGAAGCTCTGGCTCTCCCCAGTCGTGGCATGGCTGCTTGGGATCTAAACTGCCACTGGTGTGGCTGCAGAGGGCTGTCCCAGCTCATCTTTGTGTCTGTCACACACAGAGGGGATTCTGCTTTGGCTTCGATGGGTTTCTAGTCAGCTAAGCACAAGCCAAGGGCTGGCAGTCCCCTGTTCACTGCCAGCAGCATCTGCTGCCAGTCCTAAGCCACACCACGGTGTCTGTGATTGGCTTCATCAGCCTGACACAGCTCAGACCCTTCTGGGATGTGCTCTGCTTGCAAACCAAAGGCTGACAAAACGTGGTGCTCCTGATGAGACAGAAGCAAAGCCAGAGCTGCCGAACTGCTGCAGCTCCTCATGGGCTGAGCTGCAGGACCCGGCCTTGTGTCCACCCTCTTTGAAGCACGAAGCACTCACACAGGCCCCCCCCAGGAGGCTTTACCTGGGGGTTGCTGCTGGGGCAGAGCTCCACAGGGGCTGCTGCTGGGATTGTCAGGAACTGGGGGGTTGCTTTGCTAATATTTTCCTGCTGCCCTTGCCTCCAGTCGAGTCTCTGCTTCACAGAGCAGCTCTAAACAACATCCCTGAGCTTTTATCTGCAGGTGACAAACAGAGGCATACAAAGTGGATTGGCAGGAACACAAAGCAGGCTTTCATCTCCTCATTGCAGGAGGCACTTACAGTAACTTCCCAAGGCAAAAAAACCCAGAGATTATGCATCAACATTGTGAGCATAAAGACAATTTAAAAGGGATGTTAAGAAACTTCATGTCAGGAAAATATAGAACATCTGCAAACAGATGAGGATCCAGCAATAAGCTACATCAACAGCCTTGGAGGCAGGAGGAGCTCCTCTTGCAGTGACGAGCTCAGAGACCAGCCCAAAGGGGATTGGGACAGCATGGAGAGCTCCTTCTGCCCAGGACAAGCAGTTGGCTGCCTGCCACAGGCAGCTTTGCTTCACCTGCTTGGGGCTCTTTGATTAGCCTCTTTGGGGCTCTCTGCCTCACCTGCTTGTGGCTCTTTGCTTCACCTCTTTGGGGCTCTTTGCCTCACCTGCTTGGGGCTCTCTGCCTCACCTGCTTGGGGCTCTTTGCTTCACCAGCTTGGGGCTCTTTGCCTCACCTGCTTGGGGCTCTTTGCCTCACCTGCTTGGGGCTCTTTGCTTCACCAGCTTGGGGCTCTCTGCCTCACCTGCTTGGGGCTCTTTGCTTCACCAGCTTGGGGCTCTTTGCCTCACCAGCTTGGGGCTCTTTGCTTCACCTGCTTGGGGCTCTTTGATTAGCCTCTTTGGGGCTCTCTGCCTCACCTGCTTGGGGCTCTTTGCCTCACCTCTTTGGGGCTCTTTGCCTCACCTCTTTGGGGCTCTTTGCCTCACCTGCTTGGGGCTCTTTGCTTTGCCTCTTTGGGGCTCTCTGCCTCACCTGCTTGGGGCTCTTTGCCTCACCTCTTTGGGGCTCTTTGCCTCACCTGCTTGGGGCTCTTTGCTTCACCTGCTTGGGGCTCTTTGATTAGCTTCTTTGGGGCTCTCTGCCTCACCTGCTTGGGGCTCTTTGCCTCACCTCTTTGGGGCTCTTTGCCTCACCTGCTTGGGGCTCTTTGCTTTGCCTCTTTGGGGCTCTCTGCCTCACCTGCTTGGGGCTCTTTGCCTCACCTCTTTGGGGCTCTTTGCCTCACCTGCTTGGGGCTCTTTGCTTCACCTGCTTGGGGCTCTTTGATTAGCCTCTTTGGGGCTCTCTGCCTCACCTGCTTGGGGCTCTTTGCCTCACCTCTTTGGGGCTCTTTGCCTCACCTGCTTGGGGCTCTTTGCTTTGCCTCTTTGGGGCTCTCTGCCTCACCTGCTTGGGGCTCTTTGCCTCACCTCTTTGGGGCTCTTTGCCTCACCTGCTTGGGGCTCTCTGCCTCACCTGCTTGGGGCTCTTTGCCTCACCTGCTTGGGGCTCTTTGCCTCACCTGCTTGGGGCTCTTTGCCTCACCTGCTTGGGGCTCTTTGCTTCACCTGCTTGGGGCTCTTTGCCTCAACAGCTTGGGGCTCTTTACTTTGCCTCTTTGGGGCTCTTTGCCTCACCTGCTTGGGGCTCTTTGCTTCACCTGCTTGGGGCTCTTTGCTTCGCCTCTTTGGGGCTCTTTGCCTCACCTGCTTGGGGCTCTTTGCTACACCTGCTTGGGGCTCTTTGCCTCACCAGCTTGGGGCTCTTTGCCTCACCTGCTTGGGGCTCTTTGCTACACCTGCTTGGGGCTCTTTGCCTCACCTGCTTGGGGCTCTTTGCTTTGCCTCTTTGGGGCTCTTTGCCTCACCTGCTTGGGGCTCTTTGCTACACCTCTTTGGGGCTCTTTGCCTCACCTCTTTGGGGCTCTTTGCCTCACCTGCTTGGGGCTCTTTGCCTCACCTCCTTTGGGCTCTTTGCCTCACCAGCTTGGGGCTCTTTGCCTCACCTGCTTGGGACATCATGATCATGGGCAACCTGTGGGTGACCCTGCTGAAGGGGAGCTACAGGCAGGCTGGGCAGGAACTGTTCAGAAGGGGCTGTGGGGATAGGACAAGAGGTAATGGTCTGGAACTGGAGCAGGGCAGAGTTAGGTTGGACATCAGGAGGAAGTGCTGCACGGTGAGGCTGGGGAGAGCCTGGCACAGGTTGCCCAGGGGGGTGGTTCAGCCCCATCCCTGGAGACACTCAGTGAGGCCCTGGGCAGCCTGATCCAGTTGGGGATGTCCCTGCTGCCTGCAGGGGGGTTGGACAAGATGCCCTTGGAGGGTCTCCTCCAACCCAAGGCAATCTGACTCTGATTCAACCAGTGGCTGATGTCACACAAAGCTTTGGGCAGTGTGTGCCAAGGTTCTGCAGAATAAACTGAGCCACTCCAGGTGAAGATCCTGTCACCTCCAGCCCCTTGCCACTCCCTGCTTGTCCCTTCCAGCAGCATTCTGATGGCAGAAGGAAATCTGCCAGCGATGGGTGTGGGAGGTCTGCTGCTGCCCCTGTGCCTGGCCAGGATGGTCCACGGGCAGGGAGAAGTGGCTGGGCACAGGGCCACATTCTTCACCACTTGAACCACTTGAAAGTGAGCTCACAAGTTGCAAGGAGCACAGGGAGAGCTGGAGGAACAGTTTGGAGAAGGAAGGGGGGGGTGGATATGGGACTACACAAACCATCTGAGCACAAGCTGCTTCCTGCAGGAGTTGGCTCAGCAGAAAGCAATGTTTGAACTGCAGTGTTTCAGTGGGCAGGAGGAGTGTGAATGATCTGACTGGCAGCAGATGCCTGGTGCTGTTTTAAGCACCTAGATGTTTGGCAGCAGCTCCTCTCCACTACCCCAAACTCCCTCAAGATGTTGCTTCCACTTAGCACACTGCAGAAAGATGTCCACAGCCTGCCACAGGCTGCCTCCATGGGCAGCCCAGGGGGAGGCTTGGATTCATGGAGTCACAGAAGGGGCTGGGTTGGAAGGGAGCTCCAGAGCTCATCCAGTCCAACCCCCTGCACTCAGCAGGGACATCCTCCACCAGATCAGGTTGCCCAGAGCCCTGTCCAGCCTCACCTTCAATATCTCCAGGGCTGGGACCTCAACCACCTCCCTGGGCAACCTGCTGCAGTGCTCCAGCAGCCTCCTGATGCAGAGCTTGTTCCTCACATCCAATCTCAATCTGCTCTGCTCTAGTTTGAAGCCATTGTCCCTGGTCCTGTCACTGCAGGCCTTTGGGAACAGCCCTTCTGCAGCCTTCTTGTAGCCCCCTTCAGGTGCTGGAAGGTCATCATTAGGTCTCCTTGGAGCCTTCTCTTCTCCAGGCTGAACTCCCCCAGCTCCCTCAGCCTGTCCCCACAGCAGAGCTGCTCCAGCCCCCCAGATCATTTTGTGCTGAGATTCATTTGCTTGAGATGCTTTCCAGTCCCTGCTGGTTTTCTTGTCTCAGTCCCTCACAGCAGCCAGTTCCCCCCCAGCTCTGGGGCTCATCCTCAAGGGCTGCAGGATCTCTGGACCCTGTGCTTGTGCCTTCCCAAGGACCACAGCTCACCAGGAAGCTGTTCCCCAGACCCTTCTTGTTCAACATCTTCACCAATGACCTGGATGAAGGGAAGGAGTGGACCCTCAGCAAGCTCCACAGAATCACAGCATGTTAGGGGTTGGAAGGCATCCCTGGCATCTCCACCCCAGAGCAGGGTCACCCAGGGCATGCAGCCAGGAATACATCCAGATGGGGCTTGAAGGTCTCCAGAGAGGGAGACTCCACAACCTCTCTGGGCAGCCTGCTCAGTCTGGTGATGATGCAGAACTGGGAGGAGTGGCTGACTCCTGTCAGGCTGTGCTGCCACCCAGCTTGACCTGGGCAGTTGGCTGGAAGGAACCTCATCAAATTCAGCAAGGGCCAGTGTGGGGAGGAACAGCCCCAAGGACCAGTCCAGGTGAGGGGTTGGGCTGCAGGAAAGCAGCTCCATGGAGAAGGACCTGGGAGTGCTGGTGGTCAGCAAGTTGTCAGCAATGTGCTCTCATGGCCAAGAAGAGCAATGGTCTCCTGGGGTGCATTCAGAAGAGTGTGACCCTGCCTTAGCAGGACTAGATGACCTCCAGAGGGCCCTCCCAAGCCTCTCCAGTCTGTCATTCTGTGAAGAAGGCAGCAGCTTGTGCCCTCCAAGTGGTGCCTGTGTGGCACCAGCTGGTGGCCTCCATCCAGCCCCAGCAGTGGTGTGGCACTGGGCTGCAGGAGGGAGGGCAGCTCAGTGCAGGGGGAAGGCAAAGCTGCACCTTTGCTTTCAGCATGGTTTGATCCTGAGGCCTCCCTGCTGCCATGGTGCATGGTGCTGATGGCTGCTGGGGTCCATCTTGTGTGTGAGCCCTGGGAGATAGGGAGACACATCAAAGGTCTGCTGGCAGATGTGACTTACAGCAGGTGTGACGGAGGAGGAGGAGTGAGTGCAGAAGAGAGCACACAGGAGGCTGTGTGCTTGTGCCTGTGAAGGGCTGTACTGACTTTTGACCACCTTCTGAGCATCTTGGAGGTGTTGGATGAGGCCTTGAGCAAGCTGGGCTGGTGGGAGGTGTCCCTGCCCATGGCAGGGGGTTGGAACTGGTTGATCTGGTCCCTTCCAACCCAACCACCCAACCCATTCTGTGCCTGTATGAATCTTCTACATGCAAATCTCTGCTGGGATCCCCAGGAAGCAGACTGCTTGGCCTGCATGGCAGCCAGGTATCTGCAAAGGCTTCTGTGAGCCAGGTGGTCAGCACCTCTGAACCACAAACAGGCATCTGGTCTGGCAGACTCCTGGAGGAATTTCACCCAAGATGGTTACTCCCAGAGGCACTGAAACAGAGCCAGAACCTCCTCCCCTTTGTGCTGGAGACACTGAAACAGGCTGCCCAGGGAGGGTGTGGATGCCCCCTCCCAGGAGGTGCTCAAGGCCATGCTGGATGAGGCTAGAGGATGGTTTAGTGTGAGGAGTCCCTGCCCATGGCAGGGGGTTTGGAACTGGATGACCTTTGAGGTCCCTTCCAACCCAACCCACTCTGGACCTAGGAATCTGTGACTTGTTTGGGGCTCTTCCTTTCCAGACTGAAATGAGACAGATGAAGATCCTAAGCACGTGGTCCTCCCTGCCATCAACTGCCTTGCCCAAGTTTTGACTGAATTTCTCCTTAATTAATCCAGCTCTGTCATTTAAGGGATGTTGCAGCAATAAGAGATGACAAGGTGTGAATTATAGGACAATAATTCATGCCTGGAGCACTGTCAGGCACAGGGCTGGAAGCCGAGTGCCAGCCAGGCAGCTCAGCATGAATTATTGCACCATAATTCAAGCCCTGAGGAAACAATGAGGGACTGGGCAGAGACTGTCAATACAGAGAGGGGGGGAAAAAGGGGTTAAATCTATTCATTTTATTTGGGTTGCTGGAAGAGAAGGGAAAATGATGCAGTCTGCAACATCCCTTTCTGTCCATCCCCACGTGTGCTGGGCAGAGGAGTCAAACTAGGAACAATGACCCCAGCTGAGTGTGAAATGGGAGAGGGGAGGGCCTGGGGTCCTTGAGGGGGGAGCAGGTAGCTGCAGGCTGAGCAGATGGAAGCTGGCAGCTACCTGCTTCTTTTTCACAGAGTCACAGAAGCATCTCTGGAGAGCCTCCATTCCAACCCCCCTGCCAGAGCAGGATCACCCAGGGCAGGGCACACAGTGTCTCTTGGGGTGACATTTTCCAGAGTCACAGAGTGCAGCAGGTTGGAAGGGACCCTCCAAGGGCATCTTGTCCAACCCCCCTGCAGCCAGCAGGGACATCTTCAGCTGGATCAAGCTGCTCAGGGCCACAGCAAGTCTGAGCTTGAATGTTTCCAGGGATGAGGCTTCCACCACCTCCCTGGGCAGCCTGTGCCAGGCTCTCCCCAGCCTCACTGTGCAGAGCTTCTTCCTGATGTCCAACCTAACTCTGCCCTGCTCCACTTTCACACCATTTGCTCTCATCCTGTCCCCATAGATCCTTCTGAACAGTCCCTCCCCAGCCTGCCTGGAGGTCCCCTGCAGATTTACAGTCCCACAGTATCACCAAGGTTGGAAGAGACCTCAAAGATCATCAAGTCCAAGCTGTCACCACAGACCTCATGACTAAGCCCTGGCACCAAGTGCCACATCCAATCCCCTCTTGAACACCTCCAGGGATGGGGACTCCACCACCTCCCTGGGCAGCACATCCCAATGAGAAACGACTCTCTCAGTGAAGAACTTCCTCCTCACCTCCAGCCTAAAACACACAGGAACACATCCAGGCAGGCTTTGAAAGTCTCCAGTTCTTCAGTGTGAGGGTGGTGAGACTCTGAAACAGGGAGGTTGTAGATTGCCCCCCTGCCTGGAGGTGCTGAAGGCCAGGCTGGGTGAGCCACCTGGGCCGGATGAGATGCTTCCCTAGCCATGGCAGGGGGCTTGGGGGAGGCATGTCTGAGGTCCCTTCCAACCTGAGCCAGCCTGTGATTGTGTGATTCCCAGGATCCTTGTCAGGTGCCCTTTCAGCTCCAAAGCCAGGCAGCCTTTTCTTGCAGTCTAAACCCAAGCCAGAGGAAACAATAATGGATGGAGATGGGATGCCAGAGTTGGCCTAAGGCAGCTGTGCTCAGCAGAGCTGGGGCTGGACCAGCAGCTGTCAGCACACTTCTCAGCTTTTGAAATGCCCCTAATTGATCCAAAGTGTTCCCAAACAGCTTCAGAACTTACCACACCACGGGGGGGCTGGATGGGATTCCCTCCATTGTCCTGGTGGGGACACAGCTCTGGGACTCTTCTGCTCATGCCCACAGGTTTGTGCTTGGCAGAGCAGCGTGAGGGGCACGGAAGGGTTGGACAATCTCCTTCCTAAGGAGCAATTCAGGGGGTTACTGAATCAGGGAAGCACAGAACCATTTTGGTTGGCAAAGCCCTTAAAGATCATTCAGTCCAACCCTTCTCCAGCTCTGCCAAGGCTGGGGCTAAACCATGGCCCTCAGCACCACACTTGTGCAGCTTTTAAACCCTTCCAGGGCTGGGGATCCAACCACCTCCCTGGGCAGCCTTTGAGAATCCTTTCAGGGGAGAAGTTTCTTCTCATGTCCAAACTAAACCTCCCCTGGTGCAACCTGAGGCCACTTCCTCTTGTCCTATCACTTGTCACTAGGGAGAAGAGACCAACACCAGCCTCAGCCCAACCTCCTTTCAGGGAGTTGTAGAGAGCCAGGTGGTCTCCCCTCAGCCTCCTCTTCTCCAGGCTGAACAACCTGAGTTCCCTCCCCAGCCCTGTTCTCCAGACCCTTCCCCAGCTTTGTTTCCCTCCCCTGGACCCACTCCAGCCCCTCAATGTCCTTCCTGGAGTGGGGCAAAGTCTCTTGCACATACTGAAGCAAGAGTGGAAGGGCTGTGAGGAGAGGGAAGGTTGGTGGTATTGTGTCTAACACAAGTGAGAGGAAGCCCCTGCCCATGGTGCTGGGGTTGGAACGAGATGATCTCTAAGGACCCTTCCCACCCAGCCCACTCTCTGCAGTGCCAGTCCTGGCAGTTTGCTGAGCAGTGACCCCAGCATGCTGCACTGAGCTGCCTGAGCTGGTGGGGCCAGGCTGGCTGTGGGCTGGTGCCTGCCATGCCAGCCCAAGCTGGGTGCCCCTCTGCCCGGGGCTCCCAAAGCCAGCTCCCCCTTCCCCTCAGGCCATTGCCGTGGGGGGCAGCTGCTCGGAGCCCTCCTGCAGCCAGCAGTGAAGCATCAGGGGCATCACTCCAAATCAGCTCTGATGATTTCCTCCCACCAAAGGGCTGGCACCTGACGTGAGGTAATTCTGGTTTAGATCTTGGGCTGATGGATAAAGATGAATTGATCACTGAACTAGAAATCGGTGGTTGCCTGGAGACCGGCGATCATGACCTGATTACATTAATTAGGGGATAATAAAAGACAGCCCCAACCAGGCACAGCTACCTGCTGCCTCTCCCTGAAGCTCTGAAGCTGAATAAAGAGAGGAGTGAAAGTGGCTGGCAAGGAAAATAAACAGCCAAGTTAAAAAGAGGGGGCGGGGGATGCAAAGTTCCCTCTCAGACTTCTCAACCTGGCTAAAAAGTTCTATTTCCACCCTGGTTTGGAATGGAATGGAATGGAATGGAATGGAATGGAATAGAATAGAATAGAATAGAATAGAATAGAATAGAATAGAATAGAATAGAATAGAATAGAATAGAATAGAATAGACCAGGTTGGAAGAGACCTTCAAGATCATCAACTCCAACCTATCGCCCAACACCATCTAATCAACTAAACCATACAGCCAAGCACCCTGTCAGGTCTCCTCCAGAACACCTCCAGGGATGGGGACTCCACCACCTCCCTGGGCAGCACATCCCCAGGGCCAATCTCTCTCTGTAGAACTTCCTCCTAACCTCCAGCCTAAACCTCCCCTGGCACAGCTTAAGACTGTGTCCTCTTGTTCTGGTGCTGGCTGCCTGGGAGAAGAGCCCAACCCCCACCTGGCTACAACCTCCCTTCAGGCAGCTGGAGAGAGCAAGAAGGTCTCCCCTGAGCCTCCTCTTCTGCAGGCTAAGCAACCCCAGCTCCCTCAGCCTCTCCTCCCAGGGCTGTGCTCCAGACCCCTCCCCAGCTTTGTTGCCCTTCTCTGGACACCTTCAAGTCTCTCAATGTCCTTCTTAAACTGAGGAGCCCAGAACTGGACACAGGACTCAAGGTGTGGCCTCAGCAGTGCTGAGCACAGGGCACAAGGACCTCCCTGCTCCTGCTGGCCACACTCTTCCTGATGCAGGCCAGGATGCCCTTGGCCTTCTTGGCCCCCTGGGCACACTGCAGGCTCATGTTCAGCCTACCATCAACCAGCACCCCCAGGTCCCTCTCTGCCTGGCTGCTCTCAGCCACTCTGCCCCCAGCCTGTAGCACTGCCTGGGGTTGCTGTGGCCAATGTGCAGCCCCTGGCACTTGGATGTGTTCAATCTCCTGCCCTTGGCCTCTGCCCATCTGCCCAGCCTGTTGAGATCCCTCTGCAGAGCCTCTCTACCCTCCAGCAGATCAACTCCTGCCCCCAGCTTGCTGTCATCTGCACATTTACTGCTGATGCCCTCATCCAGATCATCAGTGAATATGTTAAGGAGCATGGGGCCCAGCACTGATCCTTGGGGCACACCACTGGTGCCTGGCCCAAAAGAATCTGAAAAGAATGGGGGGTGGGGGTGGGGGTTTGATTCTTCTTTTTGAGGTCTTTCCAGGTGAAAAATGAAAGCAGCAATTAGAAAAGGAAAGTGGCAGAGAAAGAATGGGAAGGGGGATGAAGAAAAAAAAAGGGGGGGGCTGGGGGGGGGGAAAGGAATAGAAAAAGAAGAAGTAGTAATCAAGATAATTGAACATTTCTGAGTGGTAGAAAATTGATAAGGGAAAGGCAAAGGCATTAAAGAAAAATCCAGCTGATGAGTTATGGATAATAGGAGCTGTTATTATCAACAGGCTGAAAAAGAAGCTTAATTGTGGTATGCACTGAAAGCTGGCAAAAGATGAGGGAAATGATAAAATTACCTCCTAAAATTAATAGCAGTGACACAGGGAAGAGCCCCCCCCAAAAATAGGCAGTGTCATTATCTTGGTCAAGCAGCTCTGAAGCTCCTCAGGGCACCTGGAGGAAGCTGAAGTTTAGAAAGCCAACCAAAGACCTTTCTGACTGCGAGGGCCCTGGGGGGGTGGTGGGAATGGTGAGCTGGGTGTGGGGGGGACTCTGAAATGTGGCACTTCATGGAACCAGGGAATGGGGTGGGGTGGGAGAGACCTGCAAAGGGCATCCAGCCCAACCCCCCTGAAGCCAGCAGGGAGAGCTGCAGCCGGAGCAGGCTGCTCAGAGCCCCAGGCAACCTCACCTGGACTGGCTCCAGGGATGGGGCAGCTCCCACATCTCTGGGCAGCCTGGGACAGGCTCTCACCAACCTCAGCCTCAACCATTTCTTCCTTCTCTCCAGTCTCAATCTCCCTCTTTTAGTTCAAACCCTCGCTCCTTGGCCTGTCACCACAGACCCTGCTCAAAAGTATTCCCAGCTCTCTGCTCAGCCCTTGAAGCACTGCAAGGCCACCAGAAGGTCTCCCTGGAGCCTTCTCCTCTCCAGGCTGCCCAACCCCAACTCTCTCAGCCTGGCTCCCAGCAGAGGGCTTCCAGCCCTGCCAGCACTGCTGTGGCCTCCTCTGGCCCTGCTCCAGCAGGTCCCTGGCTGTGCAGTGCTGAGGGCTCCAGAGCTGCCCCAGCACTGCAGGGGAGTCTTAGCAGGTGGTAGAGGTGGGAACTGCCCATTGCAGCTGAAGTTGTGTGGGGCTCTGAGCCACCTGCTCTAGTTGCAGATGCAGGGGTTGGACTGGAGGAGCTGCAGAGAATAGAATAGAATAGAATAGAATAGAATAGAATAGAATAGAATAGAATAGAATAGAATAGAATAGAATAGAATAGAATAGGATTAACCTGGTTGGAAAAGACCTTTGAGATCATCCAGTCCAACCTGTCACCCAGCACCATCTGATCAACTCAACCATGGCACCAAGTGCCTCAGCCAGGCTCTTCCTAAACACCTCCAGGGATGGGGACTCCACCACCTCCTTGGGCAGCACATTCCAGTGGCCAACAACTCTCTCTGGGAAGAACTAAACCTCCCCTGGCACAGCTTGAGACTGTGTCCTCTTGTTCTGGGGCTGCTTGCCTGGGAGAAGAGACCAACCTCCACCTGGCTCCAACCTCCCTTCAGGGAGTTGTAGAGAGCAAGAAGGTCTCCCCTGAGCCTCCTCTTCTGCAGGCTAAGCAACCCCAGCTCCCTCAGCCTCTCCTCCCAGGGCTGTGCTCCAGACCCCTCCCCAGCTTTGTTGCCCTTCTCTGGACACCTTCAAGTCAGGACTCCAGGTGTGGCCTAAGCAGTGCTGAGCACAGGGCAGAATGACTTCCCCAGCTCAAATCCACTTGAAACAATAAATAAAGGCTTGGGTTCCTGTGTGGTGAGTTAGAGGCATCTGAACCTCAGCCAGGGAATTGTCTCTGGCACTCCCAGCAGCCTCTTAGATTCAGGTGGATGAAACCCCTCAGGTGACCCAGCACAAACATCACAGAGCCAGCCTCTGATGCAGGCCAGGATGCCATTGGGCTTCTTGGCCACCTGGGCACACTGCTGCCTCTTGTTCAGCCTAGAGGTCCCTTCCAACTCCACCCAATCTGTGATTCTCTGATCTCAGAGCTGGTTTGTCCTCCAGCCCCTAGAGTGGGCAGGAGCTGCTCCGAGTTCCCAGCTCCCCCCAGCAGGAGCAGCTGCCTCTCAGGGGGGGAGTGGGCCCAGGGGGGGCTGTGGGCTTGGCACTGGGGCTGGGTTTGCCTTGCTCTGGAATGCAAAATGCTGCTTTCCAGAATGGCAGAAAGGTAATTTCAGTGTTAAACCATTTGTGATTGCACAAATTGCATGTATTATTCCAGCTGAATTGTGGAGGGATTAATCTGCCCTTAATAGAATCCCACTAATAATTTATATTATTATCTTTAATAATATTAATTCTACTTAATTTTTTGTGTGCCCCCTCCCCCCCCCCCCCCCTTTCCTCCCCCATTTACTTTGTTCATTTAAGGGCAGCTCCAAGGAGCTCTGCAGCATTTTAGCTCTTGGTGTGCAGCAGTCACTTATCATTTGCACAAGTGGGGATTCCACCAGGCAATTTCCAGGGAAATAAAGATCATCTCTCTGTGAAAGGAGCCTTAAAGAAGTGATAGCATTAAATGAGTAGATATTAATGTCTCCTAATCTGGTCTGAAGTGTCTTCCACCTAAACATGGATTGATTTCTTTATTTACTTACTTTCCCTTTCCTTCTAGAGGGATCTTTTGTTCTGCTGTTTCACTTATTAAGGCAACCTCCTTAGGTTCAACAAGGCCAAGGGCAAGGTCCTGCAGCTGGGGCAGGGCAATCCCAGGCACTGATAGAGGCTGGGCAGGGCCTGGCTGGAGAGCAGCCCTGAGGAAAAGGCCTTCGGGGTGCTGGTGCAGGAGAAGCTCAGCAGGAGCCAGCAGGGAGCACTTGCAGCCCAGAGAGCCAAGCAGAGCCTGGGCTGCAGCAAGAGAAGTGTGGCCAGCAGGGCCAGGGAGGGGATTCTGCCCCTCTGCTCCACTCTGCTGAGACCACAGCTGCAGCTCTGGGGCCAGTTCTGGAGCCTCTGTGCCAGGAAGGATCTGGAGGTGCTGGAAGGTGTCCAGAGAAGGGCCATGAGGAGGAGCAGAGGGCTGGAGCTGCTCTGCTGTGAGCACAGCCTGAGAGAGTTGGGGTTGTGCAGGCTGGAGAGAAGGCTCCCAGGAGACCTCATTGTGGCCTTCCAGTGTGTGAAGGGGACTCCAAGAAAGCTGGGGAGGGACTTTTGAGGGTGTCAAGGAGGGATAGGACTGGGGGGGGGGGGGGGGGGTTGGAGCAAAGCTAGAAATGGGGAGATAGAGATTGGCTGTGAGGAAGAAGTTGTTCCCCAGGAGGGTGGTGAGAGCCTGGCACAGGTTGCCCAGGGAGGTGGTGGCAGCCTCATCCCTGGAGGTGTTTGCAGCCAGGCTGGAGGTGGCTGTGAGCAACCTGCTGCAGTGTGAGGTGTCCCTGCCTATGGCAGGGGGTTGGAACTGGCTGAGCCTTGAGGTCCCTTCCAACCCTGACAATTCTCTGATTCTATGGAAATAAACCTGTTGGGCTCAGAGTGCCAGGGAAATAGAAGCCCCTTGGCAGTGGGATGGTGCCCCTGGGGCTGCAGCTGGCCTGGGGGCTGTGCATCTCGTTAGGATCTGTCTCACAATGCCAAGGGCTGAAGCATTATTTCATTAAGCACCTGGAAATTTCAACCAGCCTAAGGAAACTGTCAGAATTCTACTCACAAAGCAGTGGCAATGTTTATTTGGTTGGCTGGCAGCAGGCAGTTGCCAGTGGGTGATGTGGTGCTTGCAAGCTATTAATGCACCAGCATGGGCACAGGGTGAGGGTGAGCCCCGAGGGCCAGGAGAGAGGCTGGGGGCTCCCATCTCAACCCAGGCTTGGTGAGGGGCTCACAGATGGGCAAGGGGATCCCAGCTTGGTGGGGGGCTGCCAGATAGGCAAAGGGCTCCTGGGTCTGTGAGGGGCTCCTGGCTTGGCAAGGGGCTCCTGGATCAGTGAGGGGCTCCTGGCTTGGCAAGAGGCTTCTGGATCAGCGAGGGGCTCCTGGCTTGGCGAGGGGCTCCTGGATCTGTGAGGGGCTCCTGGCTTGGCAAGGGGCTCCTGGATCAGTGAGGGGCTCCTGGCTTGGCAAAGGGCTCCTGGATCAGTGAGGGGCTCCTGGCTTGGCAAGGGGCTCCTGGATCAGTGAGGGGCTCCTGGCTTGGTGACAGGCTCCTGGCTCTGCAAAGGGCTTCCAGCTTGGTGAGGGGCTCCTGGCTCAGTGATCAGCTCCTGTCTTGGCAAAGGGCTTCTAGGTCAGTGAGGAGCTCCTGGCTTGCTGAAGGGCTCCCAGCTCAGCTTGGGACTCTCAAGCTTGGCAAAGGGTGGCCAGTCTGGCAAAGGGCTCCTGGCTTGGTGAGGATCTCCCAGCCTGGCTAGGAGCTTCCAGCTCAGTAAGAGGCTCCCAGTTTGGCTCAGGGCTCCTGGCTTGGCAAGGGGCTCCCAGCTTGCAAGGGGCTCTCAGCTCAGCCAGGGCTCCCACAGAGCTGAGGAGCTGCTCCATCCTGCAGCAATACAGGGCTGCCAGCCCTGCTTCATGGTGAGGGTGACAACACTGAACTGCTGCCTGCTGCAGAGCAGAGGGGCTTGGGGTAGGAAGGGACATCTCAGTGTGGTCAGGGAGCCCAGCACAGTTCAGTCAAGGAGAGCATTTCTGGATGCATTTTCAAATGTGCCTTTTTCTGACTTACTTGATTTCAGCTTCTGGGTTTGGTGTTTTGCTTTGGTTTGGTTTGGTTTAGCTTTGCTTTGCCTTGCTTTGGCTTGACTTCAGTCTCCCAGAAGTTTTAAATCCCACCAGAAATACTGAGTTGACCCAGAGTGGCTGCTCCCAGCTGTGAGTCTGGCTCATGGAAGGGTGTAAACCTGCTGCTGGTTTGTAGAGCACAATCATACAATAGTTTAGGCTGGAAAAGACCTTTAAGATCATCAGATCCAACCATTGCCAGGTCCACCACTAAACCACGGCCCTCAGCACCACATCTATGTGGCTATGAACCCCCTTCAGAGATGGGGGCTCAACCCCTGCCCTGAGCAGCCTGTTCCAAGGCTGGAAAACCCTTTTGGGGAAGAAATTGTTCCCCATGTCCAATGTAAACCTCCCCTGCTGGAGTTTCAGGTCATTTCCTCTCATCCTATCACTTGTTCCTTGAGACCAACCTCACCTCACTGCAGCCTCCTTCCAGGGAGCTGTAGAGAGTGATGAGGGCTCCTCTCAGCCTCCTCTTCTCCAGACTGAACCCCCCCTAGCTGCCTCAGCTGCTCCTCCCCAGCCCTGTTCTCCAGACCCTTCCCCAGCATGGTTGCCCTTCTCTGGACCTGCTCCAGCCTCTCAACATCCTTCTTGGAGTGGGGGCCCGAAAGTGGCCTTACCAGTGCTGAGTACAGGGGGATGGTTGCCACCCTGCTCCTCCTGGCCACACCACTGCTGATCCAGGCCAGGACTGTAGTGGTCTTCTTGACCAGCTGGGCACACAGTGGCTCATGTTCAGCTGCTGTCAACCAGCACCCCCAGGTCCTTCTCTGGCAGGCAGGTTCCAGCCACTCTGCCCCAAGCCTCCATGGGGTTGTTGCTTCCCAAGTGCAGGACTTGGCACTTGGCCTTGGTGAGCCTCATCACACTGGCCTTGGCCCAATGATCCAGCCTGGCCAGGTCCCTCTGCAGAACCTCCCTACCCCCTAGCAGATCAACACTGCCACCCAATTTGGTGTCATTTCCAGGCCATAAGCAGCATGCAGCTGCCTCTCATTTCCAGCTCAAACATGTCCTCACCAGGCAGAAAGGATGAACACAGGTCAGGGACAGGTTGAAGGCAGCAAGGCTGAGAGATGAATAAACCACACAGGGACTTACTGAGGATGCAGCCCAGGGAAGGAGCCTTGTGCAGAGGCTGAGCATCACTCCTGGTGCTACCTTCCACACAGAATCACAGAACAATAGGGGTTGGATGGCAGCTTGACAGATCACCAAGTCCAAGCCCTCTGCCAGAGCAGAATTACCCAGGGGTTAGGGGTTTGGAGGGACCTCTGGAGAGGAGCAAGTCCACCCCCCCTGCCAGAGCAGGGCCATAGAATCCAGCACAGCTCACCCAGGAACACATCCAGGTGGCTTTGGAAAGTCTCCACAGAAGGAGACTCCACAACCTCCCTGGGCAGCCTGCTCCAGGGCTCAGCTCCCTCACAGGGACAAAGTTTCCCCTTCTGTTCCCCTGGCACCTCCTCTGCTCCAGCTGGCACCCAGTGCCCCTTGCGCTGTCCTTGGACATCCCTGAGCAAAGCCTGGCCCCAGCCCTGCACATCTTTATCCCCAGCACTGAGGGCAGCCCTCAGCCAAGGGGTGAGGAGTAGCAGCTCTGAGGGGCAGCGGACTGCAGGGGGAGCTGAGCGCCGCTGCAGGTCCCCAGCGCCACAAAGCCCAGGTGCCACCGGGGAGGATCTGCGCTCCCTGCCAGGCGCACAGCCGGACGGGCAGCGCCCAGGCGTGCCCGAGGTGGCTCAGCAGCTGAGGTTGGATTACAGCTGACAATGTGCCACGTGTGAGGCTCTTTGTCTGGGCTGAGCCCAGGGAAGTTCATGAGCTGCTTTCAGGGGTGATGCTGTCTGCGGCGGTGCGGCACAAAGGGCTCCGCCGGGCTGGGCACATGACTCACGCGTGGGCAAGCCAGGAGAGGGTGGTTTGGAGCACCCCAGATAAGTGCTAATCAAATTAATCACCCTGGGCCGGCCATGTACTTAGCATATCCTATTTGTGACAGTGAAGAATAGCTCAGGAATACTGCAGTCCTTCAAGCCTCCCAGCCCGTGGCCCACACGCGGCGTGCTGCGGCTGGAACCGTGACTCCAGAGCCCAGCCTGTGCTCAGCGTTCCAGCCCACATCTCCCAGGGGTCTGACTGCTTGGGGGTTGCACCAGAGCAGCCACAAAGCTCCAGAGTTCACTGCTCCCTAGAGCTTCACTCCAGCAGAGCAGCACAAGCTCCCCAGCATCATAGAATCATAGAACCACAGAGTCGTTTTGGTGGCAAAAGCCCTCTAAGATCATCCAATCCAACCATCAGCCCAACTCCATCACACTTCTTGCAGCCAGAGGAGTGGCAGCCAGGTGAGGACAGATGCAGGTCACCATATCTTGGTCCTTTGAGAGCCAGGACATCCCTATTTGTGGACAAGAGAGTTTGCTCAGTCAGAAATAGAAGAAGGGAAAGACAAGAGGTTGTGTCTTCATGGAATGGTTTGGGTTGGAAGGGACCTCCAAAGGCCATCTAGTCCAACCCCTCTTAGGCTTTGTCAAAGAGCCACAGAATTGTTTGGGTGGAAAAGGCCTCTAAGATCACCCAGCCCAACCCTCAACCCAACCCCACCATGGCCACCAAACCATGGCCCCAAGAGCCATGGCCACAGGTTTCTGGCACCCCTCCAGGCATGGGGACTCCACCACCTCCCTGGGCAGCCTGTGCCAGTCCCTGACCACTCTTGCAGCAAAGAACATTTTCCTCATCTCCAACCTCACCTTCCCCTGGCACAACTTCAGGCCATTTCCTCTCCTTCTATCACCTGAGACTATGGAGAAGAGACCAACCCCAACCTCACTGCAACCCTCTCACAGGGAGCTGTGGAGAGCAATGAGATCTCCCTCAGCCTCCTCTTCTCCAGACTGAACACCCCCAGTCCCCTCAGCTGATCCTCCCCAGCCCTGTTCTGCAGACCCTTCCCCAGCTTGGTTGCCCTTCTCTGGACCTGCTCCAGCCTCTCCACATCCTTCTTGGTGTGAGGGCCCAAACCTAACCCCAATACTCAAGGTGCAGCCTCACCAGTGCTGAGCACATGGCTTGGGGCTGCTGTGGTGCCCCTGCACCACAGGAGCTGGAAGGGAGGCAAATCCTTGTGGAGAGCTGAAGGAAAAATCTTGCAAGCCATCCTGGTTTAATAAACTTCCAGCTCTGAAGTTTCATCTCCTAACAGGGCTGTTCACACTGCAATAAATCCTGGCTGTGAGGTTTCCCTGAGTTTTAATTACCCAGGCAGGTCGCAGGGTCTGCGCTGTGCCGTTAATAGGATCCCCAGGAAAAGGGGGAAAGGGGGGGGGGGGGGGGAAGGAAAGGCAGCCAGGTCTGCCACAATGCATGAGACTTGTTAAAGGGCTGGGTTTTAATTAGTTTGAACTGATAAGTTAATGAATGAATTTGCAAACACACAGCCAGGGCATGTAGTTGATATCAGCAAGCAGATGCTGGGATTTAGCAGCCAGCATTTTTAGGCTGGAGATGAGGAAGGAATTCTTGAGAGGGAGGCTGGGGAGACTCTGGCACAGGCTGCCCAGGGAGGCTGTGGCTGCCTCCTGCCTGGGGGTGTTGAAGGCCAGGCTGGATGAGGCCCTGAGCACCCTGGGCTGGTGGGAGGTGTCCCTGCCCAGGGCAGGGGCTTGGAACTTTAAGGTTCTTTCCAACCCAAAGTATTCTCTGCCCCGGTGAGACCACACCTGGAATACTGTACCCAGTGTGGGGCTTCCCAGTTCAAGAGAGACAGGGATCTGCTGGAGAGAGTCCAAGAGAGGCTATGAGGATGATCAAGAGACTTGAGTATGTCTTCTGTGAAGGGAGACTTGAGAGCCCTGGGGCTGTCTAGTCTGGAGAAGAGCAGCCTAAGAGGGGATCTGATCAATGTCTGTCAGTATCTGAGGGGTGGGTGTCAGGATGAAGGTGCCAGGCTCCTTTTGGTGGTGCCCAGGGACAGGACAAGGAACAACAGGCAGAAACTAGAATCCAGGAAGTTCTACCTCAACATGAGGAGGAACCTCTTCATTGTGAGGGTGCTGGAGCTCTGGAGCAGGCTGCCCAGGGAGGCTGTGGAGTCTCCTTCTCTGGAGACTTTCAAGGTCCTGCTGGATGTGTTCCTATGTGACCTGCTCTAGGTGGTCCTGATGGATGATCTCAAGACCCACCTGGATATGTTCCTGTGTGCCCTGCCCTGGGTGACCCTGCTCTGGCAGAAGGCTTGGACTGGATGATCTCCAGACCCACCTGGATGTGTTCCTGTGGGAGCTGCCCTGGCTGACCCAGCTCTGGCAGGGGGCTTGGACTGGATGATCTCTGGAGGTCCCTTCCAGCCCCTGCCATGCTGTGATCCTGTGGTTCTACAAATCTGTGATTTAGCAGGGAGCACTCATCAGCAAAGAGCCCCTGTGCCTGCCTGGAGTGCAGGACCCAGCACAGCTGAGGATCCCCACACAGTGATTTCCATCACTCCCCAGTGAAAGCAGGAAGGCTCCAGTTAGGATGGGCCCCATCCTCTTTAATATCTTCATTGATGATCTGGATGAGGGGATTGAGTCCATCAGCAGTAAATGTGCAGATGACACCAAGCTGGGGGCAGGAGTTGATCTGTGAGAGGGCAGAAGGGCTCTGCAGAAGGACCTTGCCAGGCTGGACAGATGGGCAGAGGCCAACAGGATGGCATTCAACAAGTCCAAGTGCCAGGGGCTGCACTTTGGCCACAGCAACCCCAGGCAGTGCTACAGGCTGGGGGCAGAGTGGCTGAGAGCTGCCAGGAAGAGAGGGACCTGGGGGTGCTGATTGAGAGCAGCTGAACATGAGCCAGCAGTGTGCCCAGGGGGCCAAGAAGGCCAAGGGCATCCTGGCCTGCATCAGGAGCAGTGTGGCCAGCAGGAGCAGGGAAGTCCTTGTGCCCTGTGCTCAGCACTGCTTAGGCCACACCTTGAGTCCTGTGTCCAGTTCTGGGCTCCTCAGTTTAGGAAGGACATTGAGAGACTTGAAGGTGTCCAGAGAAGGGCAACAAAGCTGGGGAGGGGTCTGGAGCACAGCCCTGGGAGGAGAGGCTGAGGGAGCTGGGGTTGCTTAGCCTGCAGAAGAGGAGGCTCAGGGGAGACCTTCTTGCTCTCTACAACTCCCTGCAGGGAGGTTGTAGCCAGAGGGGGGTTGTCTCTTCTCCCAGGCACCCAGCAGCAGAACAAGAGGACACAGTCTCAAGCTGTGCCAGGGGAGTTTTAGGCTCAAGGAGAGGAGAAAGTTCTTCCCAGATAGAGTTGTTAGCCATTGGGATGTGCTGCCCAGGGAGGTGGTGGAGTCCCCATCCCTGGAGGTGTTCCAGAGGGGATTGGATGTGGCCCTTGGTGCCATGGTCTAGTCATGAGATCTGTGCTGACAGGGTGGACTTGATAATCTTTGAGGTCTCTTCCATTCTTGGTGCTTCTGTGATTCATTCTGCTCTGCCATGACACCGGAACAGAGAGAAGGATGAACCTGCTGCCGGGCCCAGCAAGCCACAACTCCTCTCTGGCAGGCTGGCAGAGCAGAGTCAGGATTTGCTCAGCACTCCTGCTAAGTCCAACTTTAACTTTCAATTCCTTCCACTTACGCTGCTTAGCAGAGGGATAACTGCAAATCACTTTAATCTCATTTGCCCCCAAACAGCGATGCCACAGCTCTCACTCATCAACTCCTCCTTCACACAGCATCTCTCTAGGAAGAGCAATGCCACAGATGAGTTTTCAATTAAAGCAGAACCTCAGCCTTCTCCCTCTGTCTGAGCAACGTTTTGTTAGCCTTTTCTGAGCTTACAGCACCTGATGTGTGGATAAGAATTCTGTCTTCTGGGGATTTTCAGCTAAATCTATTATTTAAATCCCATTTATTAAGGTTCTTTGCTTCAGCATCTGAATTTGCTTGGACACCTTTTGTTTTTTTTTTCCCCCCTGCCAAACACAATCCTCAGCAGAATGCAGCTCCTGAGCTGTGCCCTGAGCATGCAGCCTTGCTGCATGTGCAGCCTGTGGGCACTTGCCAAGCCTGAGCAGCTCCTGGGGTTAGCAGCCAGGCTGACTGCGTCCCTGGTGTGTTCTCCTGCAGTGCAGCACGTTGGCCAAGAGGGCCAGTGCTATCCTGGGGTCTGGGAAGCAGGTCAAGGGAGGTTCTCCTTCCCCTCTACTTTGTCCTTATCTGAGAGGTGGTTCTCAAGAAGGGGCCAGGCTCTTTTCAGTGGTGCCCAGAAACAGGACAAGGAACAATGGGCAGAAACTGGAACCCAGGAAGTTCCACCTCAACATGGGGAGAAACTCCTTTGGTGTGAGGGTGCTGGAGCCTTGGAGCAGGCTGCCCAGAGAGGTTGTGGAGTCTCCTTCTCTGGAGACTTTTAAGGTCCTGCTGGGTGTGTTCCTATGTGACCTGCTCTAGGTGTCCTGCTTTGGCAGGGGGCTTGGACTTGATGATCTCCAGAGGTCCCTTCCAGCACCTGCCATTCTATGGTTCTGTAGGTCCTGGGTGAGGCAGAGCTGCTCAGGCTCTGCTCAGGGCACCCAATCATGGCAGTCTCCAGGAGGGCAGATGGGCTCCAAGCATCCTCCTCCCACCAAGGCAGGTGGCCAAAGTGGACCTACAGCTGGGACTGCTGCTTTGCACCTGCAGGTAAAGGCAGGGTAGATTGCCACAGTGGGAGTTGGCCATTGCATTAGTTGGGAGCAGAAGGAAGCTCTTGCCGTCAGGAGACTGTGTTGCATGGTCATTAAAACAGAGGTAAGAGGTGTCCCATGGCTTGGGATGTTATTGCCTTGCAGTTTGCTCTCAGTGTTGTGTTCAGGCAGCCTCAACGCCTCTGAAACCAAAGGTTTCATTTTGCACACTCCACATTGGAGTGGTTATAAATGCTCCTAAACCCTTGCATTTGCTCCTGAGGTTCAGCTGTGTCCTGGGACATGCAGAGCTCCAGCTCTTCACAAATCCACTCAGAACAGGGGAAGCAAAGCACCACATGGATCCAAACCCAGGCCCTCAGCTCTGCACTCACAGGCTGTGGAATTGCCCAGGGAATTGTTACCCTCCCCAAACAGTTGCTCCTAAAGACTCAGCCTCTGTGATGTGCACAGAAGTTTTGATGCACATGAGGGACTTGTTAACCATCCTGCAGGGAAAAGCATCACACCTCAGCCTGTAAGATCTGGGGGCTCCCTGCTTCAGAAAGGACAGAGACCTGCTGGAGAGGGTACAGCAAAGGGCTACAAAGATGCTGAGGGCACTGCAACATCTCCCTGATGAGGACTGGGGCTGGAAAAGAGCAGCCTGCTGGGGAGACCTCAGCAATGCTGATCAGTGCTTCAGGGGTGGGTGTCAGGCAGATGGGACCAGGCTTTTGTCGGTGGTGCCCAGTGACAGCACAAGGGGCAATGGGCACAAATTTGACCATAAGAAGTTTCATCTAAACATGAGGAGGAACTTCTTTAGCTAAAGGGTGACAGAGCCCTGGAACAAGCTGCCCAGACTGGAGTGGTGGAGTCTTCATCTTTGGAGGCATTCAAAACTTGTCTGAACGTTTCCCTGTGTGTCCTTTAGGTGACCCTGCTTTGGCAGGGGGGTTAGATCTCCTGTGGCCCCTTCCAACCCCTGACATTCTGTGCTCCTGTGATCCTGCTCCCCACAGGGGTTACCCAGCGTGGTACTGGCACCAGCCCAGGGCAGGGAGCACCAGGCTGTGCTGGGTGGAAGGTCACTGGAGATCCTTCAGAAGAAAGGACCTGTAGGTGCTGGCAGGGAGTGCTCAGAGCACACAAGGACCTGGCAAAAGAGGAGGGGGGGACCACAGCTGGGGAAGAAAGGAGTGGTTCAGTGCTGACAAGGCCAAATACAGCCCAACACTTCCTCTTACATAACAGTGGGCAAACATTTCTGGTGAGCTTTAACGCCTGAGAAGAAAGCAAACAGACGGCGCCGGGGTCAGGAGGAGTGAAGTGGGGATAATTTTTCCTGCTGCTCTCACGACCATCTCTGCACACAGCAGTGACTGCAAACAGTCCTCTGGCCATTTCCTGGCCGTGGTTTGACAGCTCTGCCTTCCTTATGTCCAGGCACAACACATCTGCATGGTTTGGCCCAGCATGGGGCTTGACCTCCATGGTTTGGCCACAAGGTTCCAGGTTCGTCACAGGCACTGACACAGAGGGATCCCCCATGCCCCATCAGGACAAGCTTTGGTGCAGATGAGTGAGTGCTGCAGTGGAATTGGTTGATTCTGAGCTCTAGACTGACTTGAGCAGGCTGCTGTTAATGATTTCCTCCTCCAGACTTCAGATCAGTACCCCACAAAGAGGCTCCTGGCTGGAAACAGCTCAAGTGCCTCACACAGAATCCTCAGCACCTCGTTGGGCTTCACCTTCAGTGTGGCAGAGCTGCGTCCTTGGCTGTGCTTCTGCAAAATGCAACTAGTTGTGCACTGTAAGAAACTTCCCAGGGGTCAAGTGGCATCTCCCCAACGTGTCATTCAACTGCCCTCTCCTATTGACAACATCCTCAACACAGCAGCTCAAGAAGAAGTCTATGCCCCAGCATTCAAAGACCCTTTGTGCTCCACGACCTCATGATAGATGTTGTGGGGTTAAAAACCACACCAGGAGGAGCAGCAATGCAAATCCAGCATGCCCAAAGATTATCAGGCTGCCAGAACCAGACCTCCTACTTGTGTGTGTTACAACAAAACTGATCACAGAATCATGGTAGGGGTTGGAAGGGACCTCTGGAGATCATCTAGGCCAAAGCCCCCTGCTAAAGCAGGGCACCCACAGCAGCTTGCCCAGGAGCACAATGGCCAGGGGGAGTTGGAAGCTCTCCACAGAAGCAGTCTCCACAACCTCTCTGGGCAGCCTGCTCCAGGCCTCCAGCACCCTCACACCAAAAATATTTCTCCTCCTGTTCAGATGGAACCTCCTGGGTTCCAATTTGTGTCCAGTGCCCCTTGTCTTGTCCCTGGGCACCACTGAGCAGAGTCTGGCCCCAGTCTCTTGTCCCCCAGCCTTTAGCTTTTGCTGAGCATTGCTCACATCCCCTCTGGGGTTGCTCTTCTCCAGGCTCAACACCCCCAGGGCTCTCAGCACCTCACAGAGCTGCTCCAGGCCCATTTACATCTTTGGAGCCCCCACTGGACCCTCTCCAGTAGTTCCCTGTCCTTCTTGAACTGGGGAGCCCAGAACTGAACACAGTACAGCAGCTGTGGCCTCACCAGAGCAGGATCTCCCTCAGTTCCCTTGTCACTCTCTTCTTAATGCACCCCAGGAGACCCAGGCCATGAAGCCACGTTGATGGCTCATGGTGAGCTTGCTCAAACTGCCACATCAGTTTATTGCAGCTGGGGCACTACCTTCCACATCACAGAATCACAGAAACATTCAGGTTGGAAAAGACCCTCAGGATCCATCTGATAACCCTAGAATCATAGAATCAATAAGGTTGGAAAAGACCTCAGAGATCATCAAGTCCAAACCGTCACCCAGCCCCCCATGACTAACCAAACCACGGCTCCAAGTGCCACGTCCAGGCTCCTCTTAAACACCTCCAGGGATGCTGACAGATGTGCCATTGACAGATTTGCCATTGGGATGTGCCCCCCTGGGCAGCACATCCCAATGGCAAATCACTCCTTCTGGGAAGAACTTTCTCTTCCCTTCTAGCACAGGTTGCCCAGGGAGGTGGTGGAAGCCTCATGCCTGGAGGTTTTTGCAACCAGGCTGGATGTGGCTGTGAGCAGCCCTGCTCTGCAAGGTTCACCACTAAAGCACCCCAAGTACCACATCCAAACGACCCCCAGGGATGGTGACTCCACCACCCCCCTGGGCTGCCTGTATCTAGTGCCTGCCCCCTCTTTCCATGAAAATGTTTTTCCTAATGTCCACATGGGAGGTTGGTGCCTACCAGGATGACATTCCCAGTCTGCAGTGACTACAGAGCTCTTGGGAATGAAGCACTGCAGCTGCTGCCCCCTTTTGCAGGTAGGAAAGCAGAGAGGTGTCACTGCCTTAGCTGTGGCAAACCTGTGCTGCCCAGACAACAAGGTCCCAGGAGGAATTTGAAGCTTCCAGGCTGGGAATCCTGTGGAGGTGTGAGCACAGCTGTGCCCACAGACACCATAGCTGTGCCCACAGACACCACAGCTGCACCCATGGACACCAGGAACTGGGATGAGAAGGAAACAGGTTGATCTTTATTGGAAAGTCAGTTTTGAAATGTGGTAGGGAGAGCACCAGGCTGGAATGGGTTTTTGAGTGGTTCTCACCCAATGAAGGTCTGAAGGCACCAAACTAGGAAGGACGTGGGATTTCAGGCTCTGGACACTGATCATGGGGAAGCTTTGAGAGATAAAGCAAAAACTTGATGCCAGTCAGGAGAGCTGAGCTGGTGAAATGCTGCTGGAGTGGCAGGTGGGTATGGCCAAAACTGCTGTCCCTAACAGACAGGAGAAAAGGCCACCTCATCATGAAGGACTTCACCCTGAAGGATGTGATCCTGCCAGGATTAAAACATTATCCCTTAGACATCTGTCTGACAGGAGAAGGGGCTGCTCTTCAGGCAGAAGAGATCTCCAGGTGATGGTTCTTGTCAGCAAGTTTGCTGATGACACCAAGCTGTGTGGTGCAGCAGACAGCTGGAGGGCAGGGATCCAGCCAGAGGGACCTGGACAGGCTGGAGAGGTGGGCACAAGCCAACCTCAGGAGGTTCAACAAGACCAAGGGCAGGGTCCTGCAGCTGGGTGGAGGCAATCCCAGGCACAAATCCAGGCTGGGCAGGGACTGGCTGGAAAGCAGCCCTGAGGAGAGAGCCTTGGGGGTGCTGGGGGAGGAGAAGCTCACCAGGAGCTCTCAGTGTGCACTTGCAGCCCGGAAAGCCAACCAGAGCCTGGGCTGCAGCAAGAGAAGTGTGGCCAGCAGGGCCAGGGAGGGGATTCTGCCCCTCTGCTCCACTCTGCTGAGACCCCACCTGGAGTACTGCCTCCAGTCCTGGAGCCCCTATTGCAAGAGGGATCTGGAGGTGCTGGAAGGTGTCCAGAGCAGGGCCAGGAGGATGAGCAGAGGGCTGGAGCACCTCTCCTGTGAGGACAGACTGAAGGAGTTGGGGCTGTTCAGTCTGGAGAGGAGAAGGCTCTGAGGTGACCTCATTGTGGCCTTCCAGTATCTGAAGGGGGCTCCAAGAAGGCTGGGGAGGGACTGCTCAGGATCTCAGGTAGTGATAGGACTGGGGGGAATGGAATGAAGCTGGAGGTGGGGAGATTCAGGCTGGAGGTGAGGAGGAAGTTCTTCCCCATGAGAGTGGTGAAGCCCTGGAATGGGTTGTCCAGGGAGGTGGTTGGGGCCCTGTGCCTGGAGGTGTTTAAGGCCAGGCTGGAGGAGGCTCTGGGCAGCCTGCTCTAGTGTGGGGTGTCCCTGCCCATGGCAGGGGGGTTGGAACTGGATGATCCTTGTGGTCCCTTCCAACCCTGACTGATTCTATGATACTATGATGTGTCTACAGCATGAAACCCACACTGGCAGCAGAAAGAGATGCTGGTTCTGGAGGGCTGCTTTCACAAAGCCAAGGCTAACCAGCAGCCAAGGAATGCTTCTGTCTCTGAGATCTCACCAAGAACTGGCAACTCTCTCCTGTGAGGTCCCAGCCCCCTCACCAGCATCACAGCCATGGTAATTGGACAGCCAAAGCAGACTTCATTCTAAACATACCTATGAAAAAGAGCTGGTTGGGGTCCCTGGTGGCTTCCTGCTTGCTGCTTCATTCCTGTCCACAATCAGAAGAAATGGGAGAAGATCTGGGCTTGGAGAGCTCAAGTACTGCCCAGAGGGAAGAAAGCCCCCAAGAGAAGGCAAAGGGAAGACTTCCCTATGGACACAGAGTGGCAGGAGGCTCTTCCCCGTCCCAACAAGTGGGACTAAACCAGGGTCAGGATAGAAGGGAGGCATAGCTTCACTCTTCAGCAGTGGAGGGGATGAATGGCTGAAGATGCTTAAGAGCAGGCAGTGACTGCATGCAACAGGCCCTTGGATGTCATGGTACACAGAGGGGTGGAGATCTTTTCTCTCCACTTTGGCTTCTGGAAGGAGGGCAGAAGCTGTTTTTCTGAAGGGTGTTGAGGGTATCTCGATGTGTCTTCTCATCCTGCAAACCCCACATCAAAACAGCAGCACTCCTCAAACTGTATTATTGATAAGCACCCCAATTTCATACAATCCTAGAACAGGTTGGGTTGGAAGGGACCTTCAAGATCATCCAGTGCCAACCCCCTGCCATGGGCAGGGACACCTCCCCCCAGCCCAGCTTGCCCAAGGCCTCATCCAGCCTGGCCTCCAACACCTCCAGGCAGGAGGCAGCCACAGCCTCCCTGGGCAGCCTGTGCCAGGGAGCCTGTCCCCAGCCTCACTCTCAACAATTTCTTCCTCCTCTCCACTCTCAGTCTCCCCTCTCCCAGCTCAAAGCCATTGTTCCTCATCCTGGCACTCCCAGCCTTTGTCCAAAGTCCCTCCCCAGCTCTCCTGGAGCCCTTCAGGTACCGGAAGGCTGCTCTGAGGTCTGCCTGGAGCCTTCTCTTCTCCAGGCTGCACAGCCCCAACTCCCCCAGCCTGTCCCCACAGGGGAGGGTCTCCAGCCCTCTTGTGATCATCTTCATGGCCTTCTCTGGAGCCTCTCCATCAGCTCCAGGTCCTTCTTGTGCTGGGGGCCCCAGAGCTGGAGGCAGTGCTGCAGGTGAGGTCTCAGGGGAACAGAGCAGAGGGGGCAGAATCCCCTCCCTGTCCTGGTGCCCCACGGGGGATTCCTTCTGGCTCCTTTTCACGCCAGCACCGTGGGCGAAAGAAGCTCTCGAGCGATTTCAGTCTCTTGACTTCCCACATCCCTTCCAAGCTCATTGGGAAAACATCTCTCCTTGCCCAACGTCTCCGGCAATTCCCCTGCCCCTTTGTTTTGCTGGAGCTCTGTAATTACATTATCTGAGCGCGCAGCTTCGGACTGCAATCTGCAGGAGAGATGAGGAAAAAGCAGCGCCGGTTTTGCAACAGCTTTGAAGCTATCTTTAGTCCGGGCAGCAAGGACAAAACCAGCCCTCCGCTCTCCACAAACTTCCAGCTCCGTGGAGCTCTTGGGGAAGAAGGTTCCAATGGGCCAGGGCAGGGAAATCCACCAGTTCAGGCTATTTTATTAAGACTATTAATAACTACTTTTTCTTTGGCAGCGCTTCACAAGGGAGAGGGCCAGCAGGTATGCAGGAGGTGTAATTAGGTTGCTAGTTAACGCTCTGCGTTTTGCAGGGGAGGCAAGGCGGCCCTTTAATGCTTGTCTCTTCCTGGAGGACAGCAAAGCTTGTTAGGTGCCATGGAGTGTCCCAAGCACGTGCCAAGGGAAAGCTCTTTGCAGAGGAAGATGGAGCTGGGATGAGTTCTTCACATGGGGACAGGCACAGATCGTTCCCCGTTTTGGGTAATGCCGGAGCAGCTCTGACAGGGGGGGGGGACGACCCACACGTGGGAGCCTTGAACCCGGGCGGGGCAACGATCTGGGTGTCTTAAACCGGGGGGTGGGGTGTGAACATCTGGGAGTTTTAAACATGGGGTGGACAAACATCTGAGAGTCTTAAAACATGTGGGCGACCAAGATCTGGGGTCTTAAACACCGGGGGACAAGTAACTGGGAGTCCTAATCATGGAGGACACCAACAGCTGGAAGCTTTGGGGCTGAAAGGCCAGACGGGCTCTGGATGACAGGGGAGGATACTGCGGGGAGGGGGATAGCAGGCAGGGATGATGCAGCCTAGGCCCTTCTGCCGGTCCCGTCCGTCCCCTTCGACCCCGGTTCCTCTTGCGTCCCGCTTTGCCCCAGGGCCCCTCAGAAGCGCGACCGACCCCTCCCGAGCGGCGGGGGAAGCCATGCCGGACCGCAGGCTCGCACTGCAGCTGCAGCCCCCCGGGCTTCCCCCACTGTCCCGGGCCCCTTCGACGCCCTCGGGTCCAGGCCGGGGTCGCAGAGCGGAGGCGAGGGCCCGAACCGTCGCTTCTCCCGGGACTCCTCGGGGTTGCGAGCGGGGGTCCGCACCGCCCGCCGCTCCCCACCTCAGCGCTGCCCGCACGGGGCTACCCCACGGGGGGCGCCGCGGCGACGGCCCCACGGCGCGAAGCGGCCCCGCGCCCGCCGGGCGGCGGCGGCTGCCGGTCTGGGCGGCCGCGGCGCGGCGGTGCCCGGCGCGGGGCCGGGCCGGGCCGGGGCCGGGCGGGGGCGGAGGGCAGCGCGGGGCCGGCCGGCGGCACGGCGCGGCGCGGCTCCCGCGCTGGGCCAGACTCAGCCCCTTTCTCCCGCCGCCGCTGGCTGCGAGCGCGCTGCGGCTGGAGCTGCCCCCAGAGCGGCTTCGTGATGGCGGCGGCGCGGGCTCGGCAGCGGGAGGCGCCCGCCCAGCCCTGCGCGCCGCGCCGCTAGCGGCAGCGCCCGTGCCCGCGGCGGCCGCCCCGGCCCATGCCCCCGGGGGGAAGGGGGGCTGCAGCAGCCCGGCGAGCCGCCCACCCGCGCAGCGGGGGCATCGCCCCCACTCGCCGCTCCTGGGAGGGCGGAAAGGAGGCAGCGGCGGCGCCGGCATTGTGCGCGGCAGATCGCAGGCCCCGGCGGCGCGGGGCTCGCCTGCCTCCCGCCCCAGCCTCATGAACCAGCCGGACGGCTCCGCTGCGGCGGCGGCGACGGGAGCGCAGGTACGCGGCGGCCGGGCGGCGTGTCCCCCGGGGGGAGGCGGAGGGAGCGGGGAGGAAGGGAGGGAGGGCGGCAGCCGCAGCCGCCCCGTCGCGGAGCCCCGCCGGCGGCGCTTTGGCGCAGTGCGCGGGGGGCGCCGCCGGGGCACGGCTCCCCTGGACCCGCCGCGGCCCGCGGCCGGCCCCGCCGCCGGGCCCCGCAGCGGGGCGGAAAACAAAGCGGCGCCCATCAGCCATGTCGGCGGGGACGAGTCGCCGGCCGCGGCCCGGCCCGGCCCGGAGCCCGCACCCTGGCCCGCCTGCCCCCGGCCCGGCCCGGCCCGGCCGGCCCAGCGCCGCGGGCCCGGAGAGCTCCGCTCGCCGTTGCTCTGCTTCTCTTCGCGGTGGTGTTTGGTTTCGTGGTTTTTTTTTTTCCCTTCTTTTTCTCTCTGTTTTTAAAAATTTTATTTTTTTTTTTTTTCGTAATTCTCTAATTTTCCTCCGGAACGGTCAGATTTGGGCTGTTTTTTTTCCCCCCTATTTTTCCATTAAAACGACGCCACCTAGGGGAGGCTATTTCGTAAATAAAAAGAAATTAAAATTGGGGAAGGGAAAAAAAAAAAAAAAAAAGAAGGAGGAAATAATTCTGCGATTTCTTAATTTTTCCAGCAAGTTGGGGCCGGAGGGGGTGGTGCGGAGCCGCGCATCTCCCCCCCCCTGCATCCCCAACTCCCCATCACCCCCGCTCTGCTCCCTTTGGAAGCAAAGCCCAGCTCTCAGCTACATGAAAATTAAGCTGGAATTTGAATGAATTCAGGGTTGGTTGGTTTTTAGTTTTGGTTTGGCGTTGTTTTTTTTGTTTTTTTCCCCCCCTTTCCCCTCTTTCGCCTCCCACTCTTTTTTTTGTGTGTGTGTGTCCCCCTCCCCGGAGGAACGAGGGGTCTGGGAGCAAGCAGAGTGAAGGGAAAGTGATCCAAGTTGGAGGTGGGCAGCGCTGGCTGGGGCTGCCATGGAGTGATTAGTTTGGGAAAGTGGGAGAATTGCTGTTCCGGAGCAATTAGGAATTGTACTTCATTGTAATTTTGAACTTGTGCAGCACGCTCTGCCAAAACCCTCTGCCTTTGCCCTTTTTTTTTTCTCCTCCCCCTTTCCCCCCCCCCTTTTTTTTCCCCCCTTTATTTCCCCCCCCCTTTAATCTCCCCCCTCTCCCCCCCCCCCCTCTATTTTTTTCCTTTCTTTTTACTGCAGTGCTTAAAGTTATTTCTTTCAAACGAAGACTTTTGCAGGAAAATCAGAGGCAGGGAAAATTTTTGCTGGGGACACACCCAAATTTTTCTGTCCCCCCCCCCCCTTTGCCTTTTTTTTTCCCCCCCTCTTTCCCCCCTTTCTTTTTTTTTTTTTCTTTCCCTGTTTTCCTTTTTTTAAAATTTTTTTTTTTAAATTTGATTTTTTTTTTTAAATTGATTTTTTTTTTTTTTTTTTGGATTTCATGCAAAACTGCTCTGAAACAATGAGCTCCTCAAAGGCAGTCCAGGAAAACAACGAGAAGAGGGCAAAAAAAAAAACCAACCCCAAACAACCCAAACCCAAAAACCCACCCAAAACCCCAACAAAAATGAAATAAATTAGGGAGTGAAATGTCAGTTCTTTTATTGGGGAATTTTCTTGGCTTGGCTGATTGGCTTTTTTTTCTCTTGGCACAATTAACAAGAGAGTTTCCAGCTTTTTCATTCCCTACTGCTTTTGTAAAGAGGAGGGTGGAAAAAAAAAAACCCAACCCCAAACCAACAGCAAAAAAAGAAATTCCACAGGAAGGGTTTTTTTTTGGGGGGGGGTTTAATATCTTTTTGTTGTTGTTTTTGAAATCTTGGGTTTATTTTTTTCCACACCCCCCCCTCCCCTTCTTCCTTTTATTTATTTCAACCACACTGTGGCAACTCTGTGGAGCCCAGAAATCTGCTGCTCCCCCAGGGTTCATTAGGAGCTCTGCCACGCTGCATAATTAGCAATATTCTGAGGGGGGTGGGGGGTGGGGGTGGGGAAAAAAAAATTGATTGAAGATTTAGTAATTTTGATTTTTTTTTTTGGTTGTTGTTTGTTTTGGGTTTTATTTTATGTTATTTTTATTTTCTCTTATTTTAATTTTATGTTATTTTTATTTTCTCTTATTTTAATTTTATGTTATTTTTATTTTCTCTTATTTTAATTTTATGTTATTTTAATTTTATTTTAATTTATTTTAATTTTATTTTATGTTATTTTTATTTCATTTTATGTTATTTTTATTTCATTTTATCTTATTTTTATTTTATTTTATCCTATTCTTATTCTGATTTCATGTTAATTTATTTTAATTTTATGTTATTTTTAATTTTATGCTATTTTTCTATTTTATTTCATTTCATTTTTATTTTATTTTGTTTATTTTATTTCATTCTATTTTATTTCATTGTATTTATTTTTATTTTATTTTATGTTATTTTTATTTCATGTCATTTTATTTCATTTTATTTCATTTTATTTCATTTTATTTCATTTTATTTTATTTCATTTTCTTTCATTTTCTTTCATTAATTTTAATTCTATTTTCTTTTAATTTCATTTTATTTTATTCTATTTTATTTCATTTATTTTAATTTTATGTTATTTTTATGTTATTTTATTTTATTTTATTCTATTTTACTTTATTTTTCTTTGATTTTTCTTTTCAAGCCAGCCCAAGGAAAGCTAACAAAAATCAGAGGCTCAGCCATGGCATTCTGCACAATTTCTCCCTTCTGGGAGTTGAAATTGAAAAATATCTTCTTTTTTTTTTCCTTAATTCATAATTTTTGGTGATTTTTGTTAATTTCTTTCTTTTTCTCCCCCCCCCCCCTTCCCCCCCCCCCCCCCCCCCAAATATTCTCCTCGTGTTATTTTGTGGTTGCAAAGGGAAGCCTTTGAGTTGTGTGGACTGTGCACACCCTGCTTTATTATTGTAGGGTTGCCCTTGAATGCTGGGGGGGGGGGGGGGGGAGGGGGCTTGGTATTGATTTTCTTTTTCCCCCCAAACAAATAACAAAAGAGCACTGAAACCTGCATTGTTTCAAGGAGAAAAGGAAAACAATCGAGGCGAGATGCTGCCACCAAACCGAGGGGGGAAGGGAGAGGAAGGGAAAGATTAGGTCAAACATTTGAGTTTCACCAACCTTGACACAGTCTCCTCTCTTAAAATGGGGACAAAGTAGCCAAGATGGCTCCACAGCTGCAGCAGGCTGGCACTTGGGCTTGGGGTTGGCTTGGGCTTGGGGGTTGGTTTGCTTTGGGGAATTCAGGACTCCCAAGGGATCTGGCAGGAGCAGCAAAGCCTAAAATCTGGGCACTTGAAAAGAAAAAAAAAGGGGGGGGGGGGGGAAAGGTAAAATTTCAATCTGGACTGGCTCTGAAAATCTGCAGCTCAAAAGCCTGGAAAGTTTTGGAAGGTGATTTTTTGTCCTTTTTTTCTTCTTTTTTTCTTTCCCTTCTTGATTTTTTTTCCCTTTCTTTTAAATTTTTTTTCTTGCTTCTTCCCCCCCCCCCCCCCCCTTTTCTTTCCTTTTTGTTCATCTTTTTACTTTCTAATTTTTCTTTATTTTTAAAATTTTTTTCTTTCTTTTTAAATTTTCTTTCTTTTCCAATTTATTTTTTCTTTCATTTTTACCCCTTTTTTCTTTTTCTTTCCTTTTCCCTTTTTTATTTTCCTTTTCTTTCTTTTCCCTTTTCCTTTCTTTTCCACTTTCTTTTCCTTTTTCCTCTTTTCCTTTTTCCTTTCTTTTCCTTTCTCCTTTCTTTTCCTTTCTCCTTTCTTTTCCTTTCTCCTTTCTTTTCCTTTTTTTCTTTCTTTTCCTTTTTTGATTTCTTTTCTTCTTTTAAAATTTCTTTTCCTTTTTTCTTTTCCTTTTCACTTTCCTTTTCTCTTTTCCTTTTCTCTTTCCTTTTTCCTTTTCATTTTTCCTTTTTCCTTTCTTTCCATTTTTCCTTTTTCCTTTTTTTAATTTTTCTTTTTTTCCTTTCTTTTAATTTCCTTTTCTTTTCCTTTTTTTCCTTTCTGTTGCCTTTTTTCTTTCTTTTCCTTTATTTTCCTTTCCCCCGTTTTCCTTCCTTTCCCCTTTTTTCCTTTCTTTTGCTTTTTTCCCTTTCTTTTCCTTTTTTCTTTCTTTTCCTTGTTTTTCTTTTCCTTTTTTCCTTTCCTCTTTTTTCTTTTTTCTTTCTTTTCCTTTTTTCCTTTCCTCTTTTTTTCTTTCTTTTCCTTTTTTTCTGTCTTTTAATTTTTTATCCTTTTTTCCTTATTTTTTTCTTTCTTTTTTTTCTTTTTTTTTTCTTTTTTGTCTTTTTTTTTTTCTTTCTTTCTTTTCCCCAATTTTCTTTTTATTTGGCTGTGACTTTGCTGTTTGCTGAGCATGAGGCAGGAGTGCCTGGTGAGTTGAAGGCTCGGGGGCTGCTTTTCACTCCCCTCCCCTTAACTTGTTTCACATTTTGGGTTGCTCAAAGTGTGTGGGGGGAGGGTGGTGGTGGAAAAACTAATTTGCAAAGCAGGATAACTCTTGGGTGGAGGGAAAAATACTCTGGAATGTCACCTTCAGATTTAGATTGTGCCTTGATTCCCCTCCCTGCCCCCCCTGAAAAGGAGCCACCCTCTTCCTGAGTCTTTTGTAGCAAATAAAGGGGCGAGTGCCCGGGGGTGGGGGAGCCCAGCAGAGGTGCAGTTAGAGTGGGCTCAAACTTCCACACAGTGCTCCAAACTGGACTGAAAAAATTCCCAGAGATTTTAGCCATGGTTTCATCCAGGAAGCTTTGCTGTGGGGGCTTTTCCATCTCCTTAGCACTCCAAGAGTTCCCATCCTTGAGCTGCACCCCATGACTTTCCCTTGCACTGTGCTGAAAGCCACTGTCCCACCAGCATTTGGGGGGGGTGGGAAGGTTTCTGACCTTTTTTCCCAAACTCTTTTTTTTTCTGATGCTGCTCTTTCCCTTCCCATCCCCACACCCTCACCCCAGGAGGTGGGGAGCAAGACTGTGGCTGTGCCTTGGCATTGTGGGGGACAGCCATTGAGGGCTGCTGCATCTTAATGGCCAGTTATGACACAGACTTCATTCTGGGGGTCTTGGAGGTTTCAGACCTTTCTTCCAAGCACATTTTTTTTCTTGGTGCTCTTTCCCTTCCTGGCTCCAGACCCTTACCCCAAGACCTGGGGAGCAAGACTGTGGCTGTGCCTTGGGATTGTGGGGGACAGCCATTGCTGGGTGCTGCATTTTCATGCCACATGGTGACATATATTCATTTTTGGGGGACTTGGAAGCTTCAAACAGTTTTCCCAAACACTCTTTTTTTTGGTGCTGCTCTTTCTCTTCCCATCCCAAGATGCTCACTCCAAGGCCTGGAGTCTTGCTTGCTCCAAGACCTGTGCCTTGGGATTGTGGGGGGCACCCATTGATGGGTGCTTCATTTTCATGACCAATTATGACACATTTTGGGGGTCTGGAGGCTTTCAGACATTTCCTCCAAACACAGTTTTTGGATGTTGGTCTTTCCCTTCCTGGCCCCAGACCTTTGCCCTTAGACCTGGGCAGCAAGGCTGTGGCTGTGCTTTGGGGTTGTGGGGGGGCACCCATTGCTGGGGGCTGCATTTTAATGACCAATTATGACATATATTTAATTTGGGGGTCTTGGAGGTTTGAGACCTTCTTTCCAAACACCTTTGTTTTTGGGTGCTTCTTCCCATCCCCACCCCCTCACCCCAAGAGCTGGGAAGCGAAGCTGTGGCTGTGCTTTGGGATTGAGGGGGGACACATTGCTGGGGGCTGCATTTGAATGACCAAGTATGACATAGAATCATTTTGGGGGGGTCTTGGAGGTTTCAAACAGTTTCTCCAAACGCATTTTGTTTGATGCTAGTCCTTCCTTTTCAAGCCCCAGACCCTCACCCCAAGTCTTGGGAAGCAAAGCTGTGGCAGTGCTTTAGGTTTGTGGGGGGCACCCATTGCTGGGGGCTGCATTTGAATGACCAGTCATGACTTATATGTAATTTCTGGGGTCTTGAAGGTTTCAGAGACTTCATCCAAACACATTTTTTTCTTGGTGTTCTTTCCCTTCCTACCCCTACCCCCTCACCCCAAGAGCTGGGGAGCAAAGCTGTGGCTGTGCTTTAGGTTTGTGGGGGGCACCCATTGCTGGGGGCTGCATTTGAAAGACCAGTCATGACATATATTTACTTTATGGGGTCTTGAGGGTCTCAGACTTTTCTTCCAAACACATTTTTTCCTTGGTGCTCCTTCCCTTCCCACCCCCACCCTCTCACCCCAAGAGCTGGGGAGCAAAGCTGTGGCTGTGCTTTAGGTTTGTGGGGGGCACCCATTGCTGGGGGCTGCATTTGAAAGACCAGTCATGACATATATTTACTTTATGGGGTCTTGAGGGTCTCAGACTTTTCTTCCAAACACATTTTTTCCTTGGTGCTCCTTCCCTTCCCACCCCCACCCTCTCACCCCAAGAGCTGGGGGGCAAGACCGTGGCTGTGCTTTGGGATTGAGGTGGGACACATTGCTGGGGGCTGCATTTGAAAGACCAGTCATGATATATATTTATTTTTTGGGGTCTTGGGGGTTCCAGACCTTTCTTCCAAACACAGTTTTTTCTTGGTGCTCCTTCCCTTCCCATCCCCACCCCCTCACCCCAAGACCTGGGAAGCAAAGCTGTGGCTGTGCTTTAGGTTTGTGGGGGGCACCCATTGCTGGGGGCTGCATTTGAATGACCAAGTATGACATAGAATCATTTTGGGGGGTCTTGGAAGTTTCAAACAGTTTCTCCAAACACATTTTGTTTGATGCTAGTCCTTCCTTTTCAAGCCCCAGACCCTCACCCCATGTCCTGGGAAGCAAAGCTGTGGCAGTGCTTGAGGTTTGTGGCAGGGCTTGAGGTTGTGGGGGCTGCATTTGAATGACCAGTCATGACTTATATGTAATTTCTGGGGTCTTGAAGGTTTCAGAGACTTCATCCAAACACATTTTTTTCTTGGTGTTTTTTCCCTTCCTACCCCTACCCCCTCACCCCAAGAGCTGGGGAGCAAAGCTGTGGCTGTGCTTTAGGTTGGTGGGGGGCACCCGTTGCTGGGGGCTGCATTTGAAAGACCAGTCATGATATATATTTACTTTTTGGGGTCTTGGGGGTTCCAGACCTTTCTTCCAAACACAGTTTTTTCTTGGTGCTCCTTCCCTTCCCATCCCCACCCCCTCACCCCAAGTCCTGGGAAGCAAAGCTGTGGCTGTGCTTTGGTTTGTGGGGGGCACCCACTGCTGGGGGCTGCATTTGAATGACCAGTCATGACATATATTTACTTTATGGGGTCTTGGGGATTTCAGACCTTTCTTCCAAACACAGTTTTTCCTTGGTGCTCCTTCCCTTCCCACCTCTACCCACTCACCCCAAGAGCTGGGGAGCAAAGCTGTGGCTGTGCTTTAGGTTGGTTGGGGGCACCCATTGCTGGGGGCTGCATTTGAATGCCCCACCATGACACATATTTAATTTTTGAGGTCACAATGACAACATTTTGCACTTCTATCTTTAGAAGTTCAGCCTGCTCTCCTAAAATAGAGGCCCCGAGGCTGGGCAGAGCCTAGCTGCTGGCTGCCTTCAGCTGTTGTGGGAGCGCGGGGGGGGGCTGTGCGTGGCTGTTTGCAGCAGGCTTGGCTGCAGGGCTGCTCTGCAGAGCTGCGGACGCAGAGGCAGAGTCCTCAGCTGCAAGTTGTGGGGATGCAGGCGCGCCGTAGGTGTGCGCCGCAACCTTGCCCAGCTTTAACTCTCTCCAGAGCAGTTGCTCTGCAGCAGCAGCTGCTGCCATTATCCCTGCTGCAGGCATGGAGAGCTGCTCTCCAGCCTGGAATGGGTTGCTGCATCTCACCTCTCCCTGTGCCTGTGTCCTCCCAGGAGAAACCTCCCCCTTGCCTGCAGTTTGGGGTCGGCATTTTTCAGTGCAGTCGGATTGCAAAGGGATTTAGTTGCATTTGATTTGAATTTTGAGTGAATTTTATTTCATTTGGGTTTGTTTCATTTCGATTAATTTCATTTGGATTGATTGAGTTCATTTGGATGGATTGATTTCATTTGGATTGATTTCATTTGGATTGATTGATTTCATTTGGATTGATTGATTTCATTTTGATTGATTTCATTTTGATTTATTTCCATTTATTTCATTTTAATTTATTTCATTTTGATTTATTTCAATTTATTTCAATTTCTTTATTTCATTTGGATTTCTTTATTTCATTTGGATTGATTTAATTTTTATTTATTTCATTTTCATTTATTTCATTTGGATTTATTTATTTCAATTTATTTAGATTTATTTATGTCATTTGGATTTATTTATTTCAATTTATTTCATTTTATTTCATATTTATTTATTTATTTCAATTTATTTCATTTTTATTTATTTATTTCAATTTATTTCATTTTATTTCATATTTATTTATTTCAATTTATTTCATTTTTATTTATTTATTTCAATTTATTTCAATTTATTTCATATTTATTTATTTCAATTTATTTCATTTTTTAAATTTATTTCAATTTATTTCATTTTATTTCATTTTTATTTATTTATTTCAATTTATTTAATTTTTATTTATTTCAATTTATTTAAATTTATTTCAATTGGATTTATTTCAATTTATTTCATTTTATTTCATTTTAATTTATTTATTTCACTTTATTTCATTGTGATTTATTTATTTCATTGTGATTTATTTCATTTTGATTTATTCATTTCAATGTATTTCATTTTAATTTATTTCATGTTATTCATTTCAATTCATTTAATTTTAATTCATTTTAAATTATTTTCATTTTAATGGATTTTCATTTTCATTTTCTTTTTCTTTACTATTTTTAACCTGTTTTTCAATATTTGGGTTTTTATTGTAACTTTTTTTTTTTTTTCAGTTTTTAATTTCTCCCATAGATTTATTTGAATTTTGGTCTCATTTTCATTTTCATTGATTACTTTAAACACAGTTTTTAATATTTCATGCTTTTGTTGTAATTGTTTTCAGCTTTTATTTCCTTATCTGTATTTCAAGATTTATTTTATTTTGAGTGTCATTTTAATTTTGTTTTTATTTTAATGGATTGGTTTTAACCTATTTTATAATATTTTGCTTTTTATTGCAATTTTTCCCCAGTTTTTGTTTCCTCATACATATTTCAATATTTGTTTCATTTTTAGTGTCATTTTCCTTTTATGTTTATTTTAATTTATCATTTTCAACATATTTTTTAATATTCTGGGTTTTTTGTTGTATTTTTTTCAGTTATTTTCATATATATTTCAATATTTAGTTTTTAGTGTAATTTTTAGTTTATTTGTATTATTTTTTAGCATATTTTGTTTTTAGTGTAATTTTTTGTTTATTTGTATTATTTTTAGCATATTTTGTTTTTAGTGTAATTTTTTGTTTATTTGTATTATTTTTTAGCCTATTTCATTTTTAGTGTAATTTTTAGTTTGTGTATTATTTTTTAGCATATTTTCAAATATTTTGGGTTTTTTGGTGTAATTTTTTTCAGTTTTTATTTTCTTATATATCTAGTTCAATATTTTATTTTGATTGCAAGTTATTTTGTTTTATACCTTTAAAAAAGTTATTTTATGTTATGCATTTTAAATATAGTGTTTTATTTATTGGATTAGTGTATGCATTTTTAATATTTAATTCTTCTTTTTAACTCCTTATGGTATTTTATAGAATAATTATGTTATTTTATGGATTTTTTTACATTTTCTTGGGAATTTTCCTTAATTTGGTCATTTCCATTTCATGGGCTTAGCTTATCTTTTATTAACATAACTCATTTAATTGCAGTCATTTTTCTAAGTCAAATTTGTTCTTTTAAAATTTGATTTCCATTTGACAGTTTATTTTATTTACTTCTTCATTTTATTTAATTAGCTGAATTTTATTTTTAAGATCTGATTTTTAATTTTTAAATTTAATTTTAATTGTAAATTAATTTTTAATACCATTTTTATTTTAAATGTCAAAAAGTTCTTTGTGTAACTATTAATTTATTTACCTCATTGGAGTTAAGTTCTGTAGTTTTGTTTTAATGAACTATGATTTTACCATGTCTGATGTTTTGATTTCATTTGGTTTAATGTTTTCATTTTATTTATTTGCTTCATTTTCATTTGTTTAATTTTGTTATTTCTTTGTTTTTCTCTGTTCTTTTATAGTCTTTTCTGGAAAGTTGGATTAATATTTAGCATTTAAAAAAGAAATTGCTGCTTGGCTGCCTGGCAGAAGGAGGAAAAGGAGGAGAAGGAGGAGAAGGAGGAAAAGGAAGAGAAGGAGGAGAAGGAGGAGAAGGAGGAGAAGGAGGAAAAGGAAGAGAAGGAGGAGAAGGAGGAGAAGGAAGAGAAGGAGGAGGAGGAGAAGGAGGAAGAGGAGGAGAAGGAGGAAGAGGAGGAGAAGGAGGAAGAGGAGGAGAGGGAGGAGAAAGAGGAGAAGGAGGAGAAAGAGGAGAAGGAGAATGGGGAGAATGAGAACAAGGAAGAGGAGGAGGAGGAGGGGAAGGAAAAGGAGGAAAAGGAGAAGGGAGAAGAAAGGAGGAGGAGGAAGAGGGGAAGAAGGGGAGGAAGAGGAGAAGGAGGAGAATGAGAACAAGGAAGAGGAGGAGAAGGAGGAGGAAAAGGAGAAGGAGGAGGAAAAGGAGGAGAAAAAGGAGAAGGAGGAGAAAAAGAAGGAGGAGGAAGAGGACAAGGAGAAGGGTGAGGAAGAGGAGAAGGAGAAGGGGGAGGAGGAGAATGAGAACAAGGAAGAGGAGAAGGAGGAAAAGGAGAAAGAGGAGGAGAAGGAGAAGGGGGAGGATGAGATCAAGGAAGAGGAGGATTAGGAGAAGGAGAAAGAGGAAGAGGAGGAGGAGAAGGAGGAGGAGGAAGAGGAAGAGGAGGAGGGGAACCCTTGCAGAGTCCTAGCAGCAGATTTCACCTGAAATATATTTTCCCAAACGCTAACCAAAAAGGGCAGTTCCCAGTGGCTGAGCAGGGTGAGGATGGTCGGCAGCCATCTTTTCCTGCCTGGCTGCAGACAGCCAGAAGCTTATTAAAGATAATATTTAGCCAAGCACCACCTGGGAGCTTGGGAGGCTGCTCCCTACCTCCAGGACCCTTCCCACCTTTCCCTGCCCCTGGCTGCAGCTCTGCAGCCTGCTGGGCAAATCAGTGTGCCCCATGCTGGTGACATCTGGCTGGGGTTTTCTGGGAGGTGAGGGAGTTGGAGCCTGTTGCAAGGCTTGAACTGGTATGGAGTCAGGATGTGTGCCTGCTGCCTTGGATGCCAGGCTGGTGAGGGGTTTAGAGTGTCACACTGTGGTGTGCTGAGGCTTGCTTCGCAGTTCCAGGTGCTGGGACGGCCCCACAGCTCCCCATGGCACAGCTCCCCATGGCACAGCTCCCCATGGCACAGCTCCCCATGGCATAACTCCCCATGGCACAGCTCCCTACAGGATAACTCCCCATGGCACAGCTCCCCATGGCACAGCTCCCCATGGCACAGCTCCCCATGGTACAGCTCCCTACAGCATAACTCCCCATGGCACAGCTCCCCATGGCACAGCTCCCTATGGCACTGCTCCCCATAGTGCAGTTCCCCATGGCACAGCTCCCCATGGGGCCAGCTCTGGGTGGGTGAGTCATGGGGATTTGCACCTCTCAGGGTCCCTGGCACTGCAAGTGGAGCTGCTGCTGGCTTCAGCTTGCTGCTGGCTCCAGGTTGATCATCTTGGCCCTCGCTTGGATTCGAGTTGTGGCACGGTGCCGGCGTTACCCCTGCAGGATAGGTTGGGCGTGTGGTCACCCAAGCCAGGTAGCTTCTGTGGGACTCTGTGTGTGCATGAAGCATACTGCTTGTGCCCAAGGGCTTGCTGGATCCCACCTCCACCTGCTGGTGTCAGCCAGGCTGCTGTGGGTTGCTCAGTTCCTGCTCAGCTCCCCGTAAACAATAATTAGTGTGCTAATGGTGCTGGGGATTGTGGACGGGGCTGGTCCTGCAGTCTCGGGGAGCTGCCCATCAACATGGGCTTGGGCAGAGGTGCTGGTGGCAGGATTAGGCCTTGTTTGTGCATCCTGTGTTAGGTAGGGAGAGAAAGGGGAGGGCTGGAGGTGCCTGGGCAGGGGCTGCAAGTGTGGCTGGGGGCTCTGGTTGCTGTTTGGTGGGGGAGTGAAGGGCCCTGGGAGATGCCTGTTGCAATTCCTCCCTGTCTGAGCCTCCAGCATGCCCAGTGTCTAGGTGCTTGTGCTGTTGGATTCAGCTGGGCCATACCATGTTTTTGGGGGAAGAAGTTTCTAATTCTTCAAGGTCTTTTTATGGATTAATTGCCAGTCATCTGCCTCCTTTTTGCCTTTGTTTGGTTTCTTGAATGTCTCTTGATTATTTTGTACTATGTGGTGCCAATTTAGTGGTTAAGTAGTATGCAAACTACATCTGGACTTGTTGACTTTGCATTAACAATCATTGATTTGTCTGGAGCAAGGGAATAGAAATGAATGCTGCTGTTTGCCATGGGTAGGGGATGAAAAATAACCATTTGCAACGTGTCTTTCATCAGTGGCACACGGCTCTGGGGCCACTTGGCACAGCAGTCATGTGAGGGCTGGCCTGGGAAAGCCTGGAGCCAGGAGAAGGGCAGAGGGCCCTGGAAGGCAGTGCTGCGTGGTGGAGGAATTGACTGCATGTGCTGCTGGCCAGAGGCAGGGCCTGTGGCTCCTGGGGACCTTGAGTGGCTCTGGTGACAGCAGGAGTGGGGGAAAGTTGGAGGGGAAAGGCTTTGGAAAGAAGTTTCCTAAGTGAGAAGCTGGAGAGGAGCTGGCACCGAGTGCTGCCAGCCCAGAGCCAGCCACGTCCTGGGCTGATACCCAGGCCAGCTCTGGAGCCCTCAGCACAGCCAGGGACCTGTTGGAGCAGGGCCAGAGGAGGCCACAGCAGCACTGGCAGGGCTGGAAGCCCTCTGCTGGGAGGCCAGGCTGAGAGAGTTGGGGTTGTGCAGCCTGGAGAAGAGAAGGCTCCAGGGAGACCTGGTGGCCTTGCTTTACATCACATGGGCCCAGCAGAGAGTTTTGAGCAGGGCCTGTTGTGGCAGGACAGGGGGTTAGAAACAAAAAGAGGCAGATTCAGACTGAGAGAAGGGAGGAAGTTTTGACAGAGGGTGATGAGAGCCTGGGTTGGGTTTCTCAGAGAGGTGGGAGATGCCCCATCCCTGGAGCCATCCTGGGGCTCTCAGCAGCCTGCAGCTGTCCCTGCTAGCTGCAGTGGGGTCGACTGGATGACCTTCGAAGGTCCCTTCCAACCTAAAGCAGTCTGGGATTCTAGGATACCAATGTGTAAAGCATATAACACATAAAATACAGTCTGCAACAAATTCATACAGAGAGAGCTTTTCACTTGGGGACTTAATCAAGAGGATGCAGAGCTTACCATAAATAATAAGCAGTGGATGAAGCTGATGAGCGGCTCCAGCGACAGCTGCTCCTCCGGGAAGCCTGTGCTGCAGCAGCCAAGTTGGCTCTGGCTGGAGCAGAGTTTGGTGCCTCTCATCCCCACCTCATCTCAGAAGCTGAGGTGCACCCCTAGCTGCTGGCTGGTGGGATGTAGGAGGCATTGCTACACACCTGTGTCTGCTTCAGAAGAAGGAAAGGGCTGGAGGAGAAGTCCAGTCTGCAGACCAGGTCCTTTCCCAAGACATGAACATGGTGGAGACATCAAAGCTGCCATGCCCCACTCCTTGGGCAGGGTGTTTATGAAGGCAGGGTTGCTTTCCTTTGGTTGATGTTGGAGATCACAGAATCACAGAATGTTAGGGGCTGGAAGGGACCTCCAAAGCTCATCCAGTCCAACCCCCCTGCCAGAGCAGGGTCACCCAGGGCAGCTCACACAGGAACACAGCCAGGAGGGTTTGGAATATCTCCAGAGAGGAGACTCCACAACCCCCCTGGGCAGCCTGCTCCAGGGCTCTGGCACCCTCACAGGGACAAAATTCTTCCTCCTGTATCCATGGCACTTCCTCTGCCTCAGCTTCCACCCCTGCCCCTTGTGCTGGCATTGGGCATCCCCCAGCAGAGCCTGGCTCCAGCCTCTGGGCACTCCCCCTGCACAGCTTTAGCAACAGCAAGGAGCTCACCCTCAGGCTCCTGCTCTCCAAGCTCCAGAGCCCTCAGCTCCCTCAGGCTCTGCTCATGAGGAAGATGTTCCACTGCCTGCAGCAGCTTTGTGGCTCTGTGCTGGGCTCTCTCAAGCAGTTCCCTGAGGTCCTTCTTGAACTGAGGGCCCAGAGCTGGACACAATCTTCCTGGTGTGGCCTCCCCAGGGCAGAGGAGAGGGGGAGGAGATCCTCTCTTGACCTACTAACCACAGCCCTTCTAACCCAGCCCAGGATGCCCTTGGCCTGCTTGGCCACAAGAGCACATTGCTGCCTCATGCTCAACCTTCCATTCTCTAGGATCCCCCAGGGCCTTTTCCTGCCCTCCAGTGCAGATTTAGAATCAATCCTGCCATGGTCCTGGGCCTTTCTTGCTATCTCCTGTTGAGCATTCTTACAGAACCATAGAATGAAGGAGTTGTTTGGGGGGGAAAAGACCTCCAAGATCATCAGCCCAGCACCACTATGACCACTAAGCCCTGTCCCAAAGTGCCATGTCCACAGCATTCTCAATGCACTTGGTGGGGCTGTGGTGATTGACATTGAACCTGAGCGTTGGCCATGCTGGGCTCAGCAGCCTGGGCTCTTTCCACCCAGAAATGGCTTTGTTGGACTCTGAACTGTGCCTGTGTGTGGGTTGGGTACCAAAATGATGGCCTTTGGGTTTCATACAGCAGGGCTGCTGGGGGTGTAAGTGCTTGTTGGGGTGCCAGGCAAGCTGTGTGATGGCCTGTGGGAGTTGCTGCTGGTTCTGTGAAATAGGACAGAAAAAAGAGGTTCAGTAGAGAAAATTTTCCTCTGTGTTCCTGGGTAGTGCAACTGTGAAGAAGTTTTGTGTTCACAGGATCACAGCTGCTAGGGGTTTGGAGGGACCTCTGGAGATCATCAGGTCCAACCCCCTGCCAGAGCAGGAGCATAGAACCCAGCACAGGGCACACAGGAACACATCCAGCTGGGTCTGGAAAGGCTTCAGAGCAGGAGACTCCACAACCTCTCTGGGCAGCCTGCTCCAGGGCTCTGGGAGCCTCACAGGGAAGAAGTTCCTCCTCATGTTGAGGTAGAATCTCCTGTGCTGCAGTTTCCATCCATTGCCTCTTGTCCTATCCCAGGGCACAAGTGAGCAGAGCCTGTCCCTGTCCCTTCCTTCCTGATCCCCAGTCCTCAGCTATTGATAGCCATTGATCAGATCCCTCTCAGCCTTCTCCTCTCCAGACTGAACAGCCCCAGGTCTCTCAGCCTCTCCTCCCCAGGCAGTGCTCCAGTCCCTTCAGCTTGTAGCCCTGTGTTGGACTCTCTTGCATTGGGGAGCCCAGAGCTGGATGCAATAGACCTGTGTTTGGGGAAGGATGCAGCATTGAGGATGCTGGCTGTGTGAAAGTGATAACAGCAGCTTAGGCTCTGGAGCCCTGCTTAAACCACCTCATGGTGAGGGTGCTGGAGCCCTGGAGCAGGCTGCCCACAGAGGCTGTGGAGTCTCCTCTGGAGATTTGAAAACACACCTGGATGTGTTCCTGTGTGACCTGCCCTGGGTGATCCTGCCCTGGCAGAGGGCTTGGACTGACTGATCTCCAGGGGTCCCTTCCAGCATTGCAGGATACTGTGATTTCTAGGGGCTTTTGGCAGTTGAACAGCAGTCAGCTGAGATTTGAGTACCAGCCTGTGAGTGCTTGTGCCAGGGCACTGGAAGCCTTTGCTGGCTCACTGCATTAGGTGTCTGGGTGAGCAGAAGCAGTGTGAGGGGTAGTGGGCACATTGTACCTGCCCTGGGGAGGCTGAGCCAGCTGAACCCCCACGCTTGTGCCCCCATGGGTGTGGGTGGGCCTGAGGGTCTCTCAGGAGAGGTCAGGGCACAGTTTCAGGCTCGTGCCAGGTGAAGTGTGGTTGATGGAATTGTGCCCTCTGGACCCTGTGGCACATTTGGGGTGAAATTGCACAGCTTTGAGAGCTCCCCATGGCTGAGAAGGGCCTGGGGTGGCTGCCCACGATGCTTTTTGGTGGTGGAAGCAGCGTCACTGGACCAATTCTTCTGCTAGCATGGTTCTTCTAGGGAGTCTTCCTCCTCTGTTCATTTCCTTCAGCTGCATGGCTGAGGCACTCTCAGTGTGTTCTTGGAAAGGTTCAGCTGCTGAGCTGTACCTGCAAAGATTTAATTATACAGGCAGGGCCTTCCTTGCTTCTAATTTACAGCACCCCTGTGTGTTTCACTTCTCTGTTTGGCTGCAGGAAGGTGAAAAATGAGGCTGGCAGTGGGAAAGCAGCAACTGTAGATTCTGCCTGCAGCAGCACTGGGCTGACACAGGGAAGTGGTGGTGTGTGGAGCAGAGGCTGGGGGCTGCAGAAGCCGTGGAGGAGTCACCATGTGTATGAGGGATCTGTGTGTGTGTGTGTTTGTACATATGGATGTGTCTGGGAGACTCAGAGATTCATAGAATGGTTTGGGTTGGAAGATCATCCAGTTTCAACCCCCACCATGGGCAGGAACACCTCCCACCAGCCCAGCTTGCTTAAGGCCTCATCCAGGCAGGAGGCAGCCACAGCCTCCCTGGGCAGCCTGTGCCAGAGTCTCCCCAGCCTCACTCTCAATAATTTCTTCCTCCTCTCCACTCTCAGTCTCCCCTCTCCCAGCTCAAAGCCATTGTTCCTCATCCTGAACAGATGAAGGATTCCTCTGTGCCACTGAGAGAGCTCTCTGCTGCTGGCCCAAGAAATCTCTCAGGGGGTGAAACCCTGCTGCAAGTGGCCCTAGGTGCCCTGCAGGGGCCATGAGGAGCCTCTGCTGAACCTTGGCCCCCAGCTGCCAGGGGCTGTGTGGCAGAGCACAGCCAGGAGCTGAAACTCAGAATGTGAGGTTGGAAGGGACCCCAAGGATCAGCTGGGCCCACCCTGCTAGGTAACAGTGGAGTGCAGTCACAGAAGGGGTTGGGCTGGAAGGGACCTTCAAGATCACCCAGTTCCCACCCTCTGCCATGGGCAGGGACACCTCCCCCCAGCCCAGCTTGCTCAAGGCCTCATCCAGCCTGGCCCTCAACACCTCCAGGCAGGAGGCAGCCACAGCCTCCCTGGGCAGCCTGTGCCAGGCTCTCCCCAGCCTCACTCTCAACAGTTTCTTCCTCCTCTCCACTCTCAGTCTCCCCTCTCCCAGCTCAAAGCCATTGTTCCTCAGCCTGGCACTCCCAGCCCTTGTCCAGAGTCCCTCCCCAGCTCTTCTAGAGCCCTTCAGGTACTGGAAAGCTGCTTTAAGGTCTCCCTGGAGCCTTCTCCAAAGGGAAGAGCCCCGATGGCAAACACAGCTCTCTGGTGAGGCTGGGATGCTTCTGGGCTGTTGAGGCCGCACCAGCACAGGGCACACCAGCGGCTGGGGCAGGTCACAGTGACCCACAGGAGGTCAGTGAGCCTTCAGGGTCCTCTGTATTGTGGAACTTTGGGATGTTAGCAGGCGAGGTTCAGCTGAGCAGGCACTGCCAGCTGGGAGCCCAGCCCTGAGCACCTTCAGCAGGGAGCTGAGCAGGGCTCAGCAGCTGCCGCGGGCCAGCTGCGGGCAGGGCCCGGTGCGTGCCAGCGCCGCCGCCGCCTTTCCAGGCTCTTCAGGTCTGAATGGTTGTTGTGATTTCGTTTTACTCACCAGGCTCAGGCAGCAAATCATCTTTGGAGAGCTGCTGTTTCAGGGTGTGGGTGTAGGGATCCTTTCCTGCCCAAAAATAGCAGCAGCAGCAGCAGCAGCAGCAGCGAGCTTGCAGGGGAAGCTGGGTGTGCTTGCGTGGAAGGGCCGTCATTTAGCTTCTGCTTCCAGCGTGTTGGGAACAATTTTAGTACAAGGATTTAATTGCCTTAGAGCTATTTTTAGAAGCATTAAACCTCACTTTTCAAAACTCTGCTGCAACCAAAGCCAGCAGCTCTGCCCACGTGGGAGAGCCCTGGGAGGGAGCCTGGAGTCCAAGCTGGCGACGTGCGCCGACCCCGCCGGCAGCAGGACGTGGCCGTGGGCTGGGGGCAGAGTGGGCAGCCCCTGGGGTGCATGCTTGGAAATGAGTGGTCTGTATTTTGGGGACTTGCTTTGGGTTTTGTTGCTCTTCTGATGCCTTGGCTTCAGGAGGGGAGAGCGAAGGAAGTCCTCTCTCAGCAGGGAAAGCCTGCAGGCCGGTGGGGGTAGGGTGGAAACTGAGCTGAGGGCGTCCTGCAGATGCCCCCCTCCCCCCAGTTCCCTAGCCTGCAACTCAAGAACACCTCCAGCATTCTGGGTGTAAATCTGTCACTTGAGGTCAGACTAAAGCCCACACTTCAGGCTGTGAGCTGCAGGTCCTGAGCTTTGGCTGGCATTTGTGAGATGGGTAATTTTGAGGGTGGGAAGGGAGGCTTGTGAGCACACAGGGTAATTGTCTGCTGGAAGCAAAACCCCTTCTGGATTTTCTGCATGCGTTCTGGGAAGCTGCACCGGGAGGCATGGCTGGGTGGGGGCTGGGCTGGTAGCAGGGGGGATCTGCAAGGCCCCTGGCAATCAGCAGGATTTCTCTTTGCCAGCAGGCGATGCCGTCGACGGGAGCCCACGTCGGGCTGTCGAGATGCTCAAGTCCGTCACGGACCGACAGCGGTGCCAGCAACACCAGGGGACGGGTGAGACCTGGCACTTGAGGGCCCTGGGGTTGCTGGGGGGGGGTGCTGGGTGGTGGGCACGAGCTGGTGGGACTGGTGTGGGCTGGAGATGAGCTGCAGCAGGGAAGGTGCTGGTGGCTGAGCACCAGCGAGCTGTGTTTTGACTCCGTCAAGTTAAGGCTGATTTGGGGCACGTGGCTTTGGCTCTCTGGTGCTGGGTAATACCACTGAGGCCCACTACACAGTAACTCTGAGGGAGGGATGTTTTTACCTTCTTATCTGTCTTTAGAGGCCTATAAATTTGGCTGGCTGGTGATAACAGCAGTTACAATTAGCACGTCTCCCTGAGCGGGGTTGTTAGAGCACCGCCAGAGACACGGCCCTGGAGGGGGACCTGCTTTGCTGTGAGCTGGGCAGGAATTAAACCTGCAGATGGGTCCAAATCAATTGCATTAAGTGAGGGGAAAATACATCTGGAGCAAGTTTGCAAGATCCAAGTTGTCTCAGACGTGGTCTGAGAGCAGCAGTTCCCACTCCTGGAAGCAGCTGACGGACGTTGCAGGGATGTAGGCATGAGGCCAGTGGAGTAGCCTCAGTGGAAACTGAGGTGGCACTGGGAGAGGAGGAAAACCAGCCCAGCAGGGAGAGAAGTAGTTGATCCTTTTCCTGAAATCTTACACTGGGCTGGAGCAGCTCTCCTATGAAGACAGGCTGAAAGAATTGGGGCTCCTGGAGAAGAGAAGGCTCCAGGGAGACCTCAGAGCTGCATTGCAATATCTGAAGGGGGACTAGAAGAAGGCTGGGGAGGGACTCTTCTTCAGAAGGGCCTGTGGGGATTGGATGAGGGTCAATGGTTAGAAACTGGAGCAGGGCAGAGTTAGGTTGGACATCAGGAGGAAGTTCTGCACAGTGAAGGTGGGGAGAGCCTGGCACAGGCTGCCCAGGTTGAGGCCCTGTCCATGGAGATGTTCAAGCTCAGCCTTGCTGTGTCCCTTGGGCAGCCTGCTCTAGCTGGATGTGCCCCTGCTGCCTGCAGGGGGTTGGACAAGATGCCCTTTGAGGCTCCCTTCCCACCCAATGAAGTCTGTGACTGTGATTCTGGTTTAGTTGCTGAGAAGTAGACTTGCTGAGGGTGAGGCTTTGCTTTTGGGCCCTGCTCAGGTGTGGGACCAGCAGCGGCAGGCTGTTGGGTGTCTGCTTGCCTGACTCTGTGCTCTCCTGGCCTTTCAGAGGGCTCTTTGGCCTCCCTGCTCCAGCACAGGCACTCTTTGTGGTGGTGTGTCATGATGTGATGTTGGAAATGGAGGAGCTGCAGTGCTCCTGTCTGCTTTAAGCAGACATCTGTCTGCATTTTACAAATTAACCTAATTAAATATATATATGTAGCAATTGATGATCTTCAGCTCCCAGCACCAGGTATGTAATTAGCATCCATGGAGCCAGGAAGGAATTTTCCATCTGAGGCTGCCTTTTCCTCTCAGGGTGGTTGGGGGTTTTGTGTTGGTGTTGGTTGGGTTTGTTCTTTTTAAACCTTCAATGCTTTAATTTTTATCCTGCTCAGGAATTCACTCAGGGACCAGGTCCTGCAGGGATTCAAGCTTGTGGTCAGAGTCTCCCCACAAATGGCTTGGAGTGAAGGCAGTAAGATGGGAGCTAGCTGCAGTGCCTCAGCCTGCCCCTTGCACTCTGCAGGGTTTCATTTTGTTCACAGCAGAGCAAAAGAGCATTCTGCAGGAAAAATGGCATTAGAATATTTACATTTTTCAAGCCTCTTCCTTCCTCCCACCCCAAAAATAGCAAAAAGCAAAAAATAGTTCCCTGTCTCCTCTGGATGGATGTCATTTTCAAGTGTCTGGCCACTGTTGCTTCCAGAACACTCCAGGCCTCCACCTTAACCCTCTGTGGCAGGAGAGCCCTTCCCAACAATACCTGGGATGGATTCCAGTAATGCAGAAGTTCTGTTGGAGAGCTTCTGGTACCACCAAGGATATATTTGAGTTTGTTTTCTGCCCAAGCAATGTTTCCCCCCCCACCCCCCAACCCCACCCCAGTACTTAAGGTTTGTTATAGAAATAATTCATAGAATCATGGAGTAGTTTAGGTTGGAAGGGACCTTCAAGAGCATCCAGCTCCAGCCCCCTGCCATGGGCAGGGACACCTCCCCCCAGCCCAGCTTGCTCAAGGCCTCATCCAGCCTGGCCTTCAACACCTCCAGGCAGGAGGCAGCCACAGCCTCCCTGGGCAGCCTGTGCCAGAGTCTCCCCAGCCTCACTCTCAACAATTCCTTCCTCCTCTCCACTCTCAGTCTCCCCTCTCCCAGCTCAGAGCCATTGTTCCTCATCCTGGCACTCCCAGCCCTTGTCCAAAGTCCCTCCCCAGCTCTCCTGAAGCCCTTCAGGTCCTGGAAGGCTGCTCTGAGGTCTGCCTGGAGCCTTCTCTTCTCCAGGCTGCACAGCCCCAACTTTCCCAGCCTGTCCCCAGCCTGTCCTCTGGAGCCTCTCCATCAGCTCCAGGTCCTTCTTGTGCTGGGGGCCCCAGAGCTGGAGGCAGTGCTGCAGGTGGGGGCTGAGCAGAGCAGAGCAGAGGGGCAGAATCCCCTCCCTGTGCTGCTGCTCTCCCTGCTCTGGCTGCAGCTCAGCACTCAGCTGGCTCTGGGCTGCCAGGGACCACTGCTGGCTCCTGGGGACTTTGTCACCAACTGACACCCCAAAGTCCTTCTCCTGCAGGCTGCTCTGGAGCCACTCCTCACCCAGCCTGGCTCTGTGCTTGGGCCTGTCCAAGCATGTAATAATCTGGTGTGTTTTGCATATCAGCAGCTGAACTCATTTTGTTCACAAGAAGCCTTTTTTCCCCCCACAGACCTCTCCACTGTTCCATCTCAGAGGGTTCTTTTTTCTTAGCAAAACCCACCAAGTAACTGCCATTCCCAGCTCAGCTATTTTAATGATCCCACAAACCCAACAGGGCAGCAGCAAAGTTTTCAGAAGCAGACTGCAGGGACTTTTTTTTTGGGACACCAGAGAACTTTTCTGCAACTTTTGGGGTTGGTTTTTTTTTCCCCCCCAATAATTTCTGCTGGATTTTTCTGAGGAGCTTTCCCAGCAAGCTCTGAACTCTAAGCCTTTTGGGGTTGCTTGTTCCTGGTGGAGATGGTGGTTTCAGAGGGGACTCAGAGAGGCCTTGGAGAGCATCCCCCAGTGGGGCTGAGCTCACAAGGCAGCATGCTGGCCCTGCTCAGAGTGCCTGGGTCACATGCTGCATCATCACAGCTCACAGGATGTTAAGGGTTGGAAAGGACCTCTGGAGATCATCAAGTCCAAGCCCCTGCCAGAGCAGGAGCATAGAATCCAGCACAGGGCACACAGAACACATCCAGATGGGGCTGGAAAGGCTCCAGAGAAGGAGACTCCACAACCTCTCTGGGCAGCCTGCTCCAGGGCTCTGGGAGCCTCACAGTGCAGAAGTTCCTCCTCATGCTGAGCTGGAACCTCCTGTGCTGCAGTTTATATCCATTGCCCCTTGGCCTATCATTGGGCACAAGTGAGCAGAGCCTGGCCCTGTCCCTTCCTGACCCCCAGCCCTCAGCTATTGATAGCCATTGATCAGATCCCTCTCAGCCTTCTCCTCTGCAGACTGAACAGCCCCAGAGCTCTCAGCCTCTCCTCCCCAGGCAGTGCTCCAGTCCCTTCAGCATCATACATAACCACTGTTCCCTTCTTGAGGCCTCTACAAATCCACCCTCCAGTGTTTCCCTTCACCATTCAGTGTGGGCTCCTCAGCTTAGGAAAGATGTTGAGCTGCTGGAAGGTGTCCAGAGAAGGGCAACAAAGCTGGGGAGGGGTCTGGAGCACAGCCCTGGGAGGAGAGGCTGAGGGAGCTGGGGTTGCTTAGCCTGCAGAAGAGAAGGCTCAGGGGAGACCTTATGCTCTACCACTCCTGAAAGGAGGCTGTGGCCAGGTGGGGGTTGGTCTCTTCTCCCAGGCACCCAGCACCAGAAGAAGAGGACACAGTCTCAAGCTGTGCCAGGGGAGTGTAGGTTGGATGCTAGGAAGAAAATCTTCCCAGCAAGAGAGATTGGCCATGGGAATGTGCTGCCCTGGGAGGTGGTGGAGTCCCCATCCCTGGAGGTGTTTAGGAAGAGCCTGGATGAGCCACTGGGTGCCATGGGTGATAGGTTGGGTTATAGGTTGAATCTTGAAGTTCTTTTCCTACCTGGTTGATGCTGGGATTCAGTCATTCAGTGTTTCAGTGTCATCCTAGCTCTCTGTTTCAAGACTGAAGTCACAGAATCATAGAATGGTTTGGATTGCAAAGGACCTCCAAAGGGCTTCTAGGCCAACCCTGCTGTAGTCACAGGGACATCTCCACCAGAGCAGGTTGTTGTGCCTGACCTTGAATATCTGTAGGGCTGGAGCCTCAACCACCTCCCTGGGCAGCCTGCTGCAGTGTTCCAGCAGCCTCCTGGTGTGCAAAGCTTGTTCCTCACCTCCAATCTCCATCTGCTCTGCTCTCATTTCAAACCATTGCCCCATGTTCTGTTCCTGCAGGCCTTTGGGAGCAGTCCCTCTGCAGTTTTCCTGTAGCCCCTTCAGGAACTGGAAGGCTTGTCTATGTTCTCCCTCAAGCCTTTTCTTCTCAGGCTGCACACCCCCAGCTCCCTCAGCCTGTCCCCATAGCAGAGCTGCTCCAACCCCCCAGTCACTTCCATGGCCTCCTCTGGACCTGCTCCATCAGGTCCATGTCCTTCCTGTGCTGAGGGCTCCAGAGCTGCATCTTTGATTCCCAGTTCTCCCTCACCAGGTGCTGAGTGCTGACCCCCCTATAAATGAGAAGCAGCAAACAGTACTGCAGACTCTTCTGGCTTTCCTGGTCAGCCTGCAGCTTTCTCAGCCCTCTCTGCAGGGCACAGCAGTCTCCCAGCCAGGTCCTGTAGGACTCCAGGTACAGGGCAGATGATTCAGCTTTATTCTCCTCTCTGGCAGGTCCAGCATGCAGCTGGCTGTTACTCACCTCTGCTCCCCAGTGCTGTGCCCACCCTTGGGAGGCCCCTCCTGTCCCTAGCCCCTGGGTCTGTGGATTTTCAGCAGGCTGACATTACCCTGCTGAGGCAATGGTTTGGATAATTGCAGCATCTGCAATTTATTTAGGCAAATAGAAGCGTGAAAAATATTTGCTCTGCCTCGCTGCTGGCATTTATTCCTGGGGTGAGCTTTGTGCTTTGAGAGCCCAGGCCCAGCTGTCCTGCCTGCCCCTTCTCCCTGCCCAGCCCAGCAGGGGCTGCTCCTCTGGGCTCTGCACAGAATCACAGAATGGGAGGGGTTGGAAGGGACCTCCCGAGGTCATCCAGTCCAACTTCCCCCTGGCAGGGCAGGGTCAGCCAGGGCAGGGCACCCAGGAACACAGCCAGGTGGGTCTTGAGATCTTCAAGTCCAAGCCCCCTGCCAGAGCAGGGTCAGCCAGGGCAGGGCACCCAGGAACACAGCCAGGTGGGTCTTGAGATCTTCAAGTCCAAGCCCCCTGCCAGAGCAGGGTCAGCCAGGGCAGGGCACCCAGGAACACATCCAGGTGGGTCTTGAGACCATCAAGTCCAAGTCCCCTGCCAAAGCAGGGTCAGCCAGGGCAGGGCACCCAGGAACACAGCCAGGTGGGTCTGGAGATCATCCAGTCCAAGCCCCCTGCCAAAGCAGGGTCAGCCAGGGCAGGGCACCCAGGAACACATCCAGGTGAGTCTGGAGATCTTCAAGCAGGACCACCTAGAGCAGGTCCCACAGGAACACATCCAGCAGGGCCTTGAAAGTCTCCAGAGCAGGAGACTCCACAGCCTCTCTGGGCAGCCTGCTCCAGGGCTTTGTCACCCTCACAGTGACAAAGTTTTCCCTTCTGTTCCCATGGAACCTCCTCTGCTCCAGCTGGCACCCAGAGCCCCTTGTCCTACCACTGGACATCACCCTGACATCCCTGCCCCTCTGCTACCTGGGCAGCCTGCCCATGTGTGGTGGTTTAGAGAGGGCTGCCTCTACCCAGCACACCATGCCATGGGAGTTTGCCTGCCTGGATCCCCCTTGTTGCCCTCCTTTGCTTCCTTTCTTCCCATTTGACTGCTGCAGTTGCTTTCAAGGAGGGACCAGCAGAGCTTTGTTGAGTGCTCAGGGTGCAGTGTTGTGCACTGGCCCATTGTGGCTTCTTTACTCACAGTCAGTGCCAGCTCATCCTGAGCCAGCCTTGCTGGCTCCCAGCTTGCTGCTGGAGAAGTGCCCTCAGTGCCTCCTCCACTGCTTTACTGAATGCTGATGCCATAGAATCAGAGAATCATTGAGGTTGGAAAAGACCTCTAAGATCACCAAGTCCAACCTTCTACCCAGCACTACCATGACCACTGAAACATTGCAGTCTGAAGCTTCCAAAAGAGAGAAGGTGCCACAAAGTTTGCACTGCATCATCTACTGTAGGCTCAGAAATGCAGAGAAACATAGAGGGGGCTGGGTTGGAAGGGACCTTCAAGAGCATCCAGCCCCAGCCCCCTGCCATGGGCAGGGACACCTCCCCCCAGCCCAGCTTGCTCAAGGCCTCATCCAGCCTGGCCCTGAACACCTCCAGGCAGGAGGCAGCCACAGCCTCCCTGGGCAGCCTGTGCCAGAGTCTCCCCAGCCTCACTCTCAACAATTCCTTCCTCCTCTCCACTCTCAGTCTCTCCTCTCCCAGCTCAAAGCCATTGTTCCTCAGCCTGGCACTCCCAGCCCTTGGCCAGAGTCCCTCCCCAGCTCTCCTGGAGCCCTTCAGGTACTGCAAGGCAGCTCTGAGGTCTCCCTGGAGCCTTCTCTTCTCCAGGCTGCACAGCTCCAGCTCCCCACAGGGGAGGTTCTGCAGCCCTCTGCTCATCTCTGTGGCCTCCTCTGGCCCCTCTCCAGCAGCTCCATGTCCCTCATGCTGGGGACACCATTCTGGCTCTTAGGCTGGCAGTGAATGTGTGGTGGTTGGGTAATTTGCCCTGATGCCTTTCAGAGTTTTGGTTGGATGCTGTCTGGCCCTGCAGATTTTTGCCTTTTCCCTGTTAATTTCCCTGGGCTAATCTGCAGCTTCCTCTGTGAGCCTCAGCTGGGGCAGAACCTCAGCTCAGAGTCCAGGAAGGGAGCTGCTGAGCCCTGTCTCGAGCGAGCCCTGCTGCAAAGGAGCTGGATTTTGCTCCTGTGGTTTTCTCTGTCCTCAGTGCTTGATTTACAGCAGGATCTGGCAGGCTTCTGCTGCTTCTGTGTTTGATTTGTACTTTTATTTTTACATTAGGTTTTCTTCCTTCAGTGACTTGGTTCTCAGAGTCTTGTTCTGGGCTGGCTTTTTATGGCCTCAAGTGAAGCTTCCTCAAGTTCACCTTCTCATGATGGTGATTCCTTTCTGGGGCTGTCTCTTGGTGTCTGTTGGCCTCTGTCTGTCTGCTGTTACAATGCTCTGATCTGTTCAGCAAGCCCCCCTGGCTTGGGGATAAGCCTCTCCTCCAGGCTCCCCACCTCACCTGCAAGCCCTTTTAGCTGCTCCTTTGCCAATCTTCACACTTGCCCCATCCAATTCCCCTTGAGTTGCTTACCTGTTGGACTCTTCTGTGGCTTCTGTGCTCTGAAGGCTTGGGTCTGGCTGCATGCTGAGCTCTGCAGGGGGCACAGCAATGGGGCCAGCCTCAGAGGAGACAGGAGCAGCAGGGTTGAGTTGTTCACAGCCTATAGAATCATAGAATTGTTTGGCTTGGAAAAAGCCTCTTGAGGTCATCCATCAACCATCAACCCAGCCCCACCATGGCCATCAAACCCTGTCCCCAGCTGCCATGCCACACACTGCTTGAACACCCCCAGGGATGGAGACTCCACCACTTCCCTGTGCCAGTCCCTGACCACTCTTGCAGCAAAGCAATTTCCCCCCATGCCTCACCTAAACCTCCTTGGCACAGCTCAGGCCATTTCTCCTCCTTCTGTCACCTCCATCCCAGGCAATGCCTGGTTTCTCCTGCAGGAGCAGTGTCCATGGACAGTAGAGCAGTAGCTGTGGAGAGCTGCATGCCCTGATGTGCCTTGGACATGGTGTGGGGAGAGATCCTGTGTGGGACCTAGAGCAGCATTTCTTCAACAAGCCTGCTTTGGCATTTGCAAGTCTTTGTGGGATTCTTTCCAGTGAGGGTGGTGCCCAGGGGGGCTGTGGCTGCCCCCTGCCTGGAGGTGCTCAGGGCCAGGTTGGATGAGGCCTTAGAATCATAGAATCAGAATCACAGAATCAACAAGGTTGGAAAAGACCTCAAAGATCCTCAGGTCCAACCTGGCACCCAACCCCTCATGGCTAACCATGGCTCCAAGTGCCACATCCAATCCTTGAGCAAGCTGGGCTGGTGGGAGGTGTCCCTGCCCCTGGCAGGGGGTTGGCACTGGCTGATCTTGAAGGTCCCTTCCAAGCCATCCTGTGATTCCCTGACCCTGTGGCTAACTGCATTTTCCTCTTCCTCTGCCTGGATTTTCTGCCCTGGCAGAGCCCTGCAGCCTGTCTGCTATTTCTTGGCACTCTGCAGCCCCTGTCACCATCCTTCTCCACTCACTGGTGCTGTAGCTGTACTCTGCTCTTCCTGGATGAACTTCCAGGCCATAAATGTCCCCTGCTACCTACTGGCATAACAACACAGGTTAATGAATTGGGCTTCACTTCCCTTCTCAGTCAGCACAGCTCCATAGCTCCTCCATGGTTTGGATGGAATGCCCTGAGCCTTTTGTTTCCTCCCCAGGTTTGTGTTCCCTTTTTCCAGGGCTGTAGAACATTCATGACCTCATCCACAGAAAATGCTTCATGTCAGCTGAGTGTTCTCCTGCCCTGGTTTGATTTTCTCAGGCTTTAGTTTAAGTAGGTTTTTATGTGCTGCCATCTGGTTTCATTTTGGGTTTGATGGCATCTGGCTTGGAGGGGCTCCATGCCCTATGGCAGAAGGCCTCCTTCAGGTCACACCTTGAAACCTTCTGAACCTGCCTGGCCCTGCAGGTGGGTCCTGGTGGGATTTCACAAGGGCACCACGTGGGATTGCTGTGCTCTGTGTCACAGAGTCACAGCATGGCTCAGCTTGGAAGGGACCTCAGAAATGATCTGCTCCAAGCCCCCCTCCATGCCCAGGGACAGCTCTCAGCTAGACACAGCTGCCCAAGGCCTCATCCAGCCTGCCCTTAGAACACTCCCAGGCAGGAGGCAGCTACAGCCTCCCTGGGCAGCCTGTGCCAGAGTCTCCCCAGCCTCACACTGAACAACTTCTTCCTCAGCTCCACTCTAACCCTGCTCTGCCTCAGCTCCAAACCCTTCCCCCTGGGCCTGGCTCCATTCCCCCTCAGGAGAAGTCTCTCTGCAGCCTTCCTGCAGGATCCCTTCAGGTGCTGGCAGCAGCTCTGAGGTGCCCCTGGAGCCTTCTCCTCTGCAGGCTGCACAGCCCCAGCTCCCTCAGCAGAGCTGCTCCAGCCCTGGGAGCATCTTTGCGGCCCCCTCCAGCAGCTCTGTGTCCTTCTGCTGCTGGGGACAGCAGAGCTGGAGGCAGGGTTGAAGGTGAGGTCTGAGCAGAGCAGAGCCCAGGGGCAGAATCCCCTCTGCTGCCCTGCTGCCCACCCTGCTCTGGCTGCAGCCCAGCACACAGCTGCCTGAGGGCTGCAGGAGGCACTGCTGGCTCCTGGGGAGCTGCTCAGCAGCCAGCACCCCCAAGGCTTTTTCTCCAGGGCTGCTCTCAACCCCCTCTGCACCCAGCCTGGATTTGTGCCTGGGGTGGCCCTGACCCAGCTGCAGGACCCTGCCCTGTGACTTGTTGACCCTGATGCAGTTGGCACTGTCCTGCTTCTCAAGCCTGCCAAGATCCTTCTGGATGGAGCCCTTCCATCAATGAGTCCAGCACCACACAGCTTGGTGCCATCAGCAAACTCTGGGGGCTGGACCCAGGTGTGCCCTGCAGCTATTCAAGGCAGAGAGCACCAACCCAAGGCATGGAAGAGCTCATTTACAGCCATGCTGCCTCCACACCTCCTGCCTCCAGTTGCTATCATCCTCTTCAGTGGACACATTTCCTCTGCTGGCTTCTGCCTGCTCTGAATAGTTCTAAAGGAGCCTTTGAAGTCAAAATACACTTAGCAATTAGATCTTCTCTATTTCTTTTTGCCTTCCTAATTACCCTTTTAACTGCCTTCTGCTTATTTTAATAGATCTTGCTATCCTCTCCCTTCCCAGACTGTTTATACTCTTTAAAAGCCTGCTGCTTACTGCTCCTAACACTGTTTACATCTTCCCTCAGCCACCTCAGCTCACTTGCTGCTTCTTGCCTTATTCCAGAGCTAACCAGGAGGAAATTTCCTCTCCCATCTCTAGGGCAGTTTGTAAATGCCTCCTGGCTTTCCTACACTGCCTTCCCCTTGTATCTGGGAGAGGGATGGAAGTCTCCTGTAGACCACAAAGCACTGGGAGAGAAGCCACATTCACAGCCACTGCTTTAAGCACCTCCTCTGCCTGTGGCTGTGGCATTAGGGACAGCAGATTAGTGATTCATAGATTCATGGAATGGGTTGGGTTGGAAGGCACCTTGAAGATCATCCAGTGCCAACCCTCTGCCATGGGCAGGGACACCTCCCCCCAGCCCAGCTTGCTCAAGGCCTCATCCAGCCTGGCCTTCAACACCTCCAGGCAGGAGGCAGCCACAGCCTCCCTGGGCAGCCTGTGCCAGAGTCTCCCCAGCCTCACTCTCAACAATTTCTTCCTCCTCTCCACTCTCAATCTCCCCTCTCCCAGCTCAAACCCATTGTTCCTTATCCTAGTGTGTTCCCCAACCACCTTATTCATTAGCAACTCCTGCCTGGAAGGGTAAATGAACATCCTGATGTCCAACCCACATTGGCCCTGCTCCAGTTTCAAACCATTGCCTCTTGTCCTGTCCCCACAGCCCCTTCTGAACAGTCCCTCCCCAGCCTGCCTGCAGGTGCCCTTCAGATACTGAAATGCAGCTTTAATGCCTGCCTGTAGCCTTCCCTCCTCCAGGCTGACCAACCTCCACTCTTTCAGCCTGGACCCATTAGGGAGCTGCTCAGGGACACTGTCAGCTTGGTCAGGCTGCCCAGGGTCACATCAAGTTTGACCTTGAATGTCTCCAGGGATGGAGTCTCCACCACCTCCCTGGGCAACCTGTTCCAGTTTCTCCCCAGCCTCACTGTTCAGTGCTCCCTCCTGATGTCCAACCTAACTCTGCCCTGCTCCACTCTCAAACCATTGCCTCTTGTCCTATCCTCACAGCCCCTTCTGAACAGTCCCTCCCCAGCCTGCCTGTAACCCCTTCAGATACTGCAATGCAGCTCTGGGGTCTCCCTGGAGCCTTCCCTTCTCCAGGCTGAACAGCCCCAGCTCTTCCAGTCTGTCCTCATTAGAGAGGGGCTTCAGCCCTCTGATCATCTTGGTGGCCTCCTCTGGACCCACACTAAGAGCTCCACGTGTCTCTAGTGTTGGGGCTCCCTTATCTGGCCACAGCCCTGCAGGTGAGGTCTGAGCAGAGCAGAGGGGCAGGATCCTCTCTCTCCATCTCTGGCAAAGGGCACTGGCAGCCCAGAAGGCCAAGGGCAGCCCTTTGGCCTTCTGGGCTGCCAGTGCCCATTGCTGGCTCCTGTCTGGCTTCTCCCCCACCAGCACCCCCAAGTCCTTCTCTGCAGCCTTCCATGAGCAGCAGCCCTCCACTTGGTCTCCACCACTATAACTGCAGATTGAGATTGCATGGGGCTGGAAGGGACCCTCCAAGGTCCCCTTGTCCAACCCCCCTGCAGTCATCTGGAACACCTGCAGTGAGGTCAGGCTGCTGAGGGCCACACTGAGTCTGATCTTGAATGTCTCTGGGGATGGAGCCTCCAGCAGAGCCCTGGGCAATGCATCCCAGTGTTTCACCAACCTCAGTGGGAAGAACTTCCTTCTCAGCTCCAGCCTCAATCTCTCCTCTCCCAGCTCAAAGCCATTGCCCCTGGTCCTGGCACTCCCAGCCCTTGTCAGAAGTCCCTCCACAGGCACTGCAAGGCAGCTCTAAGGTCTCCCTGGAGCCTTCTCTTCTCCAGGCTGAACTCTCCCAGCCTGTCCCCACAGCAGAGGTTCTCCAGCTCCCTGATCATCTCTGTGGCGTCCTCTGGACCCTCTCCATCAGGTCCATGTCTCTCTTGTGTTGTGCCAGAGCTGGCCACAGCCCTGCAGGTGAGGTCTCCCCAGGGCAGAGCAGAGGGGCAGGATCCTCTCTCTCCAGCTCTGGCAATGGGCACTGGCAGCCCAGAAGGCCAAGGGCAGCCCAAAGGGCTGCCCTTGGCCTTCTGGGCTGCCAGTGCCCATTGCTGGCTCCTGTCTGGCTCCTTCCCCACCAGCACCCCCAAGTCCTTCTCTGCAGGGCTGCTCTCACTCTCACCACCCCCTAGGCTGGACTGGCATTGAGGGTTGCCCTCCCTGTGGGACACACTCCCAGCCCTGGCCCCGGGGGTGAGGGCTGGACGGGGAAGCTCTGCTGCTCGCAGGCTCCCAGCATCTCCTCCCTCTGCCTTCCCGAGCAGGGAGCAGCAATATTTATTAAACATGTCTACTTCTGCTGCTTTATTATGCATTTTCCCTCTGCTCAGTCGTGAGGGGAGTCTACACAAACCATTATCAGGATTCCTTTTGTTCCCAGCACAAACACTTTCTGCCTGTTCCCCGTGCTGACAGCCTCAGGTTTTTTTCCCACCACCCCCCCCCCCACCTTGTGTTTTTTTACCTTCCTTTATCAATTTGCTGCACTTGATAACTCCTGACTCAAGGATAACTGTCAGCTCTTCCTTTTGTTATTCCTCTTCTCTTCTCTGCCTTTTTTCACTTCTCACCAGGCTGGCAGAGCCTGGCTCCTGCCACGACCCAGCCTGCTCCTGAGGGAGGTGGCAGGCAGCAAGGGGCAGCTTGGGGCCACAGAACCCTTTGGGCTGGGAGAGACCTTTAAGATCACGGAGTGCAGCTATCAGACCAGCCCTGCCAGGTCACCACCAAACCATGGCCCTCAGCACCACATCTTTTTTCCCCCCTTGGGGGTTAGGGAGTGGAGGGAGGCTTGAAAGCCCTCCAGGGTTGGGGACTCCACCGCTGCCCTGGGCAGGCTTGCTGGGGCTTGACAACCCTTCAAGGGGGAGAAATTGTTCCTCAGGACCAACCTAAACCTCGCCTGGTGCAACCTCAGGCCACTTCCTCCTGTTCCTCACGAGAAGAGGTAACCTCCACTTCACTCCAACGTCCTCTCAGGGAGCTGTAGAGAGCAGTGAGGTCTCCCTCAGCCTCCTCTTCTCCAGACTGAACACAGAAGCAGAAGCAGAAGCAACCAGGTTGGAAAAGACCTCAGAGATCATCAAGTCCAAGCTGTCACCCAGCACCTCCTGACAACTAAACCATGGCACCAAGTGCCACATCCAATCCCTTCCTGAACACCTCCAGGGAAGGTGACTCCACATCCCAATGGCCAACAACTTTCTCTGGGAAGAACTTTCTCCTCACCTCCAGTCTAAACCTCCCCTGGCACAGCTTGAGACTGTGTCCTCTTGTTCTGGTGCTGCTTGCCTGGGAGAAGAGACCAACCCCCACCTGGCTCCAACCTCCCTTCAGGGAGTTGGAGAGAGCAAGAAGGTCTTCCCTCAGCCTCCTCTTCTCCACACTGAACACCCCCAGCTCCCTCAGCTGCTCCTCCCCAGCTCTGTTCTCCAGATCCTTCCCCAGCTTGGTTGCTCTTTTCTGGACCTGCTGCAGCCCTCAGTGTCCTGGTTGGAGTGAGGGCCCCAGATCTGACCCCAGGATTCAAAATACAACCTTCTTGGCCCCCTGGGGAGCTGCTGGCTCATCTGCAGCCACTGCTGATCAACACCTTCAGGCTTATTCCCACCAGGCAGTTTCCAGCCACTCTGCCCAGAGCCCGGAGCATTCCTGGGGTTGTGACCCAAGCACAGCACCCTGCACTTGGCCTTGTGTCCTCAATGTACATGAGCTGCAGCCTCATTCAATTTTGAACCTAGACCAAGACAGCAACCATCCTTGGCTAAAAGCACCTCCAGCCCTGCCTCCAGCTCTGCTGTCCCCAGCAGAAGGACACAGAGCTGCTGGAGGGAGGCCAGAGGAGGCCACAGAGATGCTCCCAGGGCTGGAGCAGCTCTGCTGGGAGCACAGGCTGAGGGAGCTGGGGCTGTGCAGCCTGCAGAGGAGAAGGCTCCAGGGGCACCTCAGAGCTGCTGCCAGGACCTGAAGGGATCCTGCAGGAAGGCTGCAGAGAGACTTCTCCTGAGGGGGAATGGAGCCAGGTCAAGGGGGAATGGTTTGGAGCTGAGGCAGAGCAGGGTTGGAGTGGAGCTGAGGAAGAAGTTGTTCAGTGTGAGGCTGGGGAGAGTCTGGCACAGGCTGCCCAGGGAGGCTGTGGCTGCCTCCTGCCTGGGGGTGTTCTAAGGGCAGGCTGGATGAGGCCTTGGGCAGCTGAGTCTAGTTGAGAGGTGTCAGGGATCTCTGAGGTCCCTTGCAAGCTGAGCCATGCTGTGATGACCCAGTCTGTGCCACCTGCTGGGAGCCCCATGAGGAGCAAGGGGAGCTGCAGAGCACTCAATGTTTGTTTTGTGTTGCTACTGTTTGGAAAGTAAGAGCTGTGTGCAGCGTGCAGGGAGCTGGAAGGCTTGGAGCTGCACAACAGAAACGCCTCCTGGCTGTGCTCACCTGCTAAGTGTGGAGGTGACCTCATGCCCTGGGCAGGCTGCAGGGTTAGCTCATGGGGCTTGAAGAATAGATTACCCCCCCCAGTCTGTGTGTCTGTCTGTGTGTGCCATGGGAGTGCATGGAGAGAGACATCTTGCACAGAAAGACAAAGCTGCTCATTCCCACTCAAAATGACTGTTCTGGGCTGTGTGTGCTCACTGAATGCTTCACCTCCAGATTCCTCCCTCAGTTCCACAGGCACATAAGTGAGAAAGAGGACAATGGCAGTCAGCTGGTGACGAAGTCCCCAGGAGCCAGCAGTGGTCCCTGGCAGCCCAGAGGCAGCTGAGTGCTGAGCTGCAGCCAGAGCAGGGAGAGCAGCAGCACAGGGAGGGGATTCTGCCCCTCTGCTCTGCTCTGCTCAGCCCCTACCTGCAGCACTGCCTCCAGCTCTGGGGCCCCCAGCACAAGAAGGACCTGGAGCTGCTGGAGAGGCTCCAGAGGAGACCATGAAGATGATCAGAGGGCTGAGAACTTCCCCTGTGGGAGCCTGGGAAAGTTTGGGCTGGAAGAGTTGGGGTTTTTCAGCCTGGAGAAGAGAAGACTCCAGGGGGACCTCAGAGCAGCCTTCCAGTACCTGAAGGGCTCCAGGAGAGCTGGGGAGGGACTTTGGGCAAGGGCTGGGAGTGGATGAGGATGAGGAACAGTGGCTCTGAGCTGGGAGAGGGGAGACTGAGACTGGAGAGGAGGAAGAAATTGTTGAGAGTGAGGCTGGGGAGACTCTGGCACAGGCTGCCCAGGGAGGCTGTGGCTGCCTCCTGCCTGGAGGTGTTCAGGGCCAGGCTGGATGAGGCCTTGAGCAAGCTGGGCTGGGGGGAGGTGTCCCTGCCCATGGCAGGGGCTTGGAACTGGATGAGCTTGAAGGCCCCTTCCAACCCAACCATTCTGTGATCTATGGTAATGCCACAACTGCAGTCAGTGCCTTCTGGCTCCAGGTTGATGAGTCCTGTGGCTGGGAAGCTGGGGCCTGAGTGCAGCTGCTCCAGAAGCTCTCTGGATGTTCTGGTTTATGGTCTGTGGAAGGGGCCTGGAGGCTTTGAGCAGAGCTGCTCTTCTCACAAGCTGCCCTTGCAGCTGAGCTGGAGTGTTCCCAGGGAAAGGTCTGCCTGCTCTCTCAGCATCAGACAGTGGTTAATGTTTCACCTCCAGACACAGGCTGGCATTCAGAGGCTGGGCACTTGGTAAGGCTCCTGGTGAGGGATGCGAGGGCAGATCTGGTGGTGTGAAACTGGGAGGGTTGGCTGCTGCACCATCGGGCTCTGAGGCCATCCAGTGAGATGTGGCCAGGCTGGAGGGCTGGGCAGAGGGGAACCCAATGAGGTTCATCAAGAGTAAGTGCAGAGTGCTGCAGCTGGGCAGGAGCAACACCATGCAGCAGTACAGGTGCAGAGCAGCTCTGTGGAGCAGGACCTGGGAGGCTGGGGGGCAGTAAGTTGACCATGGAACAGCAAAGTGCAAAGAAGGCCAAGGGGCTCCTGGGCTGCATTGAGTGTGGCCAGCAGGTCAAGGGAGCTTCTTCTCCCTCTCTGCTCTGTCCTGGTGAGACCACAGCTGGAGTGTTGTGTCCAGTTCTGGGCTCCCCAGCTCAAGAGGGACAGGGATCTGCTGGAGAGTCCAAGGGAAGATACAAGGATGCTGAAGGGCCTGGAACCTCTGTGTGATGAGGAGAGGCTGAGACCTGGGGCTGGTGAGCCTGGAGAGGAGAAGCCCCAGGGAGGATCTGATCAGTGTCTGTAAGTCTCTGAGGGGTGGGTGTCAGGAAGGGGCCAGGCTCTTTGCAGTGGTTTCTTGTGGCAGGACAAGGGTCAAGGAGGGCAAACTGGAACCCAGGAGGTTCCACCTCAACATGAGGAGAAACAGCTTTGCTGTGAAGGTGCTGGAGTCCTGAAGCAGGCTGCTCAGGGAGGTTGTGGAGTCTCCTTCTCAGGCCCCATCTGGATGTACTCCTGTGTGACCTGTCCTAGGGGGTTGTGCTTTGGCAGGGGGATTGGACTTCAGCTCCTACCGTTCTGTGACTCTCCTCTGGCCTGCTTATGCTGCCTTAGAGAGTATGGTTAGCAGTGCCAGATCTTCTTCTGTCCTGGTTTCTGTGTTTAGGAAGATGGATTCCACCCAGAGAAGTTGTCTGAGGGAGGTGGGAGCAGGGAGGCTGTCCCAGGGGTGGGCAGCTCCTGCTGTGCCCAGCAGCATGCCCCACTGCCAGCTGCTCAGAGACACTCCTGTTGCCCAGGGTGTGAAGTGCTGCTTGTCACCCAGCCACCACGCCACCAGAGGCTCACTGCCAGCGAACCTGGGAGGCAGTGGGCAGAGTGTGAGGCAGCTGCAGCTGGGCTCCTGGGCTGCTGTGGTTGCTTGGGCAGTGCCAAGGCGGCAGAGGCAGGTTCCCTGCCAGGCAGTGCTGGCTGCCTGCTGTCCCAGCTCCAGTGGAGGGCGGGATTCGTGCTGCCAGGAGCGTGCCCAGCTCCACTGTTCCCACATCTGTGCCTGGCATGGCAGCACTCAGGCAGAGCCCTTCAACCCCACAGCCCTGCCTGCCTCTGTTTAGCTTGGGGTTGCCAGCTCCAGCTGCTTGAGTGAGGTGTGAGCTGCTCAGCACCACGCTGCTCTCCTCAGCTCAGACAGGGCCCTGGGCCCGGGCACTGCCCCTTGCACAGCCCTTCCTTGCTCTGAGGCAGCAGAGCAGCAGGATACAGGGATTGGGAGTGGTGGGACAAGGGGAATGGGCTTCAAGTTGAGGAGAGCAGATTGAGACTGGAGAGGAGGAAGGAATCCTTGAGAGTGAGGCTGGGGAGACTCTGGCACAGGCTGCCCAGGGAGGCTGTGGCTGCCTCCTGCCTGGAGGTGCTGCAGGCCAGGCTGGATGAGGCCTTGAGCAGCCTGGGCTGGGGGGAGGTGTCCCTGCCCATGGCAGGGGGCTGGAGCTGGGTGAGCTTGAAGGTCCCTCCAGATCCAAACCATTCCATGATTTTGTGATCCTTCCTGAGCACAAATAGGCTGCAGGGGTGGGAAGGTGCCAGCAGCACCCTGGATTCACAGCCTGGGCCTTGTGTGTAGCTGGCAGAGAAGTAGCCAGCAGCAGGGTGGTGTTCTTTAACCTCGTACAGCACAAACATTGAGGTGCTGGAGCATGTCCAGAGAAGGTCAGTGAGGCTCCTGAAGGGCCTGGAGCACCTGGCCACCTGAGGGAGCCAGGGGTGTTCAGGCTGGAGAAGAGGAGGCTGAGGGAGACCTCATTGCTCTCTGCAGCTCCCTGAAGGGAGGTTGGAGTGAGGAGGGGGCAGCCTCTGCTCCTTGGTGACAAGCAACGGGAGCAGAGGAAGTGCTGCACCAGGGAAGGCTCAGGCTGGGTCTCAGGAAATGTTTCTGCACTGGAAGGGTTCTCAGACATTGGAAGAGGCTGCCCAGGGCAGTGCTGGAGTCACCATCCCTGGCCATGTTCAAGCACTGTCTGGACCTGGTGCCTGGGACATGGCTTGGTGCTGACCCTGCAGTGCTGGGTTGAGGGTTGCACTGAATGAGCTTTGAGTTCTCTTCCAAGCAGCTATGTTCTGTGATTCTGATTCTAATGGAGTGGAGAAATGTCTTAACTATCAAATACTTCAGTTTTCCAATGGGACTGGAGAGGTTTCCTGCTGAACATTATTAGCCCAGATAAGGAGTTACAGTGTTAGGAGTGCAGGAGCTGCTTGTGCAGAGAGACAGCTTAGCACTGACACTGGGCAAGTTCCAGCAGGTCTGCAGTGGATGCTTTCCATCTGCCCATGCTGGGTTAGCATCAGCCCCCTCTATTTTCACCTGTGTGAAGTGCTAATGAGAGCAGGGAGTCCTTGGGGCTGAGTGGGAAGGAAGCAAGATGGGAATCTGTCATTGTGCTCTGCTTCCCTCCTTGCCTCACAGCTGAGAGCCTCCAGCATGGTGTTGGCCAAACGATGAGCAGGGGAGAATGGGGATGGGCCTCAAGGGGAGAAAAAGGTGAAGTCAGAACTCAGTATGTGGGAAGGACTTATGCAGAAGGAGGGCCATAGAGTGGGTTGGGTTGGAAGAGAATCTTCTTACTATCCCTGGAGGTGTTCAGGGGGATTGGATGTGGCACTTGGAGCCATGTTTTAGTCATGAGGTCTGTGGTGACAGGTTGGACTTGATGATCTTTGAGGTCTCTTCCAACCTTGGTGATTCTGTGATTCTGTGATCCAGTGCCAACCCCCTGCCATGGGCAGGGACACCTCCCCCCAGCCCAGCTTGCTCAAGGCCTCATCCAGCCTGGCCTTCAACACCTCCAGGCAGGAGGCAGCCACAGCCTCCCTGGGCAGCCTGTGCCAGAGTCTCCCCAGCCTCACTGGAAAGAATTTCTTCCTCCTCTCCACTCTGTCTCCCCTCTCCCAGCTCAAAGCCATTGTTCCTCATCCTGGCACTCCCAGCCCTTGCCCAAAGTCCCTCCCCAGCTGTCCTGGAGCCCTTCAGGTACTGGGAGGCTGCTCTGAGGTCTGCCTGGAGCCTTCTCTTCTCCAGGCTGCACAGCCCCAACTCTCCCAGCCTGTCCCCACAGGGGAGGTTCTGCAGCCTCTTATCATCTCTGTGGCCCCCTCTGGAGTCTCTCCATCAGCTCCAGGTCCTTCTTGTGCTGGGGGCCCAGAGCTGGAGGCAGTGCTGCAGGTGGGGGCTGAGCAGAGCAGAGCAGAGGGGCAGAATCCCCTCCCTGTGCTGTTGCTCTCCCTGCTCTGGATACACCCCAGGAGATGTTTGGGCTCTGGGCTGCCAGTGAGCATTGCTGGCTCATGGGGAGAGCAAACATCTTGAGGCAAAGCTGTTGTGAATCAGCAAAGGAAGGTTGTGTGTTGTACTAGAGGAGGCCGCCTCTGGAGCCCTCCTGCCATTAGCCCAGGTCCAGAAGAGCTGGAAGGAAGAGCTGCTGCTGGAGGGGAGTGCTGGCTGCTGAGATGTGCTTACTGCACCAAGCCTCTCGTGCTGGAGCTGGCACCAGGGCTGCTTTCAAATCCCAGATCACTCTGGAGAGACAAGTGAACATATTGCTTGGGAACCTGCCTGCAGCAGAGGAGCTGCTCTCTGCCAGCTTCTCTCAGTGTGCTTAGGTGCTGCAAACTTGCTTGGGTGGAGGAAGAGAAGACTTGTGGTTAGTGTTAGATGTGAGAGGGCATCACGCTACCCGGCCCCAGGTGCCAGTGCCTTACACAGGCAGTTGGACCTCGGTGGCATTGCAGGAAAATCAGAACATGCCCTGTGAGCAGGGAGCACTGGAGAATTGGGCAGCCCTGCTCTCAGATCCCTTGGTTGGCCTGCAGTGACCCTGGGGCTAGGTGGCCAGCTTGCTGGCCCCATCCCAGGGTGGATTGCTGCAGCTCTCAGAGTGATGACAGCAGATTGCCTCTGAGAGCAGAGTGACCTGGAGGTGGAGTTTCACTTGACACAAGGGAGCAACAGCAAACCAGAAGTGGCTTGGCTACGGAGGGCAGCAGTTGAGCTGTGGGGCCGTGGCAGGGCTTGGCTGTGCGGGGCCTGACTCAGCTGTGCCGGGCCTGGCTCGGCTGTGCGGGGCCTGGTTTGGCTGTGCCGGCCCTGGCTCGGCTGTGCAGGGCCTGGCTCGGCTGTGCGGGGCATGGCTTGGTTGTGCCGGGCCTGGCTCGGCTGTGCGGGGCCTGACTCAGCTGTGCCGGGCCTGGCTTGGCTGTGCCGGGCCTGGCTTGGCTGTGCCGGGCCTGGCTTGGCTGTGCTGGGCCTGGCTCGGCTGTGCGGGGCCTGGCTCGGCTGTGCGGGGCATGGCTTGGCTGTGCCGGGCCTGGCTTGGCTGTGCGGGGCATGGCTCGGCTGTGCAGGGCCTGGCTTGGCTGTGCGGGGCATGGCTTGGTTGTGCCGGGCCTGGCTTGGCTGTGCGGGGCCTGGCTCGGCTGTCCTGGGCATGGCTCGGCTGTGCAGGGCCTGGCTCGGCTGTGCGGGGCCTGGTTTGGCTGTGCAGGGCATGGCTCGGCTGTGCTGGGCATGGCTTGGCTGTGCGGGGCATGGCTTGGTTGTGCCAGGCCTGGCTTGGCTGTGCGGGGCCTGGCTCGGCTGTGCCGGGCCTGGCTTGGCTGTGCCGGGCCTGGCTTGGCTGTGCGGGGCATGGCTTGGTTGTGCCGGGCCTGGCTCGGCTGTGCCGGGCATGGCTCGGCTGTGCGGGGCATGGCTCGGCTGTGCGGGGCATGGCTTGGTTGTGCCGGGCCTGGCTCGGCTGTGCCGGGCCTGGCTCGGCTGTGCCAGGCCTGGCTCGGCTGTGCAGGGCCTGGCTCGGCTGTGCGGGGCATGGCTTGGTTGTGCCGGGCCTGGCTCGGCTGTGCGGGGCCTGACTCAGCTGTGCCGGGCCTGGCTTGGCTGTGCCGGGCCTGGCTTGGCTGTGCCGGGCCTGGCTTGGCTGTGCTGGGCCTGGCTCGGCTGTGCGGGGCCTGGCTCGGCTGTGCGGGGCATGGCTTGGCTGTGCCGGGCCTGGCTTGGCTGTGCGGGGCCTGGCTCGGCTGTGCAGGGCCTGGCTTGGCTGTGCGGGGCATGGCTTGGTTGTGCCGGGCCTGGCTTGGCTGTGCGGGGCCTGGCTCGGCTGTCCTGGGCATGGCTCGGCTGTGCAGGGCCTGGCTCGGCTGTGCGGGGCCTGGTTTGGCTGTGCAGGGCATGGCTCGGCTGTGCTGGGCATGGCTTGGCTGTGCGGGGCATGGCTTGGTTGTGCCAGGCCTGGCTTGGCTGTGCGGGGCCTGGCTCGGCTGTGCCGGGCCTGGCTTGGCTGTGCCGGGCCTGGCTTGGCTGTGCGGGGCATGGCTTGGTTGTGCCGGGCCTGGCTCGGCTGTGCCGGGCATGGCTCGGCTGTGCGGGGCATGGCTCGGCTGTGCGGGGCATGGCTTGGTTGTGCCGGGCCTGGCTCGGCTGTGCCGGGCCTGGCTCGGCTGTGCCAGGCCTGGCTTGGCTGTGCAGGGCCTGGCTCGGCTGTGCGGGGCCTGGCTCGGCTGTGCTGGGCATGGCTTGGTTGTGCCGGGCCTGGCTCGGCTGTGCTGGGCATGGCTCGGCTGTGCCGGGCCTGGCTTGGCTGTGCGGGGCCTGGCTTGGCTGTGCGGGGCCTGGCTTGGTTGTGCCGGGCCTGGCTCGGCTGTGCGGGGCCTGGCTCGGCTGTGCCGGGCCTGGCTTGGTTGTGCCGGGCCTGGCTCGGCTGTGCCGGGCCTGGCTTGGCTGTGCCGGGCCTGGCTTGGTTGTGCCGGGCCTGGCTCGGCTGTGCTGGGCATGGCTCGGCTGTGCCGGGCCTGGCTTGGCTGTGCGGGGCCTGGCTTGGCTGTGCGGGGCCTGGCTTGGTTGTGCCGGGCCTGGCTCGGCTGTGCGGGGCCTGGCTCGGCTGTGCCAGGCCTGGCTTGGTTGTGCCGGGCCTGGCTCGGCTGTGCTGGGCCTGGCTCGGCTGTGCCGGGCCTGGCTTGGCTGTGCGGGGCCTGGCTTGGTTGTGCCGGGCCTGGCTCGGCTGTGCGGGGCCTGGCTCGGCTGTGCGGGGCCTGGCTCGGCTGTGCTGGGCATGGCTTGGTTGTGCCGGGCCTGGCTTGGCTGTGCGGGGCCTGGCTCGGCTGTGCAGGGCATGGATTGGTTGTGCAGGGCCTGGCTTGGCTGTGCGGGGCATGGCTTGGTTGTGCCGGGCCTGGCTTGGCTGTGCCGGGCCTGGCTCGGCTGTGCGGGGCCTGGCTCGGCTGTGCAGGGCATGGATTGGTTGTGCAGGGCCTGGCTTGGCTGTGCAGGGCCTGGATTGGTTGTGCAGAGCCTGGCTCAGCTGTGCAGGGCATGGATTGGTTGTGCAGGGCCTGGATTGGTTGTGCAGGGCCTGGCTTGGCTGTGCTGGGCATGGCTTGGTTGTGCCGGGCCTGGCTCGGCTGTGCGGGGCCTGGCTCGGCTGTGCAGGGCATGGATTGGTTGTGCAGGGCCTGGCTTGGCTGTGCGGGGCATGGCTTGGTTGTGCCGGGCCTGGCTCGGCTGTGCCGGGCCTGGCTTGGCTGTGCGGGGCCTGGCTCGGCTGTGCAGGGCATGGATTGGTTGTGCAGGGCCTGGCTTGGCTGTGCCGGGCCTGGCTTGGTTGTGCCGGGCCTGGCTTGGCTGTGCAGTGCTGCTGGAGCCTTTCAGTTCAACCCTCTGGTTCCTTGCATGGGAGAGGAGACACGTGAGCAAAGCCTAGGGAGAGTTCTAGATGTTGTGGCCTGCCCTTGTTCATCCTTGTGGAAGATACTGGAGGCAGAAGGCTTCAGAAGGAGGTGAAGCCTCTTGTCTGGGCCGTGGGAGAGCTGCGTGCCTTGTCTGCAGCCTTCTTTGCTATTCACTGTGGCACCGTGAAGCCAGAAGTGTGCAGGGAGGGGGCACCTTGTGCCCACCATCAGCTGGATGCAGGAGGACCTCATCCAATCCACCAAGCTGCCTTCTGGGGACAGGAGCAGCTGTTTAGACCTTGGGGCACCCAGCCTGGGAAGTTGTGTTGCTCTTCTTGGGGGGACAGTGAGAAGTGGCCGCGTGGTTCAGAGAGAAGCGAAGAGGCTGCAGAGCCCAAACCTGGCCATGGCCTGGAATTGTGCCAGGGCAGGGTTAGGCTGGAGATGAGAAAAGATGGTTTTGTTGCAGGAATGGTCAGGGACTGGCAGAGGCTGCCCAGGGAGGTGGTGGAGTCCCCAGCCCTGGAGGTGTGCAGGAAACCTGTGGCCGTGGCACCTGGGGACATCGTTTGGTGGCCATGGTGGGGGTGGGTTGATGGTTGGACTGGATGATCTTAGAGGCCTTTGCCAAGCCAAATGATTCTCTGAGGCACCATTTCCGTGTTTGGCAGGGCCAGGCTGGGCTTGGGGGGCTGGGTGGGCTGGGCACCTTGGCAGGGTCAATGCAAGATCAGTTTCCATGGTGCAGATTTGCTGTAAGCAGCTTTCTCAACCTCTGCAAAGACTCAGCTCTGGGGTAACTTCATTGAGGTCCAGCTCATCCCCAAAGCCACAGCTCCTTGCTCGTTGGGGTGAGACCCCACCTGCATGTTTAGCTGGAGGATTGGCTTTCCCTGACCTTGCAGGATCTTTCTGCTGTCTAGATGTCTGCAGCTGCTGCTGCTGCTGCCAGTGCAGATCCACAGACTGCACTGGGGTGGAAGGGAGCCTCAAAGGGCATCCTGTGCAGCCCCCCTGCAGGCAGCAGGGACACTGTCAGCTAGGTCAGGCTGCCCAGGGTCACATCAAGTTTGACCTTGAATGTCTCCAGGGATGGAGTCTCCACCACCTCCCTGGGCAACCTGTTCCAGTTTCTCCCCAGCCTCACTGTTCAGTGCTCCCTCCTGATGTCCAACCTAACTCTGCCCTGCTCCACTGTCAAACCATTGCCTCTTGTCCTGTCCTCACAGCCCCTTCTGAACAGTCCCTCCCCAGCCTGCCTGTAACCCCTTCAGATACTGAAGTGCAGCTCTGGGGTCTCCCTGGAGCCTTCCCTTCTCCAGGCTGAGCAGCCCCAACTCTCCCAGCCTGTCTCCATTAGAGAAGTGCTTCAGCCCTCTGATCATCTTGGTGGCCTCCTCTGGACCCACACTGAGAGCTCCATGTGTCTCCATGTGTTGGGGCTCCCTTATCTGGCCACAGCCCTGCAGGTGAGGTCTCCCCAGGGCAGAGCAGAGGGGCAGGATCCTCTCTCTCCATCTCTGGCAATGGGCACTGGCAGCCCAGAAGCCCTTTGGGCTGCCCTTGGCCTTCTGGGCTGCCAGTGCCCATTGCTGGCTCCTGTCCATCTCCTCCCCCTAGAATGGTTTGGGTTGGAAGGGACCTCCAAAAGTCATCCAGTCCAACCCCTGTGCAGTCAGCAGGGACATCCTCCACCGGATCAGGTTGCTCACAACCTTGATGGAGCCTGCACTACCTCCCCAGGCAACCTGTTGCAGTGTTCCATGGTTAAGAGCTTGATCCTAGCATTCAAGGGAGAGGAGAGGTTTGGAGAGGAGAGGAGAGGTTTGGAGAGGAGAGGTTTGGAGAGGAGAGGTTTGGAGAGGAGAGGTTTGGAGAGGAGAGGTTTGGAGAGGAGAGGAGAGGAGAGGAGAGGAGAGGAGAGGAGAGGAGAGGAGAGGAGAGGAGAGGAGAGGAGAGGAGAGGAGAGGAGAGGAGAGAGGGGAGGAGAGGAGAGGAGAGAGGGGAGGAGAGAGGGGAGGGGAGAGGGGAGGAGAGAGGGGAGGAGAGAGGGGAGGAGAGAGGGGAGGAGAGGAGAGGAGAGAGGGGAGGAGAGGAGAGGAGAGGAGAGGAGAGGGGAGGAGAGGGGAGGAGAGGAGAGGAGTGCAAAGAGCAGGGGAGGGGAGAGGATGGGAGGGGAGGGGAGGAGAGGAGAAGAGAGGGGAGGAGAGGGGAGGGGAGGAGAGAAGTGGAGAGGGGAGGGGAGAGGAGTGCGGAGAGGAGAGGAGAGGAGAGGAGAGGAGAGAGGGGAGGAGAGGAGAGGGGAGGGGAGGAGAGGGGAGGAGAGGAGAGGTTCGGAGAGGAGAGGTTCGGAGAGGAGAGGTTCGGAGAGGAGGATTAGAATAGAATTGAATAGAATTGAATTGCTTTGAATTAACCAGGTTGGAAAAGACCTTTGAGATCATCCAGTCCAACCTATCACCCAACACCATCTGATCAACTAAACCATGGCACCAAGTGCCTCGGCCAGTCCCCTCTTAAACTGGATGAAGCACTTGGTGCCATGGTTTAGTTGGGTAGATGACTGAAAGGAGTCTCCTAGTGCACCTTTGGGATAGTAGCCCAGCTGTGAGTGGCTGCAACAGCATCACCCTGGGATGCAGGACACTCTCTTGGGACTTGTCACTCTCAGGACACCTTGCTCTGGAAGAACTGGAGCTCAGGTCCAGAGGAGAGGTGGTTGCACAGAGCTAGTGTCTGTGGGAGCAGCCATGGTAGGTGAGATGTGGCATGTGCCTGAGATGCCCTGCTTGTCTCTGCTGTGCCTTGTGGCTCAGACATCAGCCAGCTCCTTCAGGGACGTTTGGTTGGAGGTCTTGCTGGTTCTGACCCATCCCAGGCATGGATTAGGACTGAAATGCTACTCCTGAAACCAAGGAAGTCTGCTCTTCCCATTTCTAGTGAGGGATCCTTTTTCTTCCATGCCAGGGCTGCTGGGAGCCTCTGGAGGCTGGTGGAGCCCTTGCTGCAGTGAGCTTTCCCTCCGTGCCTGTCGCTGCCAGCTCCCAGGAGGGCAAGTGCCGGAGTGGCTGCCCGCAGCCTGCCTGCCGTGCCATGCTCTGGGCCCCAGCAGCCCCCAGCACCGCTCTGTGCTGCATTAGTGGTTGCTGGCCTCCAGCAAACAGCTGCTGTGTCTTCTGGAGATGCTCTGCCATGCTCCTGGCTCCGCTCTTGTGTCTTTTGGCATCCCTCAGGTCCGTGGCTTTGGCCGGCGCCGCGGCCTCCTTCCCCGCTTGGCCGCTGCCGCTGGAAGGACCTGGTGTCAGACTACCAGATCCAACCCATTGACTCCTTGGCTCTCTCTGCCCTTGTGGCTGCCTGCTCTGCCTGCTGCCTTCACGTTCAGAGCCATCCAGGATTTCCTTTAAAAATAGCTCTTGGCTGAGGAGCATTTTCCAAGCGCAGGCTGGAAGCGACCGGGGCCTTGCAGCCTCCTCCGGGCTGCCGGCAGCCCTCCTGAGCCGCTGGAGGTGTGAAGTCCCTCAGCCCTCGTTTGTTGCATGTTAATGACACTGCTGGTCCTCCCCGTGGAAGGGAGGAGTGGGTGGCACGGAGCCTGCAAGCCGGGGAAGGGAGCCCAGCCAAGAGCAGGCTGTTGCCAAATTAAGGAGGTGCTGCTCCTCCGCCTTCTGTCCAGGCTCTTCTGCTGCCTGTCTGGAGGGCTGGGGTTTGCTGGAGCCTTCTGTGAGTTGATTTATCTCCTTCACCCAGGAGAAGCACGTGAGAAGAAAAGCTGTGGAGGGGAGAGGAAGGCAGGGCAACCTGCCAGGGTGGGAGAGGGAGGGGAGGAGGATGGGTGGGCAGAGGAAGGCAGCAGGCTCTGCAGCGTGGGGGCTCTCCCCTGAGGGACTGACCCCATCAGACCGCTTCAGTCCCTCGGGGGCTCAGCCCTGGCGTGCCCTAAGGGGCTGTAACCCCCTCACACCAGGGAAGTCAGGAGAGGGTTGAAGCTGAGCAGTGGTGAGGATGTGAAGGGAGAAGTTGCCATCAGCAGCCTCCTCTGCAGCCTGCTCAGCAGCTCCCAGGGCATGGCTGGAGCTGCTGGAGCTTGTGGGGCTGGCTGTGACCCGGGGGGTGGCAGCGCAGCAGCATTCAGCAGCAGCCACCATTGTGTGGCTTCATCACCCACTCCTCAGGCAGGCTCTGCTGCCCTGGGGCTTGGTGGCTCTCTGGGTGTGCTGCTGCCAGTGCCTGCTGCCATTTGGGCACAGCTGCCCTGCCTGCAGCCCATCCCAGCCACCAGGGCTCAGCTCTGTTCCTGCCTTGAGCACAGCCCTGGGAGGAGAGGCTGAGGGAGCTGGGGTTGCTCAGCCTGGAGAAGAGGAGGCTCAGGGGAGACCTCATTGCTCTCTCCAACTCCCTGCAGGGAGGTTGTAGCCAGGTGGGGGTTGGTCTCTTCTCCCAGGCACCCAGCAGCAGAACAAGAGGACACAGTCTCAAGCTGTGCCAGGGGAGGCTTAGGCTGGAGGTGAGGAGAAAGTTCTTCCCAGAAAGAGGAACTGGCCATTGGGATGTGCTGCCCAGGGAGGTGGTGGAGTCCCCATCCCTGGAGGTGTTCAGGAAGGGATTGGATGTGGCACTTGGAGCCATGGTTTAGTGGTCAGGAGGTGCTGGGTGACAGCTTGGACTTGCTGAGCTCTGAGGTCTTTTCCAACCTGATGGATTCTGTGATTTAAGGATCCCTCTGTGGTCACATCATCAGAGAGCTGTGACACCAGTTTCTGGTGTGACTTGGCAGTGCTGGCTCTGTGGCTGATGTCACATCAGCTCCCCAGCAGTGCTGGCTGAGCTCAGGTCTCCTGCAGTCAGGTACTTTGTACTTTAGTTATAAATGGTTGAAGGATAAACCTTTCCCAGGGCCATGGACAGGACCTGAGTGGCTGAGCCCTGGAGCAGTGCCAGGACTCCCAGGTTCACAGAGGTTGGCCTAGACCCTGTCATGCCCCTGGGTTCTGGGACAAAAGCACCTCCAAGCAGCACAGTCACCCTTCCAGCTGCTGCTGTGCCTGCATTGGACTTGTACCACCTTAAGTGGATTTTAACTGCAGGCTTCACTGCAGTTCGGTGAGCTGCTGCTCTGCAGACAGGCAGCTGGAGCTGTGCAGGGGCCAGCAAGTCCTTGCCCAAGGAGCTGGGGGATCTTAAAGTGAAGTCAGCTGGAGAAACTTGGTTTAGCACCTGCTGTGTGAGAACATTTGTGTCTCAGTATTTCCTGCTCCCTGCAGTCACTGATGTGCCAGGTCCTGCTCTGAGCAACTTTGCAGCCCCACAGCAGTCCTAGAAGACTGAGAAGAGCTGTGGAAAGCCCCAGACTTGCTCCTGTTGTCCTTTCCAGCCCTCTGCCCTCTCCTGGAACTTCACAGCCCTCCTGTGCCCTTTGGCTGTTGGCCCTGAGCAGTTGCACTTGCTTGCAGGAGCAGTGCTGAGCAGGTTCCTGGCATGCAGCAGCCACTGTGGCTCCCCCAGGGCAGAGCTCTTGGGTGTGCAGGGCAGAGCTTGTGGCAGGCAGCCTGTCCCCACAGGCAGCAGTCTCAGCAGGGAGGGCTTCTCCTGCAGGGTGATGGCTGTCCCCCACTGATGCCCATGGGACAAGGGGGGAGCCTTCATGTCCTGTGGTCTGACCTGTGCCCTGCTGAGGCAGTGGGCAGGGAGGTGTGCTCTGGGCATCTCCAGCCCCACTGCTGATGCAGAGTACTGCTCTCCATAGTCCTCTTCCCTGGGCCTGGAGCTGGGGGAGCAGGCAGCAGGTGAGCTCTGCTCCTTGCCCTGTGCAGAAGGGGCTTGTTTCCACCAGGATGGTCCCACCACACCCAGAGCTGCCAGCAGCTGGCCAGCTGTGCCCAGCAGACTGGTGGGATGCCAAACTGCCTGCCCATGAAGCATCAACAGAGGCAGCCTGGCCCCCAGCCACACCTGAGGCCATGCCAGGCTGGTGCTGCTTCCCTGGCAGGGTGGGTGGCAGTGCCTGCTGCCTGTGCTCCTCGTGCTGCCTGTGCTCCTAGTGCTGTGCTCTTGTGTTTGCCAGGCCTGGGATGCAGCTTGGAGCTGAGCCACCTGGGGCTGCACTCTTCTGCTCTCCTGCAGTGGAGGAGGAGACTCCAGACCTTTGTCATGCCCCAGCTGAGGGCAGTGATGCTCTGTCCCCTTGCCCAAGACTGGCCACAGCCCAGCTTGCCAGGTGGGGCCACACACAGCCCTCTGAGGCATCTCAGCTGGGGTCCTGCTGCTGCTGGGGCAGGCAAGGGGATGCTGGCAGTGGCCATGGGGCTGGGGGCACCTTCCCCAGGGGGCACCACCCACCCATCCTCAATTTGTGCGGCTGCTTTGCCCTTAGCTGGGGGCTGGCAGAGGGCATTTTACCTCTTCCCTGCACAGATGGGTGACAGATCTGAAATGTGTGTGGTGGCACTCCCTGGGGACCAGCTGGGCTGGGGGCTGCAGGCAGGGGCTGTAGGCAGGGGATACAGGCAAAGAACACAGGCAGGGGCTGCTGGCAGGGGATATTAGTAGGGGCTGCAGTCAGGGGAATAGAATTAGAATAGAATAGAATAGAATAGAATAGAATAGAATAGAATAGAATAGAATAGAATAGAATAGAATGAACCAGGTTGGAAAAGACCTTTGAGATCATCAAGTCCAACCTAGCACCCAGCACCATCTGATCAGCTGGGCCATGGCACCAAGCACCCCATCCAGGCTCTTCCTAAACACCTCCAGGGATGGGGACTCCACCACCTCCCTGGGCAGCACATTCCCATGGCCAATCTCTCTTGCTGGGAAGAATTTCTTCCTAGCATCCAACCTAAACCTCCCCTGGCACAGCTTGAGACTGTGTCCTCTTGTTCTGGGGCTGGGTGCCTGGGAGGAGACACCAACCCCCACCTGGCTGCAACCTCCCTGCAGGGAGTTGCAGAGAGCAAGAAGGTCTCCCCTGAGCCTCCTCTTCTGCAGGCTAAGCAACCCCAGCTCCCTCAGCCTCTCCTCCCAGGGCTGTGCCCCAGAATACCCACAGGAGATGGAGGCAGGGGCTGCAGGCAGGATTTGCAGGCAGGGAGAGGAGGGCTGCAGCTGGGAGCTGCTGCTGTTTGCTCAGCAAGGGAAGCAGTCCCCAGCAGGCTCTGCCCTCCAGGAGCGTGGCCCTGCGCGGCTGGAGGAAGCCGGGGCAGAGGTTGGAGTTTTCTGGCCTGAGCTCTGAGTGCTTTGAAACTCTTCTGAAGCGCTGTTGGCCTGGGAAGCGTTTAGGAAGTGCTGCTGACTCCATCTGGCTGCGGGAGTGCAGCAGGCTGCAGGGCAGAGCAGTGCTGCTGGCACCGATTTGCTGCCCTGCTCCTGCAGCCTCCCCGCAGCCGGGGCCGGCGCAGCGGGCTCTGGGCCTCCATCGGGTGGCGTTCCTCCGGGACAGGAGCCGGGGAAGGCAGCCACATTTCACCTGAGCTGTCTTGTCCCATGCTTGCTGAGCCTGTGCCCCCTCCCTGCTGGCACCCTGCCCTGCTGTGGGCACCTCTGCCCCGCAAGCCGTGGGCACCCCCAGCCCTGGTTTGGTTGCGTCGCAAACTCCTCCTCTGCTCCAGGCCTCCCTGCTGAAGGGAAACCTGGGAAAGAAGCTTCACAAACAAAAGCATCAAAAGCCTCCTCTGGCCCCCACCTCTTGGGCTGTTCAGTCTGGAGGGGAGAAGGCTGAGAGGGGATTGTGTCTGTAAATATCTGAGGGGTGGGGGTCAGGGGGAAGGTGCCAGGCCCTTTGTGGCGGTGCCCAGGGATAGGACAAGAAGCGCCAGGGACAAGCTGGAACCCAGGAGGTTCCACCTGAACTGGAGGAGAAACTTCTTTGGTGTGAGGCTGCTGGAGGCCTGGAGCAGGCTGCCCAGAGAGGTTGTGGAGTCTCCTCTGGAGAGCTTCCAATCCCCCCTGGATGCACTCCTGTGTGAGCTGCCCTGCGTGCCCCTGCTCTGGCAGAGGGTTGGATTGGATGATCTCTGGAGGTCCCTTCCAACCCCTGACACTCTGTGATCTATGAAAGAGGGCTCAGGAGGCTCCAGTAAACCTCACTCCAGCACTTCTGCATGAACCTAGTAGAATAGAATAAACCAGGTTGAAAGAGACCTTCAAGATCATCAAGTGCAACCTATCAACTAATCCCACACCACCTAATCAACTAACCCATAGCACCAAGCACCCTATCAAGTCTCCTCCTGAACACCTCCAGGGATGGGGACTCCACCACCTCCCTGGGCAGCACATTCCAATGGGCAGTCTCTCTCTCTGTATGGAACTTCTTCCTAACCTCCAACCTAAACCTCCCCTGGTGCAGCCTGAGACTGTGTCCTCTTGTTCTGGTGCTGGCTGCCTGGGAGAAGAGACCAACCCCCAGCTGGCTACAACCTCCCTGCAGGGAGTTGCAGAGAGCAAGAAGGTCTCCCCTGAGCCTCCTCTTCTGCAGGCTAAGCAACCCCAGCTCCCTCAGCCTCTCCTCCCAGGGCTGTGCTCCAGACCCCTCCCCAGCTTTGTTGCCCTTCTCTGGACACCTTCCAGCAGCTCAACCTCTTTCCTGACCTGAGGAGCCCAGAACTGGGCACAGGACTCAAGGTGTGGCCTCAGCAGTGCTGAGCACAGGGCACAAGGACTTCCCTGCTCCTGCTGGCCACACTCTTCCTGATGCAGGCCAGGATGCCCTTGGCCTTCTTGGCCCCCTGGGCACACTGCTGGCTCCTGTTCAGCTGCTGTCCACCAGTACCCCCAGGTCCCTCTCTGTTTGGCTGCTCTCAGCCACTCTGCCCCCAGCCTGTAGCTCTGCCTGGGGTTGCTGTGGCCAATGTGCAGCCCCTGGCACTTGGATGTGTTCAGTCTCCTGCCCTTGGGCTCTGCCCATCTGCCCAGCCATTCAAAGCTGTGAGAAACAGCAGCACAGTGCCTCAGACACTCTGATGGTTCCCCAAGAACAGTTAATGCTGACAGTTTTGAAGGGAGCTGAGGAACTTACTTGTCTTTAGTCCTTGAGAAATCTAAGACAGGTTTGAGAGGTTGTGGAGTCTCCTTCTCTGGAGGCATCCAGGACCCACCTGGATGTGTCCCTGTGTGCCCTGCCCTGGGTGCCCCTGCTCTGGCAGGGGGGTTGGACTGGATGAGCTCTGGAGGTCCCTTCCACCCCCTCCCATTCTGTGGCTCTTCCATGGCTGCTGTTACCTCCTGTTGGTTTCTCTCACTGCTTTTATTGCCTTCAAATCTGGCCCAGACAATTTATGATGTAATTGAGCTGATGAGTTCCAACCTCTCCCTCTTCACAGCACAGCACAGCACACAGCTAAGCTCTTCCCAGTCTACCTTTCCCCCTAACCCCTTTTGGGTTGTTGATTTCCAGCTCTGTGGTTCCTCCTCACTAAGTCTCATTTTCATGTGCTCTTCAGCAGGCAGTGAATGAGTAACCAAATGTCTCCTGGGCTCTGGAATTTAGCAGGCTTTGCCCTTTGCCCAGCTGGGGCAGTGCAGGAATTCACAAGGTACTGAGTTAAAGAGGAGGAGAGAAGGAAACAAGAGCAAATGGCTTGAACACAACACCATGGAATGGTTGAGGTTGGAAGGGACCTCCAAAGGTCACCCAGTCCAACTCCTCTGCACTCAGCAGGGACATCCTCCATCAGATCAGGCTGTGCAGAGCTTTGTTGAGTCTGACCTTAATTATCTCCAGGGATGGGTCCCCAACCACCTCCCTGGGCAACCTGCTGCAGTGCTCCAGCAGCCTCCTGGGGCAGAACTTGTTCCTCACATCCAATCTCAATCTGCTCTGCTCTCATTTCACAGCATTGCCCCTGGGCCTGGCCCTGCAGGCCTTTAGGAACAGTCCCTCTGCAGACTTCTTGTAGCTCCTTCAGGTACTGGAAGGCTGCTCTAAGGTCTCCCTGGACCCCTCTCTTCTCCAGGCTGAACAGCTTCAGCTCTCCCAGCCTGCCCCCATGGCAGAGGTGGTTCAGCTCCCTGATCATCATCGTGGCCTCCCCTAGGCCTGCTCCATTCCTGGCAGCATTTCAGCATTTCTGCTGATTTGTAGCAGCTGTGTGCTGGCTGCAGCCAGAGCAGGGTGGGCAGCAGGGCAGAGAGGGGATTCTGCCCCTGGGCTCTGCTCTGTTCAGACCTCACCTCCAATCCTGCCTCCAGCTCTGCTGTCCCCAGCACCAGAAGGACACAGAGCTGCTGGAGTGAAGCCAGAGGAGGCCACAAGGATGCTGCCAGGGCTGGAGCAGCTCTGCTGGGAGCACAGGCTGAGGGAGCTGGGGCTGTGCAGCCTGCAGAGGAGAAGGCTCCAGGGGCACCTCAGAGCTGCTGCCAGGACCTGAAGGGATCCTGCAGGGAGGCTGCAGAGAGACTTCTCCTGAGGGGGAATGGAGCCAGGCCAAGGGAGAATGGTTTGGAGCTGAGGCAGAGCAGGGTTAGAGTGGAGCTGAGGAAGAAGTTGTTCAGTGTGAGGCTGGGGAGAGTCTGGCACAGGCTGCCCAGGGAGGCTGTGGCTGCCTCCTGCCTGGAGGTGTTCTAAGGGCAGGCTGGATGAGGCCTTGGTCAGCTGAGTCTAGTTGAGAGCTGTCCCTGGGCATGGAGGAGGTTGGAGTAGATGATGCCCAGGGAGGTGGTGGAGTCCCCATCCCTGGAGGTGTTCAAGAGGGGGTTGGATGTGGCACTTGGAGCCATGGCTCTGTGTCAGGAGGTGTTGGGTGGCAGGTTGGACTTGATGAGCTCTGAGGTCTTTTCCAACCTTACTGATTCTGTGATTCTCTGATCTCTCAAATCCCTTCCAGACCAAACCATTCTGTGTTTCTGTGTTTAAGGAGTTAAACAGCCCAGCTCTGCTGACAGGACAGAGATGTGCAGGCTGGGCAGAGCATCCCAGGGCTAGTTAAGATTGGCTGCCAAGGCTTCTGTTCAGGTACAGAGCAGCTGTGCAAGAAATGATTCCTCTCCTGCTCCATGAGCTGGTGGTCATTGGTCATCTCCAGCTCAACACTGCAGCTGGGTTTTCCTTGTCTTGCCCCCAGCTGCTCCTCCAGGCCTGGTGGTGCTGGATGTGTGCAGGCATTGGCACAGCCTGCCCAGGGAGGTGGTGCAGACATCGTCCCCAGGGGTGTTCGAGAAGCCTGTGGGCTTGGCACCTGGGCACACGGTTTAGTGGCCATGGGGGTCCTGGGTTGGTGGCTGGACTGGGTGATCTGAGAGGGGGGTCTCAGAGGGTGATCTGAGAGGGTGATCCCAGAGGGTGGGCTCAGAGGGTGATCTGAGAGGGTGATCCCAGAAGGTGGGCTCAGAGAGGGGTCTCAGAGGGTGATCTGAGAGGGTGATCCCAGAGGGTGATCTCAGAGGGTGGTCCGAGAGGGTGATTCCAGAGGGTGGTCTCAGAGGGTGATGCCAGAGGGTGGTCTCAGTGGGGGTCTCAGAGGGTGATCTCAGGGGGTGATCCCAGAGGGTGGTCCCAGAGGGTGGTCCCAGAGGGTGGTCTCAGGGGGTGGTCCCAGAGGGTGGTCCCAGAGGGTGATCCCAGAGGGTGGTCTCAGAGGGTGATCTCAGGGGGTGATCCCAGAGGGTGGTCTCAGAGGGTGACCCCAGAGGGCTTTTCCAATGGACACAATTCTGTGATTGTGTGGAAGGTTTGGTGGGCAGAGGTGAGAGCTGGAGCAGAAAATCCCCACTGGAGAGAGGCTTTCCTTAGTCTTGCTTGCTTGGAGGAGCAAATCCTGCCAGGGGGTTGTGGATCAGAGGGAGCAGCAGCAGAGCAGGGAGCTCAGCCAGGCCCTGCTCAGCCTCAGCAGGTCCCTTCAGCTCCTAGGAGCCTGTCTGCAGGAAGAGGAAAGAAGGCAGTGAGGTTCCCATTGAAGTAGGGCTGAGGGCAGCAGTGCTGGGGGCTGCTTTAGGCCAGCTGAGGGTTTGGCTTTGGCTGTAGCCTTATTCCTGAACTGGGAGCCATCCCCTGGCCAGGAGGGGAGCTGGGCTGGGGACTGTGTGCTGGGGTTGCTCCCTCTTTGTGCTGCTCTGCATGAGCACAAGGAGGCCTTTTGATGAAGAGCTGCCCAAGCAGAGCATCCCTGGGAGGGACAGGAGGAGCTTCCAGGTGCTGGCAGGGATCCTGCAGGTGCTGGAAGTGCCCCCAGGGGACTCAGTTCCCAAGGGCAGGGGCTGTAAAGCTCAGCCACACTGCTGCTGCCTTTGGCATTGGGGGAGAGATTGCTTCAACTTTGTTATCTTCATGCTCCCATGTGGCCACAGGAGGTGGCCAGGCTTTGTGTTTGGGCTCTCACTGTGGCTCTTGGAGCTCCAGCAGTGCCTTCTGGGGCTGGCTCTTGTTTTGCAGCTTGGCAATATTTTCCATGGTGTGGGAGCCACCTCCCACCCTTCTCCTGATGGCTTTTGAGTCAGTGCTGAAACATGCCTTCCTCTGCTCCAGCTGCTCATGGAGATGACTTCCATGCTGCCTCCTCCTCCTTTGTCCTTACTCTCACCCTCCTCTCTCATGTTTTTAAGCTCTGAGTGCAGGATGTCCAGGAGCTGGGCTGGCAAGCAGAGCTGCTGATGCTGGTGCTCAGTGCCAGTGTGGCTTGAGGACTTTGGCTCTGCCATGGGAGGTGATCCAGCCCCAAGTTCAGCTCATCTCTCTTTCATGGAGCAAAGGCAGTTGATGGTAGGCCTCACCTTGAGTCCTGTGTCCAGTTCTGGGCTCCTCAACTCAAGAAGGACATTGAGAGATTTGAAGGTGTCCAGAGAAGGGCAACAAAGCTGGGGAGGGGTCTGGAGCACAGCCCTGTGAGGAGAGGCTGAGGGAGCTGGGGTTGCTTAGCCTGCAGAAGAGGAGGCTCAGGGGAGACCTTCTTGCTCTCTCCAGCTCCCTGAAGGGAGGTTGTAGCCAGGAGGGGGTTGGGCTCTTCTCTCAGGCAGCCAGCACCAGAACAAGAGGACACAGTCTCAAGCTGTGCCAGGGGAGGTTTAGGCTGGAGGTGAGGAGAAAGTTCTTCCCAGCAAGAGAGATTGGCCATTGGGATGTGCTGCCCAGGGAGGTGGTGGAGTCCCCACCCCTGGAGGTGTTCCAGAGGGGATTGGATGTGGCACTTGGAGCCATGGTTTAGTCATGAGGTCTGTGGTGCCAGCTTGGACTCGGTGATCTCTGAAGTCTCTTCCACCTTTGGTGGTACTGTGAGGCTGTGATCACCTTATTGGTTCTGTGATCCTGTGAGTAGCAAGCAGAGCCTTGCAGCCCAGGCTCTCCTGGCTGGAGATGCATTGTGGTGTGTGCACACTGGCAGCCAGCCCCAGTCTGGGTGGCTTTGCCTGTTGGCTTCCCCAGCGTTGCCTTTGCCTTTGAGAGCGTTTTGCATTCAAAGTGCTCAAGGCAGCTAGAGACCTGAAGTGACCTTACTGTCTCCCAGGCAGATGCCTGCTGCCCAGCTGACAGCCTCAGAGTTAAAATTCCTGTCAGTGCTGTGAATCAGTAGCCTGACCTTTTGGTGCACTGGGCAGAAAGGGCAGGTTTCCCTTTCCCTGCCCCCACCCTGTCATCAGCCCTCTGCAGTGAATGGATTACTCCTGAATTTCAGCTTGGAGCTCCAAAGGGCACTGGGATGGCTGAAGGCTCCCAAGGAGGGCTGAGCTTTTGCTTCTCTCTGATGGAGATTCAAGATGTGTCCCCCCCAAGCTTAGCAGCCTCTAATGGGCTGCAGGAGATGCTGCTGTGCCTCACTAGGAGGGCACAAGGGCAGCAAGGCTGGGGAGAGGCCTTGAGCACAGCCCTGGGAGGAGAGGCTGAGGGAGCTGGGGTTGCTTCGCCTGCAGAAGAGGAGGCTCAGGGGAGACCTTCTTGCTCTCTGCAACTCCCTGCAGGGAGGTTGTAGCCAGGTGGGGGTTGGTCTCTTCTCTCAGGCACCCAGCAGCAGAACAAGAGGACACAGTCTCAAGCTGTGCCAGGGGAAGTTTAGGCTGGAGTTGAGGAGAAAGTTCTTCACTGAGAGAGTTGTTTGCTATTGGGATGTGCTGCCCAGGGAGGTGGTGGAGTCCCCATCCCTGGAGGTGTTCAAGAGGGGATTGGAAGTGGCACTTGGTGCCAAGGTCTGGTCATGAGGTCTGTGGTGCCAGGCTGGACTTGGTGATCTTTGAGGTCTTTTCCAGCCTTGGTGATGCTGTGAGACTGTGAGAGGAGCAGGTCCCTGTTTCTCCTCATGGTTGTGGATCCCCCAGGGCACCTTCACAGTCTTGTAGGAGCATTCAGGGAGCAGTTAAGATTGGGTGCCAAGGCTTCTCTCCAGGTGCAAAGCAGCTGTGAAGGAAATGGTTCCCCTCCTGCTCCATGGGAGTTGATTATTGGTGGTCTCCAGCTTGCAACCCGAGAGCTGTGCTGTCCCTCTCTTGCTCCCAGATGCTCCTTCAGGCTTGGTGGTGCTGGCTGTAAGCAGCAGGGTCCTCTGCTCTCTCTTGCTTGAGAGAAGAGGACTGTGAGGCTTGCAAGGAGCAGCCTGTGTTTCCTGAAGGTGTTAGAGAAACATGGAATCCCAGCATGGTGAGGCTGGAAGGGACCCAGCTCCTGGGGTGCGCTGACTGAGGGGACTTCAGTGTTTCTGCTTGCTGTGTCTCAGGGGGCTGTGCTGGGCTGTGTCACCATGGGGACACTTCAGGAGACCTCCTTGGCTTTTCTGAGGGAAAGCTCTCAGCAGATCCCAAAGAGCAGAAGAGAGCTGGGGCTGTTCAGCCTGCAGAGGAGAAGGCTCCAGGCAGACCTCAGAGCAGCCTTGCAGGACCTGAAGGGGCTCCAGGGGGGTTGGGAGTGACAGGATAAGGGACAAGGGCTTTGAAACTGGAGACCCTCCCCTCTGGGCCAGGCTGGGAGAGCTGGGGCTGTGCAGCCTGGAGAAGAGAAGGCTCCAGGCAGACCTCAGAGCAGCCTTGCAGTACCTGAAGGGCTCCAGGAGAGCTGGGGAGGGACTCTGGCCAAGGGCTGGGAGTGCCAGGATGAGGAACAATGGCTTTGAGCTGGGAGAGGGGAGACTGAGAGTGGAGAGGAGGAAGAAATCCTTGAGAGTGAGGCTGGGGAGACTCTGGCACAGGCTGCCCAGGGAGGCTGTGGCTGCCTCCTGCCTGGAGGTGTTGAGGGCCAGGCTGGATGAGGCCTTGAGCAAGCTGTGCTGGGGGGAGGTGTCCCTGCCCATGGCAGGGGGTTGGCACTGGGTGATCTTGAAGGTCCCTTCCAACCCAAACCCATTCTGTGGCTCTGTGAATCTCTGAATCAGTTCCTGGGTGATTCCCAGCTCAGAGCTGAGGCTCTCCAGCAGTAACCTCCCAGCACCTTCAGTGCACTCTGCTCAGGCTGTGGATAAACTCCTTCAGTGCTGTCACTGCCATCTTCACTGGCTTTGGATTTTCTTCCCCAGCAGCAATAAATCATACTAATAACAGAGGAGGAGAGAGGTTGCCTGTGTGCTGGCTGTGGAGCTCTGGCAGCAGCCTTGGGAGGAGTGGAGCCTTCCCCTGCAAGAAGGTCTCCATGGCTACTGTCTGTGCCCTGCTGGCTAATGCAGCCCAGCTTTGGCTTCTCCTCTGGCTTTGGCTTCTCCTCTGGCAGGCAGTGAATAGCAAACTGCTGTGTGGGCATCAGCAGAGGCAGCTCACAGTGTTTCAGTGCTGGAGCTGCCAGCCAGGGCACTCAGCTGGCAGCCCAGGAGGAAAAGGGGGTTGTGAGAGAGAGGGGGAAGGAAATAATTCATAGCTCCTTCCTGCTTCCTCTCTCTGGGCTCTGTGACTGTCAGGCAGGATCCCCCAGAGCAAGCTCTGCAGATCTGTGTTAGGGGGGATCAGATTTGCTTGGGTTTGGGCAGGAACCCTGCTGACTCAGCAAAACCAAACAGGCTCTTGGGCTGCAGTCAGCCAGGCCAGGAAGGGTTAAAGCCATGGGGCAGGCTTCAGTGTCTGACCAGCAGTACTGTGGCTCCAGAGGATGCTCTGGCCACCTCCTGTGCACCAGGAGCTGCCATGGCTGGAAAGGTTTGTGGTCACCCAGCCACAGCCTCCTTCACTGCCCAAGGCAGCAGCTCTGGAGTGAAACCCCTGGGTCTTGTTTGGCCCAAAGTTTATCTTCAGAGAATCACAGCAGCACAGAATGGCAGAGCTTGGAAGGGAGCTCTGGAGGTCATCCAGTCCTACCCCCTGCCAGAGCAGGGTCACCAGGAACACATCCAGGTGGGATTTGAATGTCTCCAGAGCAGACTCCACAACCCCCCTGGGCAGCCTGCTCCAGGCTCTGTCACCCTCACAGGGACAAAGTTTCCCCTCCTGTTCCTCTGGCACCTCCTCTGCTCCAGCTGCCCCCAGTGCCCCTTGTGCTGTGCTTGGCCATCCCTGAGCAGAGCCTGGCTCCAGCCCTGCACATCTTTAGCCCCAGCAGTGAGGGGCTCTGAGCTCCAGAGCCCCAGCTGCCTCAGGCTGTGCTCAGAGGGAGCTGTTCCCTCCCAAGGGGTCTGTGGCCCTGGGTCAGGGCTGTGGATGTGGCAGTGGTCTGTCCCAGTTCCAGGTGTCCCTGTCCATAGGCAGCAGGGAGTGATGGGCACCTTTGGGATACCTGCTGTGTGCTGGACCTGCCTCTTTCCCATCCTGTTTGTGACTGTCACATGAGGAATGGAAGCAGCACAAATGAATGATGTCCCTGCTGGTGCTGGGACCCTGGGCAGCCTCCCTGTCCTCTGCTGAGCACCCCTGACCTCCTTCTCCACAGCCTTCCATGAGCAGCAGGCCTCCACTTGGTCTCCACCACTATAACTGCAGATTGAGATTGCATGGGGCTGGAAGGGACCCTCCAAGGTCCCCTTGTCCAACCCCCCTGCAGTCATCTGGAACACCTGCAGCGAGGTCAGGCTGCTGAGGGCCACACTGAGTCTGATCTTGAATGTCTCTGGGGATGGAGCCTCCAGCAGAGCCCTGGGCAATGCATCCCAGTGTTTCACCAACCTCAGTGGGAAGAACTTCCTTCTCAGCTCCAGCCTCAATCTCTCCTCTCCCAGCTCAAAGCCATTGCCCCTGGTCCTGGCACTCCCAGCCCTTGTCAGAAGTCCCTCCACAGGCACTGCAAGGCAGCTCTAAGGTCTCCCTGGAGCCTTCTCTTCTCCAGGCTGAACTCTCCCAGCCTGTCCCCACAGCAGAGGATCTCCAGCTCCCTGATCATCTCTGTGGCCTCCTCTGGACCCTCTCCATCAGGTCCATGTCTCTTTTGTGTTGTGCCAGAGCTGGCCACAGCCCTGCAGGTGAGGTCTCCCCAGGGCAGAGCAGAGGGGCAGGATCCTCTCTCTCCAGCTCTGGCAATGGGCACTGGCAGCACAGAAGGCCAAGGGCAGCCTTTGCCCATTGCTGGCTCCTGTCCAGCTTCTCCCCCCCAGCACCCTCAAGTCCTTCTCTGCAGGGCTGGCTGGCTGGCAGGGCAGGCTGGCAGGGCTGGCAATGCAGGCTGGCAGGGCAGGCTGGCAGGGCTGGATGGCAGGGCAAGGATCCTGGCAGGGCTGGCAGGGCTGCCTGGCAGGGCAGGCTGGCAGGGCTGGCAGGGCAGGGCAGGCTGGCAGGGCGGCAGGGCAGGCTGGCAGGGCAGGCTGGCAGGGCAGGGCTGCCTGGCAGGGCAGGCTGGCAGGGCTGGCAGGGCAGGCTGGCAGGGCAGGGCAGGCTGGCAGGGCAGGCTGGCAGGGCGGCAGGGCAGGCTGGCAGGGCAGGGCTGCCTGGCAGGGCAGGCTGGCAGGGCTGGCAGGGCAGGGTGGCAGGTCAGGGCAGGCTGGCAGGGCAGGGTGGCAGGGCGGCAGGGCAGGCTGGCAGGGCAGGCTGGCAATGCAGGCTGGCAGGGCAGGGCAGGCTGGCAGGGCAGGGCTGGCAGGGCAGGGCTGGCAGGACAGGGTGGCAGAGCTGGCTGGCAGGGCTGGTTTTCCTGCTTCCCCAGAGGAGCCTGTAGAGGCTGACCCCCTGGTCAGGCCTGGGCAGAGAGTGTTCACACCTGCGGGAGGATTAATTGGAATCCTTTCCCCACCTGTCTGAGTGTGTGCTGGTGTCTGCCATGGGGAGAGGAGGCTCTGCTCTGGCAGCATCAAGCAGGTGCTGCCTTCTCTCCAGAGGTTCATTTGTCCCAGGGCTTTTGTTGGGGAGGGCAATGTTCCCTGGGGCTCACAGACTCCCCTGGGAGCTGTCTGCATCTGGGGTCAAACCTTATGTTGTTGGCAGAGAATGGTTGGGTTGGAAGGGACCTTAAAGCTCATCCAGTTCCAGCCCCCTGCCCTGGGCAGGGACCCCTCCCCCCAGCACAGCTTGCTCAGGGCCTCATCCAGCCTGGCCCTCAACACCTCCAGGCAGGAGGCAGCCACAGCCTCCCTGGGCAGCCTGTGCCAGAGTCTCCCCACCCTCTCTCTCAAGGATTTCTTCCTCCTCTCCACTCTCAGTCTCCCCTCTCCCAGCTCAAAGCCATTGTTCCTCATCCTGGCACTCCCAGCCCTTGGCCAGAGTCCCTCCCCAGCTCTCCTGGAGCCCTTCAGGTCCTGGCAGCAGCTCTGAGGTGCCCCTGGAGCCTTCTCCTCTGCAGGCTGCACAGCCCCAGCTCCCTCAGCCTGTGCTCCCAGCAGAGCTGCTCCAGCCCTGGGAGCATCTTTGTGGCCTCCTCTGGCCTCACTCCAGCAGCTCTGTGTCCTGCTGCTGGGGACAGCAGAGCTGGAGGCGATATTGGAGTTGGGGTTTCAGCAGAGCAGAGCCCAGGGGCAGAATCCCCTCCTGCCCTGCTGCCTGCACTCTTGATGCAGCCCAGCACATGGTGGCCTGCTGGGCTGCATGGGATGTTGATGTGAGGCTTCCTGCTAGAGGTGATCAGTGGTTAGGGTGGGAGAGGTTTGAAACCTCTGTCAGTGGATGCTGAAGGCCTCCCTGGTTAGTGCAGCTTGGGTGCCAAGGTTTTGGTGAGAGAGGAGCCCCTGTGGTTCAGGGTGAAAGGCAACCAACCCCTGGCTGGGCTGGTGCAGAGCTGTTCACCTCAGAACTCTGCCTCCTCCCTCTGCCTGTCAGCTGCTGCAGGCTCTGTCACAGGCAGGACCCCACTGCTGCTGTTCTGAGGAGACACAGTCTCCAGAGGGGATTCTGGAGGTGCTTTAAAGGAGAGGGTCACTGACTGGCAGGCTGGAGGGGCACAACAAGAGAGCCTTTGGGTCTGTGCAGGCCACAGCAGTGCCTGGCTTGAGAAGGGACACTGTGGGCAGCCTGGGTGAGCCAGCACAAAGTCCTCACTGGGCAGCACTTCTGTGTGGCTGTCAGGAAGGGCCAGAGGACAGATCTGTGGAGAGCAGCCTGCTGCCCCTGCAGCAGCTCTTGGCATGCTCCTTGGGACACAGCCAGGGGGATGGGCTGGATGCTGGGGAGCTGGGAGAAGAGCTGGGAGGATGCTTTACAACCAGCCTGTGAGCGTTTGCTGGGTGAATCAGGAGGGGAAGTGCAAAAGTGGTTAGGAAGAGGGAGGTTCAGAGTGAGTGTGGTGTGATGGGAGGCAGCAGAGGGACAGAGGCCTCTCCTGCAAAGTGCTCCAGGGGCTGCTGAGGCTCAGTGGTCCCCAGACTTGCAGATGACATCAGTGATGGCAGAGCCTGGGAGCCTCCTGAGAGGACAGCCTGGGAGAGTTGGGGCTGCTCAGCCTGGAGGAGACAAGGCTCCAGGGACAGCTTCTTGTGGCCTTCCTGTACTTGAAGGGGGCTACAAGAAAGCTGGGGAGGGTCTTTATCAGGGTGTGTAGTGCCAGGACAAGGGGCAGTGGCTTTGAGCTGGGAGAGGTAAGCCAGTACCAGAACGGGAGGACACAGTCTCAGGCTGCACCAGGGGAGGTTTAGGCTGGAGGTTAGGAAGGAGTTCTGTACAGAGAGAGAGATGCCCATGGGAATGGGCTGCCCAGGGAGGTGGTGGAGTCACCATCCCTGGAGGTGTTCAGGAGGAGACTTGATAGGGTGCTTGGAGCCATGGTTGAGTTGTTTAGGTGGTGTTGGATTGGTTGATGGGTTGGACAGGATGATCTTGAAGGTCTCTTCCAACCTGGTTTATTCCATTCTATTCTAGGGCAGATTGAGACTGGAGATGAGGAAGAAATTCTTTGCAGTGAGGCTGGGGAGACTCTGGCACAGGCTGCCCAGGGAGGCTGTGGCTGCCTCCTGCCTGGAGGTGCTGAAGGCCAGGCTGGATGAGGCCTTGAGCACCCTGGGCTGGTGGGAGGTGTCCCTGCCCATGGCAGGGGCTTGGAGCTGGATGTCTTTAGGAGGTTCCTCCCAGCCCAAAGCAGTCTGTGGCTCTGTGGCCTCCTCCCCAGTGGTGGTGGAGGTCCCTGCAGGTGCCAGCAGCCATGGGCAGTGCTTCCCCCTGTTCAGTCTCTGCTTGGCTCAAATGAATGTCAGAGGCTTCTTAGCAGTCAGGGGAGCATAACCCCCTCAGTGTGTCACAATTCATCATCCCTGAGAAATGGAATTGCTGTGGAGCTGTGCCCTGCTGCTGCAGTGCTGAGGGAAAGCTCTTAGTATGCAGCACCATAAATCCTGGGCTGTGGAGGGGGAGCTGCTGCCTGCAGGCTGGATGCTGCTCTTGGCTACTGCCACAGCAAACAGCCCTGGGGATTGCTTCAAACCTCTGGGCCCAGAGGTGGCTCTTGGAAGCAGCAGGGCTCCCCTCTGGTCCTGAGATGTCTCTGAGTAGGCAGCAGGGGGTTTGGTCACTTTGATCCTTCAGGCCTGGGATAAAGGGACAGCAAAGAAACCCCAAAAGCAATGAAATTACCCAAGGAATAAACCCCCTGTTGGATGCTTGCTTTCTCTCCTGGCTGGCAGCTTGGGCAGGACGTGGCTTGGGCCCAGCAGCAGCTAGGAGGCAGTGCTTGGGTTTGTGATAGCAGAGAGCCAGTTCTGTGGGCTGGAGGACAAGGAAGCAGCACTGGAGAATGAGATCCTAGATCACAGGATGTTAAGGGTTGGAAGGGACCTCTGGAGATCTTGAAGACCAAGCCCCTGCCAGAGCAGGAGCACAGAACCCAGCACAGGGCACACAGGAACACATCCAGCTGGGGCTGGGGAAGGCTCCAGAGCAGGAGACTCCACAACCTCTCTGGGCAGCCTGCTCCAGGGCTCTGTGAGCCTCACAGTGCAGAAGTTCCTCCTCATGCTGAGCTGGAACCTCCTGTGCTGCAGTTTCCATCCACTGCCCCTTGTCCAGGGCACAGTGAGCAGAGGCTGTCACCCAGATCTTAATCTTCATCAGGGAAGAGAAGCAATTGGCTCTTAATGAAAGAGAAAGGTTCTCCCATGACCTGCCATAGGAGGAAGGGCTGAGAGCTGGGTTTGTTCAGCCTGGCTTAGGGGAGACCTTACTGCCATGGAGCAGGACAGAAAGGGTGGCTGCCAGGAGGATGGAGACTCCCTCCTCACAAGGAGTCCCAGGGAGAAGCCAAGGGGAGATGGGGACAAGCTCCTGCTGGGGAGAGTCCCAGTGGGCTCCAGAAGGAAATGGTTCCCCTTGAGAGCAGTTGGAGCTTGGAATCCTCTCCCAAGGGCAGCAGTGGAGTCCTCTCCACTGGGCAGCTTAAGGCTCAGCTTGCCAGGGTGCTGGGCCAGCTCCTTTCAGCTCTGCTGTGAGCTACAGAGGTTGGAGCAGATGATCCCTGGGGCATTCTGTGAGCCTCTGATCCTTGGTGGGCATTTCCACCTCATCCCAGCTGACCATCTGAGGAGACATTGGCCCCAGCATGTCATGGCTGATGGGGACAGACCTGGCTGGGCAGAGGTTTGCTTGGACTGGCACTTTGTGGATCTGTTTTGTGAGCCCTGGAGCAGGCTGCCCAGAGAGCTTGTGGAGTCTCCTTCTGTGGAGCCTTTCAGACCCTGCCTGGATGCATTTCTGTGTGGACTACCCTGGGGGATTCTGCTTTGGCAGGGGGCTTGGACTCACTGATCTCTGGGGCTTGCTCCAACATGCTGTGAGTGGTGATTCTGTTTTGGGCCTGAAATGGGAACAAGTCCCCCAAAGGATGAGGGGCAGTGGTTTGGAATGAGAGCAGAGCAGGTTGAGATTGGATGTGAGGAACAAGCTCTGCCCCAGGAGGCTGCTGGAACACTGCAGCAGGTTGCCCAGGGAGGTGGCTGAGGCTCCAGCCCTGGAGAAACTCAGGGCCAGGCTCCACAGGGCTCTGAGCAACCTGACCTAGTGGAGATGTCCCTGCTGAGTGCAGGGCTTGGACTGGCTGAGCTGTGGAGCTCCCTTCTGGCCCAAACCATGCTAGGAGTCCATGATTAACATTGCTGAGGGCAGGGGACTGAGGGCACAGAGGCAGAGAAGTGCACCCTGGAGCTGTCCAGGAGGGGGAGGAAAGGAAATGCTGCTTGTGCTGTAAATCAGAGAGAAAGGAGAGAGAAGGTTTGGCTGCTGGGGACCATTCCTGGTGCTGGGAGCAGCAGCAGGTCAGTGTTTGTGTTGTGGAGGCCTGAGCTATCTGCCAGTGGATCAGGAGAAGCTCCCAGGCTGCTCTGTGCTTGATGAGGAGCACTTGGGAGAGGATTTCTGAAGTACTGCTTTAACCCAGAGATGTTTCTGAGCCCAGGTGACCTCCTGCCTGTATTCAAGGTGAGGCTGGAGAGGGCTCTGAGCAACCTGAGCTGGTGGAGGATGTCCCTGCTGAGTGCAGAGGGCTTGGGGTAGATGACCCTTGGAGGTCCCTTCCAGCCCAGCCCACTCTGAGATTTGGATGCTGGGCTGGGCACAGTTGGAGGCCTTCCCACACACAGGGAGGTGAGGAGGCTCTGCCAGGAAGCCCTGGGCAGATGGAAAGCAGGTTTGAGAGCCTGCTGGGGGAAGCTTGCTCTCAGGGGACAAGGTGGGAGAGGTTCTGATTGGATTTGGAGGGGGGGAGTTTGTGTTGGTGTGTTTGTAATCAGAGCTTTACAGCTGGCAGGGGAAGGCTCCCTGCTGGGTGGTGGCCATCCCAGCCTGCAGATGTCTGCAGCTCTGTTTGCTTTGGGATCCCTTTGCTTAGAATAGAATCATGGAATCAGTAAGGTTGGAAAAGACCTCAGAGATCATCAAGTGCAACCTGTCACCCAGCACCTCCTGACAACTCAGACATGGCTCCAAGTGCCACATCCAGTCCCCTCTTGAGCACCTCCAGGGGTGGGGACTCCACCACCTCCCTGGGCATCATCTACTCCAACCTCCTGCCATGCCCAGGGACAGCTCTCAACTAGGCTCAGCTGCTCAAGGCACTCCTTGAGTCCTGTGTCCAGTTCTGGGCTCCTCAGTTTAAAAAGGACATTGAGAGACTTGAAGGTGTCCAGAGAAGGGCAACAAAGCTGGGGAGGGGTCTGGGGCACAGCCCTGGGAGGAGAGGCTGAGGGAGCTGGGGTTGCTTAGCCTGCAGAAGAGGAGGCTCAGGGGAGACCTTCTTGCTCTCTCCAACTCCCTGAAGGGAGGTTGTAGCCAGGTGGGGGTTGGGCTCTTCTCCCAGGCACCCAGCACCAGAACAAGAGGACACAGTCTCAGGCTGTGCCAGGGGAGGTTTAGGCTGGAGGTGAGGAGAAAGTTCTTCCCAGCAAGAGAGATTGGCCGTGGGGATGTGCTGCCCAGGGAGGTGGTGGAGTCCCCATCCCTGGAGGTGTTCAGGAGGAGACTTCATAGGGTGCTTGGTGCCATGGGTTAGTTGATTAGGTAGTGTTCGATTAGTTGATAGGTTGGACTTGATGATCTTGAAGGTCTCTTCCAACCTGGTCTGGTCTATTCTATTCTATTCTATTCTGGCCCTGAGCACCCCCAGGCAGGAGGCAGCCACAGCCTCCCTGGGCAGCCTGTGCCAGACTCTCACCACCCTCACACTGAAGAACTTCTTCCTCAGCTCCACTCTAACCCTGCTCTGCCTCAGCTCCAAACCATTCCCCCTGGGCCTGGCTCCATTCCCCCTCAGGAGAAGTCTCTCTGCAGCCTTCTTGCAGGATCCCTTCAGGTGCTGGCAGCAGCTCTGAGGTGCCCCTGGAGCCTTCTCCTCTGCAGGCTGCACAGCCCCAGCTCCCTCAGCCTGTGCTCCCAGCAGAGCTGCTCCAGCCCTGGCAGCATCCTCGTGGCCTCCTCTGGCCTCACTCCAGCAGCTCAATATAGAGCTTGGCCCTCCCAGCACTGGGGCAGAGGCATGTCTCACTTCTGACTCAGTTTGGACATTTCAGTTATTTTTGTTGTAAAATAACTCTGCTGAATTTGTTTTTATTATTTTTTTTCTTTGTTAAAACCAAGAAATTAAAAAAAAATAATAAAAAACCCCCAACCAAGGCCTTGGGAACTGAAATTCTGCATTTGGGCAAGGGCAAAGCCTCCACTTTGGGCTTTCTTCCACTGGAAGCAAAGCAGCAGAGTTGAGGATTTTGTGGTGGTTGTTGTTTTTCTGATGTATTTCAGAATTTGAGAGCAGCCTGGAGGAGAAGGCCTTGGGGGTGCCAGCTGGTGACAAACTGCCCAGGAGCCAGCAGTGGTCCCTGGCAGCCCAGAGGCAGCTGAGTGCTGAGCTGCAGCCAGAGCAGGGAGAGCAGCAGCACAGGGAGGGGATTCTGCCCCTCTGCTCTGCTCTGCTCAGCCCCCACCTGCAGCACTGCCTCCAGCTCTGGGGCCCCCAGCACAAGAAGGACCTGGAGCTGCTGGAGAGGCTCCAGAGGAGGCCACAGAGATGAGCAGAGGCTGCAGACCCTCCCCTGTGGGGCCAGGCTGGGAGAGTTGGAGCTGTGCAGCCTGGAGAAGAGAAGGCTCCAGGCAGACCCCAGAGCAGCCTTCCAGTACCTGAAGGGCTCCAGGAGAGCTGGGGAGGGACTCTGGCCAAGGGCTGGGAGTGCCAGGATGAGGAACAATGGCTTTGAGCTGGGAGAGGGGAGACTGAGAGTGGAGAGGAGGAAGAAATCCTTGGGAGTGAGGCTGGGGAGACTCTGGCACAGGCTGCCCAGGGAGGCTGTGGCTGCCTCCTGCCTGGAGGTGCTGAGGGCCAGGCTGGATGAGGCCTTGAGCAAGCTGGGCTGGGGGGAGGTGTCCCTGCCCATGGCAGGGGGTTGTGCCCCAGAGCTGGAGGTTGCAGTATGGGCTTTTAAACTGGGCTGTTTTGATGGTGCTGTTGGTTGCTCTTGGTGCTGCTGCTTGGTTGGACCCCAGTGGCTCCTCAGGCCTCAGGAGCCTGTGGGTTGGTGCATCCCTGTTTACTTTATCTGCTAATTTCCAGCTTCTTCCACATTTTTCCTGCCAGCCTCACATCTTAATTCTGGTGCTTTATTAATCTAATTACATGGAGTTCAAGTTGTTTGGAATCCACTTGTGTCAGTGTAGGAAGTACTTAGTGCATTAATCAAGGTGGCTGCTCCTCTGGAGTCCTTCATTTGTGCCATCCATATTTCTTCTCCTCCTTAGAATCACAGAGTCACAGAATCAACCAGCTTGGAAAAGACCTCAGAGATCATCAAGTCCAACCTATGACCTAATACCTCACCCCTCCTGACAGCTAAACCCTGGCTCCAAGTGCCACATCCAAGCCTTTCATGAACACCTCCACCACCTCCCTGGGCAGCACATCCCAAGGGCCAATCTCTCTTGCTAGGAAGAATTTTCTCCTCACCTCCAGCCTAAACCTCCCCTGGCACAGCTTGAGACTGTGTCCTCTTGTTCTGGTGCAAGCTCTGGAAGAGTGCAGGTAGCCTCAGGACACTGAGCTGGATCCATTGGCAGATCTCAGCACACACAACTCCTGCAGGGGCTGATGTTCCCATGGGTGGCCACCTCAAACACCATCAGCCTGCAGAGTCCCAGCAGCAGGAGGGGTGGCTGACACCCATCAGGCTGTGCTGGGTGGCTGACACCCATCAGGCTGTGCTGGGTGGCTGACACCCATCAGGCTGTGCTGGGTGGCTGACACCCATCAGGCTGTGCTGGGTGGCTGACACCCACCAGGCTGTGCTGGGTGGCTGACACCCATCAGGCTGTGCTGGGTGGCTGACACCCATCAGGCTCTGCTGGGTGGCTGACACCCATCAGGCTGTGCTGGGTGGCTGACACCCATCAGGCTGTGCTGATGTTCAGCCAGACCTGGACAGGTGGAGACTTGGGTGGAGGGAACCTCATGAAGTGCAACAAGGGCAAGGGCAGAGTCCTGCAGCAGGGCAGGTGAGGGGGGAAGCAGCTCCATGGAGAAGACCCTGGGAGTGTTGGTGGACAGCAAGTCCTCCATGCTCCAGCAATGTGCCCTTGTGGCCTGGAAGGCCAATGGTCACCTGGGGGGCATTAAGAGGAGTGTGAGCAGCAGGTCAGGGGAAGCTCTCCTCCTGCTTTGCTCTGCCCTGGTGAGGCCACATCTGGAGTACCTTGTCCAGCTCTGGGCTCCCCAGCTCAGGAGGGACAGGGAACTGCTGGAGAGAGTCCAGGGCAGGCTGCAAAGCTGCTGAGGGGCCTGGAGCAGCTCTGGGAGCAGCAAAGGCTGAGAGCCCTGGGGCTGAGAGCCTGCAGGAGAGCAGCCCCAGAGGGGAGCTGAGCAATGCTCAGCAAGAGCTAAAGGAGCTGTGGGGAGCAAGAGGCTGGGGACAGACTCTGCTCAGTGGTGCCCAGGGACAGCACAAGGGGCACTGGGCAGAAATTGGAGCCCAGGAGGTTCCATCTGAACCAGAGAAGAAATTTCTGTGGTGTGAGGCTGCTGGAGGCCTGGAGCAGGCTGCCCAGAGAGGTTGTGGAGTCTCCTTGTGTGGAGAGCTTCCAACCCCCCCTGGGCACTGTGCTCCTGGGCAGGCTGCTGTGGGAGCCCTGCTGGAGCAGGGGGTTGGGCTGGGGGATCTCCAGAGGTCCCTTCCAACCCCAACCATGCTGGGAGTCTGTGTTCTCTGCAGGGTCTGCAGGAGGCTGCAGGGAAATCTGCTTAGAACTTCGAGCAGTTCTGTGAAGGTGTCCAAGATAACCTCTGAGGGAAGTGCCTGAGCAGTGAATGTCTGAAAAATGGAACAGCACAAAAAGTTTTCCTGAAGGTGTGAGGAGGTAGTCCAGGAAGCTATGGGGAAGGGCAGCCAAGGAGGGGGAGCAGCCCCTGGGGGGGCTCTTGCTTTGGGTGGACAGCATCTCTTTTGAGTGCTGCTGTGTTTGTGGGAAGTCAGGAAGGGTTTGCAGGGCTGGGTTAGGGCTTGGCCTTGATGATAGAATCATAGAATGGATTGGGTTGGAAGGGACCTCCAAAGGTCTCCTAGGCCAACCCCTGCAGGCAGCAGGGTTATCCTTCGACAAAGCAAACTGCTCAGAGCCCTGGCCAGCCTCACCTTGAATGTCTCCCTCCACCACCTCCCTGGGCAGCCTGCTGCAGTGTTCCAGCAGCCTCCTGGGGCAGAACTTGTTCCTCACATCCTATCTCAATCTGCTCTGCTCTAATCTCAAGCCATTGTCCCTCATCTTCTTCCTGCAGGCCTTTGGGAAGAGTTCCTCTGAAGCCTTCTTGTAGCCCCTTCAGGTACTGAAGGTTGCTCAAAGGTCTCCCTGGAGCCTTCTCTTCTCCAGGCTGAACTCTCCCAGCCTGGCCCCACAGGGGAGGTTCTGAAGCCTCTGCTCATCTCTGTGGCCTCCTCTGGAGCCTCTCCAGCAGCTCCAGGTCCTTCTTGTGCTGGGGGCCCCAGAGCTGGAGGCAGTGCTGCAGGTGGGGGCTGAGCAGAGCAGAGCAGAGGGGCAGAATCCCCTCCCTGTGCTGCTGCTCTCCCAGCTCTGGCTGCAGCTCAGCACTCAGCTGGCTCTGGGCTGCCAGGGACCACTGCTGGCTCTTGGGCAGTTTGTCACCAGCTGGCACCCCCAGGTCTTTCTTGGTGATATGTTTTAAGGCAGCACCTACCAGAATAAGGACCAGGCACTTAGTTTTTCCATCCCCTTGCCCTGGCTGTGCTGTGTGTGTGCTGGGAAGGGTGGTTTGCCTGCTGGGTGATCTGGGAGCAGCTCTGCTGGTCCTGGCAGCCTTGGGCACACAGCAGGTCCCAGCTCCTCTCCTGAGCCAAAGTGTGTCACACCAATAATAGCATTAAAGTTTCCAGCTGGGGGAAAGACACGTGTGTGTGTGTGTGTGTGTGTGTGCTTGTGTGTGGTGCTTGATGATTAATTAGGTCAAATGCTCCAAAATTAGGCTGCTGGAGAAGGAAAAGGCCAACTCTGCACTTGGACAGAGCCCTGTGACAGCAACTGGTGGGGGCCAGTTCCACCTCCTCCCCCCCCAGCATGCTCCATCCCATGCCTCAAAGTGGTTTCTCCCCAGCAGAGCTTGGTGTTTAGAGGCTCCATGAATATTTCCTCTCCTCCCCCCCCCCCACCTTTTCAAGTCTTGCATTAAACCCCTGTAGATTCTGCTTTAAGTAGGCAATTAAGCTAACAACATAATTATATCCCTTAATGCTCATTTTAACGGGTTTAGAGAAGAAACAAAAGGGGAAAGCAGCCTCAGCTCCCTGGAAAGAAAAGCTGCCTTGTAAAGCTATTTCTGCTAGGGAGGATCGTTTGTGGGCATCCAGGCTCTGCCCAGGAGGGGCTGCAGGGGAGCCCAGAGGTCAGGCTTGGGAGCCTCCCAGGCACAGGGAGCTCTTACCCTCCGAGGGCCTTTTCTCTGAAGCCTCTTCTGGCTGTGGGTTTGGGGGAATCCCAGGAGGCTCAGGACCAGGTCCACTCCATAGTGCCACAGAGTGGCTGCAGAGCTGGGGCCTGGGAGGTTTGCCCTCAGTCACCAGAGACCAGCAGCTGGAGGCTGCAGGCTGCTGCCTCACATGGTTGGAACCACCCCAACACAAAATTGCCAGATTAGCTCAGTTGGAAAGCAAGAGAAGCTCTGTGTACAAGCAAAACTACAATCTACATATGAAATGCAATGAATGTGTACAAAATACACAGCATTGACTTAGGTTTGCCATTGCCAGGCAACACAAGAACCCCCCTGGACAAAGCAGGGAGCTACTGAGAGCTTCCACACTCCCTGCTCCCTTCCCTCCCCCCTGTACAGCAGACAAGAGAAAGAGCTGGAGAGCAGCCAGGCAGAGAGGGACCTGGGGGTAGTGGTTCACAGCAGATGAACAGGAGCCAGCAGTGTGCCCAGGGGGCCAAGAAGGCCAAGGGCATCCTGGCCTGCATCAGGAACAGAGTGGCCAGCAGGAGCAGGGAAGTCCTTGTGCCCTGTGCTCATCACTGCTTAGGCCACACCTTGAGTCCTGTGTCCAGCTCTGGCCTCCTCAGCTCAAGAAGGACATTGAGAGACTTGAAGGTGTCCAGAGAAGGGCAACAAAGCTGGGGAGGGGTCTGGAGCACAGCCCTGGGAGGAGAGGCTGAGGGAGCTGGGGTTGCTTAGCCTGCAGAAGAGGAGGCTCAGGGGAGACCTCATTGCTCTCTGCAACTCCCTGCAGGGAGGTTGTAGCCAGGTGGGGGTTGGTCTCTTCTCCCAGGCAAGCAGCACCAGAACAAGAGGACACAGTCTCAAGCTGTGCCAGGGGAGGTTTAGGCTGGAGGTGAGGAGAAAGTTCTTCCCAGCCAGAGAGATTGGCCCTGGGGATGTGCTGCCCAGGGAGGTGGTGGAGTCCCCATCCCTGGGGGTGTTTAGGAAGAGCCTGGATGTGGTGCTTGGTGCCGTGGTTCAGTTGCTCAGATGGTGCTGGGTGATAGGTTGGACTGGATGATCTCTGAGGTCTTTTCCAGGCTGGTTGATTCTGTGTTCTGTACTCAGCAGAGAGTTGCTGTTAGTCCTTAAGCACAGGAAGAGTGCAGTCAAGGTCAGCCAAGCCAAGCAGGAGCACAAGTCAGTACCTGCCAGAGTGAGGAAGCCAAAAAGGGGAAGCCAGTGTGCAGAGCTAGCTTTGCTGTCAGGTCATCTGGCCAAGGGGGTTAGTCAGACTTCATCATTGTTTCCCTTTTTACATCCCATAGTCATTTATTTACACTCTGCTGCTTTCTGTTCAAGAGCTGTGGAAGATTGTCAAGGTACAGCCTAAAGCCGCCACAGGTGGATGAGAGGCTGGGGAGACTCTGGCACAGGCTGCCCAGGGAGGCTGTGGCTGCCTCCTGCCTGGAGGTGCTGAAGGCCAGGCTGGATGAGGCCTTGAGCAAGCTGGGCTGGGGGGAGGTGTCCCTGCCCATGGCAGGGGGCTGGAACTGGCTGATCCTTCTGGTCCCTTCCAACCCAACCCATTCTATCATTCTCTGATCTTCCTGGTGAGGGCTGCACAGGTATCAGATCCATTGGTTGGGGTTCATTGAAGCTCTGAGAGATGGAAGAATTCCTTTTCAGGCTGAGCCAAAGGGAACATGAATTGCTCTTCAGTCTTCTTGTTCACCAGAGATTATCTTTCTGGGCTGCAGGGTCTGGAGGTGAGCAGAGTCTGGGGAGTCTGAGGGCTTTGGGTGGTGTTTGAGTTTATCTTGCAGCTCTGGCTTTAAGCAGTCACTAGGGCAGAGCTGTGTGTGGCTGAATCAGAAGATGTTAAATGGCAGATGCTGTCACTCCCAGCTTTTGAAGATGAGTTTCACACTGCACAGCCTGCATGGTTCACCAAAAGTGACACAGATTCAGACACTGGTTGGGCTTGCTGAGGCTACACCTTTGGCTGAGATTCATTTCCTTGAGGTTCTCTGCCCTCATTTTATTAAGCTTCGTGCCTCTGGGTTGGGCCAACCCCAGGCACAAATCCAGGCTGGGTGCAGAGTGGGTTGGGAGCAGCCCTGGAGAAAAAGCCTTGGGGGTGCTGGGTGCTGAGCAGCTCCCCAGGAGCCAGCAGTGCCTCCTGCAGCCCTTAGGCAGCTGTGTGCTGGGCTGCAGCCAGAGCAGGGTGGGCAGCAGGGCAGCAGAGGGGATTCTGCCCCTGGGCTCTGCTCTGCTCAGACCTCACCTCCAGCCCTGCCTCCAGCTCTGCTGTCCCCAGCAGCAGAAGGACACAGAGCTGCTGGAGGGGTCACAAGGATGCTCCCAGGGCTGGAGCAGCTCTGCTGAGGGAGCTGGGGCTGTGCAGCCTGCAGAGGAGAAGGCTCCAGGGGCACCTCAGAGCTGCTGCCAGGACCTGAAGGGATCCTGCAGGAAGGCTGCAGAGAGACTTCTCTTGAGGGGGTCTGGAGCCAGGCCAAGGGGGAATGGTTTGGAGCTGAGGCAGAGCAGGGTTAGAGTGGAGCTGAGGAAGAAGCTCTACAGTGTGAGGCTGGGGAGACTCTGGCACAGGCTGCCCAGGGAGGCTGTGGCTGCCTCCTGCCTGGAGGTGCTGAAGGCCAGGCTGGATGAGGCCTTGGTCAGCTGAGTCTAGTTGAGAGCTGTCCCTGGGCATGGCAGGGAGGATGAAACAGATGATTTCTGAGGTCCCTTCCATCCTGAGCCATTCTGTGGTTCTCTGAACTGAAGAGAATTGAAGGTCACAGAGGCAGGATCCAGAGGATGTTTGTCCTGTGCAAACCACTTGGAGAACAGAGCCTTCAGCCCAGTGGATGGCTCAGAGATGGTGATTTGGGAGTGACCAAATGGTCCATGGTGCTGGGTGCCTTCCATGCCCTCACCAGTGCCCTGCCTGCTCTGAGGCCTTCGGGCTGAGGGTCCTCAGCCTCCCCTCTGCCTTGGCCCACGTTTGCCTTGTCTCAAGCAGAGAGGCTGCTGCAGCCTTGCCGTGCACCCAGGCCAAGTTGTGTCTCCTCTTCCCTTATTCTCAGATGCCTTTGTCCTCAGGATGCCATCAACCCCTCCCCCCCAGCCCCTGTTGGGCTGTTGGTGACTTTTGCTCCTTTTTCATGTAGATTTCATTGGTGGCTTTCTGGGTTGTTTTTTTTCACTCTTGGAGCTTTATTTGCTTCCTCATTGATTTATTTCTGCTCTGGGAGTCGATCTGGTGATATTTATAGGCTCTGTGGCTGCCTGATGGGAATTGTTTTGCAAGCAGAGTTTGGAAGTGCTGTGCTTGAGGCCTGCTGTTTTGCTCCACCTTCCTTCATTTGCCTCCTTCCTTCTTTTGGTTGGTTTTTTTCTTTTCTTTCTATTTAATTTTTTCCCCTCATTTTCATTTTCTTCCTTGCCTTTTCCTTCTTGTTGTTGCTGCTGTTTGCTGGCTTGTGTGTTCTGCTGCTCAGTTTGGTGTTGGCTTCTTGCTGAAGGAGCCAGGCAGGCTAAGCTCCTTCTGACTTTGCCCTTCTAATTGCTGCCCTTTGTTTAAGTGTGCCAAACTGAGCCAGCTCGGTGCCTTCCCCCATCCTGACTTTGGAATTGATGTGGTTTGAGGGTTTTTTGGTGGTTTTTTTTCCCCTGCCCTCCCTTTCCCCAAGTGAAACTTCCACCACTCCATGCCATTAAAACAACCAAAGCTGGCAGAGGTGCTGCTGTCCTGGACTTCACCTCCCAATGGCTGAGCTTTGTTTAGCTTCACAGCATCACAGCATGGCTCAGGTTGGAAGGGACCTTGAAGATCATCTATTCCAACCCCTCTGCCATGGGCAGGGACACCTCCCCCCAACCCAGCTTGCTCAGGGCCTCATCCAGCCTGGCCCTGAACACCCCCAGGCAGGGGGCAGCCACAGCCTCCCTGGGCAGCCTGTGCCAGAGTCTCCCCAGCCTCACACTGAACAACTTCTTCCTCAGCTCCACTCTAACCCTGCTCTGCCTCAGCTCCAAACCATTCCCCCTGGGCCTGGCTCCATTCCCCCTCAGGAGAAGTCTCTCTGCAGCCTTCCTGCAGGATCCCTTCAGGTGCTGGCAGCAGCTCTGAGGTGTCCCTGGAGCCTTCTCCTCTGCAGGCTGCACAGCCCCAGCTCCCTCAGCCTGTGCTCCCAGCAGAGCTGCTCCAGCCCTGGCAGCATCCTTGTGGCCTCCTCTGGCCTCACTCCAGCAGCTCTGTGTCCTTCTGCTGCTGGGGACAGCAGAACTTCAGCCTCAGCCCATCTCTGAGTGCCACAAGGGGTTGTATTTCTAAGGCTAAAGTGGGCATTTTGCACATGATCAGCCTTCCACACTAACCCCAAGAAGGGATCATGGATACCAGCCTGGCAGGGGACTCTTGGCCAGCACTACACCTCCTCATGGGCCTGTTCTGACACCTTCTGACTGCCCTGTGAGCACATTGAGTATTTCTGAATTCTAGATATGAATTTTCTATCCTGGGTTTGATAAATGCCCAGCACAGGAGGGATGTGCTCATAAGAGGCAGCAGAAACAAACTGGAGCCCAGCAGGTTCCATCTGAACAGGGGGAAAAACATCTTTGGTGTGAGGCTGCTGGAGGCCTGGAGCAGGCTGCCCAGAGAGGTTGTGGAGTCTCCTTGGGTGGAGAGATTCAAGACCCACCTGGCTGTGTTCCTGTGTGAGCTGCCCTGGGTGACCCTGCTCTGGCAGGGGGGCTTGGACTGGATGAGCTCTGGAGGTCTCTTCCAACCCCTGGCACTCTGTGGTGGCTCTGGGTTGTTAACATTCTGTGAGTTAAAATCCAAACTTTTGGGGCTATTGAGCCTGGGGAAGAGCAGCCCCAGAGGGGAGCTGAGCAATGCTCAGCAAGAGACAAAGGAGCTGTGGGGGGCAAGAGGCTGGGGCCAGACTCTGCTCAGTGGTGCCCAGGGGCAGCACAGGGGGCACTGGGTACAAACTGGAACCCAGGAGGTTGCATCTGAACAGGAGGAGAAATTTCTGTGGTGTGAGGCTGCTGGAGGCCTGGAGCAGGCTGCCCAGAGAGGTTGTGGAGTCTCCTGCTCTGGAGAGCTTCCAACCCCCCCTGGGCATTGTGCTCCTGGGCAGGCTGCTGTGGGTGCCCTGCTGCAGCAGGGGGGTGGACTGGGGGAGCTCCAGGGGTCCCTTCCCACCCCCTCCATGCTGCATTCTGTGACCTGCAATGGGGAAGGGCTGGACCTCTGCAGGTGGAAGGCTCCTGGTGCTCCTTGCTGGGGTATTCCATGGCTTGGGAAGCTCTCAGAGCATTTCAAACGGAGCAGCCCAGGCAGAGCCAGGAGCTGTGCCTGCTCACCAGCCCCTGGGTAGAACCCTCTGTGGTAAGCCATGGGGGATTCCCTGTCTGTTCTAACTGTTCCTCCCATGTGCACTCCTGGCTTGTCACTCCTGTTTGTTTCATCAGTTTGGAAGGCTGCCTGGACAGGGAATTATTTGTTTGCTTCTTTATTTATTTGCAAACCTGATTCCCTGTGAAATGAGAAGCCTGGAGAGAAGGGGAGGGAGGGAGGGCCCTGAAGTGCCTCCTTCTCCCTCTCTTGGGCTTTTTTTCTCCCCTCTCACAAGTAAAAGATAATAATCCCCTCCTGCTTCCCCCCCCCTAGCCCCCCAAAAGCTTTCATTCCATTTGCATTTAGTCTTTTCCAGCTGTTTCTTCGAGCTGGGGAGGCTCAGCCCAGCTGTGAGCAGTTGCTGCATGCAGATGATGCTGGCTGCTTTGCCCTGGTCACTCTTATTTTCCAGCTTGTATAACAGCAGAGTGCAGACACAATCAGCCATGCCTCTGCTCCTCCTCACCCTCAGCTGGATTATTTTTGCTTGCTAAAGAAGGCAGGAAGGAGAGTGCTGAGCACCAGGAGATGGGAGGGGGGTGGAAATAACCTTGTGATTGCTTTTGGGTTGCTTATAATCAAGGAGGAGCTCTTTAAATCCAGCCTTGATTTAATTCAGCATTTTCATTTCATGACTGTGTGGGGAAAGGAAAAGAATGGAAGGTTTGTCAGGGTGGTGGTAGCTGAAGGGAGCCACAAAAAGGCTGCAGAGGGACTTCCTGCAAGGGTTTGAAGTGAGGAGGCCACAGAGATGATCAGAGGCTGCAGACCCTCCCCTGTGGGGTCAGGCTGGGAGAGTTGGGGCTGTGCAGCCTGGAGAAGAGAAGGCTCCAGGCAGACCTCAGAGCAGCCTTGCAGGACCTGAAGGGCTCCAGGAGAGCTGGGGAGGGACTCTGGCCAAGGGCTGGGAGTGCCAGGCTGAGGAACAATGGCTTTGAGCTGGGAGAGGAGAGACTGAGAGTGGAGAGGAGGAAGAAATTGTTGAGAGTGAGGCTGGGGAGACTCTGGCACAGGCTACCCAGGGAGGCTGTGGCTGCCTCCTGCCTGGGGGTGTTCAGGGCCAGGCTGGATGAGGCCCTGAGCAAGCTGTGCTGGGGGGAGGTGTCCCTGCCCATGGCAGCGGTTTGGCCCTGGATGCTCTTGAAGGTCCCTTCCAGCCCAACCCCTTCTGTGACTGCACTCCACTGTTACCTAGCAGGGTGGGCCCAGCTGATCCTTGGGGTCCCTTCCAACCTCACATTCTGAGTTTCAGCTCCTGGCTGTGCTCTGCCACACAGCCCCTGGCAGCTGGGGGCCAAGGTTCAGCAGAGGCTCCTCATGGCCCCTGCAGGGCACCTAGGGCCACTTGCAGCAGGGTTTCACCCCCTGAGAGATTTCTTGGGCCAGCAGCACAGAGCTCTCTCAGTGGCACAGAGGAATCCTTCATCTGTTCATCTGTTGAGAGTGAGGCTGGGGAGACTCTGGCACAGGCTGCCCAGGGAGGCTGTGTCTGCCTCCTGCCTGGAGGTGTTGAGGGCCAGGCTGGATGAGGCCCTGAGCAAGCTGGGCTGGGGGGAGGTGTCCCTGCCCATGGCAGGGGCTTGGAACTGAGCTTGGATGAGCTTTGAGGTCCCTTCCAGCCCAACCCATTTCATGAATCTGAGTTTTCAGCACATTTGTAGTTGCAGGTTGAGTTTGTTGACTGCTGCCTTTCTTCTGCCTGCTTCTGCCACTTGGATTTTCCCTGAGCTGCCAGGGGAGGAGAATTGAAATTCCAGGCACAGATTCTGCCAGCACTTTCAGCAAGTTCATAACATTCCTCCTCTGAATACTCCCCTGAGCCCATGGCAGCTGCTCACAGCCCTGAAGCTTGTCTGGGAGCAGCTGACAGAGCAGGAGCCAAAGCCAGGGGCTGGTGACACAGCCTGGGACCTTCCAGGGCAGCAGGGAAGGGCTCCAGGTGGCTTACTCAGAGGGTTTTTCATTGTCCCAATGCTGTTGGTGTGCTCATGGCTCCTCTCCTGGGCAGCAGAACCCAGAGTGAGCCTTTCCCAGTGGGAATTTGGCCTTTGGAGTCTGAGACTTTGCAGCAGAGTTTGTAATTTGGGGGTAAGGAGGCAGCTGGGGCTGGGCTGGGTGCTTGCAGCACTCCCAGCTCATTCATTTGAGTTAATAAACCAGGAAGAGAGAAAACAGCAGGTGAGGAGTGAGTGCAGTGAGAGACTGAGCAGGTTGGCCCAAGGCAACTTCCTGGAGTTCAGCAAGGCCAAGGGCAAGGTCCTGCAGCTGGGGCAGGGCAAACAAAGCACAGAGCCAGGCTGGGTGAGGAGTGGCTGAGAGCCACCTGGAGGAGAAGGCCTTGGGGGTGTCACAGTATCACAAATGTTGGAAGAGACCTCAAAGGTCACCAAGTCCAACCTGGCACCACAGACCTCATGACTAAACCATGGCACCAAGTGCCACATCCAATCCACTCCTGAACACCTCCAGGGATGGGGACTCCACCACCTCCCTGGGCAGCACATCCCAATGGCCAACAACTCTCTCTGGGAAGAACTTTCTCCTCACCTCCAGCCTAAACCTCCCCTGGCACAGCTGGAGACTGTGTCCTCTTGTTCTGGTGCTGGCTGCCTGGGAGAAGAGACCAACCCCCAGCTGGCTACAACCTCCCTTCAGGGAGTTGCAGAGAGCAAGAAGGTCTCCCCTGAGCCTCCTCTTCTGCAGGCTAAGCAACCCCAGCTCCCTCAGCCTCTCCTCCCAGGGCTGTGCTCCAGACCCCTCCCCAGCTCTGTTGCCCTTCTCTGGACACCTTCAAGTCTCTCAATGTCCTTCTTGAGCTGAGGAGCCCAGAACTGGACACAGGACTCAAGGTGTGGCCTAAGCAGTGCTGAGCACAGGGCACAAGGACTTCCCTGCTCCTGCTGGCCACACTGTTCCTGATGCAGGCCAGGATGCCATTGGCCTTCTTGGCCCCCTGGGCACACTGCTGGCTCATGTTTAGGCAGCTGTCAATCTCAACCAGCACCCCCAGGTCCTTCTCTGCCTGGCTGCTCTCAGCCACTCTGCCCCCAGCCTGTAGCTCTGCCTGGGGTTGCTGTGGCCAAAGTGCAGCCCCTGGCACTTGGACTTGTTGAATGCCATCCTGTTGGCCTCTGCCCATCTGTCCAGTCGGTCGAGGTTTCAGCTGGTGACAAACTGCCCAGGAGCCAGCAGTGGTCCCTGGCAGCCCAGAGCCAGCTGAGTGCTGAGCTGCAGCCAGAGCAGGGAGAGCAGCAGCACAGGGAGGGGATTCTGCCCCTCTGCTCTGCTCTGCTCAGCCCCCACCTGCAGCACTGCCTCCAGCTCTGGGGTCCCCAGCACAAGAAGGACCTGGAGCTGATGGAGAGGCTCCAGAGGAGGCCACCAAGGTGATCCTAGGGCTGGAGACCTTCCTTTATGAGAAGCTTTTAAAAGCTGCCCCAGGGCTTGGTGGGTGCTTGCAGACCCTGTGGTGGGTATGGGGGGACAGGGGACCCTTGCTCCTGGGGCTCAGCTCAGAGGAGGTGCCTCAGGCAGAGCTCAGATCTCCTCCTGGCAGGTAGTTTTTATTATTGTGATTGTTCCTTGAGGGGAAGCTGCAGCTGAGGAAATAGGCAGCACATTCCTGCAGCCCAAGGAACTCATTCCCTGGTGGAAAGTTCATCCCTTTCAGAAGGCAGTGAGGAGGGGAGAAGCCACAGCAGTCAGAAGCACTGGGGATCATTTTCCTTTGCCCAGAGGATGCCCTAGCTCTGGGCAGTGCCAGGCATGGCTCCTGCTGGCTCAGTGTTGCTCCCTGCTCTTTGTTGGGAGTGGGCTCAGTGATCCCCAGAGCTCCCTTCCAGCCCTGACCATTCCATGATTCTGTGGTCCTATAATCCACTGACTGTTGGAGACATGGCTGTGCTGGGGGGGTGAGGAGGACAATATGGACATGGCTTAGTGGTGATGGTACTTGGGTTACACTTGGACTTGCTGATCTTAGAGGTCTCTTCCAGCCCTATTGGTTCTGTGGCTCTGTGGAGGTGACAGAAGGGACTGTGGTGCCCTGCAGAAGGTGAGGTGTGGGTGACTTTAGCATCCTTGTCTCTAAGATGGAGAGACAAGGGCCTGGGGGATGGACTACTGGGTGGATAAGGAACTGGCTGGATGGCTGCACTCAAAGAGCTGTGACCAACAGCTCCATGTCCAGCTGGAGACCACTGACAAGTGGAGTTCCTCAGGAGTCTCTTCTGGGTCCAGAGCTCTGAGGCACCCTCAGGAGGTTGGCTGATGACTCCAAGCTCTGTGGTGCTGGACTCACTTGAGGGCAGGGATCCATCCAGAAGGGTACTGACAGGCTGGAGAAGTGAGCCAGTGCCAGCTGCATGAGGGTCAACAAGTCACAGGGCAGGGTCCTGCTGCTGGGTCAGGGCAACCCCAGGCACAAATCCAGGCTCGGTGCAGAGGGGGTTGAGAAGAGGCAGCTGTGTGCTGGGCTGCAGCCAGAGCAGGGTAGGCAGCAGAGGGGATTCTGTCCCTGGGCTCTGCTCTGCTCAGACCTCACCTCCAGTCCTGCCTCCAGCTCTGCTGTCCCCAGCAGCAGAAGGACACAGAGCTGCTGGAGGGAGGCCAGAGGAGGCCACAAGGATGCTGCCAGGGCTGGAGCAGCTCTGCTGGGAGCACAGGCTGAGGGAGCTGGGGCTGTGCAGCCTGCAGAGGAGAAGGCTCCAGGGGCACCTCAGAGCTGCTGCCAGGACCTGAAGGGATCCTGCAGGAAGGCTGCAGAGAGACTTCTGCTGAGGGGGAATGGAGCCAGGCCAAGGGGGAATGGTTTGGAGCTGAGGCAGAGCAGGGTTAGAGTGGAGCTGAGGAAGAAGTTGTTCAGTGTGAGGCTGGGGAGACTCTGGCACAGGCTGCCCAGGGAGGCTGTGGCTGCCTCCTGCCTGGGGGTGTTCAGGGCCAAGCTGGATGAGGCCTTGAGCAAGCTGTGCTGGGGGGAGGTGTCCCTGCTCATGGCAGAGGGGTTGGAGTAGATGATCTCTGAGGTCCCTTCCAACCTGATCCTTTCTGTGATTCCATGATCTGCTGTCCTGGCAGGAGGGAGCAAAAATCCCAAACCCAGGGGCATGGCCTTGCTTGGTTTGGGGGTTTTTGGCTATTTGATGTAAATTAGAGATGGAACTGCCACTGCCTTGCCTTTGGTTAACAAAAAAGGCAACAAAGAAATGAATCCCTCCCTGCATGTGCTGTGGCTCTGAGGTTAACATCAGCAGGCAGCACAGGGAGGCAGTGGAGCTCCTGTGTGAGCTCAGCCTTCAGCTGCTTCTCCCCTTGCTGGAGTTTCATCTCTTGGGGTGACATTTTCCAGAGTCACAGAGTGCAGCAGGTTGGAAGGGACCCTCCAAGGGCATCTTGTCCAGCCCCCCTGCAGCCAGCAGGGGCATCTTCAGCTGGATCAGGCTGCCCAGGGCCACAGCAAGTCTGAGCTTGAATGTTTCCAGGGATGAGGCCTCCACCACCTCCCTGGGCAGCCTGTGCCAGGCTCTCCCCAGCCTCACTGTGCAGAACTTCCTCCTGGTATCCAACCTAACTCTGCCCTGCTCCACTTTCACACCATTTGCTCTCATCCTGTCCCCATAGATCCTTCTGAACAGTCCCTCTCCAGCCTGCCTGGAGGTCCCCTGCAGATTTACAGTCTCACAGAATCACCAAGGTTGGAAGAGACCTCAAAGATCATCAAGTCCAAGCTGTCACCACAGACCTCATGACAAAGCCATGGCACCAAGTGCCACATCCAATCCACTCCTGAACACCTCCAGGGATGGGGACTCCACCACCTCCCTGGGCAGCTCTCTCTGGGAAGAACTTTCTCCTCACCTCCAGCCTAAACCTCCCCTGGCACAGCTTGAGACTGTGTCCTCTTGTTCTGGTGCTGCTTGCCTGGGAGAAGAGACCAACCCCCACCTGGCTACAACCTCCCTTCAGGTAGTTGTAGAGAGCAATGAGGTCTCCCCTGAGCCTCCTCTTCTGCAGGCTAAGCAACCCCAGCTCCCTCAGCCTCTCCTCCCAGGGCTGTGCTCCAGACCCCTCCCCAGCTTTGTTGCCCTTCTCTGGACACCTTCAAGTCTCTCAATGTCCTTCTTAAACTGAGGAGCCCAGAGCTGGACACAGGACTCAAGGTGTGGCCTAAGCAGTGCTGAGCACAGGGCACAAGGACTTCCCTGCTCCTGCTGGCCACACTGTTCCTGATGCAGCCCAGGAATTTGAAACCATTCCCTTCCAGGAGGGCTTTGGCAGTGGCAGATGGGGGGACCCTGGCACCCCTGTCCTGTGCTGGGCATGATGCCCGTGGGGGCAGCTCTGAGCACGGCTCACAACAATGCAGATCCAAGTGGTGTGAATGATTGTTTGTGATGCTGATGTGAGGGAGCAGGCAGGAAGGGCGCTGCAGCCCCTTCCCGGGGCTCGGTTACCCCTGGGGCGCTTTCGCCTGCTTCCCGTGCGCGTTCTGCAGCGACCGCTCCCAGGCTGGGGGCTTTCCCCTTTCCATAAACATGGATTTCTCAGGTCAGCTCTCCATCTGCTGGGGTTCCTCCTTCTTGCCACTTGGGAGATGCTGGCTGAGGGATTTTTTGGTTGCTGTTTATCTCACGAGTGAGGCTGTGCTTCCCAGCGGAGGCGCGCAGCATATGGCCGGCAGCCGCCCCCCGCTCGCCTGCCTCTGCCTGGCGGAGCTCCGGCTCAGGGCAGCCAGGCTGCCTCCCGCGGCCCCAGCCTGCGGGCAAGTGGCCCCAGCCTGCGGGCAAGCGGCCCCAGCCTGCCTCCCGCGGCCCCAGCCTGCGTGCAAGCGGCCCCAGCCTGCCTCCCGCGGCCCCAGCCTGCGTGCAAGCGGCCCCAGCCTGCCTCCCGCGGCCCCAGCCTGCCTCCCGCGGCCCCAGCCTGCGGGCAAGCGGCCCCAGCCTGCGGGCAAGCGGCCCCAGCCTGCGGGCAAGCGGCCCCAGGGCCTCAGCTTTTGCATTGTAAATGATGGGAGGTGCCAGACTCGGGGACCAGTGACCCCGCGGCCGGCTGTCGGCAGGGTGCAGCTCTGCTGCTGCTGCTGCTGCTCTGCTGCTGCTGCTCTGCTGCTGCTGCTCTGCTGCTGCTGCTGCTGCTCTGCTGCTGCTGCTGCTGCTGCTGCTCTGCTGCTCTGCTGCTGCTGCTGCTCTGCTGCTGCTCTGCTGCTGCTGCTCTGCTGCTGCTGCTGCTGCTCTGCTGCTGCTGCTGCTCTGCTGCTGCTGCTCTGCTGCTGCTCTGCTGCTGCTGCTGCTCTGCTGCTGCTGCTGCTGCTGCTCTGCTGCTGCTGCTCTGCTGCTGCTCTGCTGCTGCTGCTCTGCTGCTGCTGCTGCTGCTGCTCTGCTGCTGCTGCTCTGCTGCTGCTGCTCTGCTGCTGCTGCTTTGCTGCTGCTGCTTTGCTGCTGCTGCTGCTGCTGCTCTGCTGCTGCTGCTCTGCTGCTGCTGCTGCTGCTGCTCTGCTGCTGCTGCTCTGCTGCTGCTGCTGCTGCTGCTCTGCTGCTGCTCTGCTGCTCTGCTGCTGCTGCTCTGCTGCTGCTGCTGCTGCTGCTCTGCTGCTCTGCTGCTGCTGCTGCTGCTCTGCTGCTGCTGCTGCTCTGCTGCTCTGCTGCTGCTGCTGCTCTGCTGCTGCTGCTCTGCTGCCTTTAAATGCAGAAGTCACTGAGCTGAATCGCTCAGTAAACTGAGGTGTGGGCTGCAGAGGTGCTGAAGGAGAGGAGGCTCAGGGGAGACCTTCTTGCTCTCTCCAACTACCCAAAGGGAGGTTGTAGCCAGATGGGGCTTGGTCTCTTCTCTCTAGCTACCAGCACCAGAACAAGAGGACACAGTCTCGAGCTGTGCCAGGGGAGGTTCAGGCTGGAGGTGAGGAGAAAGTTCTTCACTGAGAGAGAGATTGGCCATTGGGATGTGCTGCCCAGGGAGGTGGTGGAGTCCCCATCCCTGGAGGTGTTCATAAAAGGCTTGGATGTGGCACTTGGAGCCATGGTTTAGTTGTCAGGAGGGATTGGGTATAGGTTGGACGTGATGATCTCTGAGATCTTTTCCAACCTGGTTGGTTCTATGATTCTGTGATCTCTTTGATGAGCAGGGAGTGAGAGAACTGGGGGTTTTTAGTCTGGGTAAGAGGAGCCTGAGGGGGGGATCTCAGCAATGCTGATCAGTACTTTTAGGGTGGGGGTCAAGAGCATGGGGCCAGGCTTTGTTCAGTGGTGCCAATGGCAGGACAAGGGACCAAGGGCATAAACTTGACCATAAGAAGTTCTGTCTGAACATGAGGAAGAACTTCTTTAATGTAAGGATGGTGGAGCCCTAGAGCAGGCTGCCCAGGGAGGCTGTGGAGTGTCCAAAACCTGCCTGGATGTGTTCCTGTGTGACCCTCTCAAGGTGACCCTCTCTGGGGCCTGGGGGTTGGACTCAGTGATCTCCAGTGGTCACTTCCAACCACTACCATTCTGTGATTCATAGATTCATGCAATCACAGAATGGTTTAGGTTGGAAGGGACCTTGGAAATCATCTAGTTCAAACCCCCCTGCCAGAGCAGGCTCACCCAGGGCAGGTCACACAGGACACATCCAGGCAGGTTTTGGACACTCCACAGCCTCTCAGGGCAGCCTGCTCCAGGGCTCTGTCACCCTCACAGGGACAGAGTTTCCCCTCCTGTTCCCATGGCACCTCCTCTGCTCCAGCTTGCCCCCAGTGCCCCTTGTGCTGTCCTTGGCCATCCCTGAGCAGAGCCTGGCTCCAGCCCAGCACATCTATGTGTGCAATGAGGGCAGCCCTCAGGCTCCTCTGCTCCAAGCTCCCTCAGGCTGTCCTCAGAGGGAGATGTTCCACTCTAGAGGTGGAAGTTGCCCAGGGTGTGATGGGTTCTTTGGGCAGCACAATGGGGGCTGGCACCAAGCTCTGCACCAAAGACACATCCACCAACTCCAGCCTGTGAGTCTTGGGGGTCAAGGTTCTTTCTGAGATTTGCTTTGGGATGTGATGTGTCTGAAGAGAACTTAGAGCAGCCTTCCAGTACCTGAAGGGCTCCAGGAGAGCTGGGGAGGGACTCTGGACAAGGGCTGGGAGTGCCAGGATGAGGAACAATGGCTTTGAGCTGGGAGAGGGGAGACTGAGAGTGGAGAGGAGGAAGAAATTGTTGAGTGTGAGGCTGGGGAGACTCTGGCACAGGCTGCCCAGGGAGGCTGTGGCTGCCTCTTGCCTGGAGGTGTTGAGGGCCAGGCTGGATGAGGCCTTGAGCAAGCTGGGCTGGGGGGAGGTGTCCCTGCCCATGGCAGGGGTTGGCACTGGATGATCCTGAAGGTCTTTACCAAGCCAACCCATTCTGTGAAACTGGGAATCTCTATCTTAAGAGTTGGAGCCACCTGACAGGGCTGTGGGCATCATACTGTGGTGGCCCTGCCTGCTGGGGACTCACATAGCTCAGCTTAGACATTGCTGGGCCATGGTGTTCATTGTGCCAGGTGTGAGGGGAGCATCATGGCACTGCTCTGTGAGCCCTCTGCACTTCCACATGCTGTGTGTGATGGGAGGAAGCCATCCTCCTGTGCTTTGGCTGGACATGCCCTGCTCCTGGGTGGTGCAGAAGCCACTCAGCTCTGATAACCTCCTTGCAGCCTTGGGAGAGGCTGGGGTTGGCCATGCTTGGTACTGCACAGGTGCTCCCAACAGAGCTGTTCCTAAAGGGTCTGGGCCCAGGACAGATTGGTGGCACGGGGCCTTTGGCTGTTAACTGCATGCTTGGGAAGGGGAGCAGTGTGTGAAGCTGTCCTCTGGTGGCACCCCACGTGAGGATGAGCATCCAGAAGCCTTCAAGACAGCCAGATCTGATTTCCTTCAGGCTCAGTTTGCTGTTGAGGTCTGATCCAAACTAAGGAGGCAGCCATGGCCTTGAGGCAGCCCAGACCCAACTGCCCTGCCCATGGCCATAGGTGGGTTTGGAGTTTGCCCAACAGAGATGGCTCTTCCCCAAAAGCATCTTGGCTGGTGTGGAGCCATCCAGGCTGAGCTCTGACCTCTTACAGTTCCTTTTCTCTTGTGAAATGAGGCAACTCCCTAACCCTGGTGAGGTCCTGCTGTGGCACCTCCCTTTGGCCTGCTCCTCCTGCATGTCTTGGCCTTCTGGTCCAGGCTGTGTTCTTAGACAGATGAATTCATGAGCTGCTCATGGAAGGAGGTCAGAAAGCAAAACTGAAGGCAGAAAGGAGAAATCAGGCAGGAGAATGACCCAGAATGGGGAAGGGAAGGAAGGAATGCAACTGTGGGAAGGGACAAAGGGTGAAGAACACTCAGGACCATGAATGAGCAGCTGGGCTGGTTGGTTGGTTGGTTGGTAGTTGGTTGGTTGGTTGGGTGGGTGGTTGGGTGGTTGGTTGGATGGTTGGTTGGTTGGGTGGTTGGATGGTTGGTTGGTTGGTTGTTGGATGGTTGGTTAGATGGTTGGTTGATTGGTTGGTTGGTTGGTTGGATGGTTGGGTGGGTGGGTGGGTGGGTGGGTGGTTGGTTGGTTGGATGGTTGGTTGGGTGGTTGGTTGGGTGGGTGGTTGGGTGGGTGGTTGGTTGGTTGGTTGGATGGTTGGTTGGATGGTTGGTTGGTTGGTTGGATGGATGGTTGGTTGGTTGGATGGATGGTTGGTTGGTTGGTTGGATGGTTGGTTGGTTGGTTGGATGGATGGTTGGTTGGTTGGTTGGTTGGATGGTTGGTTGGTTGGTTGGATGGATGGTTGGTTGGTTGGTTGGTTGGTTGGTTGGTTGGTTGGTTGGTTGGATGGGTGGGTGGTTGGGTGGTTGGTTGGTTGGAAATCCCAGCAGCAGCAGCTCACATCTGTGTGTGAGCAGGAATCAAACTGGGCAGCAGGACAGCCAAGTGCTTCATGGTGGCAGCAGCAGCCCTGCACAGCCTCTTCCCAAAAGGAATTTCACAGATGACATTGAGCTGGAAGGGAGCCTCAGAGTGCATCTTATCCAACCCCCCTTCAGGCAGCAGGGACATCTCCAGCTGGATCAGGCTGCCCAGGGACACAGCAAGTCAGGGCTTGAATGTTTCCTGCACCACCTCCCTGGGCAGCCTGTTCCAGGCTCTCCCCAGCCTCCCTGTGCAGAACTTCTCTGATGTCCAACCTAACTCTGCCCTGCTCCACTTTCAAACCATTGCCTCTCATCCCATCCCCACAGCCCCTTCTGAACAGTCCCTCCCCAGCCTGCCTGGAGGTCCCCTTCAGATACTGAAATGCAGCTCTAAGGTCTCCCTGGAGCCTTCTCTTCTCCAGGCTGAACTCTCCCAGCCTGTCCCTGTGGCAGAGGCTCTCCAGCTCTCTGATCACCTCTGTGGCCTCCTCTGGCCCTGCTCTGCAAGAGCAGAGGGGAACTGCAGCTCAGGCTCCACATCCAGGCTCCTTTTCTCTTTATTTTTGGCTTCCTTTTGTTTTGCTCTCCCAGATCCAATCATCCAGAAACCTCCCTGAGGCTTTGAGCAGTCTCCCAGTTGCAGGAGCCGTAAAGTTTGGGCTTCTCTTGCCTCTTTTGTGGTTTTTTTTTCCTTGGGTCCCATTGTATAAGGATGAGAAATCATTAATTTGTGATTGATTGCTGTGAATTGGGGCTGCTCTGACATCCTTTCTGGAGCTGAACAGCTGTATAACAAATGAACATATCAGTGCTCACAAAAGACTGGAGCTCTAACAGAGGCAATTACCTTGGCAGCTCCTCCTCCCTCCTGGCTTTTCCCAGCCCAGGCAGGGAGCAACATTTGCTTAAGAGCAATTCCTCAAGTGGCTCAGAATAATAATAATAATCAATAATAAATAATGTCTAAAAATACCTAATGCTCATGGGGACAGTTCACATCAAAATAAACTTCTTCTAAAGGGATTATCATAGAATCACAGAGTGGCTCAGGCTGGAAGGGGTCTCAGAGGTCCTCCATTCCAATCCCTCTGCCAGGGACAGGGACACCTCCCACCAGCCCAGGTTGTCCAAGGCCTCATCCAGCCTGGCCCTCAACACCTCCAGGCAGGAGGCAGCCACAGCCTCCCTGGGCAGCCTGTGCCAGACTCTCCCCAGCCTCACACTGAACAACTTCTTCCTCAGCTCCACTCTAACCCTGCTCTGCCTCAGCTCCAAACCATTCCCCCTGGGCCTGGCTCCATTCCCCCTCAGGAGAAGTCTCTCTGCAGCCTTCCTGCAGGATCCCTTCAGGTGCTGGCAGCAGCTCTGAGGTGCCCCTGGAGCCTTCTCCTCTGCAGGCTGCACAGCCCCAACTCCCTCAGCCTGTGCTCCCAGCAGAGCTGCTCCAGCCCTGGCAGCATCCTTGTGGCCTCCTCTGGCCTCCCTCCAGCAGCTCTGTGTCCTTCTGCTGGGGACAGCAGAGCTGGAGGCAGGGTTGGAGGTGAGGCCTGAGCAGAGCCCAGGGGCAGAATCCCCTCTGCTGCCCTGCTGCCTACCCTGCTCTGGCTGCGGCCAGCACACAGCTGCCTGAGGGCTGCAGGAGGCACTGCTGGCTCCTGGGGAGCTGCTCAGCACCCAGCACCCCCAAGGCTTTTTCTCCAGGGCTGCTCCCAACCTACTCTGCACCCAGCCTGGATTTGTGCCTGGGGCACCAGAACTGGGCCAGTATTGCAGGTTGGGGTCTCAGCAGGGCAGAATTAGATCCTTACCTCTTCCCTTCCAGTGGCTTTCTTAAGCCTCCAGAAGCCAGGATGTGTTTCTGCTTGGGGGGAATGCCTTGAAACAAAATTTCACACCAGGAACAGAAAGAAAGAACAGAAGGGAAAAAAAAACCAACCCCAAACACCCACCCTGAACTGAAATTGGGAGTTTCAACAAGTCCAAGTGCTGGGTGCTGCACTTTGGCCACAGCAACCCCATGCAGAGCTACAGGCTGGGGTCAGAGTGGCTGAGAGCAGCCAGGCAGGGAGAGACCTGGGGGTGCTGATTGAGAGCAGCTGAACATGAGCCAGCAGTGTGCCCAGGGGGCCAAGAAGGCCAAGGGCATCCTGGCCTGCATCAGGAACAGTGTGGCCAGCAGGAGCAGGGAAGTCCTTGTGCCCTGTGCTCAGCACTGCTTAGGCCACACCTTGAGTCCTGTGTCCAGTTCTGGGCTCATCAGGTCAGGAAAGATGTTGAGCTGCTGGAAGGTGTCCAGAGAAGGGCAACAAAGCTGGGGAGGGGTCTGGAGCACAGCCCTGGGAGGAGAGGCTGAGGGAGCTGGGGTTGCTTAGCCTGCAGAAGCGGAGGCTCAGGAGGCTCAGGGGAGACCTCATTGCTCTCTGCAACTCCCTGCAGGGAGGTTGTAGCCTGGTGGGGGTTGGTTTCTTCTCCCAAGCACGCAGCAGCAGAACAAGAGGACACAGTCTCAAGCTGCACCAAGGGAGGTTTAGGCTGGAGGTGAGAAGAAAGTTCTTCACCAAGAGAGTCGTTCGTCATTGGGATGTGCTGCCCAGGGAGGTGGTGGAGTCCCCATCCCTGGAGGTGTTCCAGAGGGGATTGGAAGTGGCACTTGGAGCCATGGTTTAGCCATGAGGTCTGTGGTGCCAGCTTGGACTTGATGATCTTTGAGGTCTCTTCCAACCTTGGTGATTCTGTGATTTTGTGGTACTGTGTGTGATTTTCTTTGGCGGGGGTGGGGTGTGTGTTGCTGTTCCTTGAAGCCTGCAGAGCTGCCCCAGTGCACCGACTGTGACCCTCCACAACTTTTAAATGAAGAATTTATGCTGCCTTGAAATTTATGAAAGATTTCAGCCTGCAAAAAAAAAAAAAAGCAGCAAAGCAAAGCCCTGGGTGGGTTGGGTTTTTTCCTTTTTTATCCCCCCTCAGGAAAATTGAGCAATAAATCACAGCCCTCTCCATTTACTGCCCTCCAGCCAGCCGCAGACAGGAGGGGTTTTTTTCCTCTGCTTCTTTCTTTCTTTCTTTTAGAGATAAATTTAGTATTATTTTTTTTTTTTTATGCCCTTCCTGGAGAAAAAAAAAATAGTAAAAAATATTAAACAAAAAAATAAAACCCAAAAAAAAAGGGAAAAAAAAAAAAAGGAGAGGGGGGAGGGAAAAAAAATGTAATCATCTGAGAGGGCTTAGCTGCCATCCTCCCACTGCCTAGAATTTTTAATTTCAGCTGTTTCTGCTTGGATTTATTTCCAATATTCCTGCCTGCCTTTTCAATTTCCTCAGTTATTAAATTTTAATTCAGTGCATTAGCATTTAAATTAAAAAAAAAAAAAAAGGGAAAAAAAAAAAAATAAAGGGTTTGTTGGGGTTTTGGTTTTTTTTTATGTGCTCCAAATGGTTGGCCTGGCCCCCATCCTGCTGCAGAGGAGCTGCCTCTCCCCTTCCCCTCCCCTCCTCTCCCTCCCCTCCCTCCCCTCCCTCCCTCCCCGCAGCCGATGCCTCCCTGCGCGCGCCGGGGAGGCCTCTCGGCGCGGCTCGGGGCCGGGAGGTGGCGCAGGAGGAGGACACCTCCCTGCTCAGCCCCCTTCCCGCCGCCTGGGGAGGCAGGTGGGGGGCTCCCTGAGGCGGTTGGGGGCTGATGGAGAGGGGTGCGGGACCTTCGCCCGCCTCAGCCTGAGCGCGGCGCTGAGCCCAGCTCCTCCTGCCTGACCGCTGCGCCCCCCCCCCCCCCGGCAGCCCCCGGCATGGTGAGGGTTGGAAGGGACCTCTGGGGCTCACCCAGTCCAAGCCCCCTGCCCCAGCAGGGCGCCCACAGCAGCTTGCCCAGCAGCACAATGCCCGGGGGGGGGGGTTGGAAGCTCTCCAGAGAAGGAGACTCCACAACCTCTCTGGGCAGCCTGCTCCGGGCCTCCAGCAGCCTCACAGGGAGGGTCACAGGGGGCATTTGGGCATGGGAAGGGCCTTGGGTAAAGCACAATGAAGGAACCGGAGGCTGAGAAAGTCAGCCCTGAGCTGGGGCTAGGACTGAAACCCTGCCTTGGCCTCCTCTGAACGTGGGGTTCAGTGCCCAGCTCCCTGGGCACCGGCCCTGCCTGTAGCTCCCAGTGGAGGCTGCCCGGGGGTGTGGGTGCAGCGTGCTGGCAGGGAGGGTTGGAGCCCATCTTGCCTTTCTTAACCTCTAAACAGCCTTTTTGTGTTGTTCTTTGTCCCTTTAGGCCGAGGAGAGCAACAGCAGTGGGCGGAGGAGCTCCTCCAGCAGGTAGGTGACCGCTCCGCTCTGCCAGGTGGGAGGTGGTGGCAGATGCAGCGCTGCTCGGATGCTGCAGCCTGGAGGTGGCTGGTGGAGGGGAGCTGCACCACAGGGATGGACTGGGAGCTGTTAGAGCACGGTGTCCACACACCCAGCTTGGGTTTTGCTGACCAGACAGAAGAGAGGAGGCTCCACCTGGCCTTGGGGGCTGTGAGGAGAGGCAGTCTGCACGCTGCACAGGGCGCTGTGGCCCAGTCAGCCCAGCCCTTGGCCCACTCTGTGGTGCAAAGACCATCACAGAATGAGGTTCCTGGATGGAGGCCTTGGGCTGTGCTGCAGTGGTTGGGTGCAGATTCCCTCAGGAGGAGAGGGGGGGACTGCCCAACCACCCCAGCCCCTTCTGATGCTGCTGATGGGTGTCCACAGCACCCACTCCCCATGCAGGGGAAAGAACTTGAGGGAAGCCTTAGAGCAGTGGTGAAACCCTGCAGCAGCTGCTGAAATTCTTGGCCCAATGATAGACTTCAGTGAGCAGTTGAAGCACCCTGGAGATGGGGAAGTGACCCAGATGTCTTCCTGAGGCAGTGGAAATGGCATGGAGTGACAGGGCAAGGGGTGGTGGCTTCACACTGCAAGAAGCTGGATTAGAGAAGCAAAGTAGTGAGATACTTGAGTGGGTTGCCCAGAGGACTTGTGGAGGCTCCAAGCCTGGAGGTGCTGAAGGCCAGGCTGGATGAGGCCTTGAGCAAGCTGGGCTGGGGGGAGGTGTCCCTGCCCATGGCAGGGGGTCTTGAAAATCCCTTCCAACCCAAACCACTCTATGGCTCTTAGGCTTTATGACTCTGCTCCAGGTGGCCCATTTGCTGCCACCCACAGTCTGTGTGGTGGTGGCAGAGTGCCCCTGGCAGGGTTCCCAGGCCCATGGCAGCTCCCTGGCCAGCCCTGACACACAAAGAGGAGAGGGAGGTGCTGAGGTTGGGTCTGCCCTGTGCTGTGGCTTCTCCTGTTGATGGTGTAGGGCATCACACCCTGCTGGATGTGCTGGGATGCACTACACATGGTGCTTCTTGGTCCCTCTCTGCCTGCTGGAACCAGTTGGAACTGGTGAGACCTCACCTTGAGTACTGCATTCAATTCTGGGCTCCCCAGCTCAAGAGGGACAGGGATCTGCTGGAGAGGGCCCAGCAGAGGGCTACCAGGATGATTAGGGGACTGCAGCACTGCCTGGTGAGGAGAGGCTGAGGGACCTGGGGCTGTTTAGTCTGGAGGGGAGAAGACTGAGAGGGGATCTGATCAATGTCTATCAATATCTGAGGGCTGGGGGTCAGGAGGGAGGGGACAGGGACAGGCTCTGCTCACTTGCTCCCTGTGACAGGACATGGAGCAGTGGATGTAAGCTGCAGCACAGGAGGTTCCACCTCGGCACAAGGGGGAACTTCTTTACTCTAAGGGTCACAGAGCACTGGAACAGGCTGCCCAGAGGGGTTGTGGAGTCTCCTCCTCTGGATGTGTTCCTGTGTGACCTGAGTTAGGTTCTGTGCTCCTGCTCTGGCAGGGGGCTGGACTCAATGATCTCTTTGGGTTCCTTCCATCTCCTGACATCCTGTGGACCTCTGTTCTTGAAGGCCCCTTCCAACCCAAACCATTCAGTGGTTCCTTGATCAGTGGCTGGCAGATGTTTCTCAAAGCTGTTGGGCCTTGAAGGTCTCACTCCTTGTGAGTAGCAAGGAAGCTTTTGATTACTAATTTTTATCAGGACAAAATAAAAGCACAGTAAGGTTGCCAGGACAACTGCAGCTTCCTGCTGGGCCTTTCACTATCATGTGTTTGATTTTAGCCTGGTGACCAGTGTTGGGTTGATCCTGTTGCTGTTTCTTTATTGAATCATCACAGGATGGGTTGGGTTGGGAGGGACCTTCAAGATCATCCAGTGCCAGCCCCCTGCCAAGGGTAGGGACACCTCCCCCCAGCCCAGCTTGCTCAAGGCTTCATCCAGCTTGGCCTTCAATACCTCCAGGCAGAAGGCAGCCACAGCCTCCCTGGGCAGCCTGTGCCAGAGTCTCCCCAGCCTCACCCTCAACAATTTCTTCCTCCTCTCCACTCTCAGTCTCTCCTCTCCCAGCTCAAAGCCATTGTTCCTCATCCTGGCACTCCCAGCCCTTGTCCAGAGTCCCTCCCCAGCTCTCCTGGAGCCCCTTCAGGTACTGGGAGGCTGCTCTGAGGTCTCCCTGTATTGAGTTGATCATTGAGTTTGTTCCCTTTCAAGCTCTGAAGGTAGAAGGTGTTCATGACCTCAGCACCCCCCAGCTCTGGTTGGCCTTCAGAGCAGCGCAGCTTGGCTCCCGCAGCTGCTGGCAGCTGAAGAGTGGTGGTGGCAGAGAGTCCTCAGTGTTCTCCTGCCTTACCGACCTGGGTGGGGCTCCTGCTCCTCTCTGTGTGCTTTTTCTGGGGCAATGTTAAGAAGTGAAGAGAATGATCAGGAGATAAAGCCCCTCCACTTGAGGGGGGGAGCTGGAAGGCAAGCTGCCTGCCTCGGAGAAGATGACATCTAAGAGACAACCTGACAAAGCTGTGTGTGTTTTTGAACACTCCAGAAAAGGTAGATCAGAGGCTGCTTTCTTCCTGCTGCAGGGGAGAAAAAGAGACAGTCAACAAAATTAAAAGGCAGCAAATTAAAAGCCAATAAAAGCAGAATGCTCTGTGCATGATGGGCAGCTCGCTGCTGGAGCACGTTGCCAGCCGTCAGGTGCTCGAGGGGGGCTGAGACACAAAGCAGCTGCACCATGGCATCAGGTGGTGACCTGGGCTGGGGATTCATGGAACCCTGCAATGGGTTGGGCTGGAAGGGATCTCAAGGATTATCCAGTGCCAACCCCCTGCCATGGGCAGGGACACCTCCCCCCAGCCCAGCTTGCTCAAGGCCTCATCCAGCCTGGCCTTCAGCACCTCCAGGCAGGAGGCAGCCACAGCCTCCCTGGGCAGCCTGTGCCAGAGTCTCCCCAGCCTCACTCTCAAGGATTTCTTCCTCCTCTCCACTCTCAGTCTCCCCTCTCCCAGCTCAAAGCCATTGTTCCTCAGCCTGGCACTCCCAGCCCTTGGCCAGAGTCCCTCCCCAGCTCTCCTGGAGCCCTTCAGGTCCTGGAAGGCTGCTCTGAGGTCTGCCTGGAGCCTTCTCTTCTCCAGGCTGAACTCTCCCAGCCTGTCCCCACAGGAGAGGTTCTTCAGCCCTCTGCTCATCTCTGTGGCCTCCACTGGCCCCTCTCCATCAGCTCCAGGTCCTTCTTGTGTTGGGACCCCAGAGCTGGACACAGCCCTGCAGATGAGGTCTCAGCAGAGCAGAACATGGCAGAGAGCAGAGGGATCAGTCACCCTGCTGCTGTCTACTGGAAAGGTTCTAGAAGCTTCTGAAGCTGCACATGGGGGACCAGGTTTGGTGTCACTCACTGGTGGGAGGCTGTGTGGTGGACCAGAGGGCAGTGTGGGAACAGTGCTGCTAGCTGCAGAGCTCAGAGAATGACTGAATCATCCAGTCCAACCCCCCTGCCCAGGGCAGCTCACACAGGAGCACATCCAGGTGGAATGTCTCCAGGGGAGGAGACTCCACAACCTCCATGGGCAGCCTGCTCCAGGGCTCCAGGCCCCTCACAGTGAAGAGGTTTTTCCTTCTGCTCCTGTGGCACCTCCTCTGCTCCAGCCTGCCCCCAGTGCCCCTTGTCCTGAGTGGCCGGGAGTCTCCAGAAGGCCGCTGCAGGAGGCTCTCCTTGCCAGTTATGAACGGTGGTGGTCTCAGGGTCCTGACAAGAGGTGGCTGAGCCCCCCAAAGTGCAGCTCTGCGTGAGAGGCAGCCTGAGCTTCTCCTGCTGCCCAGAGCCTGCCGCCGCAGCCCCGCGCCAGGCAGGGCCCCGTGCCGCTGCCCGTGCGCTGGTGTCGGAGGCAGGAGCTGCGCTTCCCAGGCCTCTGTTGGCTCTTTGCTTGACAGGCATTAGATTTGTTTTCAGCCTTAACTGCACTTGATGTGCGAGACTCCTGCTGAATAAATCAGCCCCTGGTGGAGGAGCTGCATCTGCCGGCGCGGGGCAGCGAGCCAGCTGCAGGCTCGGCCCCGGCTGCGGCGCGGCTGGCACCAGCCGGGCCCCCGCCCGCGGCACAGATGGAGCCGTGCCGGCAAGCAGGAGCTGCTCCACAGCGGGGACAGCCCCCAGCCCCTGCCTGGGAGCTGCCCTGAGGCCACCCAGCAGGCCTTAAGGGAGGTTGTAGACAGGCAGAGGTTGCTCTCTTCTCCCGGGCAACCAGCACCAGAACAAGAACCAGAACAAGAGGACACAGTCTCAGGCTGCGCCAGGGGAGGTTTAGGCTGGCGGTTAGGAAGAAGTTCTACCCAGAGAGAGAGATTGCACATTGGGATGTGCTGCCTGGGGAGGTGGTGGAGTCACCATCACTGGAGGTGTTCAGGAGGAGACTTGATAGGGTGCTTGGTGCCATGGGTTAGTTGATTAGGTGGTGTTGGATGATAGGTTGGGCTTGATGATCATGAAGGTCTCTTCCAACCTATTCTATTCTATTCTATTCTATTCTATTCTATTCTATTCTATTCTGTTCTGTTCTGTTCTGTTCTGTTCTGTTCTATTCTTTTCTATCCTGGAGTCACAGAATGGGAGGGGATGGAAGGGACCTCTGGAGATCAGTGAGGCCAGGCCACTGCCAGGGCAGGGCACACAGCAGTGCACCTAGGTGGGTTGTGAATATCTCCAGAGCAGGAGACTCCACAACCTCTCTGGGCAGCCTGCTCCAGGCCTCCAGCAGCCTCACACCAAAGAAGTTTCTCCTCAAGTTGAGGTGGAACCTCCTGGGTTCCAGTTTGTATCCATTGCCCTTTGTCACAGGGCACCACTGAAAAGAGCCTGGCCCCAACCTGACACCCACCCCTCACATGTTTGTAAGCATCAATAAGATCTCCTCTCAGCCTTCTCTTCTCCAGGCTAAACAGCCCCAGGGCTCTCAGCCTCTCCTCATCACACAGAGGTTCCAGGCCCTTCAGCATCCTCATAGCCTCCATTGGACTCTCTCCAGCAGATCCCTGTCCCTCTTGAGCTGGGGAGCCCAGAACTGCACACAACACTCAGCTGTGGTCTCACCAGGGCAGAGTAGAGGGGAAGAGGAAGCTCCCTTGACCTGCTGGCCACACTTAATGCAGCCCAGAAGCCCCTTGGCCTTCTTTGCACTTTGCTGTTCCGTGGTCAACTTACTGCCCCCCAGCCTCCCAGGTCCTGCTCCACAGAGCTGCTCTGCACCTGTACTACTGCATGGTGTTGCTCCTGCCCAGGACACCTCTGGTGTCCTTGGCCACGAGTGCACTTTGCTGTCCCATCTTTACTGCAGCACTGTGGCAGAGGTCCTGAAGAGGGTGGGAGGTCTCTAGGAGATGGAGGTGCAGCAGAAGGGCTGTGCAGGGCTGGGCTGGAGGCAGAGCACTGTTCCCAGTGGGTTCTTTAGCCTGGGACATGGAAGTCTCCCAGCCCTGAGCAGGTGCAGGTTTCCCTGCTGGAGCACAGCAAGCTGCAGTGCTTGGCTGGCCTGGTCCTGTCAGGCTCTGCCTTAGAACACAGGCTGAGGGAGTTGTTCAGCCTGGAGAAGAGAAGGCTCTAGGAAGCCCTTCTTGTGCTCTTCCAGTATTTGAAGGGGGCTGAGGAGAGCTGGGGAGGGACTTACCACAAAGAGAGGTAGTGACAGGACAAGGGGCAATGGATTCACCCTGGAAGAAGCTGGATTTAGAATGGCCACTAGCAGGAAGCAATTCTCCCCCAGGAGGGTGGTGAGGCACTGGAACAGGCAGTCTAGAGAAGTTGTTGAGGATCCACACGTGGAAGTGTTGAAGGCCAGGCTGGATGAGGCACTGGATGATTCTGAAGGTCCCTTCCAAGCCAGCCCATTCTGTGATCCTATGCAGTTGTGACTAACTGGCTGGGGGAGAAGGATGGAGAACTGCTTGCACCTACTTTGCTCCTTCTCAGTTCACCCTTCTCCAGCCTCACTGGTGGCCTCTTTCCCTCTCCTGCCCACACTACCTGCTCTGTCCTCCCTGGCAGCTCCTGTAACCCAAGGGATGGTCTGCCCTGGGCTGGCACCAGCTCTTCTGCAGGCTCCTCTCCCACCTGACCATTCCTCTCCTTTGTGGCAGGACAACCTCTGAGAGCTGGAAACAAGCTGCAAACATGGGAGAGGGCTCCACAGCCTGTGGAGGCAGAGGCCAAGGGCTGAGTGCTTCCCAGAAGTAAAATTGTTGAAGTTGTTTCCCCTTTCCTTGAAAAGAGGCCTGGGGGGGGTTCAGTGCCAGAGCATGAGGGGCTTCATCCTGCATCAGACAGAGAGAAAACTCTTGATGATTAGGTGAGGACCTTCACAAGTGTGGTGCTCTCTGAAAGGCTTCTCCCCAGCCATCCTCAAAAAGAAGCAAACCAGCACAACCTCCCCCCCCAAAAAAACCCCAAGCCCCCTCTGGCCAAGCTGAAGCTGAGTTCTGCACTGTGAGCAGTGCAGGAGCTGTGGGAAGCCCAGGCAGGTTTCCTTGAAACACAAAAGGTCAACAAAGAGCCTGCAGCACCTCAGACACATCCCAGCTCCCATGGGACCTGCATGTTCTCTGTGTCATCCACACCAAGCTGGCAAACCCCAGAGCCTCAGAGGGCTTCAGATGCTGTGAAGTGGAGAAGTGTCCCCTTGGGGGGCTGAGAAACCCTGAGACATGATCACCAAATCACAGCATGGCAGGGGTTGGGTGGGACCTCCAGAGATCATCCAGTCCAACCCCCTGCCACAGCAGGGTGCTCAGGGCAGCTCACACAGCAACACATCCACACAGGCCTTGACAGTCTCCAGAGAGGGAGACTCCACAATGTCTTCAGCAAAGCAGAGTTACCAGGACATTGCTTTCCTTGGGTCATCTCATCTCCACCCTGCTGGCCAGCTTGGGGTTGTTCTGGTGCTGGCACAGAGCCTCATGGCTTGTTTCTGCTAAGTGTCTCTGTATCTCCAGCAGCAGGACCTCTACCACCACATCGTGGCTGCCCCCTCCCTGGAGGTGTTGAGGGCCAGGCTGGATGAGGCCTTGAGCAAGCTGGGCTGGGGGGAGGTGTCCCTGCCCATGGCAGGGGGCTGGAGCTGGATAACCTCTAAGGTCCCTTCCAAACCATTCTATGAATGTGTGAATTGGTATTGTTGTCCAGCTGGGCAGTTCTCCCAGGCCCAAGGTCCTGTCCTGTCTTCTGTCCATCTGTTGCCATTGCTCAGTTGAACCCATTCAGACATTGTCTTAGACCCCAGGAGGAAATGTTTCCTCATGAGAACAGACACTGGAAGCATCTCCCAAGGGAAGCAGTGGAGACCCCCACACTGGGCAGTTTGAAGGCTCAGCTTGGCTGGGTTCTGGGCCAGTTCATTTCAACTCAGCATAAGAGGGACCTGGAGCTGCTGGAGAGGGTCCAGAGGAGGCCACAGAGATGAGCAGAGGCTGCAGACCCTCCCCTGTGGGGCCAGGCTGGGAGAGCTGGGGCTGTGCAGCCTGGAGAAGAGAAGGCTCCAGGCACACCTCAGAGCAGCCTTGCAAGACCTGAAGGGCTCCAGGAGAGCTGGGGAGGGACTCTGGGCAAGGGCTGGGAGTGCCAGGCTGAGGAACAATGGCTTTGAGCTGGGAGAGGGGAGACTGAGAGTGGAGAGGAGGAAGAAATTCTCTCAAGTGAGGCTGGGGAGACTCTGGCACAGGCTGCCCAGGGAGGCTGTGGCTGCCTCCTGCCTGGAGGTGCTCAGGGCCAGGCTGGATGAGGCCTTGAGCAAGCTGGGCTGGGGGGAGGGGTCCCTGCCCATGGCAGGGGGTTGGCCCTGGATGATCTTGAAGGTCCCTTCCAACCCCTTCTGTGACTGCACTCCACTGTTACCTAGCAGGGTGGGCCCAGCTGATCCTTGGGGTCCCTTCCAACCTCACATTCTGAGTTTCAGCTCCTGGCTGTGCTCTGCCACACAGCCCCTGGCAGCAGGGAGGCCAAGGTTCAGCAGAGGCTCCTCATGGCCCCTGCAGGGCACCTAGGGCCACTTGCAGCAGGGTTTCACCCCCTGAGAGATTTCTTGGGCCAGCAGCACAGAGCTCTCTCAGTGGCACAGAGGAATCCTTCATCTCTTCCCTTTGTTTTGCCCTGAATTTCTTTTGTCTCTGTTGACATTTCCAGGCTTGCAGATTTCCAGGGGCTGGCAGTGAGTCTATTAGCAGCTGAGATTCAGCTTTCAACCTGCATCATTTGTTGCATGGTTTTGCTGGGAGTGAGTTCTTTAGCTTCTGGCAAGCAGCCCCTGTTTGTTTTCCTGCTGGAGAAGCCAAATCTTCTCATTTTTTGTGGTGTTGTTTTATTTTCCTTCTTCTGTTTGGTTAAACTTTCCTCTTCAAACCATCCTCAAGATCTTCCTAATAAGGGCTGCAGGGAATTTGTTTTGCTAATACCTTAGGAATTCTTTGTGGCTCTTGACTATTGTTCTGGTTTGGAGTTTCATGTTTCCTGTCCAGAGCAGGGGCAGCCTGGTAGGGTCCTGCAGGGTTACCTTTGCTGATGGCTCTGGAGCTGCTGAGCACCTTTGGGGAATGGGCACAGGATTCAAAACATAGAATCACAGAATGGGTTGGGTTGGAAGGGACCTTCAAAGTCACCGAGTGCCAACCCCCTGCCCTGGGCAGGGACACCTCCCACCAGCACAGCTTGCTCAAGGCCTCATCCAGCCTGGCCTTCAACACCTCCAGGCAGGAGGCAGCCACAGCCTCCCTGGGAGGTCCTCTCCTGCTGTCTGGAGCAGTGTTTGCTGTCAGGACAGGAGTGCTTCAGCACACCAGGACAGTTGGAAAGATGAACTCTGCTGCCTTGATTGTTTGTTTTCCCTGGATTTTGCCATTCACACCACTGAGTGCTGGGTGCCTGACTTTGGAGTTCTTGAAAGATGTCTTCTGTGGTGATCCTATTAGAGACAGTGGCTTGAGGGCAGAGGGGAGGAGAAGTCCTTGGGGGTGTCAGCTGGTGACAAACTGCCCAGGAGCCAGCAGTGGTCCCTGGCAGCCCAGAGCCAGCTGAGTGCTGAGCTGCAGCCAGAGCAGGGAGAGCAGCAGCACAGGGAGGGGATTCTGCCCCTCTGCCCTGCTCTGCTCAGCCCCCACCTGCAGCACTGCCTCCAGCTCTGGGGCCCCCAGAACAAGAAGGACCTGGAGCTGCTGGAGAGGCTCCAGAGGAGGCCACAGAGATGAACAGAGGCTGCAGAACCTCCCCTGTGGGGCCAGGCTGGGAGAGCTGGGGCTGTGCAGCCTGGAGGAGAGAAGGCTCCAGGCAGACCTCAGAGCAGCCTTGCAGGACCTGAAGGGCTCCAGGAGAGCTGGGGAGGGACTTTGGACAATGGAGAAAACAAGTCCAGAGGTTTGAAGGAACACTTGGCAGTGTAGCAGTGATGTCCTTGAAGCATGAGGTTCACAGGAGCATGTTGCACATGGAAGATGCCCTGCAGCTCCAACCAGCTGTTTCTGTTCAGGAAAGTCTTCCCTCCTCCACCACTGATGGAGGCAGGAGGTCCCACTCCCTCAAGCAGCTGACTGAACAGGTTTGTCCTGAATCCTTTGCTTCCAGAGCTTAAATCCACACTGCCTGGAAAATGGTAACTGTGAGGAGAACCAAACTCTCCTGATAGAACACAAGTGACCATGAACTCCTTCTACAAGTCTGGGACCCAGAGAAAACTGAGGGTTCAGAGACACAGCCAGCATCTGCTGCTGTCACCAAGAGTGCTGGAGGCATGTTTTGTCCTGCTGTGGTACCCAGAGTGGGGACAGGTTCCAAACACTCATGGAAGGAGTCAACATCTGGAGTACTGGGTCCAGGTCTGGGCTCTCCAGTTCAGGAATGAAGGGAACTGCTGGAGAGAGTCCAGGGGAGAGACTACAGAGCTGCTGAGTGGCCTGGAGCAGCTCTGGGAGCAGCAAAGGCTGAGAGCCCTGGGGCTGAGAGCCTGCAGAAGAGCAGCCCCAGAGGGGAGCTGAGCAATGCTCAGCAAGAGCTGAAGGATGGGGAGCAAGAGGCTGGGGCCAGACTCTGCTCAGTGCTGCCCAGGGACAGCACAAGGGGCAAGGGGCACAAACTGGAACCCAGGAGGTTGCATCTGAACAGGAGGAGAAACTTCTGTGGTGTGAGGCTGCTGGAGGCCTGGAGCAGGCTGCCCAGAGAGGTTGTGGAGTCTCCTTCTCTGGAGAGCTTCCAACCCCCCCTGGGCATTGTGCTCCTGGGCAAGCTGCCCTGAGTGCCCTGCTGGAGCAGGGGCTTGGACTGGGTGATTGTCAGAGGCCCCTTGCAAGCCCCTCCATGCTGGTCCCTGACTCAGAAGGCACAGCTCAGTGTCAGGAGGTGTTTGCTGTGCTTCATCCCAGAGAAAGCAGAAGGGACTCTGCCCTCCCACAGAGAGGTGGTTCCTGGAGTCTCATCTCTAGCAAGCTGAGCAGATTGTGGCTCAGTGGCTGGAGGCAGCAGTCCCTGCTTCCAGCATGGACAGAAATGACTCAGAGGAGAGCCCCAGAGGTGTGATGGTTACATCCCAGTCCAGACAGGCTCTGCAGTGGCTCCAGCTGCAGATGTGGTTGTGAGAGGAGTTGGTTCTGTGAGCTGTGGCACAGCTTGGGTTGGGTGAGGAGGTTGATCTCTTTCAAGTCTCTGAGGGAACATCTGAAAGCTGAAGCAGGAGACATGGAAGACTGGAAGTGCTCAGCTCCTGTCTGTTCTCTTTGACCTCTGAACTCGAGAAGAAGTCTGGGAAAGAGCTGTCCCTGATGAAGGACCTCAGGCAGCTCCTCTGCTTCCTGACCTGCTCCACCTCCTTTCTCCTGGTGCAAGGCACAGTGCCCATGCAGCTGGGCTGTGCCAGGGTGCAAGTGAGAGCTGTGGGGAGGGAGCAGTAGGTCACTATAAATAATGTATCAGAGAAGCAGATTTGGAATGTACCTCTTTCCTTTCCTGTCTCTGCCTGCATCCTCTCCTTGTCAAACAGGAGTTCACTTAGTTCATTTACATCTGCTCTGTCCATTCCACTTCCCTTAGCTCCACTCATGGCAGGAGCCTTCTGGTTCTCCTGAAACCTTCACACATCTGAAATGGAGCCCAGTTTCATCCTCACTCATGTCTTGTTCCCTGTCCTTCCTGACAGCTGGGGACTCTAGATTTGGTCTGAGAAGTCAGCTGCACCTAGGCTGCAAGAGGACAAGTTGTAACATCATATCTGCAGTCCTGGAGTGCTCTGCAGAGCATCTGCTGCCCACTGCATGGCCTTCATTCCTGTGCTCTTCTGAACCTCTTCTGTCCTGCAGACCAGAGGAGCACAGCAGGGACCATACAAGAGTGTGTCCCAGTGGTGTGAAGAGGCACACAGCATGCTCTGCAAGGGGGACCTTGGGATCAGAAGGGGGCACTTGGGATCACAGTGCAGGTGACACTAAACTGGCTGGGAGTTGATCTTCTGGAGGGTGGAGAGGCTCTGCAAAGAGGTCTGGCCAGGGTGGATCCATGGGCTGAGGCCAGTGGGATGAGGTACAACAAAGCTGAGCTGCTCTTGGGTCACAACAACCCCATGAATGTTGCAGGCTTGGGGCAGAGTGGCTGGAAACAGAAAAGGGCCTGGGGGTGAACAGCTGAACATGAGCCAGGGGGTGCCCAGGTGGCCAAGAAGGCCACCAGCAGCCTGGCCTAGATAGGATAGGATAGGATGGGATAGGATAGGATAGGATGGGATAGGATAGGATAGGATAGGATAGGATAGGATAGGATAGGATAGGATAGGATAGGATAGGATAGGATAGGATAGGATAGAATGGAATGGAATGGAATGGAATGGAATGGAATGGAATTAACCAGGTTGGAAAAGACCTTCAAGATGGTGTGGGCAGCAGGGGCAGGGCAGGGATTGTACTCCTGTACTGGGCACTGGTAAGGCCACAGCTTGAGTGCTGGGTTCAGTTTTGGGCCTCTCACTACAAGAAGGACACTGAGGGCTGGAGCAGGGCCAGAGAAGGGCAACCAAGCTGGGGAAGGGTCTGGAGAGCAGGGCTGGGGAGGAGCAGCTGAGGGAGCTGGGGGTGTTCAGCCTGGAGAAGAGGAGGCTGAAGGAGACCTCATTGCTGTCTGCAGCTCCCTGAGAGGAGGCTGCAGTGAGCTGGGGGTTGGGCTCTGCTCCCTAGTCTCAGGTGACAGAAGGAGAGGAAATGGCCTGAAGTTGTGCCAGGGGAGGGTCAGGTTGGAGATGCTGAAAAATGTCTTTGCTGCCAGAGTGGGCAGGGACTGGCAGAGGCTGCCCAGGGAGGTGGTGGAGTGCCCATGCCTGGAGGTGTTCGGGAAATGTGTGGCCATGGCTCTTGTGGCCAGGGTTTGGTGGCCATGGTGGGGTTGGGTTGATGTTGGACCCAGTGACCTTAGAGGCCTCTTCCAACCCAAACTCTCTGTGATGGTGTCACTACCACGGGTATCCTCAAGGCCTTAGGGATGTGGCTCTGGTTCTTCCAGCTCCAGTGGGGTCCATGACAAACCCCAGGACGCTCCGCGCTGGCCGCCGGGGCCGCAGGGCTCTGTGGGTGCTGTGTCCTCCTCCGCCTTTGCTTCCTTTTCCTTGGGAGGAGAAACCAGAGAGGGGCTGATGCTGAAGGCTGCCTGTGCACTTTGCCCCTCCCCAGGAGCTCAGCAGGATGTGTGCTGCAGAAATAGGCTCATTAGGAGGCCTCTGAGTCCACACGGCAAGCACAGAGCAGGCAGGAGGGAGCAGCCAGCAGGCCTGTTGCTGTGGCTGCCTTCAGAGAATTGCATGACAAATTATTCCTGGCTGGGAGAGATGGCCTTTTATAATTGGGATTTTTTTTCCCCCCCTCCCTTCTTGCAGGAGGGAGGGCAGTGTGTGTGTGTGTGTGTGTTTTAAGTAGCTTTTAGTCACTTTCATTATTTATGAGGATGCTGCTCCAGATCAGAACAAGCAAACTGCAAGCACAGCTTGCTTCTGGCTGCAGCAGCTGAGGGGCCCTGTTGGCTTCCTCTGTCAGTGCAGGTTCTGCTTGGCACAGCCAGAAGGAGATGCTGTCCAGAGCTGAAAATGGCACCATCACAGTCTCACAGTGTAACTAAGGTTGGAAGAGACCTCGAGGATCATCAAGCCCAACCTGGCTCCACAGACCTCATGACTAGACCATGGCACCAAGTGCCACATCCAAAACCCTCTTGAGCACCTCCAGGGGTGGGGACTCCACCACCTCCCTGGGCAGCACATCCCAATGACTCTCTCAGTGAAGAACTTTCCTGTCACCTCGAGTCTAAACCTCCCCTGGCACAGCTTGAGACTGTGTCCTCTTGTTCTGGTGCTGGCTGCCTGGAAGAAGAGCCCAACCCCCACCTGGCTACAACCTCCCTTCAGGGAGTTGTAGAGGGAAATGAGGTCACCCCTGAGCCTCCTCTTCTGCAGGCTAAGCAACCCCAGCTCCCTCAGCCTCTCCTCCCAGGGCTGTGCTCCAGACCCCTCCCCAGCTTTGTTGCCCTTCTCTGGACACCTTCAAGTCTCTCAATGTCCTTCTTGACCTGAGGAGCCCAGAACTGGACACAGGACTCAAGGTGTGGCCTGAGCAGTGCTGAGCACAGGACACAATGACCTCCCTGCTCCTGCTGGCCACACTGTTCCTGATGCAGGCCAGGATGCCCTTGGCCTTCTTGGCCCCCTGGGCACACTGCTGGCTCATGTTCAGGCAGCTGTCAACCAGCACCTCCAGGTCCCTCTCTGCCTGGCTGCTCTCAGCCACTCTGCCCCCAACCTGTAGCTCTGCATGGGGTTGCTGTGGCCAAAGTGCAGCCCCTGGCACTTGGACTTGTTGAATGCCATCCTGTTGGCCTCTGCCTCTCTGTGCAGCCTGGCAAGGTCCCTCTGCAGAGCCCTTCTGCCCTCTAACTGACCAACATCTGCTCCTAACTTGGTGTCATCTGCAAACGTGATGGTGACTGACTCAACCCCCTCATCCAGATCATCAGTGAAGATGTTAAAGAGGCTGAGGCCCAGCACTGATCCCTGGGGGACACCACTGGTGCCTGGCTGCCAGCTGGCTGTGGCACCATTCACCACCACACCACCATTCACCACCATGTTCCAGGGCTTCACTTGGAACCCTCTTCTTCTAGCAGAGGAGAGCAGCTGGAATGAGCCCCACAGCTCTGTGGGTCGAGTGTTACCCTGCAGGGCTGAGCAGTGCCAGCAGTCACAGAACCACAGAATGGGCTGGGTTGGAAGGGACTCTGAAGATCACAGGATGGCAGCTCACAGGATGTTAGGGCTTGGAAGGGACCTCAGAAGATCAAGTCCAACCCCCTGCAATCCAGCACAGGTTGCACAGGGACACATCCAGATGGGTCTTGAAAGTCTGCAGAGAAGGAGACTCCACAACCTCCCTAGGCAGCCTAAGATCATCCAGTTCCAGCCCCCCTGCCATGGGCAGGGACACCTCCCCCCAGCCCAGCTTGCTCAAGGCCTCATCCACCCTGCCTTTGAACAATTCCAGGCTTGGAGCCTCTACAGTTTCCCTGGGCACCCTGTTCCAGTGCCTCACCACCCTCCTGGGGAACAATTGCTTCCTAATGTCTAATCTAAATCAAGCTTCCAAGCCCCAGCCATGGGCAGTGACACCTTCCACTGCACCAGGAATTCATTTCCTTTCTCTTCTTCCATCTAGAAGAGGATGTCCTGCACTGTCTTTTCCTTGCTCCTTGCACTGAGGGCAGGGAGGCATCACCCAGGCTTCACAGCCCAGTCCGTATTGTCTTGCTGCATCATCCATCCACCTGCAAGCCTCAGGCCTTCAGGAGCTATCACTGGGTGCAGGACCAAGGGAATCACACAGTCACAGAATGTCTGAGGCTGGAACAGACCTCTGAGATCATCCAGTCCAGCTTGTGAGCCAGCACCACCACATGGAGCAGACCATGGCACTGAGTGCCACATCCAGCCTCTCCTTAAACACCTCCAGGGGCAGTGACTCCACCCCTCCCTGGGCAGCCCATCCCAGTGTCCCTTTCCATGAGGAAATGCTTCCTAACATCCACCCTGACCCTGCCCTGGCACAGCTCCAGGCCATGCCCTCTCCTCTTGTCACAAGCTGCCCGGGAGCAGAGCCCAACCTCACCTTACTACAACTTCCCTTCAGGTAGTTGCAGATTGTGGTAAGGTCCCCCCTGAGTCTCCTCTCCAGGCTGAACTCCCCCAGCTCCCTCAGCCTCCCCTCATCAGCCTTTCCCTTCAGTCCCTTCCCCAGTCTGGTCACTCACCTCTGGACCTGCTCCAGCCCCTCAAGATCTTTGTTGCAGCGTGGGGCCCAGAGCTGCTCTGAGTCACAGTTAATTAACCAGGCTGGAGAGGACCTGGACAGGCTGGGCAGATGGGCAGAGTCCAAGGGCAGGAGATTGAACACATCCAAGTGCCAGGGGCTGCACATTGGCCACAGCAACCCCAGGCAGAGCTACAGGCTGGGGTCAGAGTGGCTGAGAGCAGTCAGGCTGAGAGGGACCTGGGGGTGCTGGTCGACGGTAGACTGAACATGAGCCTGCAGTGTGCCCAGGCAGCTAAGAGGGCCAATGGCATCCTGGCCTGCATCAGGAACAGTGTGGCCAGCAGGAGCAGGGAGGTCATTCTGCCCCTGGACACTGCACTGGTTAGGCCACACCTTGAGTCCTGTGTCCAGTTCTGGGCCCCTCAGTTTAGGAAGGAGGTTGACTTGCTGGAACAAGTCCAGAGAAGAGCAACAAAGTTGGTGAGGGGTTTGGAACATAAGCCCTACGAGGAGAGGCTGAGGGAGCTGGGGTTGCTTAGCCTGGAGAAGAGGAGACTCAGGGGTGACCTTATTACTCTCTACAACTACCTGAAGGGAGGTTGTAGACAGACGGATGTTGGTCTCTTCTCCCAGGCAAGCAGTACCAGAACAAGAGGACACAGTCTCAGGCTGCGCCAGGGGAGGTTCAGGCTGGATGTTAGAAAAAAGTTCTATACAGAAAGAGTGATTGCACATGGGAATGGGCTGCCTGGGGAGGTGGTGGAGTCACCATCACTGGAGGTTTTTAGGAGGAGACTTGACAGGGTGCTTGGTGCCGTGGGTTAGTTGTTTGGGTGGTGTTGGATTGGTTGATGGGTTGGACGCGATGATCTTGAAGGTCTCTTCCAACCTGGTTTATTCTATGTATTCTATGTATTCTTCTTTGACCTCTGAGATCATCCAGTCCAACCTAGCAGCCAGCACCATCCAGTCAACCAGAGCATGGCACTGAGTGCCACAGAAGCACACAGCACTCCAGGCAGGCCTCACCAGTGCAGGGGCAGAATCACAGCCCCAGTCCTGGCCACACCGTTCCTGACCCAGGCCAGGATGCCAGTGGCCTTCTGTGCCACCTGGGCACACTGCTGGCTCGTGTGCAGCTGCTGTCACCCAGCACTGCCAGGTCCCTCTCTGCCAGGCACTCTGCAGCCACTCATCCCCCAGTCTGTAGCCTGCACGAGGCCCAAGTGCAGGGCCCTGCATTGGCCTTGTTAAACCTCATCCCACTGACCTCAGCCCATGGGCCCAGCCTGGCCAGGGCTCCCTGCCTACCTCCCAGCAGATCCACACTGCCCCCCAGCTTGGTGTCCCCTCCAGTGTGCAGTGGGCAGACTCCATCCCCTCACCCAAGGCATCAATAAAGATGTTGAATAGAGTCACAGAACTGTCAGGGTTGGAAGGGACCTCAAGGCTCAGCCAGCCCCAACCCCCTGCCATGGGCAGGGACACCTCACACCACAGCAGGTTGCTCACAGCCACCTCCAGCCTGGCTGCAAACACCTCCAGGCAGGAGGCTTCCACCACCTCCCTGGGCAGCCTGTGCCAGGCTCTCACCACCCTCCTGGGCAACAACTTCTTCCTCACAGCCAATCTCAATCTCTCCACTTCTAGTTTTGCTCCATCCCCCCCAGTCCTATCCCTCCCTGACACCCTCAGAAGTCCCTCCCCAGCTTTCTTGGAGCCCCCTGCAGATCCTGGAAGGCCACAATGAGGTCTCCTGGGAGCCTTCTCCTCTCCAGCCTGCACAACCCCAACTCCCTCAGGCTGTGCTCAGAGCAGAGCAGCTCCAGCCCTCTGCTCATCCTCATGGCCCTGCTCTTCCAGCACCTCCAGATCCTTCCTGCAATAGGAAGCTGCACCCAAACAGGTCCAGGAACCCATTTTTACCCTTCCACTTCCCCAGGATGAGTCTTCATCAAGGCCTCCTTAAATCTCTTCTGCCTTCACATGCCTGTGTTTGACATGAAAGTGGCCCTAGCCTGATGGGGAGATGAAAGCCTGCTGATCAAAGCAGGCAGCAGTGCTGAAATGAGCAGCTGGAGATGGCAGAGCTGGTACTACAGTAATTGGCTATGTGGCCTACTTAGTCAGAGCAGGGATGCAACAGCTGAGGCTTGTTTGCCTCTTTCATCTTTCCAATCCACACAGCCTGCTCTGGAAAGGGAACCAGGACCTCACCCAGAGGAGCACCAGGCCTGCCACCCAGGGCCACTGTGAGCCCTGCCTTGTCCCAGGGCTTCTGCCTCCTCTCCTGGAGCCTCTGGGATTGCCAGGCTCCACAGCTCAGGAGAGACAAGGATCAGTCAGTGAGGGCAGGTGCTGTTCCCTGGGGCTGCTCAGGGACTTGGAGAAGCATGCAGCCTGTGGAGGGAATGGGGAAGGGTTTAGGCCAGGTCATAGGAGCACAGAATGGGTTTGGGTTGGAAGGGACTTCCAAGATCATCCAGTTCCAAGCCCCTGCCGTGGGCAGGGACACCTCCCACCAGCCCAGCTTGCTCAAGGCCTCATCCAGGGAGGAGACACAGCCTCCCTGGGCAACCTGTGCCAGAGTCTCCCCAGGCTCCCTGGAAAGAATTTCTTCCTAAAGAACAAGAGTGCCATCAGCACAGCTCTTCAGAGCTAACCAGCAGTGACCATGGTGGGGAAAATGCTCTCAGGTGGTCAGGGACCAGCTTGGTGCAGGTCAAAATGGAGTCCCAGGGAGGCTGTGGCTGCCTCCTGCCTGGAGGTGTTGAGGGCCAGGCTGGATGAGGCCTTGAGCAAGCTGGGCTGGGGGGAGGTGTCCCTGCCCATGGCAGGGGCTTGGCACTGGATGACCTCTGAGGTCTTTTCCAGCCTGAGCCATGCTGTGATCCTCTGGGCTGGGGTTGGTGTTTCTGCATGTGGCTTGCACAGGCTGGGTGCTGGGGTCCTCGGTTCTGGGAGCCAGGATCTGGCTCATGCAGCAGAAGTCTGGCAGCTCAGGGTGTCCTGGGGCTGCCCTGGGACAAGGGCTGTGAGAAGGGCATCTTGCCAGAGGTGCAGGGATCAGCCCCCTTCCACGTGTGTGCACACAGACACTGCTGGGGGGAGGGCTTTGTGCTCTGATGGAGACTGAGAAGCTGAAGAAAGGTCTTCATGCTCCTCATTTCTGCCCTCCCCTCCACCTTGCAGATCTCTCTCCCTGGGCTTGGAGTAGGACACCTGGAGATGTTTAAGAGTCACTGACCCTGCTCTGGCAGGGGGCTTGGTCTAGATGATCTTCCAAGGTCCCTTCCAGCCCCTAACATTCTGTGATTCTCTGATCTGTGATGAGGAGCTCAGGGGCATGGTCCAGCAGCTATGTGCAGGGAGATGCCAGGTTGTGGTTGGAGTCAGTGATCTTGGAGTCTTTTCCAGCCAGCCCATTCTAGGAGGATAGGATAGGATAGGATAGGATAGGATAGGATAGGATAGGATAGGATAGGATAGGATAGGGTAGGGTAGGGTAGGGTAGGGTAGGATAGGGTAGGATAGGGTAGGATAGGATAGGATAGGATAGGATAGGATAGGATAGGATAGAATGAACCAAGTTGGAAGAGACCTTTGAGCTCATCCAGTCCAACCTCTCCCCCAGCACCATCTGATCAACTCAACCATGGCACAAAGTGTCTCATCCAGACTCTTCCTAAACACCTCCAGTGATGGTGACTCCACCACCTCCCTGGGCAGCACATCCCCATGGCCAATCTCTCTTTCTGTGTAGAACTTCTTCCTAACCTCCAGCCTAACCCTCCCCTGGCACAGCTTGAGACTGTGTCCTCTTGTTCTGGTGCTACTTGCCTGGGAGAAGAGCCCAACCCCCACCTGGCTACAACCTCCCTTCAGGGAGTTGGAGAGAGAACAAGAAGGTCTCCCCTGAGCCTCCTCCTCTCCAGGTGGGTTGGTTCTGGTTGGAGTCACTGATCTCAGAGTCCTTGCCAGCCCATCCCCTGGTTCTGTGACTGTCTCTGCTGGGTCAGGAGCACTGCACATGGTGCCAGGCTGCTCGGTGGGGAGCAGTGCAGGGCTGTGGGCTCTCCTGCCTGGCACACACAGGGGGTACATCTGTACCCCTTCTGGAGCCAGCTCCCTCTGCTAACTGCAGCTGGCTTCTCTCCTGGAAAGCTTCCCAAGGCAGACAACTGTTGTCAGATGGTTGGTAGGATCCAGCAGGGCTCTGGGTTTTATGCCTTTGCAGGCTCCTCTCAGGGCTTCTGTCCTACAGAGTCATGCAGAAGACTCCTGCCAAAACATTTGGGGCCAGTTTCCTTCTGTACACTGAGTACCTGCTCAGGCTTAGGACATCTGGGGCAGTGTAGGAGGAATTGTGTTGCCTTCAAGTAACCTTTGCAGGTTTAGGTCCCAGCAAAGAGCTGATGGCCCAGCTGGGAACTCTGCTCCTTGGCAGAGATGGATCCAGAAGGTCAGGCAGTGTGAAGAGCAAAGCTTTTGAGGGACAGTTGCTCCTAATCACTGAGACATTCCTACAGCTTCAGATCAGCAAGTGGCAGAATCAGAGGATGGGCTGGGTTAGAAGGGAGCTCCAGAGCTCATCCAGTCCAAGCCCCCCTGCACCCAGCAGGGACATCCTCCACCAGATCAGGTTGCCCTGCTGAGCCTCACCTTGAATATCTCCAGGGATGAGGCCTCAACCTGGGCAACCTGTTGCAGTGTTCCAGCAGCCTCCTGGTGCAGAACTGGTTCCTCACATCCAATCTCAACCTGCTCTGCTCTCATTCCAAACCATTGCCCCTGGTGCTGTCCCTGCAGGCCTTTGGGAACAGTCTCTCTGCAGCCTTCTTGCAGCCCTTCAGGTTCTGGGAGGCTGCTCTGAGGTCTCCCTGGAGCCTTCTCTTCCCCAGGCTCAACAACCCCAGCTCTCCCAGCCTGTCCCCGTGGCAGAGGTTCTCCAGCATCTTTGTGGCCTCCTCTGGACCCTCTCCATCAGGTCCATGTCCCTCTTGTGTTGAGGGCTCCAGCACTGGACAGAGTGCTGCAGGTGAGGTCTCAGCAGAGCAGCCTGGCCTGTGCTGAGCCCTGTGCCCCAGGGCCAGCCAGTTGTGGGTGCTGTGGATTTGAGCACTTGGAGAGGTTTGCTGTCCCTGAGCACATCCTTGGCTGGTGCCAGGGGGCCACCATCCGTGATGGGATTTTATGCCTTGCTTCAGCTGGTTCCAGCATCCAGGGCTGAGCTCCTGCCAAGCTGAGGACAGGCAGGATTTGCTCCCTGTGAAGATGATAATGTGCTGCAGTGTGGTCACCCCACAGCCTTCCTTTTGGCCTGACACACAGGCTGAAGCTGTTTGGGCTCAGAGAGTCATAAACTCTCTTCTCCCAGTCTCAAACCACTTCAGTGTCTTTTTGTTGGACCATCTCCAGCTTTTCTAATCACCTTTCAAACCCAAGAGCTCTCTGTGGGACTGCTGCACACTGCAGTTGGCTTCACCATGGCTGTGGACAGGGAGCAAATGATCTCCTTGTCCAGCCTGGAGCCTATCTAGCTGAGCCTTGGGTTAGTCCTGAAGATCAGACTAGGCTCTGTGGGCTGCAGCATGACCTTGCCTGCTGGAATCACAGCTGAGCATGTGGCTGCTGTTTGTGGGTGCTGCTCATGGGTGCACCCAGGGTCCTGGACATGTTTGGCTACACTGCAGCTGCTCATCTTAGAGTCATTAGATGACCCTGGGAGCATTTAGGCTGGAAACCCCCAGAGCCTTCTCTTCTCCAGGCTGCACAGCCCCAGCTCTCCCAGCCTGGCCCCACAGGGGAGGGTCTGCAGCCTCTGCTCATCTCTGTGGCCTCCTCTGGAGCCTCTCCAGCAGCTCCAGGTCCTTCTTGTGCTGGGGGCCCCAGAGCTGGAGGCAGTGCTGCAGGTGGGGGCTGAGCAGAGCAGAGCAGAGGGGCAGAATCCCCTCCCTGTGCTGCTGCTCTCCCTGCTCTGGCTGCAGCCCAGCACAAGGTCATTTTCTGTAGCAGAAGATGGATTTGGTGCTTTGATCTGGTTCCATTTTAAGGACCACATGGCAGCCACAGCCCTGCCCCTGCTGAGTGCCCACAGCCTGCACTCAACCAGAGGGCATCGAGTTAGGGCCTGGGGGTGGCAGAGTGGGCCTGGAGGTGGCAAAGTGGTCCTGGAGGTGGCAAAGTGGCGTGCCTCAAGGATCAGTGCTGGGCCCCATGCTCCTTAACATATTCACTGATGATCTGGATGAGGGCATTGAGTCCATCAGCAGTAAATGTGCAGCTGACAGCAAGCTGGGGGCAGGAGTTGATCTGCTGGAGGGTAGAGAGGCTCTGCAGAGGGACCTGGACAGGCTGGGCAGATGGGCAGAGGCCAAGGGCAGGAGATTGAACACATCCAAGTGCCAGGTTCTGCACATTGGCCACAACAACCCCAGGCAGTGCTACAGGCTGGGGGCAGAGTGGCTGAGAGCAGCCAGGCAGAGAGGGACCTGGGGGTGCTGGTGGATGGTAGGCTGAACATGAGCCAGCAGTGTGCCCAGGGGGCCAAGAAGGCCAAGGGCATCCTGGCCTGCATCAGGAACAGTGTGGCCAGCAGGAGCAGGGAGGTCATTCTGCCCCTGTACACTGCACTGGTTAGGCCACACCTGGAGTCCTGTGTCCAGTTCTGGGCTCCTCAGTTTAAGAAGGACATTGAGAGACTTGAAGGTGTCCAGAGAAGGGCAACAAAGCTGGGGAGGGGTCTGGAGCACAGCCCTGTGAGGAGAGGCTGAGGGAGCTGGGGTTGCTTAGCCTGGAAAAGAGGAGGCTCAGGGGAGACCTCATTGCTCTCTCCAACTCCCTGCAGGGAGGTTGTAGCCAGGTGGGGGTTGTCTCTTCTGCCAGGCAGCCAGCAGCAGAACAAGAGGACACAGTCTCAGGCTGTGCCAGGGGAGGTTTAGGCTGGATGTTAAGAAGAAGTTCTATACAGAGAGTGATTGCCCATTGGGATGTGCTGCCTGGGGAGGTGGTGGAGTCACCATCATTGGAGGTGTTCAGGAGGAGACTTGATGTGGTGCTTGGTGCCATGGGTTAGTTGATTAGGTGGTGTGGGATTGGTTGATGGGTTGGACTGGATGATCTTGAAGGTCTCTTCCAACCTGGTTTATTCTATTCTATTCTATTCTAAAGTGGGCCTAGGGGTGACAAAGGGGTGCTTGAGAGCCAGGGCTCATCTCTCCTCTTTTCCCCCCTTCAGGGAGTGTCTGAAGCGGAGCCCCCGGAGCCCCAAGGCGGAGGGCTCGGAGTCGGTGACGTCTCAGTCGTCCCCCAGTGAAGAGGCTGGCATGATGACCGAGGTGAAAGTGAAAACAGAGGTACCAGATGACTACATTGAAGAGGTGATCTGGCAGGATGAGACCAAAGATTCCAAGAAGAACATCAAGGACGGGCAGGGCGACGTGCCGGCGGAGATCTGCGTGGTCATCGGCGGCGTGCGCAACCAGCAGACGCTCGGTAAGCCACCGGCACCCCCCAGCCAGCCCTGCTCTGCTGACAGCTGCTGGGGGCTTCTCTGCTGCAGGGACCAGAGCCAAGGTGGAGATCAAGGTTCCTAGCTCCTGAAAGGGGCTCCAGGAGAGCTGGGGAGGGACTCTGGCCAAGGGCTGGGAGTGCCAGGCTGAGGAACAATGGCTTTGAGCTGGGAGAGGGGAGACTGAGAGTGGAGAGGAGGAAGAAATCCTTGAGAGTGAGGCTGGGGAGACTCTGGCACAGGCTGCCCAGGGAGGCTGTGGCTGCCTCCTGCCTGGAGGTGTTGAAGGCCAGGCTGGATGAGGCCCTGAGCAAGCTGGGCTGGTGGGAGGGGTCCCTGCTCGTGGCAGGGGGTTGGCACTGGATGATCTTGGAGGTCCCTCCAGACCCAAACCATTCTATGCTCAGTCTCAGGGTCCTGGCTCAGGGTTCCTGACCACCTCTAACCTTCACTGGCTGTTTGAATCTGCTCACCCCTGAAGACTAAACCAAGGTCAGGGCAGCAGTAAGAAAAAGCTTAATGTCTTGGGGAGTTGTCCCTCAGCCCAGGGCTGGTGCTTGATGTGCTGGGCATGCCTGAGGAGCAGAGCCTGAGGAAGAGCTGCAGGGTTGTGAGGAGGGTGGCTGCTTCCTGTCCATGAGCAGATCTGGCTCAGAGCCAGGGGGTTGAGGCTGCTGATTGGTTTTGTGATCAGCAGTAAGGTTCTGAGAATCATTCTGCCTGTGCTGTGCCACTTCCAAAAGAGCACTTCCCACCCTCACCTCAAGCTGTGATGAGAAGAAGCTCTTTCCCCTTCTCTCTGAACATCAGAGTGTGCTAGCCCCCTGCAGACCCTGGGAAGGAGCCACTCCTGCTAAAGGGACTCCTCTCCAGGCTCCAGCATGGAGCAGCTCCCAGCAGTGGCTCAGAGAGCCAAAGGAAGCTGCTGATGGAAAGAGCAGCTGGATCCTTTTCCCTCTGAGGGAGCCAGGAGAAGAGGAATTTGAGCTGCCCAGCGCTGCTGCTGGGGTTGGTTTGTGTTGGAGAGGAGGGAAAAAAGGAAGATTTCCTCCTGCTTTTTGCTTGTTCCTTCCCCACAGTGCTGTAAAGGATCCCTGGAGGCTGTGTTGGGAGCAGGGGGTTGGGACTGGATAATCCTTGAGATCCCTTCCAACCCAACCCATTCTGTGGTTGTCTGATGCAGGATCAAGTGGTGAAGCTGAAGTAAATGAACCCTTCTCCTTCCCCTGGAAATGTTGAGCCCCAGACTGTCTCCTTTCATGGTGTGCTGGGGATGCTCATCAACTGGGGGCTGTGGTGTCTGAGCTGGGGCTGTGGTGCTGCAGGCTTCATGGCACAGGTGGCTCCAGGGGCAGCAGCTTTCCTGCCAGGCTCAGCTTTGGGCTTGGCAGGAGCTGGCAGCAGGGGCAGGCTGTGTGTGCCCTGCAGCAGGGGCAGGCTGTGTGTGCCCTGCAGCAGGGGCAGGCTGTGTGTGCCCTGCAGCAGGGGCAGGCTGTGTGTGCCCTGCAGCAGGGGCAGGCTGTGTGTGCCCTGCAGCAGGGGCAGGCTGTGTGTGCCCTGCAGCAGGGGCAGCCTGTGAGTGCCCTGCAGCAGGGGCAGGCTGTGTGTGCAGGGCAGCAGGGGCAGGCTGTGTGTGCAGGGCAGCAGGGACAGGCTGTGTGTGCCCTGCAGCAGGGGCAGGCTGTGTGTGCCCTGCAGCAGGGACAGGCTGTGTGTGCAGGGCAGCAGGGGCAGGCTGTGTGTGCCCTGCAGCAGGGGCAGGCTGTGTGTGCCCTGCAGCAGGGGCAGCCTGTGAGTGCAGGGCACCAGGGGCAGGCTGTGTGTGCCCTGCAGCAGGGGCAGGCTGTGTGTGCAGGGCACCAGGGGCAGGCTGTGTGTGCCCTGCAGCAGGGGCAGGCTGTGTGTGCAGGGCAGCAGGGGCAGGCTGTGTGTGCCCTGCAGCAGGGGCAGGCTGTGTGTGCAGGGCAGCAGGGGCAGCCTGTGAGTGCCCTGCAGCAGGGGCAGCCTGTGAGTGCCCTGCAGCAGGGGCAGGCTGTGTGTGCCCTGCAGCAGGGGCAGGCTGTGTGTGCAGGGCAGCAGGGGCAGCCTGTGTGTGCCCTGCAGCAGGGGCAGGCTGTGTGTGCCCTGCAGCAGGGGCAGGCTGTGTGTGCCCTGCAGCAGGGGCAGGCTGTGTGTGCAGGGCAGCAGGGGCAGGCTGTGTGTGCCCTGCAGCAGGGGCAGCCTGTGAGTGCCCTGCAGCAGGGGCAGGCTGTGTGTGCCCTGCAGCAGGGGCAGGCTGTGTGTGCCCTGCAGCAGGGGCAGGCTGTGTGTGCCCTGCAGCAGGGGCAGGCTGTGTGTGCCCTGCAGCAGGGACAGGCTGTGTGTGCCCTGCAGCAGGGGCAGCCTGTGTGTGCCCTGCAGCAGGGGCAGGCTGTGTGTGCCCTGCAGCAGGGACAGGCTGTGTGTGCCCTGCAGCAGGGGCAGGCTGTGTGTGCCCTGCAGCAGGGGCAGCCTGTGTGTGCAGGGCAGCAGGGGCAGGCTGTGTGTGCCCTGCAGCAGGGGCAGCCTGTGTGTGCCCTGCAGCAGGGGCAGCCTGTGTGTGCAGGGCAGCAGGGGCAGGCTGTGTGTGCCCTGCAGCAGGGACAGGCTGTGAGTGCCCTGCAGCAGGGGCAGGCTGTGTGTGCCCTGCAGCAGGGGCAGGCTGTGTGTGCCCTGCAGCAGGGGCAGCCTGTGTGTGCCCTGCAGCAGAGGCAGGCTCTGTGTGCCCTGCAGCAGGGGCAGGCTGTGTGTGCCCTGCAGCAGAGGCAGGCTCTGTGTGCCCTGCAGCAGGGGCAGCCTGTGTGTGCCCTGCAGCAGGGGCAGCCTGTGTGTGCCCTGCAGCAGGGGCAGCCTGTGAGTGCCCTGCAGCAGGGGCAGGCTGTGTGTGCCCTGCAGCAGGGGCAGGCTGTGTGTGCCCTGCAGCAGGGGCAGGCTGTGTGTGCAGGGCAGCAGGGGCAGGCTGTGAGTGCCCTGCAGCAGGGGCAGGCTGTGTGTGCAGGGCAGCAGGGGCAGGCTGTGTGTGCCCTGCAGCAGGGGCAGGCTGTGTGTGCAGGGCAGCAGGGGCAGCCTGTGAGTGCCCTGCAGCAGGGGCAGGCTGTGTGTGCAGGGCAGCAGGGGCAGGCTGTGTGTGCCCTGCAGCAGGGGCAGGCTGTGTGTGCCCTGCAGCAGGGGCAGGCTGTGTGTGCCCTGCAGCAGGGGCAGGCTGTGTGTGCCCTGCAGCAGGGGCAGGCTGTGTGTGCAGGGCAGCAGGGGCAGGCTGTGAGTGCCCTGCAGCAGGGGCAGGCTGTGTGTGCCCTGCAGCAGGGGCAGGCTGTGTGTGCCCTGCAGCAGGGGGCAGGCTGTGTGTGCAGGGCAGCAGGGGCAGCCTGTGTGTGCCCTGCAGCAGGGGCAGGCTGTGTGTGCCCTGCAGCAGGGGCAGGCTGTGTGTGCCCTGCAGCAGGGGCAGGCTGTGTGTGCCCTGCAGCAGGGGCAGGCTGTGAGTGCCCTGCAGCAGGGGCAGGCTGTGTGTGCCCTGCAGCAGGGGCAGGCTGTGTGTGCAGGGCAGCAGGGGCAGGCTGTGTGTGCCCTGCAGCAGGGGCAGGCTGTGTGTGCCCTGCAGCAGGGGCAGCCTGTGTGTGCCCTGCAGCAGGGGCAGCCTGTGTGTGCAGGGCAGCAGGGGCAGGCTGTGTGTGCCCTGCAGCAGGGGCAGCCTGTGTGTGCCCTGCAGCAGGGGCAGCCTGTGTGTGCAGGGCAGCAGGGGCAGCCTGTGTGTGCCCTGCAGCAGGGGCAGCCTGTGTGTGCCCTGCAGCAGAGGCAGGCTGTGTGTGCCCTGCAGCAGGGGCAGGCTGTGTGTGCAGGGCAGCAGGGGCAGGCTGTGTGTGCCCTGCAGCAGGGGCAGGCTGTGTGTGCCCTGCAGCAGGGGCAGCCTGTGTGTGCCCTGCAGCAGAGGCAGGCTGTGTGTGCCCTGCAGCAGGGGCAGGCTGTGTGTGCAGGGCAGCAGGGGCAGGCTGTGTGTGCCCTGCAGCAGGGGCAGGCTGTGTGTGCCCTGCAGCAGGGGCAGGCTGTGTGTGCCCTGCAGCAGGGGCAGGCTGTGAGTGCCCTGCAGCAGGGGCAGGCTGTGTGTGCAGGGCAGCAGGGGCAGGCTGTGTGTGCCCTGCAGCAGGGGCAGGCTGTGTGTGCCCTGCAGCAGGGGCAGCCTGTGTGTGCAGGGCAGCAGGGGCAGGCTGTGTGTGCCCTGCAGCAGGGGCAGGCTGTGTGTGCCCTGCAGCAGGGGCAGGCTGTGTGTGCCCTGCAGCAGGGGCAGGCTGTGAGTGCCCTGCAGCAGGGGCAGGCTGTGTGTGCAGGGCAGCAGGGGCAGGCTGTGTGTGCAGGGCAGCAGGGGCAGGCTGTGTGTGCAGGGCAGCAGGGGCAGGCTGTGTGTGCCCTGCAGCAGGGGCAGGCTGTGTGTGCAGGGCAGCAGGGGCAGGCTGTGTGTGCAGGGCAGCAGGGGCAGGCTGTGTGTGCCCTGCAGCAGGGGCAGGCTGTGTGTGCCCTGCAGCAGGGGCAGGCTGTGTGTGCAGGGCAGCAGGGGCAGGCTGTGTGTGCCCTGCAGCAGGGGCAGGCTGTGTGTGCCCTGCAGCAGGGGCAGGCTGTGTGTGCAGGGCAGCAGGGGCAGGCTGTGAGTGCCCTGCAGCAGGGGCAGGCTGTGTGTGCAGGGCAGCAGGGACAGGCTGTGTGTGCCCTGCAGCAGGGGCAGGCTGTGAGTGCCCTGCAGCAGGGGCAGCCTGTGTGTGCCCTGCAGCAGGGGCAGGAGCTCTCTGGATCTCCTCTCATGAGACCCAAGTGAAGCTGTGCTGCAGAAGCCTTTGTGTGACCACAGAGAAGCCACAGGGAGAGATGGAACAGGCTCCAGGCATGGAGACTCTTGAAGTCTGCCCTCCTGGCACAGTGTAGGTGGCAGAGCAGTGGAAGGTGGCTCTCCTGTGGCATAGGCAGCAAAAGGGAGCTGAGGTTTGGCCATGCTTTGAGACACACATCTGGGCTGGGCTGCAGGGGCTGCCAGCTGCAGCAGGGAGCAAGGGGAATCTGGATGCATCACCTGCATCCCCCACACTGCAGCTGCAAGGCTCAGCAAAGGCCTGGCAGTGCTGACTGCACCCCTGGCATTGACTGCATCCCTGGCACTGACTGCCCCCCTGGCATCACTGACTGCATCCCTGGCACTGACTGCCCCCCTGGCATCACTGACTGCACCCCTGGCATCACTGACTGCATTCCTGGCACTGGCTGCACCTCTGGCATCACTGACTGCCCCCCTGGCATCACTGACTGCATTCCTGGCAGCACTGACTGCACCCCTGGCATCACTGACTGCATCCCTGGCACTGACTGCACCTCTGGCATCACTGACTGCACCCCTGGCACTGACTGCACCCCTGGCATCACTGACTGCATCCCTGGCACTGGCTGCACCCCTGGCATCACTGACTGCATCCCTGGCACTGACTGCCCCCCTGGCATCACTGACTGCATCCCTGGCACTGACTGCCCCCCTGGCATCACTGACTGCACCCCTGGCATCACTGACTGCATTCCTGGCACTGGCTGCACCTCTGGCATCACTGACTGCCCCCCTGGCATCACTGACTGCATTCCTGGCAGCACTGACTGCACCCCTGGCATCACTGACTGCACCCCTGGCACTGACTGCCCCCCTGGCATCATTGACTGCATCCCTGGCACTGACTGCATCCCTGGCATCACTGACTGCACCCCTGGCATCACTGACTGCACCCCTGGCATTGACTGAACCTCTGGCATCACTGACTGCACCCCTGGCACTGACTACACCCCTGGCATCACTGACTGCATTCCTGGCACTGACTGCATCCCTGGCATCACTGACTGCACCCCTGGCATCACTGACTGCACCCCTGGCATTGGCTGAACCTCTGGCATCACTGACTGCACCCCTGGCACTGACTGTACCCCTGGCATCACTGACTGCATTCCTGGCACTGACTGCACCTCTGGCATCACTGACTGCATCCCTGGCACTGACTGCACCCCTGGCATCACTGACTGCACCCCTGGCACTGACTGCACCCCCTGGCAGCACTGACTGTACCCCTGGCAGCACTGACTGCACCACTGGCATCACTGACTGCACCCCTGGCACTGACTGCACCCCTGGCATCACTGACTGCACCCCTGGCACTGACTGCACCCCTGGCACTGACTGCACCCCTGGCATCACTGACTGCACCCCTGGCACTGACTGCACCCCTTGCAGCACTGACTGCACCTCTGGCATCACTGACTGCACCCCTGGCACTGACTGCACCCCTGGCAGGACTGACTGCACCCCTGGCAGGACTGACTGCACCCCTGGCACTGACTGCACCCCTGGCATCACTGACTGCACCCCTGGCACTGACTGCACCCCTGGCAGGACTGACTGCACCCCTGGCACTGACTGCACCTCTGGCATCACTGACTGCACCCCTGGCACTGACTGCACCCCTGGCAGCACTGACTGCACCCCTGGCACTGACTGCACCTCTGGCATCACTGACTGCACCCCTGGCACTGACTGCACCCCTGGCAGCACTGACTGCATCCCTGGCACTGACTGCACCCCTGGCTCTGGCTGCACCCCTGGCATCATTGAATGTACCTCTGGCACTGCCTGCACCTCTGGCACTCACTGCACCCCTGGCACTGACTGCACCCCTGGCAGCACTGACTGCACCTCTGGCATCATTGAATGCACCCCTGGCATCACTGTCTGCACCCCTGAGTGTGCCAACTAACCAAACCCCTGCTCACCTCCCCTCCTACCACAGGCAGCTTTGCCCTGCATGGCACATCCTGCTGTGGGCAGAGCCTAAGCCACAGTGGCAGTGGCCAGGGCACCATGGGCCTGCTCTTAGCATTTACCACAGAGAGCAACCCCAGCTCCCTCAGCCTCTCCTCCCAGGGCTGTGCTCCAGACCCCTCCCCAGCTCTGTTGCCCTTCTCTGGACACCTTCAAGTCTCTCAATGTCCTTCTTGACCTGAGGAGCCCAGAGCTGGGCACAGGACTCCAGGTGTGGCCTAAGCAGTGCTGAGCACAGGGCACAAGGACTTCCCTGCTCCTGCTGGCCACACTGTTCCTGATGCAGGCCAGGCTGCCCTTGGCTTGGGGTGCTGGTGTAGCCCAGCAATGTTTCACCTCTCTGCCTGTAGGGTCAGCATCAGGATGTGGCAGTGCCCAAGCCTTGGGCAGAGTGTTGTTGACTTCTGGGCTTGGGCATGGGGTATTTGCTGGGCTCCAACCCACAGAAGCACAGAGCTCTTTCAGCCAGCAAAGCCCTCTAAGGTCATTGAGTCCAAGCCTGGAAATCAGACCATGCCCTCAGGTGCCAGGGCCAAAGGTTTCTTCAACACCTCCAGGGATGGGGACTGCACCACCTCCCTGGGCAGCACATCCCAATGGGCAATCTCTCTCTCTGGGTAGAACTTCCTCCTAACCTCCAGCCTAAACCTCCCCTGGCACAGCTTGAGACTGTGTCCTCTTGTTCTGGGGCTGCTTGCCTGGGAGAAGAGACCAACCCCCACCTGGCTACAGCCTCCCTTCAGGTAGTTGCAGAGAGCAAGAAGGTCTCCCCTGAGCCTCCTCTTCTGCAGGCTAAGCAACCCCAGCTCCCTCAGCCTCTCCTCCCAGGGCTGTGCTCCAGACCCCTCCCCAGCTTTGTTGCCCTTCTCTGGACACCTTCAAGTCTCTCAATGTCCTTCTTGAACTGAGGAGCCCAGAGCTGGGCACAGGACTCCAGGTGTGGCCTAGCCAGTGAGGCTGCTGTGCTCATTGCTTTTCCTTCCACAAAGGTCAGAAGTGCTGTTTCCAGCTGCCTGCTTTGGGTGGATATTGCCCAAACCTCTGTGGGGTTCTGGAGAGAATTTTGGGCATTGAGAAATTCTGAAGCCTCTTGGCCTCAAGATAACTTTTTTAGTCAGTTGAAAGCTGCTTCTTTCCTCTCATTTTTCCCTCCTCAGCTACTAAGAACTTCCTGTAACAAAAAACACCCCAAAAAAAGCAATTCCAGGTTATTTCTGTCCCTAGGAAATCTCAGCCATTATTAGAAGGTTCTAAGTCAGGCTCCCTTGGAGAGTGGCTCTTTGCATGTGAGTCAAGTGAAAAAGATGTCCTGAGACTGGGGACTGTGCCAAGGAGGCTGAAAATAAGGCTGAAAAAAAAAGAGAGTTGAGTCTGGGAGAGAGAATTCTCTGCCCTCAGCCTTCCTAAAAAGACTCTGCTGCAAACTGCACTCTCTGGTGCCAGCTTGCTGGAGAATCACAGAATCAATAAGGTTGGAAAAGACCTCAGAGCTCAGCAAGTCCAAGCTGGCACCCAGCACCTCCTGACAGCTAAACCATGGCACCAAGTGCCACATCCAATCCCCTCTGGAACACCTCCAGGGATGGGGACTCCACCACCTCCCTGGGCAGCACATCCCAGTGGCTAACAACTCTCTCTGGGAAGAACTTTCTCCTCACCTCAAGGCTAAACTTCCCCTGGCACAGCTTGAGACTGTGTCCTCTTGTTCTGGGGCTGGGTGCCTGGGAGAAGAGACCAACCCCCACCTGGCTACAACCTCCCTGCAGGGAGTTGGAGAGAGCAATGAGGTCTCCCCTGAGCCTCCTCTTCTGCAGGCTAAGCAACCCCAGCTCCCTCAGCCTCTCCTCCCAGGGCTGTGCTCCAGACCCCTCCCCAGCTTTGTTGCCCTTCTCTGGACACCTTCAAGTGTCTCAATGTCCTTAAACTGAGGAGCCCAGAACTGGACACAGGACTCAAGGTGTGGCCTAAGCAGTGCTGGGCACAGGGCACAAGGACTTCCCTGCTCCTGCTGGCCACACTCTTCCTGATGCAGGCCAGGCTGCCCTTGGCCTTCGTGGCCCCCTAGGCACACTGCTGGCTCCTGTTCAGCTGCTGTCAACCAGCACCCCCAGGTCCCTCTCTGCCTGACTGCTCTCAGCCACTCTGCCCCCAGCCTGTAGCTCTGCCTGGGGTTGCTGTGGCCAAAGAGCAGCCCCTGGCACTTGGACTTGTTCAATGTGTTTGTGATGAGGCTGTTTCTCCTGGGCCAAAGTGGTGACCTCTGCTTCTCTCTCTTGTTTTCCAGGGTCTTATGAGTGTGGAATCTGTGGGAAGAAGTACAAATACTACAACTGCTTCCAGACCCACGTGCGGGCACACCGAGGTACCTCAGCCTGGGGCGGCTGGGGGGGCAGCCAGGGGCAGGGCTGTGCTCCAGAAGCTCTTCAAGATGCCTCACTGCTGCTCTCTTCATCAGGAATGCTCCTTCTGGGTGGCTCATTCACAGGATAAACCTCAGGGCTGTCTTGGATCTGTGACCCTCTTGGGAGAGAGGGATGTGGGCAGACTGCAGAGCTGGGCCCAAGCCAACCTCATGGAGTTCAACAAGGCCAAGGGCAAGGTCCTGCAGCTGGGGCAGGGCAAACAAAGCACAGAGCCAGCCTGGGTGAGGAGTGGCTTAGAGCAGCCTGCAGGAGAAGGCCTTGGGGGTGTCAGCTGGTGACAAACTGCCCAGGAGCCAGCAGTGGTCCCTGGCAGCCCAGAGCCAGCTGAGTGCTGAGCTGCAGCCAGAGCAGGGAGAGCAGCAGCACAGGGAGGGGATTCTGCCCCTCTGCTCTGCTCTGCTCAGCCCCCACCTGCAGCACTGCCTCCAGCTCTGGGGCCCCCAGCACAAGAAGGACCTGGAGCTGCTGGAGAGGCTCCAGAGGAGGCCACAGAGATGAGCAGAGGCTGCAGAACCTCCCCTGTGGGGCCAGGCTGGGAGAGCTGGGGCTGTGCAGCCTGGAGGAGAGAAGGCTCCAGGCAGACCTCAGAGCAGCCTTCCAGTAGGTCATCTGTGAGGCATCACAGACCATAGAATGGTTTGAGTTGGAAGGGACCTTGAAGATCATCCAGCTCCAACCCCCTGCCATGGGCAGGGACCCCTCCCACCAGCCCAGCTTGCTCAGGGCCTCATCCAGCCTGGCCTTCAACACCTCCAGGCAGGAGGCAGCCACAGCCTCCCTGGGCAGCCTGTGCCAGAGTCTCCCCAGCCTCACTCTCAAGGATTTCTTCCTCCTCTCCACTCTCAGTCTCCCCTCTCCCAGCTCAAAGCCATTGTTCCTCAGCCTGGCACTCCCAGCCCTTGGCCAGAGTCCCTCCCCAGCTCTCCTGGAGCCCCTTCAGGTACTGGCAGGCTGCTCCTAATTCCTAAAGGTACTTTGAATGTGCAACAAAAGTAGCTTCACTCTGCAGCTTAAGGCAAAAAAGATGCCTGCAATGCTGGTGAGCAGCAGCAAATTGCTGCCCTGCAGAATGCTTCCCTGTTGCATCACAGCAGTGCAGTAGTGTTGCAATAATGATTTCAGGATTTGGAGTTGGGTCACTGATAGCTTTTGTTTCACTTCTGTCCCCTGAGCACTAAAGGCTTCTTCATTCAGATGCCATTTGGGAGCTCTGCTAGTATGAGGTGACCTCTAGTGTGTGAGCTGATTGATAGGGATAGAAATAGCCTTGGGATCAGCACAGGCTGGGGGTGAAGGGCTGGAGAGCAGCCCTGGGGAGAAGGCCTTGGGGGTGCTGGGGGTGCAGAGCTGGGCAGGAGCCAGCACCAAGCACTGCCAGCCCAGCCCCAGCCTGGCCTGGGCTGAGCCCCAGCAGGGTGGGCAGCAGGGGCAGGGAGGGGATTCTGCCCCTCTGCTGTGCTCTGCTGAGACCTCCCTGCAGTGCTGGGGCAGCTCTGGAGCCCTCAGCACAGCACAGCCAGGGACCTGCTGGAGCAGGGCCAGAGGAGGCCACAGCAGTGCTGGCAGGGCTGGAAGCCCTCTGCTGGGAGGCCAGGCTGAGAGAGTTGGCCTTGGGCAGCCTGGAGAAGGCTTCAGGGAAACCTTACAGCAGCCTTCCAGTACCTGAAGAGGGCTGCAGGAGAACTGGGGAGGGACTTTTGAGAAGGGTTGGAGGAGGCCTTGAGCAAGCTGGGCTGGTGGGAGGTGTCCCTGCCCATGGCTGGGGGTTGGAACTGGATGATCTTGAAGGTCCCTTCCAACCCAACCCATTCTATGGCTCTGTGCCTTCTATGCCTTCAGACATTGCAAACCCAGATGAGATGTTTAGGCAGGATCAGCAAGAGGGCAAACTGGAAGCTCTCTAATGTGCTTCTCCCAGGAAGAGAACCTGAGCTGGCAGTGAGCCTGTCTGCAGAGCAAGCACCAATGCATTGCATGCACTGAGTGCATAGGGAGGCCTGGGGACACCCTCAGCAAGTCTGCAGAGGGCACCAAGCTGAGTGATGTGGTTGACAAGAGGGAAGGATGGGATGGGAGCCAGCCAGAAGGACCTGGCCAGGCTGCAGAGCTGGGCTGAGGAGAACCTCAGGAGGTTCAGTAAGGCCAAGCACAAAGTCCTGCACTCAGGTTGGGGCAACCCTCAATATGAAGCCAGGCTGGGGGGTGATGAGATTGGGAGCAGCCCTGCAGAGGACTTGGGGGTGCTGGTGGGGGAGAAGCTGGGCAGGAGGCAGCAATGGGCACTGGCAGCACAGAAGGCCAAGGGCAGCCCAAAGGGCTGCCCTTGGCCTTCTGTGCTGCCAGTGCCCATTGCCAGAGCTGGAGAGAGAGGATCCTGCCCCTCTGCTCTGCCCTGGGGAGACCTCACCTGCAGGGCTGTGGCCAGCTCTGGGACCCCAACACAGGAAGGACCTGGACTTGATGGAGAGTGTCCAGAGGAGGCCACCAAGATGATCAGAGGCTGCAGACCCTCCCCTATGGGGCCAGGCTGGGAGAGCTGGGACTGTGCAGCCTGGAGAAGAGAAGGCTCCAGGCAGACCTTAGAGCTGAAGAAGTTCTTCAGTGTGAGGGTGGTGAGAATCTGGCACAGGTTGCCCAGGGAGGCTGTGGCTGCCTCCTGCCTGGAGGTGTTCAGGGCCAGGCTGGATGAGGTCCTGAGCAATCTGGGCTGGTGAAAGGTGTCCTTGCCCATGGCAGAGGGTTGGAATAGATGATCTTCAAGGTCCCTTCCAACCTGAGCCATGCTGTGATGCTATGAAGCTAAACAAAGCTCAGCCATTGGGAGGTTAAGTACAGGACATGGTTTGAAGCTGAGGCAGAGCAGGGTTAGACTGGAGCTTAGTTCTTCAATATGAGGCTGGTGAGACTCTGGAATAAGCTGCCCTGGGAGGCTGTGGATGCCCTTTCCCTGGAGATGTTGAAGGCCAGGCTGGATGAGGCCTTGAGCATCCAAGTCTAGCTGAGAGGTGTCCCTGCCCATGGCAGGGGGGTTGCAGTAGATGGTCTCTGATGCCCCTTCCAATCCTGTGATTCTGTGAGGACAGGAGTTTGGAGGTGTCAAGTTGTCCTTGCTTTGAGCTGGGTTCTCCCTGAGCTGTTGTTGGTACAGCTTGGTGTCCGTTTTGGAGCTGCAGCAGGGGAGCTTGGGGCTAACAGCTTGTGGGCAGCACAGGTTGGAGGTCTGTTGCCCTCTCTGCTCTTGCAGTTGGTCCTTGTCAGCCACTTCAGCCCTGTGCCAAACTGAGCTGCTCTGTCCCAGCTGAGGGCTCTGGCACTGCCCACATCCTGCTTTTCTTTGTAGGCTGAAGAGAGCTTCCCTGCATGGTTTTGTGACTGCCCCTGCCTTGTCCCTAGGTCATCTCTATGGTGGAGAAGCTGTGCTGGAGCTCACCTGTGTTCTTTAGGATGGTCTTTTCGTGTCTGCCTTCAGGAATGGGTGGGTTCTTAGGGGAAAGCTGGGCACTTGCTTAGCTTCCTGAGATCCCCTGGGGTGGTTGGCACTGGCTGGAGAATTCCAGGGAGCAATTGATGTACCTGAGGAGCAAGGAGGGGCTCAGCCTCTGCTCCTTGGTGGCAAGGGACAGGAGCAGGGGAAATGGTTCCAAGCTGCCCCAGGGGAGGCTCAGGCTGGAGCTCAGGTACTGGAAAGGTTCTCAGCCATTGGAATGTTCTGCCCAGGGCAGTGCTGCAGTGCCCATCCCTGGGGGTGATCCAACAGCTGTGGAGCTGGGGCTTAGGGACAGGGTTTGGTGCTGAGCCTGCAGTGCTGGGTCAAGGGTTGGACTGGATGAGCTTGGAGGTCTCTTCCAAGCAAAGATACTGTGTGACTCTGTGATCTCCTGGCAGTTTGCAAGTGCTCTAGTTCAAGATGTGCTGCCTGCCAGGGGCGAGCTGCCTCTCTGCTGCACTGAATGCCAAGATGCAGGCACAGAAGAGCCCAGGCAGGGAGCTCAGCAAAGGCTCAGCAGGGCGGGTGAGGAACTGTCCCACTGCGCCTGGCCAGGGCAGGACTGCAAAGGCTGCCTTCTGTCCCCACAGCACCCAGACAGTAAAGCAGCCCAAGCCAAAGCTAAGGGATGGTGTGGAGCTGAAAGGCTCTTTTGTGAGCTGCTGTGCAGCCCTGCAGGCCCACGGCTGCTTCCTCCTGCAGGGCTGCTGGAGTGCGGCCGGAGCAGCGGGGCTCTGCCTTCCCGGTGGCCGTGGCAGGGGCTGGGGAGCGTCACTGCCTCGCCTCCAGCCCAGCCCCTTCAACTGCTGTGCTTGCAGGGCTTTTGTTGAGCTGCCCGGGGGCTTTGCAAGTCAGGAAAGGGTTTGGGTTGCCTGCAGGAGGTAGTCAGCTAGGAAGCTGGGGGTGGCAGGGTTGGCTCACACCGAAGCAGCGACCTCGGCTCGGTTTGAGTCAGGGAAATTCTCTCACTTGTAGATGAGTCCCAAAAAAGGCTGAAATGACTTTATTAGACTTGCAAAGAGTGCATTTAAAATCGTCTGGGCTGAGGCCAAGCAAAGGGAGATTTTTGCCCAGAGGAGAAGTCATCTGAAAGCAAATGAAAGAACAACTAAGGCTCAGGGTTAACCCTCGCAGGTACCTCCCTGCTGCCCTCATCATGGCTGGAAGTTCTCTGGGGCCAGAGAAGATTTTCTGGGCTCAAGGAGGATTTTCCTGATCATTTATTTAGATCATTTACTTTCTACATTGCCCTCTGGAGCCATCAGCTCTCTGCTACCCTCCCTATGGCTGTGCCAGCTGAGCAGCTGATCTGTCATGAGAATAGGTGCTGAGCACCCTGGAGCAGGAGCTTCAAGATCCAGCTCCAAACCCCTGCCATGGGCAGGGACACCTCCCACCAGCCCAGCTTGCTCAAGGCCTCATCCAGCCTGGCCTTCAACACCCCCAGCCTCCCTGGGCAGCCTGTGCCAGAGTCTCCCCAGCCTCACTCTCAAGGACTTCTTCCTCCTCTCCACTCTCAGTCTCTCCTCTCCCAGCTCAAAGCCATTGTTCCTCAGCCTGGCACTCCCAGCCCTTGTCCAGAGTCCCTCCCCAGCTCTCCTGGAGCCCTTCAGGTACTGCAAGGCTGCTCTGAGGTCTGCCTGGAGCCTTCTCTTCTCCAGGCTGCACAGCCCCAACTCTCCCAGCCTGGCCCCACAGGGGAGGGTCTGCAGCCTCTACTCATCTCTGTGGCCTCCTCTGGAGCCTCTCCAGCAGCTCCAGGTCCTTCTTGTGCTGGGGGCCCCAGAGCTGGAGGCAGTGCTGCAGGTGGGGGCTGAGCAGAGCAGAGCAGAGGGGCAGAATCCCCTCCCTGTGCTGCTGCTCTCCCTGCTCTGGCTGCAGCTCAGCACTCAGCTGCCTCTGGGCTGCCAGGGACCACTGCTGTGAATTGTTTCCCTCAGGTGAAGTTTTTGGGTTAACCAACTCTTCAGAAACTTCTCCAAGTTTATCAAGTTTCAGAGGAAGCTTTTCCAAGAATGGGTTCTGCTCAGTAGCAAAAATCTGCCAAGGGAAAGGATTTGTTGGAATCCTGGCTATGGGAAATGTGGGTTTCCAGAGTGCACATTGTTGGAGTCTGAGTTGAAGCAGTTCAGGGACTGAAACCATTCTGAGGTGAGAGGTTGAAAATGAAGAGTGAAATAATCCTGCTGAGGAGAGCTGCTGCTCCTGAGCTACAGAATGGTTTGGTTTCACCTGCATAATTATCTGCTGCTGAAACCTCACAGCATTGGCAACCCAAGGATTTCTCATAAGGATTTTCAGTACAAGAAACTTCTTTGGTGTGAGGGTGCAGGAGGCCTGGAGCAGGCTGCCCAGAGAGGTTGTGGAGTCTCATTCTGTGGAGAGCTTCCAACCCCTCCCTGGGCATTGTGCTCCTGGGCAAGCTGCTGTGGGTGCCCTGCTGGAGCAGGGGGTTGGACTGGGTGAGCTCCAGAGGCCCCTTCCAATCTCCACCAGGCTGGGATTCCATGACTGGGAGGATCCTTTGCCCTCTGCATCCCAAGCCTCTAATTTTCCCTGTGGAAGTTTCCCAGCCTGCAGCAGATTTTTCCAGGAGCTGCAGAAGCCACTTGAGGCCCAGGAGTGAACTTGCCTGTGTCCAGCTCTCCTGCAGGCCTCCCCATTCTCACAGCTCTCTCACAGCTGTGATTACTTGGTCTCAGCCCAGAGGTGATTTGGAGTGGCTTGGGAGGGGATTTTTAGGGGGGTTTTATTCGTGGAGATTTCAGTCTGCCCTTATGACTAAGGGTAACAACATTTCTTAGCAGTTGAGACAGGGCTGCTCCTTCCAGCTGTGTGCTGCTGCATTCTCCTGCAGTTTGACTGAAGCACTTCTTGGAGCTGTTCAGATGCCAGATGTGGCCTGGTGCATGCATGGTGCAGATCTGTGATGGTTTATTGATGCTGCTGTCTGGAAGGGGTCCAGAAGAGGTCATGAAGATGATCACAGAGGGCTGGAGACCCTCCCCTGTGGAGACAGGCTGGGAGAGTTGGGACTGTTCAGCCTGGAGAAGAGAAGGCTCCAGGCAGACCTCAGAGCAGCCTTCCAGCACCTGAAGGGGCTCCAGGAGAGCTGGGGAGGGACTCTGGACAAGGGCTGGGAGTGCCAGGATGAGGAACAATGGCTTTGAGCTGGGAGAGGGGAGACTGAGACTGGAGAGGAGGAAGAAATTGTTGAGAGTGAGGCTGGGGAGACTCTGGCACAGGCTGCCCAGGGAGGCTGTGGCTGTCCCCTCCATGGAGGTGCTGAAGGCCAGGCTGGATGAGCAAACCTCCCCTCCCCCCCAAACAGGGGGTTGGCACTGGATGACCTTCAAGGATCCTTCCAACCCATTCTGTGAATCTGAAGGGCAGGAGAGCATCTTGCAGAGCTCCAGTGTGCCATGGCTGGCTTTTCCCACGAGGGCTGGGTGACCCTTCCAAGGAGCAGCAGGTGTGGAGAGGGCCAGGGCCTGGTGCTCGGCCTGCTGAGGTCTGTGCCTGCTGCTCCTCATCCGGGCCCTCGCTTGCTGAGGCTGTGCCAAGCCAACCCGGGTGCCTGGAACAGCAATCTCATCAGGCAGGGTACTCAAGTAGAAATGCAGAGAGTCACAGACCCACAGCCCTCTGGGTTTATTTCACTTCTAAGAAAGAAGGAAAGGAAAGGAGTAAGCAGTGCTCATCCCTTCAGGTTGCAGATCTGCAGCTCAGCAGCGGGGCTGACGTCCTGCAGCCTGGTTTGCAGAGCCGTGCAGGCTCCACGGACAGCGTTTTGGGCTCCCCAGTTCGGGGCTCCCCGGCTCAAGAGGGACAGGGATCTGCTGGAGAGGGCCCAGCAGAGGGCTACCAGGATGATTAGGGGACTGCAGCACTGCCTGGTGAGGAGAGGCTGAGGGACCTGGGGCTGTTTAGTCTGGAGGGGAGAAGACTGAGAGGGGATTTAATCAATGTCTATCAGTATCTGAGGGCTGGGGGTCAGGAGGGAGGGGACAGGGACAGGCTCTGCTCATTTGCTCCCTGTGACAGGACAAGGGGCTATGGATGTAAGCTGCAGCACCGGAGGTTCCACCTCGACACAAGGGGGAACTTCTTTACTGTGAGGGTCCCAGAGCACTGGAACAGGCTGCCCAGAGGGGTTGTGGAGTCTCTTTCTCTCAAGGCCTGTCAGGATGTGTTCCTGTGTGACCTGGGCTGGGTTGTATGGTCCTGCTGTGGCAGGGGGTTGGTATGGGTCCATCTCTTTGGGTCCTTTCCAACCCCTGACACCCTGTGAATGTCTTGAGCTAGAGCTGGGCTACCAGCTAATGTGAGATCAGACACAGGCAATTCAGGATGCCTACAAAACACTTCTAAGTGGCTCATCATCTGTGATCCTTGACTTGGAGCTCTGCTTTTTGGCTGCCAGCTTGCAGCTTCGCCCAATGCATTCACCCAGGGCTTGAATGTGATGAAATGTGTGGCCCTGGCCCTTTGGGACATGGTTCAACAGCCATGGTAGTGGTGGGTTGGTGGTTGGACTCGATCATCCTAGAGGCCTTTTCCAACTGAGACTACTCTGACCTTCCATGATCTTTGCTGTGTTCTTTGCACATGTGGCAGCAGGGGAAACTTTTCCTTCCATCTTTTCTCACTGCCTTCAGTAAGACCAGGACAGAACAGCTGGGGGGGGGGGCCAATTCTCATGGCCTATCTTCAGTAAGAGTAGGATGGAATGGGCCTGAGGGGGACTCCTGGGCCATCTTCTGTAAGAGCAGGATGGTATCCCCAGGGGGATTCTCATGAGCTGTCTGGTGGAGGCTCCGTGGTGGCTGTGCTGTCTCCCGTGGGAGGCTGAGCTGGGGGCACTCTTTGCTGCTTGCTTTCCTGAGCTGACAGCACTTGCCGAGCAATTCTCACGGGAGTGCCTTTAACCTTCAGCAGGCATCATGAAACTCGTGGTCCTGAGCTCGTTAGTGGCAGTGGGCTTGTCGGGATGTGTCAGCCCAGCCTGGCAGCCCCCTGCACCGGGCTGAGGCTGGGGGTGCTGGGGGCTTCCCCGGGCACAGCAGAAGGACGGCAGGAGAGGAAGCTGCCCCTCGCAGCCTGCACCTACCCACCGCCCTCTCAGGGTCCCTGAAGCTCCTAGGAGCAGGGCCAGGGGAGGGGTGCCCCTGCCAGCCCCATTTTGGGTGCCGGCCCCGGTGCCAGCGTGGGAAACCAGCGCCCAGCGGGGAGGCTCTTCCCGAGCCCCGCGGGCAGCTGCCTTGTGACAGCAGCGCTGGAGGGGGCCGGGTTCGGCCCCACGGCCCCGGTCCGGGCGGGCCGCAGGCCTCTGCCCAGCAGCACCTGTGGGCTGCGGCCGCCGCGGCGGCGAGCGGCGCCGGGGCAGAGCCGCGGGGCAGAGCCGGGGCAGAGCCGCGGGGCAGAGCCGGGGCAGAGCCGGGGCAGAGCCGCGGGGCAGAGCCGCGGGGCAGAGCCGGGGGGCAGAGCCGGGGCAGAGCCGCGGGGCAGAGCGCCGGGGCAGAGCCGGGGCAGAGCCGCGGGGCAGAGCCGCGGGGCAGAGCCGCGGGGCAGAGCCGCGGGGCAGAGCCGGGGCAGAACCGCGGGGCAGAGCCGCGGCCGCAGCACAGGGAGCGAGCGAGGGCCGGGCACGGCCGCGGCGCAGCCCGGGCAGAGTCGGCGGTCAGATCTAAGTGCAGCTCTTTCTCTTTGCAGACACTGAAGCTGCCTCAGGGGAAGGAGCCTCACAAGGCAGTAAGTACCGACGGCGCCGTGGCTGCGTAAGGGGGGACCGGCGTGTGGCAGCACCGCGGCCGCGCAGGGCAGCGCAGGGCACTTCGGCGGGCGCTGCCCCTCGGAGGTTTGGTAGCCGCAGCATCCCCTCGCCCCCTGCGGAGATGCGGCGGGGCGGGGAGCCGGGAGAGCGGGCGGCGGCGGCAGCCGAGGCAGCAGGCGGAGGGGCAGGGGCAGGGGCTGCGGCACGGCGGCGGCGCGGCCGGCAGGGGGCGCCCCGGGCCGCGCAGGTGCGGCGGCAGAGGCAGCGCAGCGGCAGAGGCAGCGCGGCGCAGCCCGCGGCCGGGCGGGCTCGGGGAGCCGGGCAGGACAGGAGGCAGACCGCGGCCGTGAGCAGCGGTGCTCGGTGCCGCCAGCCCCTGCAGGGCGAGCGAGGCCCGGAGCAGTCCTAAATCTTCAGTCTGGCTCCTCTGCCCCAGCTCACCTCGGCAGCCCAGGGGAGAGCAGGGGTCCTGTGAGGGGATGGTTGGATAGATGGAGCCAGGCAGTGCATGGTGGCAGGACAGGGAGAGATAGTGAGGATGGAGTGGAAAGAGGAGAGGCGGAGGCTGTGTTGGAGGAGAAGCTTTTCCCCATGCTGTGGGCAGGTTGTCCAGGGAGGTTGTGCCATCTGCAGCCCTGGGGGTTCGTGAGAGCAGCCTGGATCAAGTTGTGAATAAGCTGGGCTGAGCCCAGCCCCTGCTTTGAGCGGGAGGTCAGACAGAGACCTGCTGAGGTCTCTGCCAGCCTGGGTTTTGCTATGATCATGTTAGGTCAGAGCTACGTTTTGCCTTGGAAAGGTAAGTTGCTGACCTTGCTGGTTGCAGAGGGCAGCCTGGAAGCACCAAACTTACCCTGGGTGGTTATAAAAATGTTAAATAGCCAAGAAAAAGAATCATTAAACAGTAGAGCAATGCTCCCTTTTTTGGACTGCTGTTTTTTCAGGCCCCTTCTGTGCCAGGTGAAAAGTTGGGGTTAGCTTGGGAGAGTCTTGGCTTTGTGTGTGTGCAGAAGGAAGCAGGACTGACTTCACTGGAAGTGCTCAGCCCTGAGCTGAAACCTGTCAGTAGCAACCAACCATCACACAGTGTCAGCCCTCTGCTGGAGCCCACTGCAGGGGAGATGGATGGGCTCTGCAGCTGGACCCTTCCTCTGCCTCGCTGACATGGGGATGGAGAGTCTTTCCCAGGCTCCTGTCACCTCCTCTTGCCTCTTTACCTGTGGGTATTCTGCTCCCTGTCAGTGTTTTAATCTTTCCAAACGCATCTTGTGGCCCCCTCCTTGCTCTTGAGTTTTGACAGTGAGCCCTGTGGTGTTCTGGGCTAGGCTGTGTGGGTGCTGGGTTTGTTATTTGGGTACTGAGCATGGTATCCTTTTTTGCCAGAGCTTGGGAATTCCCACTTTGTGCACAGAGATTCTCTCTGTCAGCTTTTCCTCTTCTGCCCATCACAGGAATTTTTGCTGGCTAAGAAAGGGCAGGGTGAGGTGTGGAGAGTAAGGGCTCCTGGGCAAACCCCATGTCATTGGAGCCATGGAAGGGGAAGGGTTTCTGTAGCCACAGCTGCTGCTTCTGTGGTGGCTGGATCTTGGGAGTGGAAAGGCACAGGCAGAAGAAGTCTCTGAGACAGAAGAGGGATGAGGAGCTGCTCTATGCACAGCCTGCAGGGGACCTGCCCTGGGAGCAGTGGAAATGGAGGGGCAGGGACTGCTGCCATCTTCACTCAGGGCTGTGCAGATCTGACCCTCCCCAGTGCAGGACTTGCTGAACCCCCTTACTCCCTGCCATGCTCACTGCTCTCCCAGAATAGTCTCACCCAGCTCAAAGAGCTGGAGGCACAACCAAGCCACCAGAGCAGATGGTGTAGGGGATGGGGGAAGAGGATCCACCACAGCCACCCACCCTGGTGAGGAACACTGTGCATGCCACCTGTCCTGCAGAGTCAACCTGGAGCTGCTCAACCACTGCTGCTCTTCCCAAGTGCAGCTGGTTGTCATTTCCTGGCAGAGTCCTCTCCTCTTCCCCTCCTCACTGCTGCAGAGGAGCTGCTCAGCTGTCTCCTTCCCTCGCTGTGCCCAGCCCCTGCAGCTGGATCCAATCCCCGGGCTGCCCTGCTTGCCTCTGCACAGCTCTTCTCCTTCCTCCACTCAATGGCCTTCTTGTTTCCTTGGCAGTCCCTTTGCTCCTCATGTATTTTAGGCATTTTTTATTGGTCTTTCCTTTCCTGCTATTTTTGTTTGGCCTGCTGCTCCAGTGCTGTTCCTCTGTGGCCTGATTTGGCTGCTCACAGCCTCTCTCTTCCAGATGTCTGCATTGTTCCTCTCTTCCCCTGCTATTTCTGTCTCATTGAGAACCTCGAGGTTCTTGGGCACTGCAGGGATGGTTTGTTGCCTTCTTCCAGAGCTTCTCAGTGTTTAAAGGATACAGCAAGACCTTGGTTTCTGTCATGTGCTTCCCTCTGGGGCATCAATTACAGCAGTGTGAGCAAGCAGCACAGGGAGGGGATTCTGCCCCTCTGCTCTGCCAGCCCCCACCTGCAGCACTGCCTCCAGTTCTGGGGCCCCCAGCACAAGAAGGACCTGGAGATGATGGAGAGGGCCCAGAGGAGGCCACCAAGATGATCACAGAGGGAGATCTTAGAGCAGCCTTCCAATGCCTGAAGGGCTCCAGGAGAGCTGGGGAGGGAGTTTGGACAAGGGCTGGGAGTGCCAGGACAAGGAACAATGGCTTTGAGCTGGGAGAGGGGAAATTGAGACTGGAGATGAGGGAGAAACTCTCTAGAGTGAGGCTGGGGAGACTCTGGCACAGGCTGCCCAGGGAGGCTGTGGCTGCCTCCTGCCTGGAGGTGCTGAGGGCCAGGCTGGATGAGGCCTTGAGCAAGCTGGGCTGGTGGGAGGTGTCCCTGCCCATGGCAGGGGGCTGGCACTGGATGAGCTTTAATATCCCTTCCAACCTAAACCATTCTGTGAATCTATGAATCCCAAACTGATGTGGGTGAGGAGCTCCCTGGAGCAGCACTGTGGCCTTGGCATTAGCTGAGAGAAGCAGAGCTGCAGGTTTGGAAGAGCTGTTGAGGTTTTCTCCACGGTGACTTCCTGGAGGCAGCTGTTGCAGCCACAGCAGGCACCTGGAAAGTGTTCATGCAGGCAACCTTGTGTGCCAAGTGAGGAGACACCTCAGCTGCAGAGCACAGCAAGGGTGCCTTGGCTTGACCCCAGAGCAGCTTTGGTGGCAGTTGGCTGTGCCCTGGGGGCATCAAGGTGTCTTTGTTCTTGGGAGGCAAAGTCTGCACCTTCCATGCTGGGGCTGGGAGCAACTCACGCCTGGCTGCTCAGGAGGACGAGTTACTGCCTGGGGGGGTGAAGCTGTGCTGTAATGTGGTCTGAAGGACTGTGGGAAGAAGGGGCTGCTGCTGCCTGGCCTTGGTTCCCTGGGGAGAAGGGAGACAGGGGGCAAGCTGTGGCCAGTTGGTGGTTTGCTGCCTGCCTAGAGAGGAGGCAGTGGTGCTCAGGCTTGCCAGCCAGGGAGGCACTTTGGAGACTCCCTTGAGGAAACCTTTGGTATTTTCAGCCTTCAATCTATAGTTGGTGTCTCTGGGACTCCCTTTTGTTTGGGACCCACTCTTGGACTGCATGGCTTTGGGAGCTGCTTTTCCAGCCTTGGCTCAGGGTCCAAGGCCAGAATTCCCACATGGAGAGAGAGGACAACAAAGCAGCCCACAGTGCTAATGTGCTAATAAAAAGGCCTCTCCAGCTGCTACCAACTGTGGCTGGCAGAGCAGAAAGGGAGGAGGCAGGCTTGGGAAAAGCTTTCTGTTTGCTGTTTTCCCTTGGGCAGGGCTGGGCAGCCTGACATGGAGGTCACAAACTCCCTGGGCAAGAGGCTGACAGTCTGGCCCAGGACACTTGGGCACCTCTGGGCTTTGCTCCAGGTGGTCCTTGGGAAGAAACTCTTTGGGCCAGACCTGCACCATCATTCTCCATGGGAATTGCAGGCAGGTTTAGGGGAGTTACAGGTTTGGCACTGTGCTGGGGCACAGAGCAGGCTGTGGGCAGTGCACAGTCACAGGCTGGGGGCAATAGATGTGAGAGCTGGGCTGGCACTGGTGCTGGGTCAGCAGGCCTGGTGCTGGCAGCTGGGCTGGCACTGAGAGCTGGGCTGGCACTGGTGCTGGGTCAGCAGGCCTGGTGCTGAGAGCTGGGCTGGCACTGGTGCTGGGTCAGCAGGCCTGGTGCTGAGAGCTGGGCTGGCACTGAGAGCTGGGCTGGCACTGGTGTTGGGTCAGCAGGCCTGGTGCTGAGAGCTGGGCTGGCACTGGTGTTGGGTCAGCAGGCCTGGTGCTGGCAGCTGGGCTGGCACTGAGAGCTGGGCTGGCACTGGTGTTGGGTCAGCAGGCCTGGTGCTGGCAGCTGGGCTGGCACTGAGAGCTGGGCTGGCACTGGTGTTGGGTCAGCAGGCCTGGTGCTGGCAGCTGGGCTGGCACTGAGAGCTGGGCTGGCACTGGTGCTGGGTCAGCAGGCCTGGTGCTGGCAGCTGGGCTGGCACTGAGAGCTGGGCTGGCACTGGTGTTGGGTCAGCAGGCCTGGTGCTGAGAGCTGGGCTGGCACTGGTGCTGGGTCAGCAGGCCTGGTGCTGGCAGCTGGGCTGGCACTGGTGTTGGGTCAGCAGGCCTGGTGCTGGCAGCTGGGCTGGCACTGAGAGCTGGGCTGGCACTGGTGCTGGGTCAGCAGGCCTGGTGCTGGCAGCTGGGCTGGCACTGAGAGCTGGGCTGGCACTGGTGCTGGGTCAGCAGGCCTGGTGCTGGCAGCTGGGCTGGCACTGAGAGCTGGGCTGGCACTGGTGTTGGGTCAGCAGGCCTGGTGCTGAGAGCTGGGCTGGCACTGGTGTTGGGTCAGCAGGCCTGGTGCTGAGAGCTGGGCTGGCACTGAGAGCTGGGCTGGCACTGAGAGCTGGGCTGGCACTGGTGCTGGGTCAGCAGGCCTGGTGCTGAGAGCTGGGCTGGCACTGGTGCTGGGTCAGCAGGCCTGGTGCTGGCAGCTGGGCTGGCACTGAGAGCTGGGCTGGCACTGGTGTTGGGTCAGCAGGCCTGGTGCTGGCAGCTGGGCTGGCACTGAGAGCTGGGCTGGCACTGGTGTTGGGTCAGCAGGCCTGGTGCTGGGAGCTGGGCTGGCACTGGTGCTGGGTCAGCAGGCCTGGTGCTGAGAGCTGGGCTGGCACTGGTGTTGGGTCAGCAGGCCTTGTGCTGGCAGCTGGGCTGGCACTGAGAGCTGGGCTGGCACTGAGAGCTGGGCTGGCACTGAGAGCTTGGTCAGCAGGCCTGGTGCTGGGAGCTGGGCTGGCACTGAGAGCTGGGCTGGCACTGGTGCTTGGTCAGCAGGCCTGGTGCTGGGAGCTGGGCTGGCACTGAGAGCTGCACTTGGCTTGGGAAGAGAGCCCAGAATGGTCTCCCTGCTGCCTGGTTGGGTTGGGGCCCATCCCCAGGAGGGGGAGGGGAGGATGATCTTCCCCCAGCCAGCCACGGTCTCCAGACTGTGGTAACCTTCACTGTGCCCAGATCTGTAGCTCTGCTACACACAGTCCCTTCAGCACTTCCCTCCAGGGCAGTGATTGTCCCCCTGCATTCTGCACTGCTGAGGCCACTCCTTGAGCACTGTTCAGTTTCAGGCCCCTCACTCCAAGGGCTTTGAGGTGCTGGGATGAGCTGAGGTGAGCAATGGAGCTGATGAAGGGCCTGGAGAGCAGGGCTGGTGAGGAGCAGCTGAGGGAGCTGGGGTTGCTTAGCCTGCAGAAGAGGAGTCTCAGGGGAGACCTTCTTGCTCTCTGCAGCTCCCTGAAGGGAGGTTGGAGCCAGGTGGGGGTTGGTCTCTTCTCCCAGGCAAGCAGCACCAGAACAAGAGGACACAGTCTCAAGCTGTGCCAGAGGAGGTTTAGGCTGGAGGTGAGGAGAAAGTTCTTCCCGGAGAGAGTTGTTAGCCATGGGAATGTGCTGCCCAGGGAGGTGGTGGAATCCCCATCCCTGGAGGTGTTCATAAAAGGCTTGGATGTGGCACTTGGAGCCATGGTTGAGTTGTCAGGAGAGGATCAGGTACAGAATAAGAGGACATGGCCTCAGCATGCACCACAAAAGCTTTAGGTTGGACATTAGAAGAAAGTTCACTGAAAGTGTTCTCAAAGCCTGGCACAGGCTGCCCAGTCCTTGGGGAGGCTCTCACCAGTGCTGGCAACTTGTAAGAAAACCCTCTTCAAAGTGGGGAGGCTCAGGGAGAGGAGACTGCAGGAGTGCTGAGTTCAGTGTGCCAGCCAGGCTGCTGCTGTGCTCTGCTCTCTTCCCTCACCCTGGAAACAGCTCTCCGAACCTCTCCGAACCTCTCCTCTCTGAACCTCTCCTCTCTGAACCTCTCCGAACCGAACCGAACCTCTCCTCTCTGAACCGAACCTCTCCGAACCTCTCCTCTCCAAACCTCTCCTCTCCGAACCTCTCCTCTCCTCTCCGAACCTCTCCTCTCCTCTCCTCTCCGAACCTCTCCTCTCCTCTCCGAACCTCTCTGAACCTCTCCTCTCTGAACCTCTCCTCTCCGAACCTCTCCTCTCCGAACCTCTCCTCTCCGAACCTCTCCTCTCCTCTCCGAACCTCTCTGAACCTCTCCTCTCCGAACCTCTCCTCTCCGAACCTCTCCTCTCCTCTCCGAACCTCTCTGAACCTCTCCTCTCCGAACCTCTCCTCTCCGAACCTCTCTGAACCTCTCCTCTCCGAACCTCTCCTCTCCGAACCTCTCTGAACCTATCCTCTCCTCTCCTCTCCTCTCCGAACCTCTCCGAACCGAACCTCTCCGAACCGAACCTCTCCGAACCTTTCCGAACCTCTCCTCTCCGAACCTCTCTTCCCTTCCCTTCCCTTCCCTTCCCTTCCCTTCCCTTCCCTTCCCTTCCCTTCCTTCCCTTCCCTTCCCTTCCCTTCCCTTCCTTCCTTCCCTTCCCTTCCCTTCCCTTCCCTTCCCTTCCCTTCCCTTCCCTTCCCTTCCTTCCCTTCCCTTCCCTTCCTTCCCTTCCCTTCCCTTCCCTTCCCTTCCCTTCCCTTCCCTTCCCTTCCCTTCCCTTCCCTTCCCTTCCCTTCCCCTCCCTTCCCTTCCCTTCCCTTCCCTTCCCTTCCCTTCCCCTCCCTTCCCCTCCCTTCCCTTCCCTTCCCTTCCCAAAGCTTCCCTTCCCTGATTACTTTTACTCATTCAGATTTGAGGCCACAGCCTGAGTGCTGGGTTCAGCTCTGGGTGCTGCAGAGCAAGAAAGACCTTGAGGTGCTGGAGGGTGTCCAGAAAAGAGCAACAAGGCTGGGGAGAGGTTTGGAGGGCATCACATGAGGAGCAGCTGAGGGAGTTGCTGTTGTTTAGTCTGAAGAAGAGGAGGCTCAGGGGAGGCCTCATTGCTCTCTGCAGCTCCCTGGAAGGAGGTTGCAATGAGGGTTGGGGTTGGGCTC